>NC_092041.1:36795962-37395962 GCF_003086295.3 Arachis hypogaea
GTTCCCCTGATGCTTCCAATTTGTTCTCTTCTTGTCCCTTAATGTTATGGACTTCCTCTTGTTTCATTTGATGGTTTGTTTCAAGCACTTCTTCAACCAAAGAATCTACTACATCAACCCTCATGCATTTTCTTTCTCAACAGGGTGTTGCATTGCTTTGAAGACATTTATGGTCATTTGCTCATCATGCACTCTGAAAATCATCTCTCCCTTTTCCACATCAATGATTGTTCTAGCTGTAGCCAAAAAGGGTCTACCAAGAATGACTGAATTGTTTCCCTCTTCATCCATGTCTAGGACCACAAAATCAGCTGGAAATATGAAGTTTCCCACTTTCACCAAGAGGTTCTCAACTACTCCATTTGGTATTTTGATGGATCTGTCAGCAAGTTGGAGTGACATCCTTGTGGGTTTAAGCTCTTCAATCATCATTTTCTTCATCATGGTGAGAGGCATTAGATTAATGCTTGCTCCCAGATCACAAAGTGACTTGTCAACAGCCATGCTCCCTATCGTGCAAGGTATGAGAAAGCTGCCAGGGTCTTTGAGTTTTGGAGGTAGCCCTTTTTGAATAATGGCACTACACTCTTGATTGAGAATCACCGTTTCTTTTTCTTGCCAACTTCTCTTCTTGGTGATCAATTCCTTAAGAAACTTTGCATATAATGGCATCTGTTCCAAAGCTTCTGCCAATGGGATGTTGATTTCAAGTTTCTTGAAGATTTCTAAGAACCTTGGGAATTGTTGGTCCTTTGCTCCTTTGTGTATCCTAGTTGGGTATGGAAGCTTGGGTACATAGGCTTTTACTCCTTCTTGTTGTGGATTCACACTCCCATTGCTATCACGGTTGCTTCTTTGTCCAGGTGGATTGCTTTGTGGCTTGACAACTTCTTTGCCTTTGTTAGATGTTGAACCCTTTTCTTCATCTTTCCTTTCCACATGTACTTCCACTGTGTCTTGCTCTTTGGTTTTTATTGCTTCTTTATTCGAACTTTCACCAACTACCTTGCCACTCCTTAATTGCAGAGCCTTACATTCTTCTCTTGGGTTGGGTATTGTGTCACTTGGGAGAACATTGGTTGGTCTCTCGGCTTGTTTGGCTAATTGTCCCACTTGTCTCTCAATATTCTTCATGATGACCTCATGTTCCTTGTGTCCCTTAGCCAAGGCTTGAGTGGTTTGAGCAAGTGCTTGCAAGGTTGCTTCAAGACTTGAGATTCTAGTTTCATGATGGTCAATTGGGGGTATGATGGGGGTTGATTGTTGTTGGAAGTTGTTGGATGGATTAGTGTGGTAATTTTGTGAGTTGGATGATGGTGCAGAGAAGTTATTTTGGTGAGTTTGTGAGTTATGATGGGGTGGTTGATATGTGTTTTGTGTTTTTCTATATTGGTTAGTGTTGTTGGCATGGTGATTTTGGTTGTTTGGGTTACGGGTTTGATTGTGGTTGCTATTCTTTTGCCAATGGTTTTCACCCCACTTTAGATTGGGATGATTTTTCCAAGATGGGTTGTATGTATCACCATGAAATTCATCCTGAGAATTTGAAGTATTCTGCATGTATTGAACTTGTTCTTGTGGTTGTTCAACATTGGTCCCTTCACCTTGGTTCCATTCAAGCAATGGTTGAGTTGTTGTGTTCACTGCTGCAAGTTGCAAACTATCCATTCTCTTTGTTATCATCTCCATTTGTTGTTGGATTTGTTGGTGCATTAACTTATTTTGTGCCAAAATAGCATCAACACCTACAAGCTCCATTACACCTTTCTTTGGGGTTGGATTGTGCTGCCTCTCTGATGAGTAATAGTATTGATTGTTTGCCACAATCTCAATGAGGTCTTGGGCCTCCTCGGCAGTTTTCATCATGTTGAGTGATCCTCCTGATGAGTAATCTAGTCCCTTCCTTGCTTCTAAGCTTAAGCCTTCATAGAAGTTTTGGAGTTTGACCCAATCACTAAACATGTCAGGGGGACATCTTCTCATTAGTGCCTTATATCTTTCCCAGGCTTCATACAATGACTCCCCTTCCATTTGCCTGAAAGTTTGAACCTCTGTCTTCAACTTGATGATTCTTTGAGGTGGGTAGAACTTTGCTAAAAACCTGCCCATCACATCATTCCAATTGTTGAGGCTTTCCTTGGGGAATGACTCTAGCCATTGAGTGGCCTTGTCCCTCAAAGAGAATGGAAATAGTAGCAGCTTGTAGACATCTGGATGCACTCCATTTGTCTTCACTGTATTGCATATCCTCAGAAAAACAGATAGATGTTGATTTGGGTCTTCAAGAGGTCCCCCTCCATAAGAGCAATTGTTCTGTACCAAAGTGATGAGCTGAGGCTTCAACTCAAAGTTATGGGCATGAACATTTGGTGTAGCAATACTACTCCCACAATGTCTTGGATCAGGGATAGTGTACGAGGATAACACCCTTCTAGCTTGTCCATCATTATTGTTGTTGACCCCTCCAGGAGGATTTTGCATCTCATCCTCCATGACTTGATCTTCTCCCTCTGATTCCTCTGACTCCTCTTCACCAACTATGAACTTTCCTCTTTCTGCTCTCCTTATCCTTCGGAGGGTTCTCTCGTCCTCAATATTACGTCTACTAGCTCCTGACATACACAAACAAAACCAAAATTACAAGTGAGACACTCTAGAACTAGAGTGAAATTGGGGTTAGTGAAACAAAGTATCAAACAGTTAGTGGGCTTAACAAAAACACAAAGAAAATGCTTAATCTAAACCACCTTTCACTTAATCTTTGTCAATCTTTCCAATCCCCGGCAACGGCGCCAAAAAACTTGATACATAAAAATTAAGATTTCACGTATAACCGGCAAGTATACCGGGTCGTATCAAGTAATAAAACTCACAAAGAGTGAGGTCGATCCACGGAGATTGGTAGATTAAGAAACTTTAGTTAAATGGTAGATTTAGTCAAGCAAACATAGTTTTGATTTCATGAGCATTTTGATTTTTTGAACATGATTGCAAGAATTTAAATGGCAAAGAATGTAAAGAACTAGAAGAAAGAAATAAAGTGAAAGTAAATAACGGAAACTTAAATTACAAGAAACTTAAATGACATCAAAAGTAAATTGCAAGAAATTAAAGGTTGCAGAATGTAAATGACAAGAATAATAAATTGCAATAGTGTAAGAGGGAATTGGGCAATGGGTATTCAAGCACTAAGAGCAAAAGAAATGAGAATTAATGATAGAGAGAGTCATTAGGGATCAGAGATGCTAGTTTTCATGAATTGATGTTAGTCAAATCCTTCTCAATCATGGGTATAGATCCATGGCAAGTGGGTGAGTGAATCCCAATCTCTTGGTGATTCAATCTCTCTCAACATAACCAATTGCCACTCTCGTGATCTAATTGTTCATGAGAAGAGTTGAAGCTCAATCTTAATCCAGCCACATAATTCCCTTAATCTCAACCAAGGAGAGTTACATCTCACATACTAACCAAGGTGTGTTGATTAAGGAACTCATGAAAGGATGAACTCTAAACTGAGTTATGTGGCTCATTCCTCAAATTCACCACATAATTCATATAGATTAACCCCTCTCTCGATGGTGGTTGAATCTTTGAAGATCAAGAGTTCCCTCTTTAGATCAACCACTAGAATTGAGAAGGAGAAGATGAGTTCACCAATTCATTTCAACAAGCAGAGCTCTTCCCCCCTAATGAAAATGGGGTTTAGTGAGTCATAGCTCCAATCTCAACAACAATTGCCATCAACCAAAATTAAACTAAGTGCCAAGAAAGATGAAGAAGAATAAAGAAAGGCTTAAAGCTTTAGAAGATGAAGAAGAGAAATTCCAAAGAAAACTAAAAATCCTCTCCCGGGTATCCTCCCGGAAGTACTAAAGAGTTCTCAAAATAAAGTGCTAAAAGTATGAAAAAGTTCTAAGTGTCAAAAAGTGTAAAAGTCTCTTACAAGTACACCAATCTCTTCTATTTATACTACTTCTAAAACTCTTTCAAAGATCTTGAATTGGGTTAGCAATATGGGCTTCCTCTTTGTTGAATTATTGGCTCAATTGGAAGAAGTGTTACTAGCCTTGGAAAGGAAGAGTTCATTCATCATGCTTCTGGCCCATTGGCTTGGCGTTTTTGTCAATAACGCTGGCCTTAATGCACGTTGGCAACGTGCATCAAAATTTCCTGGAAGTGAAGTTTGAGACTTGGGCGTTGCTAGCCCAAGTTGTTGCTAACAACTTGCTTTTCCCCTTCTTGGCTCTATTTTCATGCTAAATGTAGCTCAGAATTTGAGTGTCAACCTTCTGCTTCAATATGGACTATTATACATCATTGGAAAGCTCTTGATGTCTATTTTCCAATGCCACTGGAATCACCTCAATTGGACTTTCCTAGCTCAAGTTATGCTTCCTCAAAGAAGGTAAGGTTGAGCTGCCAAGTTGTTGCCAAAAACGCACCTTCATTCCCAAGTTGGCAACGTGCCCGTGCCTAACCTCCCAAGGCAGGGACTTGGGGTTGGCGTTGTTGCAAAACACGCCCCTTTGCTAGCACGTTGGCAACGTGCTCGTGCCCCCCTCCAGGGCTCATCTCTAGCCTTCTTGAATTTCACTTCATGTTCTTATTTTTAGGGCCTAAAGATGACTCTGGTTTGGCTTCAATTTTGTGCTCCACCATAGACTATTATATATGGTTGGAAAGCTCTGAATGTTAGCTTTCCAACGCAACTGGAAGCACTCAATTTTGATCTCTGTAGCTCAAGATATCTTCCCTTGAAGATGACATGGTCAGGCTGCCTTGTTGGAGTTGTTGTGGATAACGCCCCTATATTCCAAGTTAGCAACGTGCCCGTGCCTAGCCTCCCAAAGCAGGGAAATGAGGCTGGCGTTGTTGATGAACACTCCTTCTCTTCAGCACGTTGGCAACGTGCTCGAGCCTTTCTCAAGGCTCCATGTTTGCTTCCTGGCGTTGGCAACGTGCATGGCATGGCTTATGGGGGTTGGCAACGTGCATGGCATGGCTTATGGGCGTTGGCAACTTGGTTGGTGCCCTTCCTGGCGTTGGCAACGTGCATGGCAAGGCTTATGGGCGTTGGCAACTTGGTTGGCACCATGACTTGGTGCCTAGCCAAGCAACCATTCCTGGCGTTGTTGCCAAACACGCCAATGCTTTCTTGAGTTGGCAACGTGCTCGAGCCTTCTTTCCTAGCTCCAGGCATTGCTTCCCACGTTGCCAGTGAACACGCCCATAGAAGCTGGCGTTGGCAACGTGCTCGAGCCTTCTTCAAGGCTCTAAAACTTGCTTCCCACGTTGGCAAGGCTTGGCGTTGGCAACTTGATTCTGGCGTTGGCAACTTGGCTGGCAGCACCTTCTGGCGTTGGCAACCTGGCTGGCACCCAAGACTTGGTGCCTAGCCAAGCAACCATTTCTGGCGTTGCCAAGGAACACGCCAATGATTCCTGGCGTTGGCAACGCCCTCGAGGTTGTTTCCTATGGTGCCAAAGTTGCTTGGCGTTGCCTTGAGTAACGCCTATGATTCTTGGCGTTGGCAACGCCCTCGAGCTCCTCTTCAAGGCTTCATTCTTGTTGCTTGGCGTTGCCTTGAATAACTCACTCCTTTCTTCAAGTTGGCAACGCCAACTTCTCTTCCAAGGCTGCCTGGCGTTACCTCCAACAACGCACCACATTCCTCAAGTTGGCAACCCCAACTTTGCTTCTAAGGCTGCCTGGCGTTGTCCTCAACAACGCACCACATTCCTCAAGTTGGCAACGCCAACTTTGCTTCTTGGTTGCCTGGCGTTGTCCATAAAAACGCACCCTATTCCCAAGTTGGCAACGCCAACTTCTTCTTGCCCAGCTTGCATCATTCTTGCTTCCATGCTTCCTTATTTCATCACCTATCATCAACAAAGGAAATAGCTTCAAAGTCTTACCAATTCATACAATAAATTTCATAAGATTCATTCATACTCATTCATGTATGTATTCTTTAAATTACTTGCATGAATTTGGCTAGAATCAACATGTTCCTTGATGTTCTCATGCATGAAGATAAAACTCATAAAAAGACTTGTTTATTTAGAGAAAATGAGTGAGATTAAGCTAAAACCAACTAAACTAACTAGCTAATATAACAAATATACAATTGCATCAGGATCGTCATGTCCTGTTGTGATGCCGGATGCGTCTTCCTTGGTAAAAGTGATTACCGGTATGTCAGGTGCTTCCTTCCTTTCTGCGACGTGATATATGTCTTTGAGATGTTTTTGCGGGATAACTTGGAGATTCCTCCCCCAGCGAATCCGCCGTGTATCATGTGGACATGTCTCTCTGGTGTCCGGGATGATCGCATAGCTGGTCCGACATCTTCTGCTCTTCTTCTTTTCCTTTGTTCATCCTCATGGGTGGCCAGGTATCGATCTAACCTCCCTTCTCGCACAAGCTTTTCTATGATGTTTTTTAAGTCAAAATACTCATTGGTGGAGTGCCCGCGGATCCGATGGTATTCACAATATTCAGCATGGTTTCCTCCTCCTTTTTTTGCTTTTGAGTGGTCGAGCTGGTGGTATTTTTTCTGTGTTACAAACTTCTCTGTAGACATCCACAATAGACACCCGAAGAGGGGTGTAATTGTGGTACTTTTTGATTTTCTCTCCATGTCGATATTCCTTTTTTCTGGAATCTTTGTCTTTATCTCGAGGGGTGGACCCTGCTTTTGAGGTCTCTCTTAATCGGGAGTTCTCCTTCATGTTGATGTACTTTTCCGCTCGCTCCTGCACCTCGTTCAGAGATGTGGCATACCTCTTTGATATGGATTGAAGGCCCTTCTCGCAGACCATTAATGAGACCCATGATGGCAACTTCTGTTGGAAGGTTTTGTATATCCATGCATGTTTTGTTGAATCTCTCCATGTAGTTTCACAGGGTTTCCCGCTCCCCTTGTCTGATTCCTAGTAAGCTCGGAGCATGTTTAGCTTTGTCCTTTTGGATGGAGAATCTGGCCTGGAATTTTTTAGCCAAGTCATCGAAACTTGAGATGGACCTAGGAGAGAGATTGTCGAACGATCTAATTGCTGTTTTTGTTAAAGTAGTTGGAAAGGCTTTGCAACGAACTGCATCTAAGGCATCGGTGAGGTACATTCTGCTTCTGAAGTTGCTGAGATGATGGCTTGGATCTGTAGTGCCATCGTATAAGGTCATATCTGGGAGTTTAAAGTCCTTTGGGATTTTTGTCTTCATGATTTCTTTGGTGAATAGATCTTGCTCCTTTTGTGCATTATCTTCGGGACCGGATCAGCTGGCTTTTGTCTTGACATCGGTTTCAAGTTTCAGGAGTTTTGTTTCCAGTTCCCAGCGTTGCCTTATTTCTCTTTGCATATCCTTCTCGGCCTCTCATTGTCGTAAGGCGTCTTCCTCAAGTTGTTTTAGCAGATTTTGGAATGCCTCCAGGGCTCCCTCGTTCGGGGAGTTTTTATTATTGACTTGGGGAGTATCCTTTGGTGTTGTGCCCGCATTTTTGTGCGGCGTTCTTTCGTTTAGATCTGAAGTGTGGTCATTGTCACGGTCGTCCGCCATGGTAATGAGATGACTTTCAGATTCCCCAGCAACGGTGCCAATGTTCCGAGGGTTACCTGAAACTGTAGGTCGATCTCGGACGAGATCTTCTATGTGGGTCGGAGCTGTTGTGTCCGACTTGTTGGACTTGGTGATGGTGCTGATCCTTCATCCCCGGAGGGTGGGAGGTACCTGCAAGGGACTCCGATGCTTAAGTTAGCAAGTGTATTAAGCAGGTATTTAGTAGAATCAGAGTATGAGTTATACTTGGGTACTCCAGTGTATTTATAATGGTGTAGAGTAACCTCTTTTTGGATGAGATAAGTTAGTTATCTTATCTTTGACTGGGGTCCTCTTATCTTCAAGGGAACCGCCTTTATCTCTACGGGCTTGGGCTGCCCTTGGATTTGGGATGTGTTCCTCTATTTGGGCCCTTTGTTTGGGCCTTCCTGTGACTTTCCCGAGCTCTTTGAGAAAAGATCGGGTTGTCCTGACCTGAAGAGGTCGGTCGCTTTGTCTGTAGAACATTCCGGGTCGGACAGCTCGACCCAGGGTATGAACAGTGCCCCTGCTCGAGCTTGGTCTTTTATCTGGAGGCCGAGTCTTGGTTTCAAGTTTGGCGCCAACGATGAAGAACCTTGAAGATTGCATACGGGAATGGCGGCACCAAACTTAGGGAAATTGGTATTCCACATTCGTTCATGGAACAACATGAGATGAATTTATTTATTTTGATTAAAACTTTTATTTTATTTACAAATAGGAAAAGATATTATTTAGTTTTAGAAAATACATTTTACATTAATTAGGATTAGATATAAAAGGAAAAAGGATTCATCTCTTCGGGCTTTCTTCTCTTTTGCAGATCTCATTCCGCACCTTCACACTTTCTCTCTGCTAGGGTTTATTTTCTCTTGAGCAACTAAACCTCCACTGTTAAGGTTAGGAGCTCTGTTTATTCTCTGGATTAATACTATTACTCTTTTATTTTAATTTATGTATTGATTTTAATTTCATGAATTTGTTTTCGTTCTTCATCTTACGGATTTTGGTAGATCGGAAGAATAACCATTATTCTATTTGAGTTTTTCTGAACCTTGGAAAAGCAATTTACTTGAACAACATCTTGAAAACAATTTCTCCTAAATGACTAATTATATGGACTTAACGAGATACGTGATATATAATCCTCTTATATTTGGATAATTAGGATTTTTGTGGCTCATAACCTATAATTGGACCTAAACCTCTAATTGAAATTAAGTGACCAAGGAATTGGCAGTTAACTAGGTTAGAGGAGACTAAATTTGTAAAACCTAGTTAATTAATGGCTAATTAACCCATAAATGAGAATTTATTCTCGAAAGGCAAAAATGTGATTTTTATGGCTTAATATGATAGAGGAGATTGAGACGAGAATTTTGATACCAATTTTGTAGAAATCCGACCAAGATTGGACTGGACGGGCCAAACCGGGCCAACCGAACCTATAGTGGACCCTTGGCCCAACCAAACTAAACCAAAACCCTAATTTTCAGCACTCTCTCTCCTCAGTAAACACTCTTTCCCGCTGAAATGCAGTACGAGTAGAGGAAGAACACTCTCTTAAGTTCGAACCCTTGTTTAATGTTCAAATCACCATAACTTTTTATCTAGAACTCCGATTGCTGCACCGTTTACGGCCACGTGTTCACTGCGAAGAGCTCTATAAAACCCACTACTTTATTCTTGAGATAAGCCACGAAATCATTTCTGTTCTTTATCCGTAAATTTTGAATTTCATGGAGAAAGTATTGAGATTTTAGGCTCTTTGATGTTATAGGAACCAACTCTCTTGAAGAAGAAGAGTAATCTTGTCTCCTTGAACCTTGGGTGTGGTAAGATTCTCGATCATAGTGTAATTTGTTGTTTTATGATAATTGGGTATTGAGTTGTGGTGTTTAGGTATGATAATTGTGGCTTAGGTAGTGTGTATGTGAATATTGAAGCTTGATTAAGATTTTGGAAAGCTTAGAAGAGGGCTTTGGTGTGCAAAAATCTATTTTAGGAGGTGTTGAGACCTTGAGAGCTTGTGAAAAATTGGTTTGGAAGTGCTCCGGTTGAGCGTGGGAAATCGGCTAAGGTATGGTCTCGGTTTCTTGTATCTAAAATGTAATGTGGTGTGAAAACTTAGGTTAGAGGCCCTAAGATAGGCATTAAATTGTTGATGTTGTTGAATGGTTGAGATATATGATGTGGTCATATATGCGATTATGAATATTGATGCCTTGATGGTGTGATATATGAGAAAAATGCATGTTGTGATATATGCTTGATGAATGGTTGAGGTTGAATTATGGGTGAAATCATGTTGATGGTGAGTATGATATTTATTATGTATAATAATGGTTGATTGGAAATGGTATTGTTCGAAATTGGGATGAGGAAGGATGTGTGACATGTTAATGTGTTTATAATTTAGCCATTTTATTGGAATGGGTAAAATAGTTGGATGGTGGTTTTGTGAATTGTGGTAAAGTGTTAATGTGTGAGTTGAGTAGGCTTGATGTTGATTTTTTATATATTTTTATTGATTTAAAAAAGGGATGAAATTGGTATGTTTTGGTTGATTTTGAAAAGGGTTGAAATTGGTTTGTTTTGAAAATGGCACTTTGTGGTTTTGTATGAAAATATGGTTTTTGGGCATACTTTGATGGAGTATAACTTGGGCTCCGGATCCTCGTTTTGAGCCAAACCTGTTTAGAAATGAAATTGGATCCATGCTGTTCATGTTGTTCATAGAACGGGCGAAAAATGATTTAAAATGAAAAAGTTATGTCCGTCAGAAGATTGGGGGTTGAATCTGTGAATTCTGCAGCTTTTTACTTAGAAAAACTTTTGACCGAACGCCCATCCACGTGTCGTTTTCACTACCCACGCATGCATGTGGCTGACGCATACGCATCGGAGAATTGCATCAGATGCCCAGCCATTTTCCCGAGAGTTGTGCGAGAATTGTGCCAGTTTTGTGCGTGTGGGCACAAACGCACCTACGCGTACACGTCACCTGATTGTTTTTCCATCCACGCGTGTGTGTGGGCAACACATACGCGTCGATGAACTATTTGGCCATCCATGCGTGCGTGTGGACAACGCGTACGTGTGACCCTGTTTTCATCCAAAAGTTGATTTTTGAGTTTTAAAAGCCAAACTTCATACTTCTAAGCCTCCGATCTCACCCATTGTGTCTTAAATTATTATGATATACCTAGCGATGAGAAAGGAGCTAGGGGATGTGATAACTTGTGAATGAAAAAAGGGGAAAAATTTATGATCAATGATGATCACAGATGACTATATAAGATACGGAGGATGGCGGTGGAAGTGCTTATGTGCCATGAGCCGATGGGCTGTAATTATTGATAAATTGGCTAGTTCTGGATTGAACTATGAGCCGGATGGCTGAGTTATTGCCGAGTTACTGCGAAGCCATTATTGATTTATGTCTGGATATGATTGCATATATGCTTATTGAATGAAATGTGAATGTTGCACTTCCACTATCTGAGATACGAGTTTTCCTGGGTGAAAGCACTAGCTAGCCAATATGTGCTCCAGGTGGAGACTCGATACTCTGCTAATTCTATGTCGTAAGTGTGGCCGGACACTGTGAAAGTTCCAGATGAGCTTGCCCTAGTTAATATACACCAGTGAGGGTGTTGGATATGGATTATGATTATGATCATGATGATGATCGAGGATAACTCGATTTGGGGATGCACGACAGAGGGACAGTCCAATAGTTAGCTACCAGGACTTATCGGGTTGGCTATATAATCGATAGATGATATCATCAGCCATTAGGACAGGCATACATCATATGCATACTATGTGAATTGTTTGAGATTGCCTCTTTGACTGCATATTACTTGTTAATTGTCTAAATGCCTTATCTGTTCCTATTTGTATATCTTTTGTTTGATATAACTGTGTTTGCCATATTATACCCCTGCTGGTGGTTGGGAGGTCTAATGGAATTAGAAAGGGAAGTATTAGTTAGACTGAAGAATCCTTAGTCAGTTGCCATTTATGGTTTAGCCTGTTTATAAGCTTTGAATTATCTGTTAGAAGTTCTAGGATTGCCTTTGGCTTTCCCAGGATATTTACATGTTAGATATGAGGGCACTATTACCATACTGAGAACCTCCGGTTCTCACCCATGCGGATTTTGTGGTTTTCATATGCATGACGTGAGGCTTCTCACTGAAGCATGCTGGAGACTTCTGGATTAGCGAAGATCCTTTGTTCTCGGTACTCTATTTTGGTTTATATGTATTGTTTAGATACTTTTATCTCCACAAAATATTACAAACTGTGATGACTTCTCTTATAGGAGATTTTGGAGAATAGGTTTTCTGTATTTATGTCCTTCTGGGTTTCCTTGGGGTTTCTTATTTTATTTACATGTATATACTGCAAGGCTCGGACCAGTTATCTTCGCAACTAGATTTTGAGTTTTGATATTCCTGTTTTTGACACTCTTTTGTATATATATAATCTAGTTTTAGCTTATTCCTTTATTCGTTATGTTCTCAATCGGAGTGTTGCGTGTTCGAGTCACGAACTTGTTTTACCCCTTTTTCTTCAAAAGCTCCTAGTTATAATCATTTTTTTACTACTATATGTACTATGTTTTTTATTTTAGTGGTCGTAATACCTTACCATCTCTGAACTATGACTTAAGCATAAGACTCTGTATGGTAGGGTGTTATATTATGGTATCAGAGCAGTTCGTTCCTATAGAGCCTGAGGGACGGATTGACAATGCTTTTGTGCATTCTCTGTATGTGTGTTATGTGCTATTAGTATATCTGCTTGATATTACAGGCATAAACATTCATGAGCATGCATTTGGGACTTTGAAGCACTAAACTTCTGATATTGAGACTGATCAACTTAATATCGATTGTTTGGTGTGTATAGGAACCAGATGGCACCTCGTAGACGCGGTAGAGACCGTGGGAGAGGTTGTACTAATCTTTCGGGGCTGGAAGCCAACCCAAATAACCCAGTAGATTTTATGGCAGCGTTAGAGAATATGGCTGCTGCTATGCAAGCCATTACAGAGGCTCTTGGGCAATAGATGAACAACCATGGCAATGACGGAGGCGGAGTTCAGGGCCTAATGACACTGGCAAACTTTTTCAAGGTTAATCTGCCTAAGTTCAAGGGAACTACTAGTCCGACTGAAGCTGATACCTGGTTTCAGGCTATGGAGCAAGCACTGCAAGCGCAGGTGGTACCTGAAGGGCAGTGTGTTGAGTTTGCTACCTATTTGCCCACTGGGGAAGCATCACATTGGTGGCAAGGAGTCCGACATCTCATGCAGCAGGGTGATGACTATATCACCTGGAATGCCTTTCGGGAGGAGTTTTATAAGAAGTACTTTCTAACTTCTGCCACGACGGCCAAGGAACTTGAGTTGCTGCAGCTGAAGCAGGGTACTATGTCCGTATCTGAGTATACTGACAAGTTTCAGCAGCTGTTCAGGTTTTCCCGTATGTGTCAGGGAACTCCGGGAGACTATGAGGAATGGAAGTGCATTAAGTATGAAGGAGGACTCCGGAGCGATATCTTTAGCTCGGTGGGACCAATGGAGATTAGGACTTTCTCCGAGTTGGTGAACAAGAGTAAGGTTGCTGAAGAGTGTGTGAAGAAGGCAGCTGCCGAGAGAGGAAGTCACAAGGGATCATTTCCACAGAACCGAGGGAAGAGTTTTGCACCTAGAGGTTCGCCTTTCAAGAGGAAGGCTCTTTCAGGAGGCACAACAACAACAACACCCAAGGGAAAAGGTTTGGGAAGCGGCCTCAAAACGAGCAAGCTTGTGCAAGGTGTGGAAGTCACCATCCGGGAGCCATGTGCAAGGCCAGATGGGGTTTGTGCTATTCTTATGGTAAGGCAGGGCATAAAGCCACAAACTATCCGGAGAAGCAGAAACAGGGTGCCAGGAAGGCACAGCAGACTGGTCGGGTGTTCACCACCTCAGCTATAGGTGTCGAGGGATCCGAGACACTTATCCAAAGTAACTGTGAAATGGCTGGTCAAACTTTAAATTCTTTATTTGATTCGGGAGTAAGACATTCATTCGTTGCATTCAAAAAAGCTAGTGAGCTAGGCTTGAAGATTGTAGTCTTAGGTTATGACCTAAAGGTGTATAATGCCACCCATGAAGCCATGATAACTAGGCTAGGATGCCCTCAAGTGGCATTTAGGGTCAAGCAACGTGACTTTGTCCATAATTTTATCTGCTTGCCGATGATCGGTCTTAACCTTATCTTGGGATTGGACTGGTTGTCTGAGAACCATGTCCTACTTGATTGTTCTACAAAATTGGTGTACTTTATGGCGGAAGATATAGAAGGACCGGTTGTATTGAATAATTATTATTTGAATTATATGATGGTGAATTATTCTGGGACTGAATGTCAGGGTATCTTGTTGT
This sequence comes from Arachis hypogaea, assembly GCF_003086295.3. Taxonomy (NCBI): domain Eukaryota; kingdom Viridiplantae; phylum Streptophyta; class Magnoliopsida; order Fabales; family Fabaceae; genus Arachis; species Arachis hypogaea. The sequence continues at coordinate 36,809,983 of NC_092041.1, forward strand.
TAACCGCAGGTGTTTTGGGTGATGATCAAAGATTGGAATAAATTCTGGTTGTGTGTGAGTTTCCAGAAGTATTTTCCGACGATATTGATGAATTTTCACCAAACCGAGAGGTTGAGTTTGCTATTGAGTTAGTTCCTGGAGTAGGACCAATCTCAAGTGCTCCTTATAGGATGTCACCGCTAGAAATGGTTGAGCTAAACTCTTAGTTAGAGGATCTGTTGGGTAAGAATTTTATCCGACCAAGTGTTTCTCTGTGGGTTGCGCCAGTGTTACTAGTAAAGAAGAAAGATAGAAGTATGCGGCTCTATATGGATTATAGGCAGCTGAACAAGGTCACAATAAAGAATAAGCACCTGTTTCCGAGGATTGATGATTTCATGGATCAGTTACAAGGAGTCAGGGTCTTCTCCAAGATCGATTTGCGATCAGGTTATCACCAGATACAGGTGAGGAGTGAAGATATCCCTAAGACCGCTTTCAAGACTCGTTATGGTAATTACGAGTACACTGTATTGTATTTTGGGTTGACAAACGCTCCTGTAGTGTTTATGGATTATATGAACAGAGTTTTTTGTCTATTTCTGGATAAATTCGTTGTTGTCTTCATTGATGACTGATGAGCGGATATTTTATACTTTTTGGTGGTATTCTCCTGTAGTTTTTAGTATGCTTTAGTTACTTTTTAGTATAGTTTTATTAGTTTTTATTCAAAAATCACATTTCTGGACTTTACTATGAGTTTTTGTATTTTTCTGTGATTTCAGGTATTTTCTGGCTGAAATTGAGGGACCTGAGCAAAAATCTGATTAAGAGGATGAAAAAAGACTACAGATGCTGTTAGATTCTGACTCTCCTGTATGCGAAATAGATTTCTTGGAGCTACAGAAGCCCAATTGGCGCGCTCCCAATTGCGTTGGAAAGTAGACATCTTAGACTTTTCAACAATGTATAAAAGTTTATACTTTTTCCGAGATTTGATAGCGTAAATCGGCGTTTAAACGCCCACTTTTTACCTTTTTTGGCGTTAAACGCCAGAACTGGCATAAAAGTTGGACTTAAACGCCTAAATTGGCACCAAAACTGGTGTTTAATGCCAAGAATAGCCTCTACACGTGAAAGCTTCAATGCTCAGCCCAAACACACACCAAGTGGGCCCCGAAAGTGGATTTCTGGACTATCTATCTTAGTTTACCCATTTTTTGTAAACCTAGGTTACTAGTTTAGTATAAACACTATTTTCAGAGATTCAATTTGTACCTCATGACATTTTACATCTGACTTTGTATCTTCTACGGCATTAGTCTCTAAACCCCATGGTTGGGGGTGAGGAGCTCTACTGGTCTCGATGGATTAATGCAATTATTTCTGTTTTCTATTCAATCATGCTTGTTTCTATTCTAAGATATTTATTCGCACTTCAATATGATGAGTGTGATGATCCCTGACACTCATCACCATTCTCAACTTATGAATGCGTGCCTGACAACCACTTTCGTTCTACCTTAGATTGAATGTGTATCTCTTGGGTTCCTGGTTCACGAGTTTGATTCCCTCTCCTGACAACAGAATGTTCAATTTCGTGAAACCAAAGTCTTTGTGGTATAAGCTAGAATCATTTGGTAGCACTCTTGAGATCCAGAAAGTCTAAACCTTGTCTATTCTGAGTAGGATCTGGGAAGGGGTGACTGTGACAAGCTTCAAACTCACAAAAGTTGGGCGCAGTGACAGTCTGCAAAAGGATCAATGGATCCTATTCCGACACGAGTGAGAACCGACAGATGATTAGCCATGCAGGAAACCGTAGAGAACCATTTTCACTGAGAAGATGGATGGTAGCCATTGACAACGGTGATCCACTAACATACAGCTTGCCATGGAAGGAACCTTGCGTGCATGAAGAAGACAATAGAAGGAAAGCAGAGATTCAGAAGACAGAGCATCTCCAAAACCTCAACATGTTCCTCATTACTGAATCACAAGTACTTTTTATTTCATGTTATTCATTCTTCATAAATAAAAATCATCTTTATCATTAATCTCCTGACTAAGAGTTACAAGGTAACCATAGCTTGCTTCAAGCTGACAATCTCCGTGGGATCAACCTTTACTCACATAAGGTATTACTTGGATGACCCAGTGCACTTGCTGGTCAGCTACACGGAGTTGTGTATCACGATTTCATGTACCAAGTTTTTGGCGCCGTTGCTGGGGATTGTTCGAGTTTGGACAACTGACAATTCATCCTGTTGCTTAGATTAGGAATAATTTATTTTTGTTGGTTTAGAGTCACTAAATTTGAGTCTTTTGTTTGGGTTTAGTTTCATGTTTTAAGTTTGGTGTCCTCTTTGTTTTTTTTTTCTTCTTTTAAAAAAAAAGGGGTTTGGTTTTCTTAAAATTCCATGTTTGGTGTCTTTTGTTGCTTATTATCTTATACATTTTCGATTTATTTGTGTTCCTAGTATAAAAAATTTTAAGTTTGGTGTCCTTTATTGTTCTCATTTTCTTAAAATTTTCAAAAGATTATTCTTGGTGTTCATCTGGATCTTCAAAGTGTTCTTGGTGTTCATCTTGACATTCAAAGTTTTCGCGTCTGTTTCCATTGTTTTAATCTAAGAATTCCAAGTTTGGTGTCACTTTGTTATTTTTCTCTCTCCACTTTAAATTCAAAAATAAAAAAATATCTTTTCCTTTTATTCCTCATAAAATTTCGAATCCTTTGGGTTGACTTGGTCAAAATTTTTAAAATCCTATCTTTTTCAAAACTTTCTAACTACTTTCTCTCTCTTTCTCTCTCTCTCTCTCTATTTTTCGAAAATATTCTACAAAATTTTTTTCAAAATTTTTTAATTAATTAAGTATTTTAGTTTTCAATTTCTTTTTATTTCATTTTTTACTTTCGGCATTTTAATATATATATATATATATAATAAATAAAAGAATAATTTTTACAATCCGCATCATCTCCCTTTTTCCATCATGGACCTAAGTGGAAATGAACAGTCGAGAAGGACTCTGGGGTCATATGTCAACCCTACTACTGCTTCATATGGGAGTAGTATCTGTATACCCCCCGTAAGAGCTAACACTTTTGAGCTAAATCATCAGCTCATTATCATGGTGCAGCAAAACTGCCAGTATTCTAGTCTTTCACAGGAAGAACCTACTGAGTTTCTGGCACATTTCCTACAAATTGCTGACACAGTACGTGATAAGGAAGTGGATTAGGATGTCTACAGATTATTGCTATTTCCATTTGCTGTAAAAGACCAAGCTAAGAGGTGGTTAAATAACCAACCCAAAGCCCGCATAAGAACATGGAAACAGTTGTCAGACAAGTTCCTGAATCAATATTTCCCTCCAAAAAGGATGACACAGCTAAGGTTGGACATCCAAGGCTTTAACCAAGAGGATCATGAATCTCTTTATGATGCCTGGGAGAGGTGTAGAGAGATGTTGAGGAAATGCCCCTCTGAAATATTTTCGGAGTGGGTACAGTTAGACATCTTCTACTATGGGCTTATAGAAAAAGCCCAGATATCTCTAGACCACTCAGCTGGTGGATCTATACACATGAGAAAGACAGCTGAAGAAGCTCAAGAGCTCATAAATACAGTTGCTAGAAATCAGCACCTGTATTTAAGTAGTGAGTCCTCAATGAAAGAAGAAGCTAAGCCAGTATCCATTGAACTTAGTCCTCCAAAACAAGTTGCTGAATCCAATCAACAATTATGCTATCTAACAGAATAGCTAGCAGAATTTAAGGCAATGCTATAAGAAACCAATGATGCAAACCAACACTTGGAGGAACAATTGAATCAAACAAAACAATAGTTATCTAGACAAATAATAGAAGAATGCCAAGCTATTCAATTAAGAAGTGGAAAGACATTAAATGTCTCAATTCAAGGCAACAGAAAGTCAAGGAATGAACAACCAATAGAGGATGAGCAAACCACTACACAAAATCCCTCTGAGGACAGTAAGAGCCCCGAGAGGAATAATTCTGGCATTCAAACACCAAAAAAGGGTGAAAAATTGGCGTTAAACGCCTAGTGGATGCCCATTCCTGGCGTTCAAATGCCAGAAAATGGTGAAAAACTGGCGTTGAATGCCCAATCCATCACCAGTTCTGGCATTCAAATGCCAGAAAAGGGGGAAAATCTGGCGTTAAACGCCCATCCAGCCCCCAATCCTGGCGTTCAAATGCCAATGAGGGATCAGACACCTGCAAGTGCTGATAGTAACCCCTTTAAAAAGGCTTCTCCAACCACCTCTGTAGGAAATAAACCTGCAACAACTAAGGTTGAAGAATACAAAGCCAAGATGCCTTATCCTCAAAAACTCCGCCAAGTGGAACAGGATAAACAATTTGCTTGCTTTGCAGACTATCTCAGGACTCTTGAAATAAAGATTCTGTTTGCAGAGGCACTTGAGCAAATACCCTCTTATGCTAAGTTCATAAAAGAGATCTTAAGTCATAAGAAGGATTGGAGAGAAACTGAAAAAGTTCTCCTCACTGAAGAATGCAGTGTACTCATTCAGAAAAGCTTACCAGAGAAGCTTAAAGACCCCTGAAGCTTTATGATACCATGCACATTAGAGGGTACATGTACCAAGACAGCTCTATGTGATCTAGAGGCAAGTATCAACCTGATACCTACATCCACTATTAGAAAGCTTAGTTTGACTGAAGAAGTCAAACCAACCCGGATATGTCTCCAACTTGTTGATGGCTCTATTAAAGTGCCATCAGGCGTGATTGAGGACATGATTGTCAAGGTTGGGCCATTCTCCTTTCCCATTGAATTTGTAGTGCTGGAAATGGAGAAGCACAAGAGTGCAACTCTTATTCTAGGAAGACCTTTCCTAGCAACTGGACAAACTCTCATTGACATCTAAAAAGGGGAAGTGACCCTGAGAGTCAATGAGGTTGAGTTTAAGTTGAATGCTGTCAAACCTATACAGCATCCAGACACTTCAAGAGATTGCATGAGTATTGATATTATTGACTACTTGGTGGAGGATATCAATATGACTGAGAGTCTCGAATCAGAGCTAGAAAACATCTTTAAAGATGTTCAACCTGACTTGGTGGAATTAGAAAAAACAGAAGAACCTCTGATAACTCCTCATAAGGAGGAGAAGCCTCCTAAACCCGAGCTCAAACCATTACCACCATCCCTGAAATATGCATTTCTGGAAGAAGATGACACTTTTCCAGTGTTCATAAGCTCTGCTTTAGATCCACAGGAAGAGGAAGCACTAATTCAGGTGCTAAGGACACACAAGACAGCTCTTGGGTGGTCTATAAGTGATCTTAAGGGCATTAGCCCAGCCAGATGCTTACATAAGATCCTATTAGAGGATGATGCCAAGCCAGTGGTTCAACCACAGCGGCAGCTGAATCCAACCATGAAGGAGGTGGTGCAGAAAGAGGTCACTAAATTACTAGAGGCTGGGATCATTTATCCTATTTCTGATAGCCCCTGGGTGAGCCCTGTCCAAGTTGTCCCCAAGAAGGGAGGCATGACAGTGGTTCATAATGAAAAGAATGAACTGGTTCCTACAAGAACAGTCACAGGGTGACGCATGTGAATTGACTACATAAGGCTCAATACAGCCACCAGAAAGGATCATTTTCCTTTACCATTCATAGACCAGATGATAGAAAGATTAGCAGGTCATGACTATTACTGCTTTTTGGATGGTTATTCAGGTTTTAACCAAATTGCAGTAGATCCACAAGATCAAGAAAAAACAGCTTTCACATGTCCATCTGGAATATTTACCTACAGAAGGATGCCATTTGGTCTGTGTAATGCACCTACAACCTTTCGGAGATGCATGCTTTCTATTTTCTCTGATATGGTGGAAAAATTTCTAGAAGTCTTCATGGATGACTTCTCAGTATTTGAAGACTCATTCAGCTCCTGTCTTGATCATCTAGCACTTGTTCTGAAAAGGTGCCAAGAGACTAACCTGGTTTTAAACTGGGAAAAATGTCACTTTATGGTGACTGAAGGAATTATCCTTGGGCATAAAATTTCAAACAAGGGAGTAGAGGTGGATCAAACTAAGGTAGAGCTAATTGAAAAATTACCACCACCTACCAATGTTAAGGCAATCAGAAGCTTTCTGGGACATGCAGGATTCTATAGGAGGTTTATAAAGGATTTTTCAAAAATTGCAAAACCTCTAAGCAATCTGTTAGCTGCTAATACACCCTTTATCTTTGACACAGAGTGTCCGCAGGCATTTGAGACTCTGAAAGCTAAGCTGGTCACAGCACCAGTCATTTCTGCACCAGACTGGACATTACCGTTTGAACTAATGTGTAATGCTAGTGACCATGCTATTGGTGCAGTATTAGTACAATAACATAAGAAGCTTCTGCACGTCATTTACTATGCAAGCCATATTCTGAATGACGCACAGAAGAATTTCACAACCACAAGAAAAGAGCTGCTTGCAGTGGTTTATGCCGTTGACAAGTTTAGATCCTATTTAGTGGGATCAAAAGTGATTGTGTATACTGACCATGCTGCTCTTAAATACCTAGTCACAAAGCAGGATTTAAAACCCAGGCATATAAGATGGGTGTTACTTTTGAAAGAGTTTGATATAGAAATAAGAGACAGAAAAGGGATAGAGAACCAAGTACTAGATCACCTGTCCTGAATAGAACCAGTAGAAAGGGCATCCCACCCCTCTGTTGAGATCTCTAAAACCTTCCCAGATGAGCAACTCTTTGCCATTCAGGAAGTACCGTGGTTTGCATACATTGCACACTATAAAGCGGTAAGATTCATACCCAAAGAGTACAGCAGGCAGCAAACAAAAAAATTAGTTACTGATGCAAAGTACTACTTATGGGATGAATCATATCTCTTCAAGAGATGTGCAGATGGAATGATCCGTAGGTGTGTGCCCAGAGAAGAGGCACAGAAGATCCTATGGCATTGCCATGGATCACAATATGGAGGACATTTCGAAAGTGAGCAGACAGCCACAAGAGTCCTCCAATGTGGTTTCTACTGGCCTACTCTCTATAGAGACTCCCGAGAGTTTGTATGTAGCTATGACAGTTGCCAAAGAGTTGGTAATCTGCCTCCCGGTTATGCCATGCCTCAGTAAGGGATCTTAGAGATTGAGTTATTTGATGTATAGGGTATTGACTTCATGGGGCCTTTCCTACCATCATACTCAAACACTTACATTCTGGTGGCTGTAAATTATGTATCTAAATGGGTAGAGGCAATTGCCACACCCACTAATGATACTAAGACAGTACTGAAGTTCCTCCAAAAGCACATCTTCAGCAGATTTAGTGTCCTCAGAATACTAATTAGTGATGGAGGAACTCATTTCTACAATAAACAACTTGACTCTGCTCTGATCCAATATGGAATTAACAACAAAGTGGCAACTCCATATCGTCCATAGATAAATGGGCAGGCTGAATTCTCAAATAGAGAACTAAAACGAATCTTGGAATGGACAGTAAGTACCGTAGAAAGGACTGGGTAAGGAGTTTGGATGATGCTTGGTGCACGAAATTGTGATCTCTAACAATGGCGCTCAACTTGGTATGCGCGTTTATAATCTCAGCACTTTCTTCACAGCTTCGCACAACTAACCAGCAAGTGCAATGGGTCGTCCAAGTAATATACCTTACGTGAGTAAGGGTCGATCTCACGGAGATTGTCGGCTTAAAGTAAGCTATAGTCACCTTGTAAATCTCAGTCAGGCGGATTCAAAGGGTTATAGAGTTTTAATAATTAAAAGATAAATAGACAGAAAATAAGGATAGAGATACTTATGTAAATCATTGGTGGGAATTTCAGATAAGTGTATGGAGGTGCGTTATTCCTCTTGAATCTCTGCTTTCCTACTGCCTTCATCCAATCCATCATACTCCTTTCTATGGCAAGCTGTATGTAGGGCGTCACCGTTGTCAATGGCTACTTCCCATCCTCTCAGTGAAAAAGGTCCTCTACGGTTTCTTGCATGGCTAATCAGCTGTTGGTTCTCGATCGTGTAGGAATAGGATTTACAATCCATTTGCATCTGTCACCACACCCTACAGTCACGAGTTTGAAGCTCGTCACAGTCGTCCCATCCCAAATCCTACTCGGAATACTACAGACAAGGTTTAGACTTTCTGGATCTTAAGAATGCCGCCAATGGATTCTAGCTTATACCACGAAGACTTTGATCTCACAGAATGGAAGACTCTGTTGTCAGGAGAGGCAACCATGCGCCGTGGACCAGGAATCCAAGAGATACACACTCTAGCTTTCGCAGGTAGAACGAAAGTGTTTGTCAGGTACGCGTTCATAAGTGAGAATGGTGATGAGTGTCACGAATCATCACATTCATCAGGTTGAAGTGCGAATGAATATCTTAGAATAAGAATAAGCATGAATTGAATAGAAACCAGTAGTAATTGCATTAATACTCGAGAAACAGTAGAGCTCCACACCTTAATCTATGGTGTATAGAAACTCCACCGTTGAAAATACATAAAAACAAGGTCTAGGCATGGCCGAATGGCCAGCCTCCCCAAATGACATATGAATTCAAAAATAGGGAAAAGACCTAAGTCTAAGGACTAGACGTCCAAAGATCCTAGCATGTCTAATACAATAGTAAAAGATCCTATTTATACTAGACTAGTTATTAGGGTTTACAGAAATAAGTAAATGATACAGAAATCCACTTCCGGGCCTACTTGGCGTGTGCTTGGGCTGAGCATTGAAGCTTTCACGTGTAAAGGTCTTCCTTGGAGTTAAACGCCAGTTTGTAACTTGTTTCTGGCGTTTAACTCTGCTTTGCAACTTGTTTATGGCATTTAGTGCCAGAATAGGGCAGAAAGCTAGCGTTAAACGCCAGTTTGTGTCATCTAAACTCGGGAAAAGTATGGACTATTATATATTGCTGGAAAGCCCTGGATGTCTACTTTCTACTGCAGTTGAGAGCGCACCATTTGTACTCCTGTAGCTCCTAAAATTCCATTTCGAGTGCAGGGAGGGCAAAATCCAACAGCATCAGCAGTCCTTTGTCAGCCTCTGAATCAGATTTTTGCTCAGGTCCCTCATTTCAGCCAGAAAATACCTGAAATCGTGGAAAAACACACAAACTCATAGTAAAGTCCAGAAATGTGAATTTTGCTTAAAAACTAATAAAAATATACTAAAAAGTAGCTACATCCTACTAAAAACTATGTAAAAACAATGCCAAAAAGCGTATAAATTATTCGCTCATCACAACATCAAACTTAAATTGCTGATTGTCCCCAAGCAACTGAAAACAAAATAGGATAAAAAGAAGAGAATATACAATGAACCTCACAATATCAATGAAACTTAGTCCCAATTAGATGAGCGGGGCTAGTAGCTTTTTGCTTCTGAATAGTTTTGGCATCTCACTTTATCCTTTGAAATTCAGAATGATTGGCATCTATAGGAACTCAGAATTTTAGATAGTGTTATTGATTCTCCTAGTTCAGTATGTTGATTCTTGAATATAGCTACTTTTTGAGTCTTGGCCATGGCCCTAAGCACTTTGTTTTCTAGTATTACCACGGATACATAAATGCCACAGACAAATAACTGGGTGAACCTTTTCAGATTATGACTCACCTTTGCTAAAGTCCCCAATTAGAGGTGTCTAGAGTTCTTAAGCACACTCTTTTTGCTATGGATCACAAATTTAACCACTCAGTCTCAAGCTTTTCACTTGGACTTTCATGACACAAGCACATGGTTAGGGACAGTTTGATTTAGCTGCTTAGGCCTGGATTTTATTTCCTTGGGCCCTCCTATCCATTAATGCTCAAAGCCTTGGATCCTTTTTACCCTTTCCTTTTGGTTTTAAGGGCTATTGGCTTTTTCTGCTTGCTTTTTCTTTCTCTTTCTCTTTTTTTGCCCCTTTTTTTCCCTATTTTTTCTTGCTTCAAGAATCAATTTCATGACTTTTCAGATTATCAATAACATTTCTCTTTGTTCATCATTCTTTCAAGAGCCAACAATTTTAACATTCATAAACAATAAGATAAAAAATATGCACTGTTCAAGCATTCATTCAGAAAACAAAAAGTATTGCCACCCCATCAAAATAATTAAACTATTTTCAAGATAAAATTTGAAATCCAAGTACTTCTTGTTCTTTTTTAATTAAGCACATTTTTCATTTAAGAGAAGTGAAGGATTCATGGAGTTATTCATAGCTTTAAGACATAGACTCTAGACACTAATGATCATGTAATGAAGATACAAACATAGACAAACATGAAGCTCAAAACTAAAAACAAAAAATAAATAGACAAGGAGATTAAGGAATGAGTCCACCTTAGTGAGGGTGGCGTCTTCCTCTTGAAGAACCAATGGGGTGCCTAAGCTCCTCTATGTCTCTTCCTTGCCTTTGTTGCTCCTCCCTCATAGCTCTTTGATCTTCTCTAATCTCATGGAGAATGATGGAGTGTTCTTGGTGCTCCACCTTTAGTTGGTCCATGTTGTAACTCAAGTCTTCTAAGGAGGTGTTGAGTTGTTCCCAATAGTTGTGTGGATGAAATTGCATCCCTTGAGGCATCTCGAGGATTTCTTGATGAGTATCTTCCTTATGTTCTTGTTGAGATCCATGAATGGGCTCTCTTGTTTGCTCCATCATTTTCTTAGTGATGGGCTTGTCCTCTTCAATAAGAATGTCTCCTTCTATGTCAATCCCAGCTAAATTGCAGAGATGAAAAATGAGATGAGGAAAGGCTAACCTTGCCAAGGTGGAGGACTTGTCAGCCACCTTGTAGAGTTCTAGAGGTATGATCTCATGAACTTCCACTTCCTCTCCAATCATGATACTATGGATCATGATGGCCCGATCAACAGTCACTTCAGATCGATTGCTAGTAAGAATGATGGAGCGTTGGATGAACTCCAACCATCCTCTAGCCACAGGCTTAAGGTCCAGTCTTCTCAATTGAATCGGATTGCCTCTTGAGTCTCTTTTTCATTGAGCTCCTTCCACACATATGTCCATGAGAACTTGGTCTAACCTTTGATCAAAGTTGACCCTTCTAGTGTAGGGGCGTGCATTTTCTTGCATTACTGGCAAGTGGAACGCCAACCTTACATTTTCTGGACTGAAATCTTAGTATTTCCCCTAAACCAATGTAAGCCAATTCTTTGGATTCGGGTTCATACTTTGATCATGGTTCCTAGTGATCCATGCATTGGCATAGAACTCTTGAACTATTAAGATTCTGACTTGTTGAATGGGGTTGGTAAGAACTTCCCAACCTCTTCTTCGAATCTCATGTCGGATCTCTGGATACTCATTTTTCTTGAGCATGAAAGGGACCTCAGGGATCACCTTCTTTTTGGCCACAACTTCATAGAAGTGGTCTTGATGGACCTTTGAGATGAATCTCTCCATCTCCCATAACTCGGAGGTCGAAGCTTTTGTCTTCCCTTTCCTCTTTCTAGAGGTTTCTCCGGCCTTAGGTGCCATAAATGGTTATGGAAAAATAAAAAGCAATGCTTTTACGATACCAAACTTATAAGGTTGCTCGTCCACGAGCAAAAGAAGAAATAAAGAAGGGGGAGAAGAAGAAAAATGGAGGAGATGTAGGGAGAAGAGAATTCGGCCAAGAGGGTGGAAGGTGTATGTGTTGTATGAAAATGAAAGAGTAGTGAGGGGTTTATATAGGGGTGAGGGGAGGGTTTGGTTTCGGCCATTAGGGTTGGATTTGGGAGGGAAAAGTGTTTGAATTTGAAAGTGGGGTAGGTGGGGTTTTTAGGGAAGAGATATGGAGGTGATGGTGAAGAGGTGATGGGGAATAGTGAATGAGTTGATTGGTGAGGGGTATTTGGGAAAGAGATATGGAGGTGATTGGTGAAGAGAATATAGGGAAGATGATATGATTTGATTAGTGAGTGAGATAGAGAGAGGAGTAAGGTAGGTGGGGATCCTGTGGGGTCCACAGATCCTAAGGGGTCAAGGATTGCATCCCTGCTCCTATTAGGTATACAAAGCACCCTTGCTGTGCAATCCTGGCGTTTAACGCCAGACTGCTGCTTGTTTCTGGCATTAAACGCCAGCTTTTATTCCTTTCCTGGCGTTAAACGCCAGGTTGCAACCTGTTTCTGGCGTTTAACGCCATATTGTTGCTTCTTTCTGGCGTTTAACGGCAGCCTGGTGCTTGTTTCTAGCGTTTAACACCCAGAATGGTGCCAAACCGGGCGTTAAACACCCATTCTGCTACCCTTAAGTTCCTCCTCCAAGGTGTGCTGCTTTTAATGCTGTTTTTGATTTTTCTTTAATTTTTGCATTTGTTTTTGTGACTCCACACGATCATCAACCTAAAAAAAGGAAAATACATAGATAAATAAAAATTGGGTTGCCTCCCAACAAGCGCTTCTTTAATGTCAATAGCTTGACAGTGGGCTCTCATGGAGCCTCACAGATGTTCAGAGCATTGTTGGAACCTCCCAACACCAAACTTAGAGTTTGGTTGTGGCCTCCCAACACCAAACTTAGACTTTGAATGTGGGGGCTTTTGTTGACCCTGTAGTGAGAGAAGCTTTTCTTGCTTCCTCTCCATGGTTACAGAGGGAGATCCTTGAATTTTAAACACAAGGTAATCCTCATTCAGTTGAAGGACCAACTCTCCTCTGTCCACATCAATCACAGCTTTTGCTGTGGCTAGGAAGGGTCTTCCAAGGATGATTGAGTCATCCTCATCATTTCCAGTGTATAGGATTAGGAAATCAGCAGGGATGTAAAGGCCTTTGACCTTTACTAGCATGTCCTCTACCTATCCATAAGCCTTTTTTCATGGATTTGTCTGCCATCTCTAATGAGAATGTGGCAGCCTGTACCTCAAAGATTCACATTTTCTCCATTACAGAGAGTGGCATTAAGTTTATGCCTGACCCCAGGTCACACTGAGCCTTCTCAAAGGTCATGGTGCCTATGGTATAGGGAATTAGGAATTTACCAGGATCCTGTTTCTTTTGAGGTAAAGTGTGCTGAACCCATGTGTTTAGTTCATTAATGAGCAATGGAGGCTCATCCTCCCAATTCTCATTACCAAATAGCTTGGCATTCAGCTTCATGATTGCTCCTAAATATTGGGCAACTTGCCCTTCAATAATGTCTTCATCTTCTTCAGAAGATGAATAGTCATAAGAGCTCATGAATGGTAAAAGGAGGTTCAATGGAATCTCTATGGTCTCTAGGTGAGCCTCAGATTCCTTAGGTTCCTCAATTGGGAAGTCCTTTTTGTCCAGAGGACGTCCCAAGAGGTCTTCCTTACTGGGATTCACGTCCTCCTCCTCCTCAGTGCATTCGGCCACACTAAGTAAGGTTATGGCCTTGCACTCTCTTTTTGGTTTCTCCTTTGTATTGCTTGTGAGAGTACTAGGAGGAGTTTCAGTGACTCTTTTACTCAGCTGGCCCACTTGTGCCTCCAAATTTCTAATGGAGGACCTTGTTTCATTCACGAAACTTAAAGTGGCCTTAGATAGATTAGAGACTATGTTTGCTAAGCTAGAGGGGCTCTGCTTAGAATTCTCTGTCTGTTGCTGAGAAGATGTTGAAAAAGGCTTGCTATTGCTAAACCTGTTTCTTCCACCATTATTAAAGCCTTGTTGAGCCTTTTGTTGATCCTTCCATGAGAAATTTGGATGATTTCTCCATGAGGGATTATAGGTGTTTCCATAAGCTTCACCCATGTAACTCACCTCTGCCATTGTAGGGTTTTCAGGATCATAGGCTTTTTCTTCAGAAGATGCCTCTTTAGCACTGTTGGATGCATTTTGCAATCCATTCAGACTCTGAGAAATCATATTGACTTGCTAAGTCAACATTTTGTTCTGAGGCAATATGGCATTCAGAACATCAATTTCAAGAACTCACTTCTTCTGAGGCGTCCCATTATTCACAGGATTCCTTTCAGAAGTGTACATGAACTGGTTATTTGCAACCATGTCAATGAGTTCCTGAGCTTCTGCAGGCATTTTCTTCAGGTGAATAGATCCACCTGCAGAATGGTCCAATGACATCTTAGACAATTCAGATAGACCATCATAGAATATATCCAGGATTGTCCATTCTGAAAGTATGTCAGAAGGACACTTTTTGGTCAGTTGCTTGTATCTCTCCCAAGCTTCATAGAGGGATTCACCTTCTTTCTGTCTGAAGGTTTGAACATCCACTCTAAGCTTGCTCAGCTTTTAAGGAGGAAAGAACTTAGCTAAGAAAGCAGTGACCAGCTTTGTCTCTTACAGCAAAAGGGAAAAGCATAAGCCTGTAGACCTCATGATCAACCCCATTGGTCTTAACAGTATCGCAGATCTGCAAGAATTCAGTTAAGAACTGAAAAGGATATTCTGATGGAAGTCCATGAAACTTGCAATTCTGTTGCATCAGAGAAACTAATTGAGACTTTAGCTCAAAGTTGTTTGCTCCAATGGCAGGGATTGAGATGCTTCTTCCATGGAAGTTAGAATTTGGTGCAGTAAAGTCACCAAGCATCTTCCTTGCACTTCCACCATTGTTATTGGGTTCGGCCATCTCTACTTCTTTTTCAAAAATTTCAGTAAAGTCCTCTTTAGAGTGTTGTATTTTAGCTGCTCTTAGCTTCTTCTTCAGAGTCCTTTCAGGTTCCGGATCAGCTTCAACAAGAATGTTCTTATCCTTGCTCCTGCTCATGTGAAAAAGAAGAGAACAGAAAAGAAGAGGAATCCTCTATGTCACAGTATAAAGATTCCTTTATGTGAGTAGAAGAATAAGAATGAAAGAAGAAGAAGAAAAATTTGAACACAGAGAAGGGATGGGTTCGAATTTTGAGAAGAGAAGTGTTAGTAAATAAATAAAATAAATAGAAAGAGAGAGAGGGAAATTCAAAAATTAGAAGAAAAGAAAAGAAAAATATTTTTGTTTTTATTTTAATTTAAAGTTAAAATTCGAAAATAAAGAAAAGGGATAAAAATAAAAGTTAAAACAATTAGATAAATGAAAAGAATTTTTTTTTGAAAAAGAGGAAGATGATTTTTGAAAATTAGAGAGAGAAAAGTAGTTAGGTGGTTTTGAAAAAGATAAGAAATAGTGAAACAAACAAAAAGTCAATTAGTTAATTGAAAAAGATTTGAAAATCAATTTTGAAAAGATAAGAAGTTAGAAAAGATTTTGAAATTGATTTTGAAAAAGATATGATTTGAAAAAGATATGTTTGAAAAGATATGATTGAAAAAATATGGTTGAAAAAGATTTGATTTTTAAAATTGACGACTTAACTAACAAGAAACTAAAAGATATGATTCTAGAATTTAAAGATTGAACCTTTCTTAACAAGAAAGTAACAAACTTCAACTTTTTGAATCAATCACATTAATTGTTAGTAAAGTTTTTGAAAATAAAAAAAATAAGAAAAAGATTTTGAAAAATAATTTTTTTTAAATTTTCAAAAATAATAAAAAAATGAAAAAGATTTGATTTTTCAAAAAGATTTGAAAAGATAAGAATTTTTTTTTAAATTGAAATCTTGACTTGACTAACAAGAAACAAGACTAAATCAACCCAAAGATTTTGAAATTTATGAGTAAAATAAGGAAAAAATATTTTTTGATTTTTTTGAATTTTTAATGAGAAGAGAAAAAAACAACTAAATGACTCAAAACATAAAAATTATGAATCAAAACACATGATGCATGCAAGAACACTTTGAATGTCAAGATGAACACCAAGAACAATTTAAAGATCATGATGAACATCAAGAACTTATTTTTGAAAAATTTTCAAGAAAAGAAAAATATGCAAGACACCAAACTTAGAAAATTTTCATGCTTAGACACTATGAATGCAAAAATACATATGAAAAACAAGAAAAATTAAAGATCAAATAAGGAAAATCATGAAGAACAACTTGAACAACTTGAAAATCATCAAACTCGAAAATATGCACAAATTTTAAAAACATGCAATTGACACCAAACTTAAAATTTGACACTAGACTCAAACAAGAAACACAAATTTTTTTTGTTTTATGATTTTATTAATTTTTTTGGATTTTTCGAAAATTATTTTTAGAAAAACGAAAACAAAGAAAAAATTTTTGAAAAATTTTTGAAAAATTTTTGAAAATAAAATAAGAAGAAAATTACCTAATCTAAGCAACAAGATGAACCGTCAGTTGTCCAAACTCGAACAATCCCTGGCTACGGTGCCAAAAACTTGGTGCACGAAATTGGGATTTCTAACAATGGCGCTCAACTTGGTATGCGCATTTATAATCTCAGAACTTTCTTCACAGCTTCGCACAACTAACCAGCAAGTGCACTGGGTCGTCCAAGTAATAAACCTTACGTGAGTAAGGGTCGATCCCACCGAGATTGTCGGCTTGAAGCAAGCTATGGTCACCTTTTAAATCTCAGTCAGGCGGATTCAAAGGGTTATGGAGTTTTAATAATTAAAAGATAAATAGACAGAAAATAAAGATAGAGATACTTATGTAAATCATTGGTGGAAATTTTAGATAAGTGTATGGAGGTGCGTTATATCTCTTGAATCTCTACTTTCCTGCTGCTTTTATCCAATCCTTCATACTCCTTTCTATGGTAAGCTGTATGTAGGGCGTCACCGTTATCAATGGCTACTTCCCATCCTCTCAGTGAAAAAGGTCTTCTACAGTTTCCCGCATGGCCTATCAGCTGTTGGTTCTCGATCGTGTAGGAATAGGATTTACTATCCTTTTGCGTCTGTCACCACGCCCTACAGTCGATAGTTTGAAGCTCGTCATAGTCATCCCATCCCAGATCCTACTCAGAATACCACAGACAAGGTTTAGACTTTCCGGATCTTAAGAATGCCGCCAATGGATTCTAGCTTATACCACGAAGACTCTGATCTCACGGAATGGAAGGCTCTGTTGTTAGGAGAGGCAACCATGCATCGTGGACCAGGAATCCAAGAGATACAAACTCTAGCTTTCGCAGGTAGAACGGAAGTGTTGGTCAGGCACGCGTTCATAAGTGAGAATGGTGATGAGTGTCACAGATCATCACATTCATCAGGTTGAAGTGCGAATGAATATCTTACAATAAGAATAAGCATGAATTGAATAGAAACCATTAGTAATTGCATTAATATCGAGGAACAGCAGAGCTCCACACCTTAATCTATGGTGTGTAGAAACTCCACCGTTGAAAATACATAAGAATAAGGTCTAGGCATGGCCGAATGGCCAGCCTCCCTAAATAACATATATATTCGAAAATAGGGAAAAGACCTAGATCAAAGGACTAGACGTCCAAAGATCCTAGCATGTCTAATACAATAGTAAAAGATCCTATTTATACTAGACTAGTTATTAGGGTTTACAGAAATAAGTAAATGATGCAAAAATCCACTTCTGGGCCCACTTAGTGTGTGCTTGGGTTGAGCATTGAAGCTTTCACGTGTAGAGGTCTTCCTTGGAGTTAAACACCAGTTTGTAACTTGTTTCTGGCGTTTAACTCTACTTTGCAAATTGTTTCTGGCGTTTAACACTAGAATAGAGCAGAAAGCTGGCATTAAACGCCAGTTTGCATCATCTAAACTCGAGCAAAGTATGGACTATTATATATTTCTGGAAAGCCCTGGATGTCTACTTTCCAACGCAGTTAAGAGCGCGCCATTAGGGAGTTCAGAATCCAACAGCATCAGCAGTCCTTTTTCAGCCTCTGAATCAGATTTTTGCTCAGGTCCCTCAATTTCAAACAGAAAATACCTGAAATCATACAAAAACACACAAACTCATAGTAAAGTCCAAAAATTTGAATTTTGCTTAAAAACTAATAAAAATATACTAAAAAGTAGCTAGATGCTACTAAAAACTATGTAAAAACAATGCCAAAAGTGTATAAATTATCCGCTCATCAATGCTCTATGGGCGTACAGAACTGCATTCAAAACTCCTATAGGGACCTCCCCAAACCAGCTTGTGTATGGAAAAGCCTGTCACCTGCCAGTGGAACTGGAACATAAGGCATACTGGGCAACCAGATTCCTAAACCTTGATGCCAAGTTAGCTGGAGAGAAAAGATTGCTCCAGTTGAATGAGCTAGAGGAATTCAAACTCAATGCTTTCGAAAATGCAAAAATTTACAAAGAGAAAGCAAAAAGGTGGCATGACAAGAAACTGTCATCCAGTGTCTTTGAGGCAGGACAGAAGGTTCTACTGTTTAACTCTAGGCTCAGATTGTTCCCCGGGAAAATAAATCCAGGTGGAGGGGACCATATGTGATCACAAGTGTGTCACTATATGGATATGTAGAGCTTCAGGATGTTGACTCTAACAAAAATTTCATTGTCAATGGATAGAGAGTCAAACATTATCTTGAAAGCAATATTGAGCAAGAATGCTCAAAATTGAGACTAAGCTAAAGCTCAGTAAAAGTCCAGCTAAAGACAATAAAGAAGCGCTTGTTGGGAGGCAACCCAGTCATTAGCAAAGGTTCTTGTTATTTAAATAATAATTATCAGAGTTTGATATAAATTATCTTTAAGGTTGATTGTCCAAATGAAGAAGCTCACAGAGTTACAAAAGGATTCAGAGCACAAAGCAGAGAAAAAGAGCTCACTGGCTCGAAAATGCCAGTAGGAGGTATTTTAGGCGTTAAACGCTAGAATGGGTATCATTCTGGGTGTTTAATGCCAGTAAAGATACCTTTCTGGGCGTTAAACTACAGAATGGGTACCATTCTGGGTGTTTAATGCCACAATTGCAGCATCCTGGGCGTTTAGAAAAATGTCCAGTGATAAAGGATTTCTAGCGTTTAATGATGACATGTCATCATATGCCTATTTTTCAAGCTAATTTCACTTATTTCACTAGTTTTTATGCACTTTCTTGCATTCTAAGTAAGTAATTTGGAATGGAAATGCATAGTTTCTTTGAATCAAACAGCCACCATTTAATTGATGCTAAATCATGAGGTTTAAGCTAAATTTAATTATATTTTAATGATTTATAAACCTTGTGAATTTGGTGATACTTTGATTGGTTGTTTTGATTATTTGTAGGTGAAGAAAAGAAGAAAATAAGAAAGTGTGGCTTAAGAAGCGTGACTCAGTAAAGAAGAAAGTGTGGCAAAGAAAATGAGGAAGCGTGACGCATGGAAGGTGGAAGCACACTGCTCTCCCCAAGAGCACAATGCTCTCCAAGGGAGCACAACAATGAACCAAGCATGCAAAGCTTCAATGCTCTGCCCTCCCTTGAGAGCGGAGCACAAAATTAAGCCAAGAAACAAGGAAGAGCAAAACATTGCTCTACTCTCCTTTAGAGCATTATCGAGCTCCATCCAAAACAATTCAAAGAAAAAAGGTTTGCAAATGCTCTCCCCAAGGATCGAACATAGCACATTGAGGAAGCAAGGAGCAAGGCACTACAAGAAACCAAGGAAATTTGCACCAAAAAGCCACCCAGCAAGTTTCGAACTTGGGACCTCCCCTTGGAAGCACTACTGCTTCGCTGACAAGGAGAGAAGAGCGCTACTCCTTAGTGCAACACGCGCATCATGGCACGCACACAAGGGAGCTTGGGTGCGCGCATCACAGCACGGATAGGGAGGCAAGGCATGTGCAAGATGCACACTGCTCCGCTCTCCCCAAGAGCAGGGCAGTCCCCTGTTGCTTCTCCAAAACCTTGTTGCACAAATTGGATCCCCACACAAAGCTTCACTGCTCTGCTCTCCACAAGAGCAGAGCAGCCTCCTGGGAGTAACTTGGGCTGAAATTCAATTAAAAATCCAACTTAATTCATTTCTTCACCAAATTAAAAGCCCATCCAAATTCTAAAATCCAAGAATATAAAGTGTATAAATAGAGGCTAGTTTGATTTAGTTAGGATCTTTACCTTCACTTTTATTTTTTTCCTAGACTCACTTTGAAATTTTCTTTTTTTCATTTTGAGCTTTTACTTTTGAATTTAGATCTTAGAGAATTGGGAAGGAGAATTGATCTCTCTTCTTCCTTGTTCTTGCTTGAGCACTTTTTATTTTTCTTGCTTTGGATCTTGGGTGGAGAATTGAAGAACTTCTGTTTCAATCTCACCTTGAAATCTCTTGTTTACTCTTTCTGCATAATTGAATTCAAATTTCTATTTACTACTTCATCTTCTATTCTTCTGCAATTTACTTTTCTTTATTTCTTTTGCAATTGTTCTTGTTGGATCAATGAAGGATTTGAGATCTAGACTTGTTTTCTAGTCTCTTCCACTCCTGAGATCTTCAACCTTCTTTTAAATTGCTGCAAATTAAGCATCAGTCACTTTCTATTTTTAAATTCTCAAAGCATTTTTACTCTTCTTTTTGAGATCTACTTCAATTTGATTCATCTTCTACTCTTTTGTTTATTGTAATTTACTTGTTCTTGTTCAAATTCTGCAATCCCAATTCCCAATTCCTTTTATAATTCCAGCAATTTACATTTCTTGCATTTTAAGCTTCAGTCATTTATATTTATTACAATTCAAGTTTCTGCACCTTATATTACTTGCACTTTAAGATTCAGCTTCTTTTCTTTCTTTGCTCTTTAATTTACTGCAATTCTTCCCTCTCCCTTTACATTTCAAGCAATTTAGTTTCTACAAATTACAAATAACTCAACCAATACTTGATTCGCTTGATTAAATCAACCACTAAACTAAAATTGCTCAATCCTTCAATCCCTGTGGGATTGACTTCACTCATGTGAGTTATTATTACTTGATGCGACCCGATACACTTGCCGGTGAGTTTTGTGTTGGATCATTTTCCACATATCAAGTTTTTGGCACCGTTGCCGGGGATTGAAATAGATTGACAATGATTAAGTGAGGAGGTAGTTTAGATCAAGCATTTTTTTCTTTAATTTTGATTAATTCACTAACTGTTTGAGATTTTGTCTCAACTAACTGCACTCAATTTTCAAGAGTGCTGCTGTTTGTTCCTTGTGATTGTGTGTACGTCACAGGTAAGAAGAGAGAATCCTCACTTCTCTGAGTAAGACGAACAAACTCTCAAGAGGTTGAGAAGAGAAAGTGGAAAGAGTGTTGTTGGAGAAGAAGAAGGTTCATAGGAAGAAGAGTATCACGAAATGGAAGGGAATCCCTCAAATTCGAATCCAACAGGGGGAGTGAGCAACAATAATCATCCTCAAAGAAGAGTTCTAGCTTCTTACACGTTTGCAAACCCAAGACACTATGGGAGCAGCATTTTCACTCCCAATGTCAATGCAAACAATTTTGAGTTGAAGCCACAACTCATTACGCTTGTCCTGAACAATTGTTACTATGGAGGAAGCCCATTGGAAGATCCAAACCAGCATCTTTCCACCTTCTTGAGGATTTGTGACATTATCAAATCCAATGGTGTGAATCCTGAAACTTACAAGCTTCTGCTATTCCCATTCTCATTGAGAGACAAGGCTGCACAATGGCTTGAGACCTTCCCCTAGGGAAGTATCACTAGTTGGGATGATTTGGTGACCAAATTTCTAGCCAAATTCTACCCACCCCAAAGGATTATCAGGTTGAAAACTGAAGTGCAGACATTCACCCAATTGGATGCTGAATCGTTGTATGAAGCATGGGAGAGATACAAAGCTTTGATCAGAAAGTGTCCTCCAAAGATGTTCAACGAATGGGATGTGCAGCAGAATTTCTATGAAGGCTTAACATTGAAATCCCAAGAGGCATTAGATCACTCTGCTGGAGGTTCATTACAACTGATGAAAACTACTGAAGAAGCCCAGAATCTTGTAGATATGGTGGCCAACAACCAATACTTCTTTGCTCATCAAAGAACCCGACAACCATCACAGAGGAAGGGAGTACTAGAACTGGAAGGAGTGGACTCTATTTTGGCTCAAAACAAGATGATACAACAACAAATTCAACAACAATTTGAGTAAATGGCTAAGAGAATTGATAGTCTTCAAGTAGCAGCTGTGAATACAAGCCAATCATCAACTACATGGGTGCAAAATGAAGAGAGCCAAGAAGAACAGCAACAGGAGCAAGTACAGTACATGCATAACCAAAGTTCTGGACAAAATGAGGTCTATGGTGATACTTACAATCCTTCTTGGAAGAACCACCCTAACCTTAGGTTGGGAAATAACCATAACCAAAGCCAATAGCCATGGCAAAGAAACATAAACCAAAACAACTCAAGGAATAACCAGCAAAATAACAACCAAAATTCATTCAGATCAGAAAACCACAAAACACTTACCCTAACTCTAACCATTATCTAGCTCATAACCAGCCCACCAAAATGCTTACCATCCACCACCCACATCTCACAACCAACCACAAGCATCACCAGAATCTCAAAGAATCACCAACCTGGAAGCTTTGATGGACAAAATGTGGAAGCACCAAGAGATGATAGCTAAGAATCAAGAAGCCTCCATAAAGAATGTGGAGAGGCAAATTGGCCAGCTCTCTAAACAATTTAAAACAGAGAAGCCATCAAGTTCCTTGCCAAGTGACACAATTCCCAATCCTAAGGAAGAGTGCAAGGCTGTGCAGTTAAGAAGTGGGAGAATATTAATAAGCAACAACGACACTACAAAGAAGCCAGTGGAGAGCAGCAAAGGGCCAATAAGAAAGGAAAAGTCAACAGACACAGAAGAAACCAATGATCAAGATGTGATGCCAAACAAGAACACAGAAAAGCAAAAAAAGAAAGAAGACAAGCCAACCAATTCACAAGAGAGAGAGGAGAAATTAATTCAAGAACAACAACAAAAGGAAAAAGTCTTCACTCCTTCACTGCCATATCCACAAAGGTTCAACAAAGAAACCAAGAATCATCATTTCCACAAATTCCTGGAGACTTTCAAGAAACTGGAGATAAACATCCTTATGGCCGAGGCATTAGAGCAGATGCCTCTATATGCCAAATTTCTAAAAGATCTGATCAACAAAAAGAGAAGTTGGAGTGAGAAGGAGACTATGCTGCTCACTGAAGAATGTAGCGCCGTGCTTCAAAAACGAATCCCACCGAAGCTTAAAGATCCAGAGAGCTTTGTAGTTTCATGCACAATAGGTAAAATGACTCTAGACAAAGCTCTTTGTGATCATGGAGCTAGTATCAACTTAATGCCCCTATCCATGACGAGGAAGCTTGCCATAGAAGAGCTCAAACCCACCAGGATGTCACTATTCATGGCCGATAGATCAATCAAAACACCCAATGGAATTATGGAAAACTTGTTAGTGAAGGTTGGGGAGTTTATCTTCCCTGCGGACTTTGTAATCTTAGACACCGAAGAAGAAGAAAACAATTCAATCATCTTAGGAAGGCCATTTCTAGCAACTGCAAAAGCTATTATCGATGTGGAAAAAGGAGAAATGATCTTCAGGGTGCATAATGAGCAAATGGTCATCAATGTCTTCAAATCAATGCAACATCATCCTGAACAAGAGAACTACATGAAGGTGGATATGATAGAAAGCCTGGTAGAGGAAACGTTAGAGGCCACTAGTCATAAGCAATAGGATGAAGAAGTGGAAGAAGAACAGGAAGAATAAGTGGTAGAAATCTCACGTGAAGACAATGAGAAAGAGAAGCCAAAACAAGAGTTGAAGCCTCTCCCCTCTCACCTCAAATATGTGTTCCTGGGAGAAGAAGAGACCTTATCAGTGATCATTAACTCCTCTTTGAATATGGAAGAAGAAACATGGCTGATTGAAGTGCTGAAAGCTCACAAAGCAGCCTTGGGGTGGACAATTGATGATATCAAAGGCATTAGCCCAGCCATTTGTATGCACAAAATTTTGCTGGAAGAATAATCAAAGCCTGTGGTTCAACCCCAAAGAAGGCTCAACCCAGCCATGAAGGAGGTAGTTCAAAAAGAAGTCATGAAGTTATGGAATGCTGGAATAATTTTTCCAATCTCTGACAGCTCATGGGTGAGCCCGGTTCAAGTTGTACCAAAAAAAGGAGGAATGACGGTCATCACCAATGAGAAGAATGAGTTGATCCCTACTAGAACAGTGACTGGGTGGAGGATGTGCATAGATTATAGAAGATTGAATGATGCCACAAGGAAAGATCATTTTCCTCTCCCATTCATTGATCAGATGCTAGAAAGATTGGCCGGCCACACCTATTATTGTTTCTTAGATGGATATTCTGGGTACAATCAAATCGTGGTGGACCCCAAGGACCAAGAGAAGACTGCCTTCACATGTCCATTTGGAGTTTTTGCATACAGGAGGATGCCCTTTGGGCTATGCAACGCCCCAGCCACATTTCAGAGGTGTATGCTTTCCATTTTCTCTGATATGGTTGAAAAATTTTTAGAAGTCTTCATGGATGATTTTTTTGTTTTTGGCAATTCGTTCAATACTTGTTTGCATCATTTAACTCTTGTTTTGAAAAGATGCCAAGAAACTAACTTGGTCTTGAACTGGGAAAAATGCCATTTCATGGTTCTTGAAGGGATAGTTCTTGGGCATAAAGTGTCATGCAAAGGTATAGAAGTTGATAAAGCCAAAATAGAAATTATTGAAAAACTTTCTATACCCGTTAATGTGAAAGCAGTAAGGAGTTTTCTTGGGCATGCTGGTTTCTACAGAAGGTTCATCAAAGATTTGTCAAAAATAGCAAAGCCATTGAGCAATTTCCTAATGATTAACAACCCTTTCATCTTTGATGGCAATTGTAAGCATGCCTTTGAAACCTTAAAGAGAAAACTTATCACAACACCCATCATCACACCCCCTGATTGGAACTTACCTTTTGAACTTATGTGTGATGCAAGTGACCTTGCTATTGGTACTGTGATAGGACAAAAGAAAGATAAGTTGCACCATGTCATATATTATGCCAGCAAAGTATTAAATGAAACACAGAAAAATTATACCACCACTGAGAAAGAACTTTTGGCAATTATTTATGCATTTGATAAGTTTAGGCAATACTTGATTGGCTCAAAAGTTATAGTGTACACTGACCATGCTGCTCTCAAGTATTTAATGTCTAAACAGGATTCAAAGCCAAGGCTTATCAGTTGGGTGTTGCTGCTACAAGAGTTTGATAGTGAAGTAAGAGATAGGAAAGGAAGTGAGAATCAAGTGGCAGATCATTTATCAAGAGTACCACAAGAAGCCTATCAAGATAGACCACAACAAGTAAATGAGAATTTCCCTGATGAGCACCTGTTCCAAGTTCAACAAGCACCTTGGTTTGCTGACATAGCAAATTACAAAGTAGGAAGGAAGATACCTCAAGAATTCTCCAAACAACAAGTAAAAAAACTACTCAATGAAGCAAGGAAGTTCTTGTGGGACAAACCCTTTTTATTCAAGAGGTGCTCTGATGGAATGATTAGGAGGTGTGTCCCTGAAAATGAAATGAAGGACATATTGTGGCATCGTCATGGTTCAACATACGGTGGACACTTTGGACCAGAGAGAACAGTTGCAAAGGTACTACAAAGCGGCTTTTATTGGCCAACTATCTTCAAGGATGCTAGAGAGTTTGTTCACCAATGCAATGAATGCCAAAGAGCTGGAGGATTAACAAAGAAGAATGAAATGCCTCATAATTTCATCTTGGAAATAGAGCTATTTGACCTATGGAGCATTGATTTCATGGGATGTTTTCCCCCTTCTTACTCTTTTAAATACATCTTGGTAGCAGTGGAGTATGTCTCAAAGTGGGTGGAAGCAATAGCCACAACAACTTGTGATGCACAAATTGTCCTTCAATTCCTCAAGAAGCATATTTTCACTAGGTATGGAGTACCCAAGGGTTTTGTCAGCGATGGTGGTGGTCACTTCTGCAACAAACAAATGGAGAAACTCCTCCACAAATATGGAGTAATCCATAAAGTAGCCACACCATACCACCCTCAGACTAATGGCCAAGCTGAATTAGCAAATAGAGAGTTGAAGAAAATTTTAGAAAAAACAGTGGGAAGCACAAGGAAAGATTGGGCCAGGAAATTAGAAGATGCACTCTGGGCATACAGGACAGCTTTCAAAACTCCCATTGGAAAGTCCCCCTTTCAGCTATTATATGGAAAATCTTGTCACCTCCCTGTAGAGCATGAAC
This sequence comes from Arachis hypogaea, assembly GCF_003086295.3. Lineage (NCBI taxonomy): Eukaryota > Viridiplantae > Streptophyta > Magnoliopsida > Fabales > Fabaceae > Arachis > Arachis hypogaea. Next base: position 36,836,067 of record NC_092041.1, read on the forward strand.
ATAAAGCTTTTTGGGCCACTAAACTCCTCAACCTTGATTCTCAAGCAGCAAGAGAAAAGAGGCTGCTACAACTAAATGAGTTGGAGGAGTTTAGACTAGAAGCTTATGAGAGTGCTAAGATATACAAGGAAAGAACTAAGAGGTGGCATGACAAGAAGATCTCAAAGAAAGAGTTCATGCCAGGTCAGCAAGTGCTCCTGTATAACTCAAGGCTCAAGATCTTCCCTGGCAAGCTCAAGTCCAAATGGACATGTCCGTATCTAGTAACAAAAGTTTTTCCTTATGGAAGTCTTGAGCTGCTAGATGAAGCTACACAGAGCCACTTCACAGCAAATGGGCACAGAGCAAAGCTTACTTAGGAGGACAATGGGACAAGGAAAAAGAAGTTCAGAATCTGAACTGAACAAGCATGGAAGATGTCAAGCTAGTGACAATAAAGAAGCGCTTGTTGGGAGGCAACCCAACCTAAGGTAATTTTTTTTTCATAAGCTTTTTCAATAAAAATGTTGAATAATTGGTATGCATTACAAAGAGCTAAGTTTGGTGTTGCACATAAGGGAGAATGAAGGATTCTAAGTTTGGTGTTCCACCAAAAATCTCACTTAAAAGCACATTCTCACTTCCTACACAATGCTAGCTCCAAGCAATCAGACAAATTATTCACTTATTTAACAGCTTTCTAGCTTTAATTCCATAACCTCTAGCAAAGACACAAGGATTTCACATATGGTTAAGTTGTTGCATCAGAGGCAGTGGTAAGCAATTAAGTTTGGTGTTCCCACACCAAAATAAATCCAACAGACACATTCAATTCATGCATACTAACCATTCACTTAGAGGGCTTGAGAAGCAAGTAACTTTTGAGAATTATGCAGGAGACTAGCTAACGTTTGAAGACAATTTTCATTGTGACTCAAAAGGGAGGCAACAGGAGAAAAAATGAAAAGCTGCAACTTAAAAGGTTGTATTTACACTTGATCCGTGTTGTTGTGAAATGTTTTAATTCAGGAATTCTCGTATGTCTTGCTAAAGTGTTCATCTAGTTGCAAGTGAAGTTGTTTGATTAAGTATGCTAATCTGCATAAGTGTTTGTCATCCATTACTTAGCTTTGAATTTCGTTTTGTTTCCCTTGTTGTTTGAATAAAAGGGAGATGTTTGACTTAGGAAAGTAATTGTTCAATGTTGCAAAAGTTAGAATGAAAGTTAGTGGTGGTATGTGTTTGATTCAATTATTAGCTCATAGCACTACAAAAAAAGGCCTATGGTCACGGTAAAAAACCGTGACCAAAGCTAGTAAAAAGGGTGACCATAGATCTATGGTCACGGTTTTGGACCTATGGTCACGATTTTTAACCGTGGCCTATTCTCTTGTGGCCATAGGTCTATGGTCACGGTTTTTTGATCTATGGTGACGGTTTTTATGGTCACGATTTCAATTTTCAAAATCTGACACTTTAGGCCACGTTTTTTTACCGTGACCATAGGTTAATCTATGGTCACGGTAAAAAACTGTGACCATAGCCTTATCTATGGTCACAGTTTTCACCGTGACCATAGCCTCTATGGTCACTCCTCCTTAAAACTGTGACCATAGATAAGGCTATGGTCACGGTTTTCACCGTGGCTATAGCCTCTATGGTCACCCCTCCTTAAAACCGTGACAATAACCCTATCTATGGTCACGGTTTTCACCGTAGCCATAGACTCTATGGTCACCCAACCTAAAATCGTGACGATAGCCTATCTATGGTCACGGTTTTTCACCGTGGCCATAACCTCTATGGTTACCCCTCCTTAAAATCGTGACCATAGCCCCATTTATGGTCACGGTTTTTCACCCTGGCCATAGACTCTGTGGTCACCCTTCTTAAAACCGTGACCATAGCCTATCTATGGTCACGGTTTTTCACCGTGGCCATAGCCTCTATGGTCACCCCCTATAAAACCGTGACCATAGCCCTATCTATGGTCACGGTTTTTCACTGTGGCCATAGCCTCTATGGTCACCCCTCCTTAAAACCGTGACCATAGCCCTATCTATGGTCACGATTTTTTAAAATGGTGACTATAGCCTGTTGTTGTTTATGAGATTCAATTTTTTTAAATTATAATCACATCTCAAAATGATAATAATCACAAAATAAATCTTAAAATAAGAAATTCAAGAAATCTAAATCATAAAAGTTTCATTATAAGATAGATATGTTTAATCTTTAGTCTAAACAACACAAATCCAAATAGAGTGGAATTTTTTCAATTACATGTTATACCTCAAAAAGTACATAACACATCAAAATATTACATTTACATAACTAAGGTCATTGTAAAACCCATCCCATGTGATATTTGTATGGAACATATTTTCTTCATCACATCATGTCTTCCTACACGTAAAAGAAATAAACATGTTAGATATCTTGTAAAAATGGTTTTGATGATGCAATACATATGCAGCAAAAGAAGGGAAACATTCATCCACAGCAACACTCAAGAATTATTCACAACCATCATTCACTTCAAACAGCAGCTATTGCAAGATTGCAGCAGTAGTGATAGCTTAGACTCATAAATTCATCAAAGTTATCACTACTTCACAAATAATTCAGAATTTGTTCATTTTAGCAGCAACCAACACAAGAATTAAGGCAGCAATAATACTATGCAGCAGCATTATATAAACCAGTTTAGCACAAAAGTAAAACAATGAAACAGCAACATAGGATCAATAACAGTTTAAACCTAATCAACAGGACCAAGCAAACTAATTTATCACAGGGTAGATCAATGAAGTAGTAGCAAAAAACTAAATTAGAACAGGACAAGTCATTACCAGCATAGGAAAACCAATTTCAGATAGAATAAACATCAGAGTTCAAACCTAAATATTTTCTATATGGTCACTTTCTCATCTTCTCTCCTTATTTAGAAATTTTTATTTTAATAGTGCGTAGGAATCTAATATGTATGTCTATTGTTATAACCGCCGGCTTAACTTAAATATATGGGTGGATCTCGTTTTAGATTTAATTTTTGTTGTGGTATCATGTTTCTTTTAATTTGGTGGCTATAAGAACAATGAATTTCCAAATTTTATCTGCATAAGTCAATCACGATGACAATAGTTGAAAGTAATCAGCCAATTAAATAATATATATGACATGTGACATTCAATATAATCAAATTGACTATGAAGGTATCACAATCAGAACCAATGCAAATTAATTAGAAGAGTAATTTTTGCTATGTGCTTGTCCACAGTGCTAATTAACATTTAACAATTCTAGAACTTTGCTCTTTTCACCTTTGAAATGCTCTCAAAGACTTCCAATGGAGAAATGTAGCCCATCACTGTCACCCTTTTGCTCTCTACATCTATACTGAATGATGTTATTCCTGAGACAAAACATTAAAAACATGGAATCACAATTCCTTTCACCTTCACTGTAGAATAAATTAATACTATAGTTACTACTATTTTTAGAAAGGGTAAAAGTTGTAGTTTCTTTTTTTTTTTAAATTCATTTATTTGTCACTGTTGTATACCCATCAGTTGTTCTAGGCATGGAAAAGACAGAGCATTCAAAGACAGCAATAAATTATCACTACTGCACAAATAATTCAGAATATGTTCATTCTGGCAGCAGTAATAAGTTATCACTAGTGGATAAGTTATTTTCTGCTTAGAGATAGAGATTTTACAAGAATAAATAAAAGATTACAATTAAGATGTTAGTTAGTTTAATTAGAAAAGTGGTGCAGTATTGAAAAAGAAAAACGCAAGTCACAAGCAGCTTAAGTATTAAAAATACAATGCTACTAGTTAATCTAACAATGAAGTGATCTGGCATTGAGAGAGTGAGCAAGCTAAGACATTAAATAAGAAAAGATAAAAGAAGTAATTAAGATGAAAATGGACGTAAGTGCTAACAAGATAGGAGATCAAAATCAGTTACTGGATACTACCTTTTTACATTTTAGAAAACTTCTATTTTTTATTTTATTTTAAATCCTTTAACAAACTTACGGCAATAACCAGTTACTAATTAAAAAGGGTATTAGTGGAGGCAAACTTCCACTAATCAAGTTTAGAGGATCACATAATAATAATAATAAAAATGCTTTCTTTGCCTACTATTATTACAAATAATGGATATCAAATAATAATCATTCAACAAGAGATTAACACCTTCTGGTGTACTCAATCTTCCTTGGTAACTATCACAACAAGCAGTGTTCAGAAATCATTCACTTCAAACAGCAGGACAGATCAATAAAGCAGCAGCAGAAAATTAAATTAGAACAGGGCAAGTCATTACCAGCACAGGAAAACCAATTTCAGATAGAATAAATACCAGAGTTCAAACCTAAATCCACTACAAAATCAATTGACTACCTAATCACCTAATTCAACTAAGCTAACTTAATCAAACAGCAACCTAATCAACTAACACTAACATGGAGTTTAAACCAAATTTTGAGTTAACTAAAATTAAGTTTTGTTTTTTGATTAACCTTAACCGTGTATAGCATGAATATCTCTACTTACATATGCTAAGTATTGTATTTTAGGTTGAGTGTTACAGATAATCAGATTGAATCCAAAGAGAAGAAAAACAATATAATTTTACTTAAGAAGTTCTTGTAATATATTGCAAAATTAGAATAATGGAAACTCTACTTCTTCTTTTTTTTCCTTTTAAATTATAAACTTACACTTCACTCCCTTTCAGATAAAAACTTATTTTATTTTGTCCAATCATTACTTAGAAGATACTTCAACCTAAAGTAGAAGATTGAATGTTACCTAGAGGATTTTGCTTTGAATCAGACTTGCTCTTGTGACAGGAAGCTCTTGAAGCAGTTCCCTGCCAATCGAAGACCTGAATGTAGCAGCTCGCGGTGAAACTGAATGGGGCACTGCTCAACAGCGGACTCCACCCATGGTAACGGTGGCAGCGACTTCCCTTGGCGGCGGCTCAGACGGTAGCAACAGCCGCAACAGAGCTTCAACGGCGGCGGTGACGGCAGTGGAGGCGGTGACGGACACGAGCTCAGCTATTGACCCCTCTCTCTCATCTTCGTGCACTTTCTCTCTCTCTCTTCGAAGTTCCACGGTGGCTGGATAGCGGAGGAGCGCGACGCCTACTCTTATTCCTCGTGGTGACAGAAAGCTCGCGGTGAGACGCGCTAGAGGAGCTCAGCGACGCTAGGGTTTCTGCCTTCTTCAATCATGGGGGCTGTGACAAAGAAGGGGTTGGGAGGAAGGTGAACGACAATGGTAGGGGCTGGGAGGAGCTCGGCGAAGGTGGGGGATGGCTCGAAGGAAAACGGTGAGAATGGGGTAGGGTGCTGTCACGAAGTGATGATAGGTTTTTTTTTCTAAGTTACTAATTAGGAGGGAATGGGGATTTTGTTGGGAGGGAAGGGAATTTTGGGATTTGGGGGGGGGGGGAAGGGGAAAACGGCAACGTTTATATGGTGGGATGCTTAAAATAATAAAAAATAAATTTAGGAAAATAAACTGTGATCATAGACCATCTTAGGCCACCCCTAATAACCGTGACCAGAGTATCTATGGTCACCTCCAAAAACCGTGACCATAGATATCTTTAGGTCACTTTCTAAAACCGTGACCATAGACCCTTTTAGGTCACCCTTTCGAAAAACCGTCACCATAGACCCTTTTTGGTCAATGTAAAAAACCGTGACCATAGACCCTTTTAGGTCACTTCTAAAACCGTGTCCATAGACCCTTTTAGGCCACCCACCAAAACCATGACCATAGACCACTTTAGGTCACCCCCCAAAATCGTGACCATAGACCCCTTTAGGTCACCCTCTTTTGAAAAACCATGACCATAGACACTTTTTGGTCACCGTAAAAAACTGTGGCCATAGACCCTTTTAGGTCACCCCTAAAACCGTGACCATAGACCCTTTTAGGCTACCCTCTAAATCGTGACCATAGACCACTTTAGGTCACCCCCCAAAACCGTGACCACAGGTACCCTATGGTCATCCATTTTGTGAAAACCATGACCATAGACCCTTTTTGGTCACTGTAAAAAACTGTGACCATAGACCTCTTTAGGTCACCCCCCAAAACCGTGACCATAGACCCCTTTAGGCCACCCTTTTTTAGAAAACCATGACCATAGGTACCATATAGTCACCCTTTCTGTAAAAACCGTGACCATAGCTTTTCTTTTTTTGTCACAGTAAAAAACCGTGACCATAGAGGGTCTATGGTCACAGTTTTTTACCGTGACCAAAAAAACCGGCCATAGACCCAAAATGTTGTAGTGTAGAATAATTGCTGCATAATGACATGTTACTTGAAGCTTAAGCTAGTTTGCTGCTATGATCATTCAATTAATGAAAGTCCCTTGCAAATAAATCAAAACAAAAAGAAAAAGAAGAAGAAAAGCCAAAAGCTGGCAAGGAAACAAATAATAAGGCTAGACACCAATAGCTTGGACCCTAGGACACATGCTTGTGGTGTTTTTGTACTAGGATATGCTTGGACAAGTAAGTTCTAAGGAGTATTTCAAAACTTGGCCACTTAGATTAACTGATTTGGGATTGCCAACTGAAAGTCCACAATAAAGAGCAACCTAGCTACAAAACATTTAGTTATCCAAAGAGATGCTGGGCATCAATGATCCTAGGAAGAAAAAGGTGAGCCATGTGTCTGTGGTGAAGAAACGTTGAGTGAAATTAAGCTAAAGGCCACTGCAACATTTTCCACCAAGCTTTCAATAAGCAATAAGCTCTCTAATGCAAAAGAAAGATGAAAAAGCTAACAAGGGAAACTAGCAAAAAAGTAAGGTATTGTAGCAGCAACCTTGGTGAACCCTTTAGGAGACATTGTTTGTTTTGACTATAAGTAATAAATGAACTACTATTGATCTGCATAAAACCCCATAAACCAAATTCAACTATCTGCCTAATAAGGACATATATACTTCTCTATTTCATTCTATCTTCTCTTATGTTTAGTGCTTGCTTGGGGACAAGCAAGATTTAAGTTTGGTGTTGTGATGACAAGTCATCATATGCCTATTTTTCAAGCTAATTTCACTTATTTCACTAGTTTTTATGCCCTTTCTTGCATTCTAAGTAAGTAATTTGGAATAGAAATGCATGGTTTCTTTGAATCAAACAACCACCATTTAATTGATGCTAAATCATGAGGTTTAAGCTAAATTTAATTGTATTTTAATGATTTATAAACCTTGTGAATTTGGTGATACTTTGATTGGTTGTTTTGATTATTTGTAGGTGAAGAAAAGAAGAAAATAAGAAAGTGTGGCTTAAGAAGCGTGACTCAATGAAGAAGAAAGTGTGGCAAAAAAATGAGGAAGCGTGACGCATGGAAGGTGGAAGCACACTGCTTTCCCCAAGAGCACAATGCTCTCCAAGGGAGCACAACAATGAACCAAGCATGCAAAGCTTCAATGCTCTGCCCTCCCTTGAGAGCGGAGCACAAACTTAAGCCAAGAAATATGGAAGAGCAAAACATTGCTCTGCTCTCCTTGAGAGCATTACCGAGCTCCATCCAAAACAATTAAAAGAAAAAAGGTTTGCCAATGCTCTTCCCAAGGATTGAACACAGCACCTTGAGGAAGCAAGGAGCAAGGCGCTACAAGAAACCAAGGAAAATTGCACCAAAAAGCCACCCAGCAAGTTTCGAACTTGGGACCTCCCCTTGGAAGCACAACTGCTCCACTTACAAGGAGAGCAGAGCGCTACTCCTTGGTGCAACACGCGCATCATGGCACGCACACAAGGGAGCTTGGGCGCGCGCATCACAGCACGGGCAGGGAGGCAAGGGGCGCGCAAGACGCATACTGCTCCGCTCTCCTCAAGAGCAGGGCAGTCCCCTGTTGCTTCTCCAAAACCTTGGCGCGCAAATTGGATCCCCACACAAAGCTTCACTGCTCTGCTCTCCACAAGAGCAGAGCAGCCTCCTGGGATTAACTTGGGCTGAAATTCAATTAAAAATCCAACTTAATTCATTTATTCACCAAATTAAAAGCCCATCCAAATTCTAAAATCCAAGAATAGAAAGTGTATAAATAAAGGCTAGTTTGATTTATTTAGGATCTTTACCTTCACTTTTATTTTTTTCCTAGACTCATTTTGAAATTTTCTTTTTTTCATTTTGAGCTTTTACTTTTGAATTTAGATCTTAGAGAATTGGGAAGGAGAATTGATCTCTCTTCTTCCTTGTTCTTGCTTGAGCACTTTTTATTTTTCTTGTTTTGGATCTTGGGTGGAGAATTGAAGAACTTCTGTTTCAATTTCACCTTGAAATCTCTTGTTTACTCTTTCTGCATAATTGAATTTAAATTTCTGTTTACTGCTTCATCTTCTTTTCTATTGCAATTTACTTTTCTTTATTTCTTTTGCAATTGTTCATGTTGGATCAAGGAAGGATTTGAGATCTAGACTTGTTTTCTAGTCTCTTCCACTCCTGAGATCTTCAACCTTCTTTTAAATTGCTGCAAATTAAGCATCAGTCACTTTTTGTTTTTAAATTCTCAAAGCATTTTTACTCTTCTGTTTGAGATCTACTTAAATTTGATTCATCTTCCACTCTTTTGTTTATTGCAATTTACTTGTTCTTGTTCAAATTCTGCAATCCCAATTCCCAATTCCTTTTATAATTCCAGCAATTTACCTTTCTTGCATTTTAAGCTTCAGTCATTTATTTTTCTTGCAATTCAAGTTTCTGCACCTTATATTACTTGCACTTTAAGATTCAGCTTCTTTACTTTCTTTGCTCTTTAATTTACTGCAATTCTTCCCTCTCCCTTTACATTTCAAGCAATTTAGTTTCTGCAAATTACAAACAACTCAACCAATACTTGATTCGCTTGACTAAATCAACCACTAAACTAAAATTCCTCAACCCTTCAATCCCTGTGGGATCGATCATCATTTAACGCCAGCCAGGGTACTTGGCTGGGCGTCAAACGCCCAAAATGGCCAACAATTGGGCGTTAAAACGCCAGAATGGATACCATTCTGGGCGTTTAACGCCAGAACGGATAGGGGGAGGAGATTTTGTTTTCAATTTAAATTTTTTAAAATTTTCACATTTTAACTCATAATTTTCTGCATAAACATGGTATAAATTTTCATCTATCAATTTCAATTTCAAAAAAAAAATTAATAATCTTCTAGATTCTTTTTAATATCCTTTCAAAATCTCTTTCAAATCTTTTCAAAAACTCATTTATCTTTTCTATTTCTTTCCAAATCTTTTTCAACTCATCATATCTTCTTTTAATCTTTAGAAACATCAACAAAAATTCATATTTAACTTCTTTATATCTTTTCCATATCTTTTGAATTTTAAAATCTCATCTTTTCATATCATGATTCATCTTTTACAAATCATATCTTCCTATCATATCTTTTTCAAAAATTGTCGAAACCCACCCCCTCTCTTTTAAATAAGTGTTCGGCCATCCCCATCCATCCACCATTCGAATCTATTCCTCTCCGTTCCTTTTTTTTGCTTTAAGACAAGCAAACCTCTAAGTTTGGTGTGTTTTTCCGTGATCACTGAGCAAAAAACTCACCAAGATCATGGCACCTAAAGGAAAATAAACCACTCTAAGAGGCAAGAAAGAGAATAATCCAAAACCACTTTGGAATCAAGAGAGGTTGTTAACCAAAGAACATGCAAACCATTACCAAAAAATAATGGGTTTGAGGTCAGTGATCCCGGAAGTTATGTTCGATCTGAAAGAAGACGAATATCCGGAGATCTAAGAACAGATTTGAAACAGAGGATGGGAAATCCTAGCTAATCCTGAGACAAAGGTGGGAAGAAACATGGTCCATGAATTCTACTCAAATCTGTGGTTAACAGATAAGCAGAGAATGACAGGAACTGCCTTCCATACCTTTCAAACTATGGTCAGAGGGGAGATTATTTATTTCCACCATGACAAAATAAGAGAGTTCTTCAAGCTACCTCAACTACAAGATGATCCAGAATCCTTTAATAGGAAAATAGTGAGAGTAGATAAGCGTTTGGACCAAGTTCTATAGGACATATGCCTCCTTGGAACTAAGTGGATAACCAACTCAAAAGGTGTCCCAAACCAACTCAAGAGAGGAGATCTCAAACCAGTCGCTGGGGGCTGGTTGGACTTTATTTGGCATTCTATACTACTCACTAGCAACCGCTCTAAAGTCACTGTCAAAAGAGCAGTGATGATTCATTGCATTATGCTGGGAAACGAAGTGGAGATTCATCATCTGATTGCTTGTGAGATTTACGTAATTGCAAATAAGAACTCCACTGAAGCCAAATTGGCTTACCCAAGCTTAATCTCTCTGCTATGTAAAGTAGCTGGGGTAAAGATGGGAGTGGATGAGTTTATCTCAGTCGAGCATCCAATCGCCAAAAAGTCAATGGAGGGACAACAAGTACACGAAAACTCCATCAAGAGGAGGGCGCAAGAGTTCCTCCCATAAATCCTTCAAATTGACTACTGGACCCGCCTAGAAGCATCTGTCACCAAGCTGCAAGAAGCTATGGATCAAGTTAAGGAAGAATAGCAAAATCAAAATAGCATGCTCTGTAGGCTGCTTAAGGAATAAGAAAAGCAAGGGCGTGAGCTACAGGAGCTGAAGCGCCAGAAGCTCCTCCTTGAGGGACCAGACACCCACAGATTGAAGGAGCATCCATCTCCCAAAATAAAGGTTGTTGAGTCCTAATCTTAAATCTGTGATAACTTTTATTATTAGAACCTGTTCCGAGGGTTACCTGAAACTGTAGGTCGATCTCGGATGAGATCTTCTGTGTTGGTCGGAGCCGACGTGTCCGGCATGTGTACGGCGGCCGGAGCTGGTGTGTCCGACTTGTTGAATAAGGTGGTGGTGCTGATCCTTCGTCGCCGGAGGGTGGGGGGTACCTGCAAGGGACTCCGATGCTTAAGTTAGCATGGGTATTAAACAAGTATTGAGTAGAATTAGAGTATGAGTTATACCTGGGTGCTCCAGTGTATTTATAATGGTGAGATGTGGCCTCCTGCGGATAAGATAAGTTAGTTTATCTTATCTTATCTTTAAGTGAGGTCATCTTATCTTCAAGGGAACCGCCTTTATCTTTCTGGGTTTTAGCTGCCTTTAGATTGGGCTGTGTTCCTTCGTTTTGGGTCTGCTTTGGGCTCCTTTGGCGAGTTGGCCGAGCTCTTTTGAGAAGAGGTCAGGCATTTGGCCGAGCTCTTTGAGAAGAGGTCTGGCATTTGGCCGAGCTCTTTGAGAAGAGGTCGGGCATTTGGCCGAGCTCTTTGAGAAGAGGTCGGATAGTCTGACATGAAGAGGTCGGTCGGCTTGTCACTAAACATCCCGGGTCGGACAGTTTGACCCAGGGTATGAACAGTGCCCCTGCTTGAGTTCGATCTTTCCATGAGATCGTGCTTTTCAGAGCTTTGATCTCTTTGGAAGTCGTGCTCGAGCATCTGTCTGGCTTGTTTCTTCATTGCTTTGCAATCTTTGTAGATTTTCTAGGGGTTTGGTACTTCACAGTCCAACCTCTTTTAAGTGGTAGCGTGGGTTTTCTACCCTTGCCTTCTGGATCACGCCTTGCTTTTGTGTTGACAACCCTCTGCTTTGGCAAAGTTGTCCTTGCGACTTAATATCTGGACTTTTAGTGATTTGTCCAATGACTTTTTTTAGTGTTTTTATGTAGAACTTTTTTTAATCTTGGATGACGTTCGTAGCCCTGTTTGAGATTGTGCCTTCTTTGAGTGGAGTTGTATCCCTTTTGGCTGAGCACATTTGAGCCTTAGGTTGTTTTCGAACCTTTATGGCTTGTTCTTTTTTTGAGATCATACTTGCACCTCTTCTTTAGCTGACGTCGACCTGTATGGCTTTGCCCCTGCTTGAGTTTGGACTTTTCCGTGAGACCGTGCTTTCAGAGTTTCGATCTCTTTGGGGAAGTCATGCTCAAGTATCCTGACTTTGGTCGATCTTTGAGTAGTTTCGCCTTGTGCAAGTCTAGTATTGCCCCTTTTACTTTGTTGAGGGGACTTTTCAACCTTCTTCTGACTTGTTTGTCTTTGCTGTTCGGGCTTTTTAGTCATAATCCAACAACTTTTTAGGTAGTGTTCCGATGGGGAACCTCTTTATAGTTTGTTTTGGATGACTTTTTAGCTCCGTCTTTGATTTGTGCTTTTGCCTTTTAAGAAGTGTCTTTTTCCAAGACTTCGTATTTTTTAGAAAAGCATTTCTGGCCTTCCTCTGGCCGTTGCGAGATGTCTTTGTCCTTTTTTGTGGATCTTTGTAGAGTGTCGGTACTTTATTGTCCGACCTCTTTTGATCACTTCTGGTTTCGTCCACTTTCTGCTTGGTCGAGGTGGTCCTTGGGGCTAATTTGTCCGACGACTTTTTAGTGTTTTTGTAGAACACTTTTTAGTCATTCTGAACAGTTTTTGATAGCCTTGTCATAGAGCCATGGCTTTTTGGGCAGAGCTATGTCCGTTTTAATGCACGTTTTTCGTTGGTCCGATTTCTTCTTGTCGGTCCAAGCTGTAGCTTTCGTTGGTCTGACTTCTTCGTATCGGTCCAAGCTGTAGCTTTCGTTGGTCCGACTTCTTCTTATCGGTCCAAGCTGTAGCTTTCGTTGGTCCGACTTCTTCTTGTCGGTCCAAGCTGTTGCTTTTGTTGGTCCGACTTCTTCTTGTCGGTCCAAGCAGCAGCTTTCATTGGTCCGACTTCTTCTTGTCGGTCCAAGCGGTAGCTTTTGTTGGTCCGACTTCTTCTCGTCGATCTAATCTGTCACTTTAATTGGCTCGGACTGACTTCTTCATGTCGGGCCCTTCTAAGTTATGTTTGTAATCCTCTTTCTTGGACCTTTGTCAGGTTTCTTTCAGGGATTACTTTTATAACTTGTCCGTTGTAGGAGACCGACTTCTTTATGTCGATCTCTTCTAAGTTATTTCGTAATCCTCTTTCTTGGATCTTTGTCAGATCTCTTTCAGGGATTACTTTGATAACTTTTTAGTGGTAAGAGTCCGACTTGGTTATGTCGGTCTCCTTTAAGTTATTTTTTGTAGTCCTCTTTCTTGGATCTTTGTCAGATCTCTTTCAGGGACTTCTTGTATAACTTTTTGTTTTAGGCTAACTTTGTTATGTCAGGCCCTTCTAAGTTAAAGTAATCCTCTTTAATAGGTTTGGCCAGACCTCTTTCCAGGGTTTACTTATAACTTGGGTTGACTTGGTTCGACTTCTTAACGTTCGACCAGTCCTTAAGTTATTATTTTAGCGATCCGTAAGACCTCGTCAGGTTCTTTTTTAGATCACTTTCGATAACTTCTTACATTATTCTGTGTTCATCTTTGCCGATTTGTAGAAAGTGGTTGTCATCTCTAGATCGTCCTTTGGGTGAATCGCGTTTTCACCTTTATCGGACGGTTGTCTTTATCGTGATCGTGCAGTGAAATTGTTTTTCACTTTCTGCCGATCTGTTGCTTTATAATCGGGCGATGAACTCTGCTTTCACTTTTTTGCCGACCTTGTCAATCGGGCGATGAATTCTGGTTTCATCTTGCCGACTTTGTCGTGATCGGGCGGTGATTTTGGTGTTTCACCTTGCCGACTTTGTCGTGATCGGGCGATGATTTTGGTGTTTCACCTTGCCGACCTGCCGTAGTCGGGCGTCTTGGTAGGAAACTTTTTAGGGAATCTGCAATCTTTTAAACAATAATATAAAGATAAGAGTGTGTACATGTTAGTACTTACCTTTCTAGGTCGGGCAATCTTTTTGGATCTTGGCCTGGCGCCGTTTTTAGATTGCAGGCATGCCATGACCTTGGTAGCTCTTGCCCTTCGAGTTCGGATAGTCTGTAGCAACCTTTCCCCAGTTCTTCTAAACAACTTGGTATGGTCCTTTCCAGTTGGCTGCTAGCTTTCCTTCTCCAGGTCAAGTTGTTCCGATATCATTTCGGATTAGGATGAGGTTGTTGTTGGCAAAGCTTCGCTATACTACCTTCTGATCGTATCTTGAGGCCATTCGACTCTTTAACGCCTCTTCCTTGATCGGAGCTCTCTCTCGGACTCTTGGAAGTAGGTCGAGTTCTTTCCTTTGGATTTGGGAGTTGACCTCTTCATTGTAGAAGATCATTCTGGGGGATCCTTCTTTGATCTCTACTGGGATCATTGCCTCCATTCCATAAATCAATCGTAAGGGTGATTCCCCCATGGTGAAGTGTGGAGTTGTCCGATATGCCCATAGGACTTGTGGGAGCTCTTCAGCCCAAGCTCCCTTTGCGTCCTGTAGTCTCTGTTTTTAACCTAGCTAGTATGACTTTGTTGGCAGCTTCTGCTTGTCTATTGGCTTGTGGGTGTTCTACGGATGTGAATTGGTGCTTTTAATAATGTTTCTGTACAAGAATTTTCTGACTTCTTTGAGCAGTGGCATTAGTTAGGGGCTCTGCCTCAATCCATTTTATGAACACCCCTATAATGAGGAACTTGACTTGTCCCAATCCTTGGGGAAATAGTCCGAGGAGGTCGAGTCCCCTCTTTGCGAACGGCCAAGGTGATGTTACACTGATGAGCTCCTCTGGTGGGGCAATGTGGAAGTTGGCATGCTTTTTGATGTAAAGCTTTGACTTTGTATTTGGGTTTTTACTCCGTTGTTGCCTCCAAAGGGTGCCCCTAGACCTACGTGTGAGTCCTGGGGTTTCCCTTTTACTGTTGTATCTGACACCTGATATTTTGCTGTTATTGTTCGAGTTGTTGCCCGAGTTGTTTGGTAGTAACCCCATAGTTGACCTATGTCTTTGAGATGTATACTAAGATCCCGGACGGCATGTCTAATTGGCTGGATTCCATAGTTTTTTAATGCGTGTTACTGTGGCTGACCCTGAGTACATTGACTTGTTGTGGTCTTGTGATGTAGCCTGGATGAGGCTCCTGTTATTGTCCCCTAGTTTGGTATTGGCTAGTTTTGAAAATGCATCAGCTCGGGCGTTCTGCTCCCGAGGTATGTGTCGGACCTCATATCCCCGAATTGTCCGAGCTGTTGGTGCTGGCTGGTTTTGAAAGTGCATTAGCTCAGACATTCTATGTTTCTATGTGTCAGACTTCATTTTCCCCGATTTGTCCGAGCTTTTTTCTGTTTTTGTCCAGGGTCCCCCGAATTGTCCAAGATATTTTTTGGTTTTGTCCAGGGTCCCCCGAATTATCCGAGCTGTCCTCTGTAGGATTCTTCCAGCTAAGTTTATTTTCTGTAGGATGTCTTTTTATGGGCTGTTTAGTCCGAATTTTGATAGTGTGAGCTTGAAACTATGGGTGGAGTCATCGAGAGGTGAGTATGAGGGTGTAGGCAACCTTTTTCTATCTGTTGATGGTTTAGTTCGGTCCCTTGTAGAGCTTTGCTGATGAAGTAGACGGGTTGTTGGCCACTTTCATCTTGACTAGTGCTGAGGCTATTGCCTGACTTCCCACTGCGAGGTGTAATGAGTTCTTCACTTTTCCGTGGTCTGGAAAGAATGGGTGATTGCCCCAAGAATTTTGAAATCTCGAAAGGCTTGTTCGTACTCCGTTGTCCTTTTCAACTCGTTGGACTTTTTTGGTGTGAGGTGGACGTTCAACTTGTTCGACCTCTTTGGTGTGAGGTAGATGTTTAACTCGTCCGACCTCTTTGGTGTGAGGTGGACTTTCAACTCGTCCGACCTCTTTGGTGTGAGGTGGACCTTCAATTCGCCCGGTATCTTCGGTGTGAGGTGGACCTTCAACTTGTCCGACCTCTTTGGTGTGAGGTGGACCCTAAACTCGCCCGATATCTTTGGTGTGAGGTGGACCTTAAACTCGTGTCCGACCTCTTTGGTGTGTGGTGGACCTTAACTCGCCCGACCTCTTCGGTGTGAGGTGGACCTTCAACTTGTCCGACCTCTTTGGTGTGAGGTGGACCTCTAACTCGTCCGACCTCTTTGGTGTGAGGTCGACCTCTAACTCGTCCGACCTCTTTGGTGTGAGGTGGACCTTCAACTTGTGCGACCTCTTTGGTGTGAGGTGGACCTCTAACTCGTCCGACCTCTTTGGTGTGAGGTGGACCTCCAACTCATTCAACCACTTTGGTGTGAGGTGGACCCTAAACTCGCCCGATATCTTTGGTGTGAGGTGGACCTTAAACTCGTGTCCGACCTCTTTGGTGTGAGGTGGACCTTAACTCGCCCGACCTCTTCGGTGTGAGGTGGACCTTCAACTTGTCCGACCTCTTTGGTGTGAGGTGGACCTCTAACTCGTCCGACCTCTTTGGTGTGAGGTCGACCTCTAACTCGTCCGACCTCTTTGGTGTGAGGTGGACCTTCAACTTGTGCGACCTCTTTGGTTTTTGATTGGGCGAGTTGATGGGATCTTCTCAGTGTTGCATATTTCTCGGTAGATATCCACAACAGACACCCGAAGGGGGTGTAATTGTGGTATTTTCTAGGCTTCTCTCCATGTTGATCTTCTTTTTTCTTGGACTCTTTATCCTTATCCCGATAGGAGTAGGAATGTTCGATTTTGAGATCTCTCCTAGTCGAGAATTTTCCTCCATATTGATGTACCTCTCTGCCCGTTCCTGTACCTCGTTTTGAGATGTTTGGGTGCTTCTTGGATATTGAGTGGCTAAAAGGTCCTTCTCGTAGGCCATTGATGAGACCCCTGATAGCTGCTTCTGTTTGGTTTTGTCCTTCTGGATGGAGAATAACGGATTGCATCTGAGGCCTCTGTGAGATACATCCTGCTTCTGAAATTTCTAAGATGATAGCTTGGATCTGATGTGCCGTCGTACGGAGTCATGTTGGGAGTTTTGAAGTCCTTTGGGACCTTTAGCTTTCATGATCTCTTTTGGTGAATGGGTCTTGATCATTGTGGGGGCTATCTTCGTGACTGGATCGAGCCGTCTCGGTTTTGAGATCAGCTTCGAGTTTTAAGAGCTTATCTTTTAACTCTCGGCGTCGCCTAGTTTCCCTTTGGAGGTCCTTCTTGGCTTCCCGTTGATGCTCGTCTTCTTTTTCGAGTTACTCCAATCGATTTTGAAGTGCTTCTATTACTCCTGGATTTGATGAATTTTTGTCTCCATTGGTTTCTGGAGTATCTTTGAGTATTGCGTCCGCGTTTTTATGCGGCGTTCTGTCTTCCAAACCTGAATCGTGTTCGTTGTCATGGTCGTCCGCCATGGTGTTGGGATGACTTCCAGGTCCCCGGCAACAGCGCCAATGTTCCGAGGGTTACCTGAAACTGTAGGTCGATCTCGGATGAGATCTTCTGTGTTGGTCGGAGCCGACGTGTCCGGCATGTGTACGGCGGCCGGAGCTGGTGTGTCCGACTTGTTGAATAAGGTGGTGGTGCTGATCCTTCGTCGCCGGAGGGTGGGGGGTACCTGCAAGGGACTCCGATGCTTAAGTTAGCATGGGTATTAAACAGGTATTGAGTAGAATCAGAGTATGAGTTATACCTGGGTGCTCCAGTGTATTTATAATGGTGAGATGTGGCCTCCTGCGGATAAGATAAGTTAGTTTATCTTATCTTATCTTTAAGTGAAGTCATCTTATCTTCAAGGGAACCGCCTTTATCTTTCTGGGTTTTAGCTGCCTTTAGATTGGGCTGTGTTCCTTCGTTTTGGGTCTGCTTTGGGCTCCTTTGGCGAGTTGGCCGAGCTCTTTTGAGAAGAGGTCGGGCATTTGGCCGAGCTCTTTGAGAAGAGGTCTGGCATTTGGCCGAGCTCTTTGAGAAGAGGTCGGGCATTTGGCCGAGCTCTTTGAGAAGAGGTCGGATAGTCTGACATGAAGAGGTCGGTCGGCTTGTCACTAAACATCCCGGGTCGGACAGTTTGACCCAGGGTATGAACAGAACCTATCTTAAGAATTACATAAGTATTAGTAATTAGGGTCTTTATTTTTATTTTTATTTTTATATCCCCAAGTAAGCTGTGATTTGTCTTCTCATCATCACTAAACATGAATAAGATAGTAGATTCACTTTAGAGTAAAGAGGTAATTATTTCAAGTTTTCAATAAGAAAAATTTTAATTATTTTTATGTGGTGGCAGCACTTTTTGTCTTCGAAATGAAAGCTTGAACAGTGCATGTTTTTTATAGTGAAGTTTATGAATGTTAAATTTGTTAGCTCTTGAAAGAATGATGAAAAGAAAGAGAATTGTTATTGATAATATGAAAAATCATGAAATTGATTCTTGAAGCAAGAAAAAGCAGTGAAAAAGAAAAAAAAGTAGCAGAAAAAAAAAGAGAAAAAGAAAAAGCAAGTAGAAAAAGCTAATATCCCTTTAAACCAAAAGGCAAGGGTAAAAAGGATCCAAGGCTTTGAGCATTAATGGATAAGAGGGCCCAAAGGAATAAAATCCTGGCCTAAGCGGCTAAATCAAGCTGTCCCTAACCATGTGCTTGTGTCATGAAGGTCTAAGTGAAAAGCTTGAGACTGAGTGGTTAAAGTCGTGATCCAAAGCAAAAGAGTGTGCTTAAGAACTCTGGACACCTCTAACTTTGGACTTTAGCAAAGCTGTGTCACAATCTGAAAGGTTCATCCAGTTATGTGTCTGTGGCGTTTATGTATTCTGTAGTACTACTGGAAAACAAGATGCTTAGGGTCACAGCCAAGACTCATAAAGTAGCTGTGTTCAAGAATCAACACATTAAACTAGGAGAACAATAACACTATCCGAATTCTGAGTTCTTATGGATGCCAATCATTCTGAGCTTCAAAGGATAAATTGAGATGCCAAAACTGTTCAGGAGCAAAAAGCTAATAGTCTTGCTCATCTAATTAGAATCTGAGCTTCACTTAAAACTTTGAGATGTATTGCCTCTTGATCTTCTTTTTATCCTATTTTATTTATCTAGTTGCTTGAGGACAAGCAACAGTTTAAGTTTGGTGTTGTGATGAGCGGATATTTTATATACTTTTTGGTGGTATTTTCCTGTAGTTTTTAGTATGCTTTAGTTACTTTTTAGTATATTTTTATTAGTTTTTATGAAAAAAATCACATTTCTGCATTTTACTATGAGTTTGTGTGTTTTTCTGTGATTTCAAGTATTTTCTGGCTGAAATTGAGGGATTTGAGCAGAAATCTGATTCAGAGGCAGAAAAAGGATTGCAGATGTTGTTGGATTCTGACCCTCCTGTACACGAAATCGATTTTATGGAGCTACAGAAGCCCAATTGGCGCACTCTCAATTGCTTTGGAAAGTAGAGATCTTGGGCTTTCCAGCAATGTATAATAGTCCATACTTTTCCCGAGATTTGATTGTGCACACTTGCGTTTAAACACCCAATTTTTACCTTTTTCTGGCGTTAAACGCCAAAACTGGCATAAAAGCTGGAGTTAAACGCCCAAACTAGCACCAAAGCTGGCGTTTAATGCCAGAAATAGCCTCTACATGTGAAAGCTTCAATGCTCAGCCCAAACACACACCACGTGGACCCCGGAAGTGGATTTCTGCACTATCTATCTTAGTTTACCCATTTTTTGTAAACCTAGCTTGCTAGTTTGGTATAAAAACTACTTTCAGAGATTCATTTTGTACCTCATAACATTTTACATCTGACTTTGTATCTTCTACGGCATGAGTCTCTAAACCCCATGGTTGGGGGTGAGGAGCTCTACTGTGTCTCGATGGATTAATGCAATTATTTCTGTTTTCTATTCAATCACGCTTGATTCTATTCTAAGATATTCATTCTCACTTCAACATGATGAATGTGATGATTTGTGACACTCATCACCATTCTCAACTTATGAACGCGTGCCTGACAACCACTTCCATTATACCTTAGATTGAATGTGTATCTCTTGGGTTCCTAGTTCACGAGTTTGATTCCGTCTTCTGACAACAGTGTTCAATTTCCTGAAACCAGAGTCTTCGTGGTATAAGCTAGAATCAATTGGCAACACTCTTGAGATCTGAAAAGTCTAAACCTTATCTGTGGTATTTCGAGTAGGATCTGGGAAGGGCTGACTATGACGAGCTTCAAACTCACAAACGTTGGGCGCAGTGACAGTGTGCAAAAGGATCAATGGATCCTATTCCAACATGAGTGAGAACCGACAGATGGTTAGCCATGCGGGAAACTGTAGAGGACCATTTTCACTGAGAGAATGGATGGTAGCCATTGACAACGGTGATCCACCAACATACAGCTTGCCATGGAAGGAACCTTGCGTGATGAAGAATACAACAAAAGGAAAGTAGAGATTCAGAAGATAGAGCATCTCCAAAACCTCAACCTGTTCCTCATTACTGAATTACAAGTACTTTTTATTTCATGTTATTCATTCTTCATAAACAAAAATCATCTTTATCATTAATCTCTTGACTAAGAGTTACACGATAACCATAGCTTGCTTCAAGCCGGCAATCTCTGTGGGATCGACCCTTACTCACGTAAGGTATTACTTGGACGACCCAGTGCACTTGCTGGTCAACTGTACGGAGTTGTGTATCACGATTTCATGTACCAATGACATACTGATTTATTCCAAGATTGAAGAAGAGCATGCAGCACACTTGAAGACCGTGTTGTAGATACTAAAGGAAAAGAAACTCTATACGAAACTGTCTAAATGTGAATTCTGGAAGAAGGAGGTGATGTTTCTGGTCATGTGGTGAGTAAGCAAGGAATAGCAGTAGACCTATCTAAGGTAGAGGTGGTAACGAATTGGTGGCGACCAACCTCAGTTACTGAGATAAGGAGTTTTTTGGGCTTAGCTGGCTACTACCGAAGATTCATCAAGGGCTTTTCGCAAATAGCTTTCTCATTGACAAGGTTAACTCGCAAGGACACGCCATTTGTTTGGACTCCTGAGTGTGAGGAGAGCTTTCAGGCGTTGAAACAAAAGTTGACCACTGTACCTGTATTGGTGATACCTGTGCCAAACGAGTCATTCGAGGTGTACTGCGATGCCTCACTGAAGGGTCTAGGGTGCTTGCTGATGCAGCACCGTAATGTTGTGGCGTATGCCTCACGTCAATTGAGACCTCATGAAGTTAATTACCCTACGCACGATTTAGAACTCGCCACGGTTGTGTTTGCACTAAAGGTATGGAGGCATTAACTCTGTGGGGTTAAGCTCCAAGTTTTCTCTGATCACAAGAGCTTGAAGTATCTCTTTGATCAGAAAAAACTCAATATGAGACAGAGAAGGTGGATGGAATTATTGAAGGACTACGACTTTGAGTTGAAGCAGGGAAGGCAAATGTAGTGGCAGATGCGTTAATTCGGAAGTCATTGTATGCTGCTTAGATGATTGATGAGTTTCTAATTCACACCCCATTCAAAAATTTAGTGAATCAGTTCTTTTGGCAAGCACACCAAAATTATCGCCAAGTAATAACCCATTGTAGAGTGGGATCGTATCCACAGAGATTGGCAAATCCAAGCAGTTTTAATTGATTGATGAATTAGTCAAGTGGATCAATAAGATTGTGAAGTGTAGAATTATAAATGGCATAAATGTAAATGACTAGAATATAAAGAAAAGCAATAAAGTGCAGAATTAGAAATCGCAGAATGTAAAGTGATGAATCATAAATGACTTGAATGTAAATGGGAATGGGGAATTGCTGAATGTAAAATTAAGCTATAAAGAAATGGATAGATAAGAATGGTGGAATTCATTGAGATTGGGAGATGTTGTCTCTTTGGATCAAATCTAGCTTATATCTTCTTCAATCATGCAACTCATTGACCTCTTGGCTATCTTGATTGATTGAGCCCCAATCCTTTGGTGACTCAATCTCTCAGATCTTGATCAATAGCCAATTCCTTGGTCTAATTGCTCATGAAGAGAGATATGCTTGGTCCTTGATTATACCACACACCCTTGTAGGTCCAGGTAGAGGGGGGATTATATGTCACGTATCCCATCACCAAAACCCAGAATCTACTCAAGTGTGAGAAGGGATTTCAAGCATGGTTTCATGTTTCCTTTCCTAAGGTTCCCATGAAACGCAATTGCATTCAATCTCTTTCCCAAGATAATTCAACACTAAGCATTAAGAACGAAATTCCTTCTAGCAAATTAAGAGAAGATGAAGAGAAGAAGAATTTCACTACTATCAATCCATCAGGTACAACAGAGCTCCCTCTCTCAGTGAAAGGGAAGTTAGCTACTCATAGCTTGAAAAGTACTCAAAAGTGGAGTGTAAAAGTGGATCTAGAACTAACTGCTTGACCCCTCTTCAATACTCTTTGGGGGTATTTATTCTACTCCTAGTGAAAATAAAGAAATTACAAAAGTGAAAAAGAGAAAATTATATTTTGGAGGGAAAGAAAACACTCCATAAACGTGACTCTTTAGCTGGCGTGTGGCTGGCGCTTCATCGGCGTGTCACGTGTCCTTCAAAATGGCTTGGCGTGCCACGCTCAATCCTTCAAGTGGTACGCTTGTCCCTTGTCAACCTTGGCGTGCCACGCCTTTGAACTCAAGTGGCACGCCATAGTGTCATTCTTGTGTTGGCGTGCCACACCTTCGAGCTCAAGTGGCACGCCCTTTGATTTTTCCACTTCGTTTACCTCTGAAACTTGAACTAGAGTGGCACGCCCAGCGTCTGTGGTGTGGTGGACGAAATTGTGATCCTCAAAGTTGGTCTCTTTGTACTTGTATAAAATCAAAAATACCCCAAAGAGATCATGGTGTGATGAATTGGGATCTTAATAATCCCTGGTGTGATCATAACTCCGTTCAACTTAACCAGCAAGTGTACTGGGTCATCCAAGTAATACCTTACGTGAGTAAGGGTCGATCCCACAGAGATTGTTGGTATGAAGCAAGCTATGGTTACCTTGTAAATCTAAGTTAGGCAGATTAAATGGTTTATGATAAGTTCGAAAATAAATAATAAATAGAAAATAAAATAAGATAGAAATACTTATGTAAATCAATAGTGGGAATTTCAGATAGGCGTATGGATATGCTATGCTCCTCTTGAATCTCTACTTTCTTATTATATTCATCCAATCCTTCTTACTCCTTTCCATGGCAAGCTGTATGTAGGGTGTCACCGTCGTCAATGGCTACTTTTCATCCTCTTGGGAAAATGGTCCTATGCGCTGTCACTGCATTGTGATGACAAGTCATCT
Organism: Arachis hypogaea; assembly: GCF_003086295.3. Classification (NCBI taxonomy): domain Eukaryota; kingdom Viridiplantae; phylum Streptophyta; class Magnoliopsida; order Fabales; family Fabaceae; genus Arachis; species Arachis hypogaea. The sequence continues at coordinate 36,859,183 of NC_092041.1, forward strand.
TAGCCTAGTTTTACTAGTCTTTTTCTTTGTTTTCATTTAGTTTTATGCACTTTCTTAAGCCATAAGTAAGCCAATTGGGTTGAAATTCATGTATCTTTGACTCAATCAATCATGTATAAAATGATGCATTTTCATGAGATCTTGTGCTATAATTGTCATATATTATGGAAGAGAAACAATTTCATGATTTGAGGCATAGCTTTGATGTTTTTCATTGATTGATGATAGGTGAAACAAAGCGTGGAAGGAGGTTGCAAGAAGGGGCTTGGAAAGAGTGATTTATGTTTGAGCCAACGTTTGAGGAAAACGTCAACTCAAACGTGAAAAGAAGATGAAGAATGCCCTGAAAGAAGCCAACGTTTGCGCCAACGTTTGCCTCAAACGTTAGGCCAAACGTTGGATGAAAACAAGCCCCTGGGAGAAGCAACGCCTGCGCCAACGTTTGCCTCAAACGTGAGGTCAAACGTTGGCTGAAATCAACACCCTGGGAGGCCTCAACGTTTGCGCCAACGTTTGCCTCAAACGTTGAGGCAAACGTTGGCTAAGAAAAGAAGCAGGGGAAGGCAACGTTTGCACCAACGTTTGCCTCAAACGTGAGGTCAAACGTTGGCTCCAAAAAGAAGGAATTTGGAGCTCCTGGCACGGCAACGTTTGAGCCAACGTTTGCCTCAAACGTGAGGTCAAACGTTGGCTACATTTTGGCAAGGAAGAGCATAGCAAATCACCCCTGATTGATGGATGAGATGAGCCACGTTTGTGCCAACGTTTGCCTCAAACGTTGGGCCAAACGTTGGCCAAAAAGAGAGCTTGGGAAGATCCACGTTTGAGCTCACGTTTGACCTCAAACGTTGAGCCAAACGTGGATGATAGCAAATGGGCTTGGCTGCATAATTTTCACATGGCACGTTTGAGTCAACGTTTGCCTCAAACGTTGGCTCAAACGGGAAAGCTACATGGCCCGATTCAAGAATTGATTTCTTCCCAACACCGAGAGCAAGCAACAGAGGCCTGATTCAACCCAATTCCATTAAGGCCAAGGCCCAAATCAAGGCTTAATGATCAATTGAAGAAAGTGTATAAATAGCTTAGGATTTGAAGTTTTAGGAGAGCTTTCCTTTTTAGAATTTTTAGAATAGTTATAGAGAGCTCACTTTTACATTTTTTGTTATTGCCTTCAGAATTTTGAGTCTTGTGGAAGGAGAATTGAATTCTCCTCCTCTTAGTTTTCTTGTTTTCATTTCCTGCATACTTGCTTGTGTCTTGGGTGTTGAGAATTGAGGAAATTCTGTCTCAATCTCACCTTGAGATCCATCTTTCTGTTTTGATTTACTGCACTCTTGAGAAATTGAGATTTGAATTTAGTTCTTCTTCTGTTTGATTTTAAATTCTCTTGCAATTGAATTGTGGTTTTGATCTAGGAAGGCATTGAGATCTAGACTTGGTTATCTAGTCTCTTGGGTCCTGAGATCTGGAGTTTTCATTTTAATTTCTCTGTTGAGTGCGTCTCCAAGTTCATTTACATTTCCAGTTGAGATCCAGTTCATTTTAATTCCTCTTCTACTTTTCTGTTTATTGCAATTTACTTTTCCTTGTCTAATTTCTGCAAATTCCACTTCCCGATTCCCTTTATTTTTCACGTCATTTATAGTTCTTGCACTTTAAGTTTCTGCAATTTACATTACTTGCACTTTAAAATTTAGCTCTTTTTCTTTTTGTTCCCTTTAATTTCCTGCAATTCACCAACTCCCTTTTACATTCTATGCAATTTAATTTCTGTCAACACAATTTCACACAATCAACACTTGTTTGCTTGACTAATTCAACCACTAAACTAAAGTTGCTCAATCCTTCAATCCCTATGGGATCGACCTCACTCATGTGAGTTATTATTACTTGATGCGACCCGGTGCACTTGCCGGTGAGTTTTGTGTCGGATCGTTTTCCGTACATCAAGTTTTTGGCGCCGTTGCCGGGGATTGATCAGATTGACAATGATTAAGTGAAGTGGTGGTCTAGATTAAGCACTTTTTCTTTGTTTTTTCTCATTTTCTTTATTTCTAACTTGCACACTAACTGTTTGAGACTTTGTCTCTACTAACTCTCACTGCACTCAAGCTACAGAGTGCCCTGTGTATCTTTGCTATTTTGGTTGTATGACATAAACCAGGAGAGAGTTCTCCACCTCTGGAATTTCTGAAGAAGGGCACCAAGAAATGGAGGAGACCGGAAGGAAGTCCATAGTGAGAGGAGAAAATCAAAGGCAACAGGATTTTCAACCTCCATGATCAAAGAATGGAGGATGTCAAGCTAGTGACAATAAAGAAGCGCTTGTTAGGAGGCAACCCAACCTGAGGTAGTTTTCTTTCCATTTAATAAAAAGGCTAAGTAACTTTCTCTATATTGTAAGGAGCTAAGTTTGGTGTTGCATACCAAAACAATTTAAGGGAGAATGAAGAATGCTAAGTTTGGTGTTCCACCAAAAATCTCTTTTAAAAACACATTCTCACCTTCTGCATAAATGGTTGCTAGATCCAAGCAAGCAGAGAAACTACTTAACCAATGTCTATTTTCTAGTTTTTTTAGTCTTATTGCCGTTAGCAAAAAAAAAGAGTTCCACATATGGTCAATTTGATGCATGAGAACCATTGGCAAGGTACTAAGTTTGGTATTCCCACACCAAAGTAAATTCAAAAGCCCACAAATAATTCATGCATGCTAACCATTTTTCAAGTGCTTGGGGAACAAGCAACTTTCAATATCACTGCAGAGTATCATACAAGCTTTTGGAAAGATTAAGCATCATTAATCAAAGGGATGAAAGAGGAATGTGAAGACCAGCAATGATGATGATGAGGACGAGGAAAGCAAGTAAACTCCAAAAGGTTGTATTATTATGTGACTATTTTACATCAGATATTGCTGTGATTGAAAGTGATATTGTACCCCTGTCTGTCTGCATCGTATAGTTTTTTTGTAATTCAATAATTGAGATGCTTGAATAATCACAACCCTATACTATCCAAACTTGCTTGCACTCAATTTCTCAAGAATGCATCACATGACAGTTCTTTGAAAAGAAGGATTGAGGAATTAAACAATTTTGAGGCAAGCAAAAGATTAGGAGAAGTGGTGGTTCTACTTGTATGATTATGCATTGAGGTTGCATGCTTGTGAAAACTTGCATGGGAGCTCATAGGCAGGACATAGAGTTCAAAGAGATATTGTGGAGATTGTCAAACATTTATTGATCCAAGAAGCAGCAAACAAAACAAAAGAAAATAAAGAAAATACAAAAATAAAAAGAACATGGCCCAAGGCTCTAAGCATCAATTACTAGGCAGAAAAGAAGAAAGAAACAAGAACTCAAAGAGTTATTATCCTAGTAAATGCTTGTGGTCGAATTGGGTCAGAGAGAGAGGCTTGAGCAAGTAAATCCTAAGGGGTGCTTTAACACCTAATACCTTAAAACCAACTGGTTTAGGAGTATTGATTGAAAACTTATCTAAAGAGCCGCTTTGAGACATGACACTTAGAGTCAAAGCCAAAACACAAGAATCATAAGCTGCTTCAAGGTGATTACCTATAGAGAGATCTCCATGATATCATTTGGATGAAAGTCCTAAGACCTAAGACTTCCAATATGTAAAGACTAGTAAGCACTGAAGCCCTTGCATAAACATATGATTCAGAGTTCACTCCACTGTCAATTAATCACTTCACTCACAGAGCATTACATGTCATTCTTCAATCCATTCTAATCTGACAGAAATTTTGAGTAATAATTCTGTTCTTGCTTGGGGACAAGCAAGTTTTAAGTTTGGTGTTGTGATGACAAGTCATCTTAGCCTAGTTTTACTAGTCTTTTTCTTTGTTTTCATTTAGTTTTATGCACTTTCTTAAGCCATAAGTAAGCCAATTGGGTTGAAATTCATGTTATCTTTGACTCAATCAATCATGTATAAAATGATGCATTTTCATGAGATTTTGTGCTATAATTGTCATATATTATGGAAGAGAAACAATCTCATGATTTGAAGCATAGCTTTGATGTTTTTGATTGATTGATGATAGGTGAAACAAAGCGTGGAAGGAGGTTGCAAGAAGGGGCTTGGAAAGAGAGATTTACATTTGAGCCAACGTTTGAGGAAAACGTCAACTCAAACATGAAAAGAAGATGAAGAATACCCTGGAAGAAGCCAACGTTTGCGCCAACGTTTGCCTCAAACGTTAGGCCAAACGTTGGATGAAAACAAGCCCCTGGGAGAAGCAACGCCTGCGCCAACGTTTGCCTCAAACGTGAGGTCAAAAGTTGGCTGAAATCAACACCCTGGGAGGCCTCAACGTTTGCGCCAACCTTTGCCTCAAACGTTGAGGCAAACGTTGGCTAAGAAAAGAAGCAGGGGAAGGCAACGTTTGCGCCAACGTTTGCCTCAAACGTGAGGTCAAACGTTGGCGCCAAAAAGAAGGAATTTGGAGCTCCTGGCATGGCAACGTTTGAGCCAACATTTGCCTCAAACGTGAGGTCAAACGTTGGCTACATTTTGGCAAGGAAGAGCATAGCAAATCACCCCTGATTGATGGATGAGATGAGCCACGTTTGCGCCAATGTTTGCCTCAAACGTTGGGCCAAACGTTGGCAAAAAAGAGAGCTTGGGAAGATCCACGTTTGAGCTCACGTTTGACCTCAAACGTTGAGCCAAACGTGGATGACAGCAAATGGGCTTGGCTGCATAATTTTCACATGGCACGTTTGAGTCAACGTTTGCCTCAAACGTTGGCTCAAACGTGAAAGCTACATGGCCCGGTTCAAGAATTGATTTCTTCCCAACACCAAGAGCAAGCAACAGAGGCCTGATTCAACCCAATTCCATCAGGGCCAAGGCCCAAATCAAGGCTTAATGATCAATTGAAGAAAGTGTATAAATAGCTTAGGATTTGAAGTTTTAGGAGAGCTTTCCTTTTTAGAATTTTTAGAATAGTTATAGAGAGCTCACTTTTACATTTTTTGTTATTGCCTTCAGAATTCTAAGTCTTGTGGAAGGAGAATTGAATTCTCCTCCTCTTAGTTTTCTTGTTTTCATTTCCTACATACTTGCTTGTGTCTTGGGTGTTGAGAATTGAGGAAATTCTGTCTCAATCTCACCTTGAGATCCATCTTTCTGTTTTGATTTACTGCACTCTTGAGAAATTGAGATTTGAATTTAGTTCTTCTTCTGTTTGATTTTAAATTCTCTTGCAATTGAATTGTGGTTTTGATCTAGGAAGGCATTGAGATCTAGACTTGGTTATCTAGTCTCTTGGGTCCTGAGATCTGGAGTTTTCATTTTAATTTCTCTGTTGAGTGCGTCTCCAAGTTCATTTACATTTCCAGTTGAGATCCAGTTCATTTTAATTCCTCTTCTACTTTTCTGTTTATTGTAATTTACTTTTCCTTGTCTAATTTCTGCAAATTCCACTTCCCGATTCCCTTTATTTTTTACGTCATTTATAGTTCTTGCACTTTAAGTTTCTGCAATTTACATTACTTGCACTTTAAGATTCAGCTTTTTTTCTTTTTGTTCCCTTTAATTTCCTGCAATTCACCCACTCCCTTTTACATTCTATGCAATTTAATTTCTGTCAACACAATTTCACACAATCAACACTTGTTTGCTTGACTAATTCAACCACTAAACTAAAGTTGCTCAATCCTTCAATCCCTGTGGGATGGACCTCACTCATGTGAGTTATTATTACTTGATGCGACCCGGTGCACTTGCCGGTGAGTTTTGTGTCGGATCGTTTTCCGCACATCACATGGCTAATCGTCTGGAGACATCACCCTTGTCGATGGCTACATCCCATCTTCTCAGTGAAAATGGTCCAAATACTCTGTCACAGCACGACTAATCATCTGTCGGTTCTCAATTAGGTTGCAATAGAATCCCTTGATTCTTTTGCGTCTGTCACTAACGTCCAGCCTTCCGGAGTTTGAAGCTCGTCACAGTCATTCAATAACAGAATCTTACTCGGAATACCACAGACAAGGTTAGACTTTCCAGATTCCCGGAATCCTACTCGGAATACCATAGACAAGGTTAGACTTTCTGGATTCCCATGAATGGCGCCATATATCTAGCTTATACCACGAAGATTCTGTTGGGGAATCTAAGAGATATGCGCCCGGCCTAAAGTAGAACGGAAGTGGTTGTCAGTCACGCGCGTTCATAGGTGAGAATGATGATGAGTGTCACGGATCATCACGTTCATCAAGTTGAAGTGCAACGTATATCTTGGAATAAGAATAAAAGAGAATTGAATAGAAAATAATAGTAATTGTATTGAAACTTGAGGTACAGCAGAGCTCCACACCCTTAAGCTATGGTGTGTAGAAACTCCACCGTTGAAAATACATAAGTGAAAGGTTCAGGCATGGCCGAATGGCCAGCCCCCATGAAGGTGATCAAAAGACCGAATGGTCCAAAGATCTAAAGTGATCAAAAGATGTCTAATACAATAGTAAATTATCCTATTTATACTAGACTAGCTACTAGGGTTTACATGAGTAAGTAATTGATGCATAAATCCACTTCCGGGGCCCACTTGGTGTATATTTGGGCTGAGCTTGGTCTATCCACGAGCTAAGGCTTTTATTGGAGTTGAACGTCGAGTTATACCGTGTTTCTGGCGTTCAACTCCGGGTTGTGACGTGTTTCTGGTGTTTAACTCCAGACAGCAGTATGTACTTGGCGTTGAGCGCCACTTTACGTCGTCAATTCCCAAATAAAGTATAGACTATTATATATTTCTGGAAATCTCTGGATGTCTACTTTCCAACGCCGTTGAGAGCGAACCAATTGGAGTTCTGTAGCTCCAGAAAATTCATTTTGAGTGTAGGGAGGTCAGATTCCAACAGCATCAGCAGTCCTTTTGTCAGCCTTTTTCAGAGTTTTGCTCAAGTCCCTCAATTTCAGCCAGAAATTACCTGAAATCACAGAAAAACACACAAACTCATAGTAAAGTCCAGAAATGTGAATTTAACATAAAAACTAATGAAAACATCCCTAAAAGTAGCTTGAACTTACTAAAAACTACCTAAAAACAATGCCAAAAAGCGTATAAATTATCCGCTCATCACAACACCAAACTTAAATTGTTGCTTGTCCCCAAGCAACTGAAAATCGATTAGGATAAAAAGAGGAGAATATACTATAAATCCCAAAATATCAATGAATATTAATTCTAATTAGATGAGTGGGACTTGTAGCTTTTTGCTTCTGAACAGTTTTGGCATCTTACTATTTCCTTTGAAGCTTAGAATGATTGGCTTCTCTAGGAACTTAGAATTTTGGATAGTGTTATTGATTCTCCTAGTTAAGTATGTTGATTCTTGAACACAGCTACTTATGAGTCTTGGCCGTGGCCCTAAGCACTTTGTTTTCCAGTATTACCACCGGATACATAAATGCCACAGACACATGACTGGGTGAACCTTTTAAGATTGTGACTCAGCTTTGCTAGAGTCCCCAGTTAGAGGTGTCCAGAGCTCTTAAGCACACTCTTTTTGCTTTGGATCATGACTTTAACCACTCAGTCTCAAGCTTTTCACTTGGACCTTCATGACACAAGCACATGGTTAGGGACAGCTTGATTTAGCCGCTTAGGCCTGGATTTAATTTCCTTGGGCCCTCCTATCCATTGATGCTCGAAGCCTTGGATCCTTTTTACCCTTGTCTTTTGGTTTTAAGGGCTATTGGCTTTTTCTGCTTGCTTTTTCTTTTTCTTTCTCTTTTTTTTGCCATTTTTTTTTCGCAAGCTTTTGTTTTTCACTACTTCAAGAATCAATTTCATGATTTTTCAGATTATCAATAACATTTCTCTTTGTTCATCATTCTTTCAAGATCCAACAATTTTAACATTCATAAACAACAAAATCAAAAATATGCACTGTTGAAGCATTCATTCAGAAAACAAAAAGTATTGTCACCACATCAATATAATTAAACTAAATTCAAGGATAAATTCGAAATTCATGTACTTCTTGTTCTTTTTGAATTAGAAACATTTTTCATTTAAGAGAGGTGAAGTATTAATAGAATTATTCATAACTTTAAGACATAGTTACTAAACACTAATGATCATGAAGTAGAGACACAAAACATAAATGAACACAACATAAAAACTGAAAAGTAGAAAGAAATAAGAACAAGGAATGAATCTACCTTAGTGGCGTCTCCTTCTTGAAGGACCAACAATGTCCTTAAGCTCTTCTATGTCCCCTCCTTGCCTTTGTTGCTCCTCCCTCATTGCTTTTTGATCTTCTCTTATTTCATGGAGAATGATGGAGTGCTCATGATGTTCCACCCTTAATTGTTCCACATTGTGGCTCAAATCTTCTAAGGAAGTGTTGAGTTATTCCCAATAGTTGTTGGGAGGAAAGTGCATCCCTTGAGGCATCTCAGGGATTTCTTGATGATGAGCTTCCTCATGCATCTCTTGAGATCCGTGGAGGGTCTCTCTTGCTTGCTCCATCCTCTTCTTGGTGATGGGCTTATCCTCTTCAATGGAGATGTCTCCTTCTATGATAACTCCAGCTGAGTAACATAGATGGCAAATAAGGTGAGGAAAAGCTAGCCTTGCCATGGTGGAAGGCTTTTCGGCTATTTTGTAGATTTCATTGGAGATGACTTCATGAACTTCTACTTCCTCTCCAATCATGATGGCCTGATCTACAGTAACTTCAGATCGGTTACTTGTGGGAATGATGGAGCGTTGAATGAACTCCAACCATCCTCTAGCCATAGGCTTGAGGTCCAGTCTTCTTAGTTGAACTGGCTTGCCTTTGGAGTCTCTTTTCCATTGAGCTCCTTCCACACATATGTCCATTAGAACTTGGTCCAACCTTTGATTAAAGTTGACCCTTCTAGTGTAGGGGCGTACATCTCCTTGCATCATGGGCAAGTGGAACGCCAACCTCACATTTTCCGGACTAAAATCTAAGTATTTCCCCCGAACCATTGTGAGATAATTCTTTGGACTCGGGTTCATGCTTTGATCATGGTTCCTAGTGATCCATGCATTGGCATAGAACTCTTGAACCATTAAGATTCCGACTTGTTGCATGGGGTTGGTTAGGACTTCCCAACCTCTTCTTCGGATCTCATGTCAGATCTTCGGATACTCATTTTTCTTGAGCTTAAAAGGGACCTCAGGGATCACCTTCTTCTTTGCCACAACATCATAGAAGTGGTCTTGATGGCTTTTGGAGATGAATCTTTCCATCTCCCATGACTCGGAGGTGGAAGCTTTTATCTTCCCTTTTCCTTTTCTAGAGGATTCTCCGGCCTTAGGTGCCATTGATGGTAATGGAAAAACAAAAAGCTTATGCTTTTACCACACCAAACTTAAAATATTGCTCACCCTCGAGCAAGAGAAGAAAGAAGAGAAGAAGAAGAAGAAGAAAATATGGTGGAGAGAGAGAGATGGTGTTTCGGCCAAGGTAAGGAAGAGGGGGTTGTGTTGTGTGAAAATGAAGTGGAATTGAGGGGTTTATATAGGAAAAGGGGAGAGGGTAGGTTCAGCCATTTTTGGGTGGGTTTGGGTGGGAAAGTGTTTTTGAATTTTGAAGGTGGGTTGGATTTATGGGAAAGAGTGGATGGATGTGAGTGGTGAAGGGGGTGATTGGGAAGAGAGATTGAAGTTGTTGGGAAGTGTGACATGGGGAAGAGTGTTATAGGATTAAGAGGTAAGGTGGGAATATGTTAGGTGGGGATCCTGTGGGGTCCACAAATCCTGAGATGATCCTGTGGGGTCCACAGATCCTGAGGTGTCAAGGAATTACATCCATGCACCAAATAGGCATGTAAAATGCCTTTGCATACCATTCTGGCGTTTAAACGCCGAGGTGATGCACGTTCTGGGCGTTCAACGCCCATGTGAAGCATGCTCTGGGCGTTCAACGCCCATATGTAGCAAGTTTCTGGCGTTGAACGCCAGTTTCATGTTTGTTACTGGCGTTCAGCACCAACTTTCCTTAAGGCACATTCCTGGCGTTCAAACGCCATAATGTTGCTTGTTTCTGGCGTTCAGCGCCAGATTCATGCTCTGTTCTGGCGTTGAACGCCATCCAGATGCTTCTTACTGGCGTTGAACGCCAGTCTATCCTTCCTTCAGGGTGTGATTTTTCTTCTGCTGTTTTTGATTCTGTTTTTAATTTTTATATTTTTTTCGTGACTCCACATGATCATGTACCTAATAGAACACAAAATAACAATAAAATAAAATAAAATAAAAATTAGATAAATAAAATTGGGTTGCCTCCGAACAAGCGCTCTTTTAATGTCATTAGCTTGACAGTGGGCTCTCATGGAGCCTCATAGATGATCAGGTCAATGTTGTATAGTCCCAACACCAAACTTAGAGTTTGGATATGGGGTCTTAACACCAAACTTAGTGTTTGGTTGTGGCCTCCCAACACTAAACTTAGAGTTTGACTGTGGGGGCTCTTCTTGACTCTGAACTGAGAGAAGCTCTTTGTGCTCACTCTCTTTTGTCACAGAGGGATGGCCATGTGCCTTAAACACAAGGTAGTCCCCATTCAATTGAAGGACTAATTCACCTCTATTAACATCTATCATAGCTCCTGCTGTAGCTAGGAATGGTCTTCTAAGGATGATGCATTCATCCTCTTCCTTCCCAGTGTCTAATATTATGAAATCAGCAGGGATGTAAAGGCCTTCAACCTTTACTAACACGTCCTCTACTACTCCATAAGCTTGTCTTAATGACTCGTCTGCCAATTGTAATGAGAACAAGGCAGGTTGTACCTCAATGATCCCCAGCTTCTCTATTACAGAGAGTGGCATAAGATTTATCCCTGACCCCAGATTACATAGAGCTTTTTCAAAGGTCATAGTGCCTATGCTACAAGGTATTAAGAACTTGCCAGGATCTTGTCTTTTTTTGAGGTAAAATTTGCTGAATCTAGGTATCTAGTTCATTAATGAGCAAGGGAGGTTCACTTTCCCCAGTCTCATTACCAAACAACTTGGCATTCAGCTTCATGATAGCTCCTAAATATTGAGCAACTTGCTCTCCAGTCACATCTTCATCCTCTTCAGAGGAAGAATAGTCTTCAGAGCTCATGAATGGCAGAAGGAGATTTAATGGAATCTCTATGATCTCTATATGAGCCTCAGATTCATTTGGATCCTTAATAGGAAACTCCCTCTTGCTTGAGAGATGTCCCAGGAGGTCTTCCTCACTAGGATTTTCGTCCTTCTCCTCCCTTGTGCATTCGGCCATATTGATCACATCAATGGCCTTGCACTCTCCTTTTGGATTCTCTTCTGTATTGCTTGGGAGAATACTGGGAGGAGTTTCAATGACTTTCTTACTCAGCTGCCCCACTTGTGCCTCCAGATTTCTGATGGATGATCTTGTTTCACTCATGAAACTGAAAGTGACTTTTGACAGATCAGATATTAGATTGGCTAAATTAGAAGTGTTTTGTTCAGAATTCTCTGTCTGATGCTGAGAAGATGATGGAAAAGGCTTGCTGTTGCTCAGCCTATTGCGTCCACCATTGTTAAAGCCTTGTTGAGGCTTTTGTTGATCCTTCCATGAGAAATTTGGATGATTTCTCTATGATGAATTATAGGTGTTTCCATAAAGTTCACCCATATAATTAACCTCTGCCATTGCAGGGTTCTCAGGATCATAAGCTTCTTCCGAAGCTGCCTCTTTAGTACTATTGGATGCATTTTGCCATGCATTCAGACTTTGAGAGATCATGTTGCCTTGCAGAGTCAACACTTTGTTCTGAGCCAATATGGCATTCAGAGCATCAATCTCAAGAACTCTCTTCCTTTGAGGCGTCCTATTATTAATGGAATTCCTCTCAGAAGTGTACATGAATTGGTTATTTGCAACCATGTCAATAAGCTCTTGAGCTTCTGCAGGTGTTTTCTTTAGGTGAATGGATCCACCTGCAGAATGGTCCAATGACATTTTCAAAAATTCAGATAGACCATAATAGAATATATCTAATATGGTCTATTCTGAAAACATGTCAGATGGACACCTTTTGGTCAGCTGCTTGTATCTTTCCTAAGCTTCGTAGAGGGATTCACCATCTTTTTGTTTGAAGGTTTGAACATCCACTCTCAGCTTGCTCATCTTTTGAGGAGGAAAGAATTTATCCAAAAAGGCCGTGACCAGCTTCTTCCAGGAGTCTAGGCTATCCTTAGCTTGTGAATCCAACCATATTCTAGCTCTGTCTCTTATAGCAAAAGGGAAAAGCATGAGCCTGTAGACTTCAGGATCTACTCCATTCATCTTAACAGTCTCACAGATCTGCAAGAACTCAGTTAAAAACTGATAAGGATCTTCAGATGGAAGTCCATAAAACTTGCAGTTTTGTTGCATTAAGGCAACTAGCTGAGGTTTCAGCTCAAAGTTGTTTGCTCCAATGAATGGAGATGCTTCTTCCATCAAATTTGGACGTGGGTTTGGTAAAGTCACCAAGCATCCTTCTTGCATTATCATTATTGGGTTCGGCTGCCATCTCCTTCTCTTGTTCGAAAATTTCTGAAAGGTTACTTCTGGATTGTTGTAATTTAGCTTCTCTTAGTTTCTTCTTCAAAGTCCTTTCAGGTTTAAGATCAACTTCAACAAGAGTGCTTTTGTCCTTGTTCCTAATCTGAGCAACAAGATGAACCGTCAGTTGACCATACTAGAACAATCCTCGGCAACGGCGCCAAAAACTTGGTGGACGAAACTGTGATCCTCAAAGTTGGTCTCTTTGTACTTGTATAAAATCAAAAATACCCCAAAGAGATCATGGTGTGATGAATTGGGATCTTAATAATCCCTGGTGTGATCATAACTCCGTTCAACTTAACAAGCAAGTGTACTGGGTCATCCAAGTAATACCTTACGTGAGTAAGGGTCGATCCCACAGAGATTGTTGGTATGAAGCAAGCTATGGTTACCTTGTAAATCTCAGTTAGGCAGATTAAATGGTTTATGATAAGTTCGAAAATAAATAATAAACAGAAAATAAAATAAGATAGAAATACTTATATAAATCAATAGTGGAAATTTCAGATAGGCGTATGGATATGCTGTGCTCCTCTTGAATCTCTACTTTCTTATTACATTCATCCAATCCTTCTTACTCCTTTCCATGGCAAGCTGTATGTAGGGCGTCACCATCGTCAATGGCTACTTTTCATCCTCTCGGGAAAATGGTCCTATGCGCTGTCACTGCATGGCTAATCGTCTGGAGGCATCACCCTTGTCGATGGCTACATCCCATCCTCTCAGTGAAAATGGTCTAAATGCTCTGTCATAGCACGGCTAATCATCTGTCAGTTCTCAATCAGGTTGGAATAGAATCCCTTGATTCTTTTGCGTCCGTCACTAACGCCCAGCCTTCAGGAGTTTGAAGCTCGTCACAGTCATTCAATACCAGAATCTTACTCGGAATACCACAGGCAAGGTTAGACTTTCCAGATTCCCGGAATCCTACTCGGAATACCACAGACAAGGTTAGACTTTCTGGATTCCCATGAATGCCGCCATCTATCTAGCTTATACCACAAAGATTCTGTTGGGGAATCTAAGAGATATGCGCCCGGCCTAAAGTAGAACGGAAGTGGTTGTCAGTCACGCGCGTTCATAGCTGAGAATGATGATGAGTGTCACGGATCATCACATTCATCAAGTTGAAGTGCAACGTATATCTTGGAATAAGAATAAAAGAGAATTGAATAGAAAATAATAGTAATTGTATTGAAACTTGAGGTACAGCAGAGCTCCACACCCTTAAGCTATGGTGTGTAGAAACTCCACCGTTGAAAATGCATAAGTTAAAGGTTCAGGCATGGCCGAATGGCCAGCCCCCATGAAGGTGATCAAAAGACCGAATGGTCCAAAGATCTAAAGTGATCAAAAGATGTCTAATACAATAGTAAATTATTCTATTTATACTAGACTAGCTACTAGGGTTTACATGAGTAAGTAATTGATGCATAAATCCACTTCCGGGGCCCACTTGGTGTATGTTTGGGCTGAGCTTGGTCTATCCACGAGCTAAGGCTTTTATTGGAGTTGAACGCCGAGTTATAGCGTGTTTCTGGCGTTCAACTCCGGGTTGTGACGTGTTTCTGGCGTTTAACTCTAGACAGCAGCATGTACTTGGCGTTGAGCGCCACTTTACGTCGTCAATTCCCAAATAAAGTATGGACTATTATATATTTCTGGAAATCTTTGGATGTCTACCTTCCAACACCATTGAGAGCGTGCCATTTGGAGTTCTGTAGCTCCAGAAAATCCATTTTGAGTGCATAGAGGTCATATTCCAATAGCATCAGCAGTCCTTTTGTTAGCCTTTTTCAGAGTTTTGCTCAAGTCCCTCAATTTCAGCCAGAAATTACCTGAAATCACAGAAAAACACACAAACTCATAGTAAAGTCCAGAAATGTGAATTTAACATAAAAACTAATGAAAACATCCCTAAAAGTAGCTTGAACTTACTAAAAACTACCTAAAAACAATGCCAAAAAGCGTATAAATTATCCGCTCATCATGGTGCACGAAATTGTGATCTCTAACAACGTCATTCGACTTGGTATGCGCATCTATAATCTCAGCACTTTCTTCACAACTTCGCATCACTAACCAACAGGTGTACTGGGTCGTCCAAGTAATAAACCTTACGTGAGTAAGAGTCGATCCCACAGAGATTGTTGGTATGAAGCAAGCTATGGTCATCTTGTAGATCTCAGTCAGGCAGATTCAAATGGTTATAATGGTTTTCAACTATATAAATAAATAAAGCATAAAATAAAGATAGAGATACTTATATAATTCATTGGTGGGAATTCCAGATAAGTGCATGAAGATGCTGTGTTCCTTTTGAATCTCTGCTTTCCTGCTGCTCAATCCAATCATTCTTACTCCTTTCCATGGCAAGCTGTATGTAGGGTGTCACCGTTGTCAATGGCTACTTCCCATCCTCTCAGTAAAAATGCTCCTCTACGGTTTCCCGCATGGCTAATCATTTGTTGGTTCTCGATCATGTCGGAATAGGATCCATTGATCCTTTTGCGTCTGTCACTATGCCCCACACTCGCGAGTTTGAAGCTCGTCACAGTCATTCAATCCATAAATCATACTCGGAATACCACAGACAAGGTTTAGACTTTCCGGATTCTCAAGAATATTGCCAATGTGTTCTAGCTTATACCACGAAGACTCTGATCTCACGGAATGGAAGGCTCGGTTGTCAGGTGAGGGTAACCATGCGTGGTGCATCAGGAATCCAAGAGATATACACTCTAGCTCTTGCTTGTAGAACGGAGGTGGTTGTTAGGCACGTGTTCATAAGGACGGATGATGATGAGTGTCACGGATCATCACATCCATCAGGTTGAAGTACGAGTGATATCTTAGAATAAAAATAAGCTTGAATTGAATAAAAGAACAATAGTAATTGCATTAATTCTCGAGGTACAGCAGAGCTCCACACTTTAATCTATGGTGTGTAGAAACTCCACCATTGAAAATACATAAGTCATAAAGGTGTTCTTTGGTTCCGGCCCTAGAGAGGGAACCAGGATAACCAAGACAACTAAATCAATAGTAAAAAGTTCTATTTATACTAAACTAGTTACTAGGGTTTACAGAAATAAGTCTAAGTGCAGAAATCCACTTCCGGGGCCCACTTTGGTGTGTGCTTGGGATGAGCTTGAGCTTTACACATGCAGAGGCTTCCCTTGGAGTTAAACGCCAATTTGTAACGTGTTTTTGGCGTTTAACTCTGGTTTGTGACGTGTTTATAGCGTTTTACTCCAAAATGCAGCATGGAGTTGGCGTTGAACGCCCGTTTGCGTCGTCTAAACTTTAATGAAGTATGGACTATCATATATTGCTGGAAATCCCTGGATGTCTACTTTTCAACGCAGTTGAGATCGCGCCATGTGGAGATTTGTAGCTCCAGAAAATTTATTTCGAGTGCAAGGAGGTCAGAATCCAACAGTATCAGCAGTCCTTTGTCAGCCTGAATCAGATTTTTGCTCAGGTCCCTCAATTTCAGCCAGAAAGTACCTGAAATCACAGAAAAATAAACAAACTCATATAAAGTCCAGAAATGTGAATTTTGAATAAAAACTAATAAAAACATCCCTAGAAGTAGCTAGATCCTACTAAAAACTACCTAAAACCAATGCCAAAAAGCGTATAAATTATCCGCTCATCACAACACCAAACTTAAATTGTTGCTTGTCCCCAAGCACCTGAAAATCAAATAGGATAAAAAGAAGAGAATATACTATAAATCCCAAAACATTAATGAAGCTTAGTTCTAATTAGATGAGTGGGACTAGTAGCTTTTTTACTTCTGAACAGTTTTGTCATCTCACTTTATCCTTTGAAGTTTAGAATGATTGGCATCTATAGGAACTCAGAGTTCAGATAGTGTCATTGATTCTCTTAGTTAAGTATTTTGATTCTTGAACACAGCTACTTTATGAGTCTTGGCTGTGGCCCTAAGCACTTTGTTTCCCAATATTACCACCGGATACATAAATGCCACAGACACATGACTGGGTGAACCTTTTAAGATTGTGACTCAGCTTTACTAAAGTCCACAATTAGAGGTGTCCAGGGTTCTTAAGCACACTCTTTTACTTTGGATCACGACTTTAACCACTCATTCTCAAGCTTTTCACCTGGACCTTCATGACACAAGCACATGGTTAGGGACAGCTTGATTTAGCCGTTTAGGTTTGGATTTATTTCCTTGGGCCCTCCTATCCATTAATGCTCAAAGTCTTGGATCCTTTTTACCCTTTCCTTTTGGTTTTAAGGGCTATTGGCTTTTTCTGCTTGCTTTTTCTTTTTCTTTTATTAAATTTTTTTTTGCCATTTTTTTCTTCTTCTTTTTTTTGGCAAGCTTTTTATTCACTGCTTTTTCTTGCTTCAAGAATCAATTTTATGATTTTTCAGATCATCAATAACATTTCTCTTCTTCATCATTCTTTCAAGAGCCAACAATTTTAACATTCATAAACAACAAGATAAAAAATATGCACTGTTCAAGCATTCATTGAGAAAACAAAAAGTATTGTCACCACATCTATATAATTAAACTAATTTCAAGGATGAATTCGAAACTCATGTACTTCTTGTTCTTTTGTATTAAAAACATTTTTCATTTAAGAAAGGTGAAGGATTCATGGAATTATTCACAGCTTTAAGACATAGACACTAGACACTAATGATCATGTAGTAAAGACACAAAACATAGATAAACATGAAGCATAAAAATCAAAAAACAAAAAAAAGAGCAAGGAGATTAAGGAATGAGTCCACCTTAGTGAGGGTGGTGTCTTCCTCTTGAAGAACCAATGGTGCTCTTTGAGCTCCTCTATGTCTCTTCCTTGCTTCTGTTGCTTGATCCCTAGTGATTTTGGTGCTCCTATCCTTAGTTGCTTCCAATAGTTGTGTGGAGGAAAATTTATCCCTTGAGGTATCTCAGGGATTTCTTGATGAGGTCCATGAGTGGGCTCTCTTGATGTGCAGTCAAATGCTCTATTACTGAGCTATAGACCCTTTAGATGAATCTCTCCATTTCCCATGACTCACAGGTGGAAGCAATTGCGTTCCCTTTCCTCTTTCTTGAGGTTTCTCTGGCCTTAGGTGCCATCAATGGTTATGGAAAAACAAAAAAGCTATGATTTTACCACACCAAACTTAGAATGTTGCTCGCCCTCGAGCAAAAGAAGAAAGAATAGAAGAAGAAGAAGATATGGAGGAGAGAGAGAGATGTGTGGGTTTTGGCCAAGGGGGAGAAGAGAGGGTTGTGTTGTGTGAAAATGAAGAAGGATATAGGGGTTTATATAGTGGAGGGAGAGAGTAGTAGGTTCGGTCATTTGGGGTGGGTTTGGGTGGGAAAGGGATTTTGAATTTGAAGGTAGGTGGGGTTTATGGGGAAGAGTGGATGGATGTGTATGGTGAAGGAGTAATTGCGAAGAGAGATTGAGGTGATTGGTGAATGATGTTTGGGGAAGAGTGTTTTTGGATTGTGTGAAGAAGAGAAAAGGTGAGTTGAGGTAGGTGGGGATCCTGTGGGGTCCACAGATCTTGAGGTGTCAAGGATTTATCATCCCTGCACCAATTAGCATGTAAAACTTCCTCTGTATGCAATCCTAGCATTTAAGGACAGAATGAAGCTTGTTTTTGGCGTTAAATGCCCAAATGTAGCATGTTTCTGGCGTTTAACGCCAGCCTGATGCTTGTTGCTGGTGTTAAATGGCAGCTTTCTTCAGGGTGCAATCCTGGCGTTTAAACGCCAGACTGCTGCTTATTTCTGGCGTTCAATGCCAGATTCATGCTCTGTTCTGGCGTTGAACGTCAGCCAGATGCTCCTTACTGGCGTTTAAACGCCAGTAAGCTCTTCCTCCAGTGTGTGCTATTTCTTCTACCGTTTTTGATTCTGTTTTTAATTTTAACAATTGTTTTGTAACTCCAAATGATCATGAACCTAATAAAATATAAAAGAAAAATAAAAATATAGATAAATAAAAATTAGGTTGCCTCCCAATAAGCGCTTCTTTAATGTCAATAGCTTGACGGTGAGCTCTCATGGAGCTTCACAGATGTTCAGAGCATGATGAGAGCCTCCCAACACCAAACTTAGAGTTTGAATGTAGGGGCTTCTCAACACCAAACTTAAAGTTTGATTGTGAGGGGCTTTGTTTGACTCTGTATTGAGAGAAGCTTTTCATGCTTCCTCTCCATGGTTGCAAAGGAAGATCCTTGAGCTCTAAACACAAGGTAGTCCCCATTCAATTGAAGGACTAGTTCTCCTCTGTCAACATCAATTACAGCTCCTGCTGTGGCAAGGAAGGGTCTTCCAAGGATGATGCATTCATCCTCCTCCTTCTTAGTGTCTAAGATTATGAAATCAGCAGGTATGTAAAGGCCTTTAACCTTCACTAACACATTCTCTACCAATCCATAAGCTTGTCTTATTGACTTGTCTGCCATCTCTAATGAGAATGTGGCAGCCTGTACCTCAAAGATCCCTAGTTTCTCCATTACAGAGAGTGGCATAAGATTTATACCTGACCCCAGGTCACACAGAGCTTTCTCAAATGTCATGGTGTCTATGGTACAGGTTATTAAAAATTTACCAGGATCTTGTTTCTTTTGAGGTAAAGTTTGCTGAACCCATGTATCTAGTTCACTAATGAGCAAGGGAGGTTCACCTTACCAAGTCTCATTACCAAATAACTTGGCATTCAGCTTCATGATGGCTCCTAGATATTGAGCAACTTGCTCTTCAGTTACATCTTCATTCTCTTCAGAGGAAAAATAGTTCTTAGAGCTCATGAATGGTAAAAGGAGGTTCAATGGAATCTCTATGGTCTCTAGGTAAGCCTCAGATTCCTTAGATTCCTCAGTTTGGAACTCCTTTTTGTTCAGAGGACGTCCCAGGAGGTCTTCCTCACTGGGATTCTCGTCCTTCTCCTCCTTTGTGCATTCGGCCATATTGATTATATCAATGGCCTTGCACTCTCCTGTTGGGTTCTCTTCTGTATTGCTTGGGAGAATACTAGGAGGAATTTCAATGACTTTCTTACTTAGCTGGCCCACTTGTGCCTCCAAATTTCTAATGGAGGACCTTGTTTCATTCATGAAACTCAAGGTGGCCTTAGATAGATCAGAGACTATATTTGCAGTGCTAGAGGAGCTCTGCTCAAAATTCTCTGTTTGTTGCTGAGAAGATGATGCAAAAGGCTTGCTATTGCTAAACCTGTTTCTTCTACCATTATTAAAGCCCTGTTGAGGTTTTTGTTGATCCTTCCATGAGAAATTTGGATGATTTCTCCATGAGGGGTTATAGGTGTTGCCAAAGGCTTCACCCATGTAATTCACCTCTGCCATTGCAGGGTTCTCAGGATCATAAGCTTCTTCTTTAGAAGATGCGTCTTTAGTACTATTGGATGCATTTTGCCATCCATTCAGACTTTGAGAAATCATGTTGACTTGCTGAGTCAACATTTTGTTCTGAGCCAATATGGCATTCAGAGCATCAATTTCAAGAACTCCCTTCCTCTGAGGTGTCCCATTACTCACTGGATTCCTCTCAGAAGTGGACATGAATTGGTTGTTTGCAACCATTTCAATAAGTTCTTGAGCTTCTGCAGGCGTTTTCTTTAGGTGAATGGATCCACCTACAGAATGGTCCAGTGACATCTTAGATAACTCAGATAGACCATAATAGAATATATCTAAAATGGTCCACTCTGAAAGCATGTCAGAAGGATACTTTTTGGTAATCTGCTTGTATTTTTCCCAAGCTTCATAGAGGGATTCACCATCTTTTTGCTTAAAGGTCTGAACATCCACTCTAAGCTTACTCAGCTTTTGAGGAGGAAAGAACTTGGCCAAGAAGGTCGTGACCTGCATATCCCAAGAGTCTGGGCTATCTTTAGGTTGTGAGTCCAACCATGTTCTAACCCTGTCTTTTACAGCAAAAGGGAAAAGCATGAGCCTGTAGACTTTAGGTTCTACTCCATTAGTCTTAACAGTCTCACAGATCTGTAAAAACTCAATTAAAAACTGGTAGGGATCTTTTGATGGAAGTCCATGAAACTTGCAGTTCTGTTGCAATAGAGCAACTAGTTGAGGCTTCAGCTCAAAATTATTTGCTACAATGGCTGGGATTGAGATGCTTCTTCTATAAAAGTTGGAAGTAGGTGTAGTATAATCACCAAGCATCCTCCTTGCGCCTCCACCATTGTTATTGGATTCGGCCATGTCTCTCTCTTTTTCGATATTCTCTGTAAGGTTTTCTCTGGATTGTTGTGCTTTAGCTTCTCTTAGCTTCTTCTTCAGAGTCCTTTCAGGTTCAGGATCTGCTTCAAGAAGAATGTCCTTGTCCTTGCTCCTGCTCATATGAAAAAGAAGAGAACAGAAAAGGAAGAGGAATCCTCTATGTAACAGTATAGAGATTCCTTTATGTGAGTAGAAGAAGAAAAGAAATAAAAGAAGGATGAGAAAAATTCGAACACAGAGGAGAAGAGAGGGTTCAAATTTTTAGATGAAGGGAAGTGTTAGTAATTGAATAAATAAATAGAAGAAGATGAGAGAGAGAGAAATTCGAAAATTGTTTTTGAAAAAGAGTTAGTGATTTTCGAAAATTAAAAGAAGAATTAAAATTAAAATTTTGAAACAATTAGTTAATTAAAATAATTTTGAAAAAGAGAGAGAAATTTTTGAAAATTAGAGAGAGAAAAGTAGTTAGGTGGTTTTGAAAAAGATAAGAAACAAACAAAAAGTCAATTAGTTAGTTGAAAAAGATTTGAAAATCAATTTTGAAAAGATAAGAAGTTAGAAAAGATTTTTGAAATTGTTTTTAAAAAAGATATGATTTGAAAAAGATATTTTGGAAAAGATTTGATTTTTAAAATTAAAATTGATTACTTGACAAACAAGAAACTAAAAGATATGACTCTAGAGCTTAAAGATTGAACCTTTCTTAACAAGAAAGTAACAAACTTCAAATTTTTGAGTCAATCACATTAATTGTTAGTGAAGTTTTCAATTTTTGAAATAAGGATAAAAAAATATTTTGAAAATAATTTTTAAAATTTTCAAAAATCATAAAAGAAAAATGAAAAAGATTTGATTTTTGAAATAGATTTTGAAAAGATAGGATTTTTAAAATTGAAAATTTGACTTGACTTATAAGAAATAGCTAAGTTTTTTAAAAAAATTTTGACTAAGTCAACTCAAATTTTCGAAAATTATGAGCAAAATAACGAAAAGATATTTTTTTATTTTTGAATTTTTAATGAGGAGAGAAAAAAACACAAATATGACCCAAAACATGAAAATTTTGGATCAAAACACAAGATGCATGCAAGAAGACTATGAATGTCAAGATGAACACCAAGAACACTATGAAGATCAAGATGAACATCAAGACTTATTTTTGAAAAATTTTCAAGAGAAGAAAAACATGCAAGACACCAAACACTATGAATGCAAAAATGCATATGAAAAACAACAAAAGACACAAAACAAGAAAATATGAAGATCAAACAAGAAGACTTACCAAGAAAAACTTGAAGATCATGAAGAACATATGCAATGAATTTTCGAAAAATGCATAAATTTTTTTAAAACATGCAGTTGACACCAAACTTAAAAATTTACACTAGACTCAAACAAGAAACACAAAATATTTTTGGTTTTTATGATTTTATTAAATTTTTTTGTATTTTTTTCAAAAATTAAAATTTTTTTTGAGAAACGAAAAGAAAGAAAATTTTTTTTTTGAAAAATTTTTGAAAACTTTTTGGAAAACAGAATTACCTAATCTGAGCAACAAGATGAACTGTCAGTTGTCCAAACTCGAACAATCCCCGGCAACGGCGCCAAAAACTTGGTGCACGAAATTGTGATCTCTAACAACGGCATTCAACTTGGTATGCGCATCTATAATCTCAGCACTTTCTTCACAACTTCGCATCACTAACCAGCAAGTGTACTGGATCGTCCAAGTAATAAACCTTACGTGAGTAAGGGTCGATCCCACAGAGATTGTTGGTATGAAGCAAGCTATGGTCATCTTGTAGATCTCAGTCAGGCGGATTCAAATGGTTATAATGGTTTTCGAATATAAAAATAAATAAAGCATAAAATAAAGATAGAGATACTTATATAATTCATTGGTGGGAATTCTAGATATGTTCATGAAGATGCTGTGTTCCTTTTGAATCTCTGCTTTCCTACTGCTCCATCCAATCATTCTTACTCCTTTCCATGACAAGCTGTATGTAGGGTGTCACCGTTGTCAATGGCTACTTTCCATCCTCTCAGTTAAAATGGTCCTCTACGATTTCCCGCATGGCTAATCAGCTGTTGGTTCTCAATCATGTCGGAATAGGATCTATTGATCCTTTTGCGTCTGTCACTACGCCCCACACTCGCGAGTTTGAAGCTCGTCACAGTCATTCAATCCCTGAATCCTACTCGGAATACCATAGACAAGGTTTAGACTTTCTGGATTCTCAAGAATGCTGTCAATGGGTTCTAGCTTATACCACGAAGACTCTAATCTCACGGAATGGAAGGATCGGTTGTTAGGCGAGGGCAACCATGCGTCGTGCATCAGGAATCCAAGAGATACACACTTTAGCTCTTGCTTGTAGAACGGAGGTGGTTGTTAGGCACGCGTTCATAAGGACGGATGATGATGAGTGTCACGGATCATCACATCTATCAGGATGAAGTACGAGTGATATCTTAGAATAAAAATAAGCTTGAATTGAATAAAAGAACAATAGTAATTGCATTAATTCTTGAGGTATAGCAGAGCTCCACACCTTAATCTATGGTGTGTAGAAACTCCACCATTGAAAATACATAAGTGATAAAGGTGTTCATTTGTTTCGGCCCCAGAGAGGGAACCAGGATAACCAAGACAACTAAAACAATAGTAAAAAGTTCTATTTATACTAAACTAGTTACTAGAGTTTACAAAAATAAGTCTAAGTGTAGAAATCCACTTCCGGAGCCCACTTTGGTGTGTGCTTGGGCTGAGCCTGAGCTTTACACGTGCAGAGGCTTCTCTTGGAGTTAAACGCCAACTTGTAACGTGTTTTTGGCGTTTAACTCTGGTTTGCGACGTGTTTCTGGCGTTTTACTCCAGAATGCAGCATGGAGTTGGTGTTGAACGCCAGTTTGCATCGTATAAAATTGAATGAAGTATGGACTATCATATATATCTGGAAAGCCCAAGATGTCTACTTTCCAATGCAGTTGAGAGCACGCCATTTGGAGTTCTGTAGCTCCAGAAAATCCATTTCGAGTGTAGGGAGGTCAGAATCCAACAGCATCAGCAGTCCTTTGTCAGCCTGAATCAGATTTTTGCTCAGGTCCCTCAATTTCAGCCAGAAAATTCCTATAATCACAGAAAAACACACAAACTCATAGTAAAGTCCAGAAATTTGAATTTTGCATAAAAACTACTAAAAACATCCCTAAAAGTAGCTAGATCCTACTAAAAACTACCTAAAAACAATGCCAAAAAGCGTATAAATTATCCGCTCATCAATATGGCGTGCTACGCCCTTGTTATGTGCTTGGCTAAGCTTCTTTGGAAAGTTACACTAGCGTGGCACGCCCAGGGTCTGGCGTGCCACGCCCCTTTGTGGGTGAGTGGTTCCTCTATTTGGCGTGCCACGCCACGAACTCAAGTGGCACGCCCCGATGATGCTTTGGCCTCTGAATGACACTGGTGTGCTACGTCTGGTTGCTCAAGTGGCACGCCTAAGTGAAGAACAGTGATTGGCGTGCCACGCCTTCAATTCCAAGTGGCACGCCCCATGTAATTGGCCTCTTCCACCCTCTCCGGAAACTTATACCAGCGTTCCACGCCTAAAGGTTGGCATGGCACGCCCATGATCTTGTCTCGCTCCAGTAAGTGGCGTGCCACGCCTTGGCCTTTAAGTGGCACGCCAAAGTGACTTTTTGGAACTGGCGTGCCACGCCTTCGACACCAAGTGGCATGCCCAAGTGAGGTTGAGAGGTTGGCGTGCCACGCCTTTGACTTCAAGTGGCACGCCCAATCTTCAATTGCCTTCAGCCCCTTCTCTGGATCATTTTACCAGTGTGCCACGCAATGCTGCTCAAGTGGCACGCCCATGTATTTGTGCACTCTTCAAGCTTGGCGAGCCACGCCTGGGTCTTCAAGTGGCACGCTAAAGGGACTTTTTGGAGCTGGCGTGCCACGCCTTCGACACCAAGTGGCACGCCGTAGTGGAGGTTCTTCTTGAGGTAGTGAGTTGGCGTGCCACGTGATGAGCGGATAATTTATACGCTTTTTGGCATTGTTTTTAGTATGTTTTTAGTATGTTTTAGTTAGTTTTTATTATATTTTTATTAGTTTTTAGTTAAAATTCACTTTTCTGGACTTTATTATGAGTTTGTGTGTTTTTCTGTGAATTCAGGTATTTTCTGGCTGAAATTTGGGGACCTGAGCAAAAATCTGATTCAGAGGCTGAAAAGGACTGCAAATGCTATTGGATTCTGACCTCCCTGCACTCGAAGTGGATTTTCTGGAGCTACAGAAGCCCAATCGGCGCGCTCTAAATTGCATTGGAAAGTAGACATCCTGGGCTTTCCAGCAATGTATAATAGTTCATACTTTGCCCGAGATTTGATGGCTCAAATAGGCATTCCAAGTTAGCTCAAGAATTCTGGTGTTAAACGTCGGAACTGGCACAAGAATGGGAGTTAAACGCCCAAACTGGCACAAAAGCTGGCGTTTAACTCCAAGAAGAGTCTCTACACATGAAAGCTTCAATGTTCAGCCCAAGCACACACCAAGAGGGCCCGAAAGTGGATTTTTATGTGAGGCTCCATGAGGGCTCCATGAGGGCTCCATGATGGCCCACTGTCAAGCTACTGACATTAAAGAAGCGCTTGTTGGGAGGCAACCCAATGTTATATTTATCTATTTTCCTTTGTTATTTTATGTTTTTTTTATAGGTTGATGATCATGGGAAGTCACAAAATCAATTGAAAAAGCAAAAACAGCATGAAAAACAGAAGAAAAACAGCACACCCTAGACGAAAATCTGCTGGCGTTTAAACGCCAGTGAAGATAGCAGAATGGGCGTTTAACGCCCAGTCTGGCACCATTCTGGGCGTTTAACGCCAAAAAGGGGCACCAGACTGGTGTTAAACACCAGGAAGGGGCAAGAAGCTGGCGTTAAATGCTAGAAATGGGCACCAGCCCGGCATTTAACACCAGAATTGGCAGAAGGAGCATTTTTGCTCGCCACTTGGTGCAGGGATGAATTTTCCTTGACACTTCAGGATCTATGGATCCCACAGGATCCCCACCTACCCCACCACTCTCTCTCTTATTTACCCATTCACCAATCACCTCAACACCTCTTCCCCCAAAATGACTCACCTATCAAATCCCACTATTCTCTTCACCACTCACATCCATCCTTCATAAAACCCCATCTACCTCACCATTCAAATTCAAACCACTTTTCCTCCCAACCCACCCATACATAACCGAACCCTACCCCTCTCTCCACCACTATATAAACCCATCTTCGCTCCTTCATTTTCACACAACCTACACACTACTTCTTCCCTTTGGTTGAAACACAAAAGCCACCTCCATTTCCTCTGTTTCTTCTTCTTCTACTCTCTTCTTTCTTCTTTTGCTCGAGGACGAGCAAACCTTCTAAGTTTGGTGTGGTAAAAGCATTGCTTTTTGTTTTTCCATAACCATTTATGGCATCTAAGGCTGGAGAAACCTCTTGAAAGAGGAAAGGTAAGGCAAAAGCTTCCTCCTCCAGTCATGGGAGATGGAGAGATTCATCTCAAAGGTGCATCAAGACCACTTCTATGAAGTTGTGGCCATGAAGAAGGTGATCCCCGAGGTCCCTTTCAAACTAAAAAAGAGTGAATATCCGGAGATCCGACATGAGATCCGAAGAAGAGGTTGGGAAGTTCTTACCAACCCCATTCAACAAGTCAGGATCTTAATGGTTCAAGAGTTCTATGCTAATGCATGGATCACCAAGAACCATGATCAAAGTGTGAACCCGGACCCAAAGAATTGGCTTACAATGGTTCGGGGGAAATGCTTAGATTTTAGTTCGGAAAATGTAAGGTTGGCATTCAACTTGCCCATGATGCAAGGAGATGAACACCCTTACACTAGAAGGGTCAACTTTGATCAAAGGTTGGACCAAGTCCTCACAGACATTTGTGAAGAAGGTGCTCAATGGAAGAGAGATTCAAGAGGGAAGCCGGTTCAACTTAGAAGGCATGACCTCAAGCCCGTGGCTAGAGGATGGTTGGAGTTTATCCAACGCTCAATCATTCCCACTAGCAACCGGTCCAAAGTTACTATAGATCGGGCTATCATGATTCATAGCATCATGACTGGAGAGGAAGTAGAAGTTCATGAGGTTATATCCCAAGAACTTTATAAGGTGGAGGACAAGTCCTCTACCTTGGCAAGGTTAGCCTTCCCTCATCTCATTTGTCACCTTTGTTATTCAGTCAAAATTGACATAGAGGGATACACACTCATTGATGAGGACAAGCCCATCACTTAGAAAAGGATGGAGCAAACAAGAGATCCCACTCATCATGAAATCCCTGAGATGCCTCAAGGGATGCACTTTCCTCCACAAAACTATTGGGAGCAAATCAACACCTCCCTAGGAGAATTGAGTTCCAACATGGGACAACTAAGGGTGGAGCACCAAGAACATTCCATCCTCCTCCATGAAATTAGAGAAGATCAAAGAATCATGAGAGAGGAGCAACAAAGACAAGGAAGAGACATTGAGGAGCTCAAGCACTCCATAAGATCTTTAAGAGGAAGAGCAAGCTGCCATCACTAAGGTAGACCCGTTCTTTAACTTCCTTGTTCTTTATTTTCCTGTTTTTCGAATTTTCATGCTTATGTTCATCTATGCTTGTGTCTTATGATCATTAGTGTCTTAGTGTCTATGCCTTAAAGTTATGAATTTCCTATGAATCCATCACCTTTCTTAAATGAAAAATGTTCTTAATTGAAAAAGAAAAGAATTGCATGAATTTTGAATTTTATAACAGATTAATTATTTTGATGTGGTGGCAATACTTTTTACTTCTGAATGTATGCTTGAACAGTGCATATGTCTTTTGAATTTGTTGTTCATGAATGTTGGCTCTTGAAAGAATGATGAAAAAGGAGACATGTTACTGAGGATCTGAAAAATCATAAAAATGATTCTTGAAGCAAGAAAAAGTAGTGAATATAAAAAAAAGAGAGGAAAAAGAAAAAGAAAAAAATAAAGTCATGATCCAAGGCAAAAAGAGTGTGCTTAAAAACCCTGGACACCTCTAATTGGGGACTCTAGCAAAGCTGAGTCACAATCTGAAAAGGTTCACCCAGTTATGTGTCTGTGGCATGTATGTATCCGGTGGTAATACTGGAAGACAGAGTGCTTTGGGCCACGGCCAAGACTCATAAAGTAGCTGTATTCAAGAATCATCATACTTAACTAGGAGAGTCAATAACACTATCTGGATTATGAGTTCCTATAGAAGCCCATCATTCTGAATTTCAAAGGATAGAGTGAGATGCCAAAACTGTTCAGAGGAAAAAAGCTAAAAGCCCCGCTCATCTAATTAATACTGATCTTCATAGATGTTTTTGGAATTTATTGCATATTCTCTTCTTTTTATCCTAATTGATTTGCAGTTTCTTGGGGACAAGCAACAATTTAAGTTTGGTATTGTGATGAGCGGATAATTTATACGCTTTTTGGCATTGTTTTTAGTATGTTTTTAGTATGTTTTAGTTAGTTTTTATTATATTTTTATTAGTTTTTAGTTAAAATTCACTTTTCTGGACTTTACTATGAGTTTGTGTGTTTTTCTGTGATTTCAGGTATTTTCTGGCTGAAATTTAGGGACCTGAGCAAAAATCTGATTCAGAGGCTAAAATGGACTGCAGATGCTGTTGGATTCTGACCTCCCTGCACTTGAAGTGGATTTTCCGGAGCTACAGATGCCCAATTGGCGCGCTCTCAATTGCGTTGGAAACTAGACATCCTGGGCTTTCCAGCAATGTATAATAGTCTATACTTTTCCCGAGATTTGATGGCCCAAAAAGGCGTTCCAAAATCAGCTCAAGAATTTTGGCGTTAAACACCGGAACTGGCACAAGAATGGGAGTTAAACGCCCAAACTGGCACAAAAGCTGGCGTTTAACTCCAAGAAGAGTCTCTACACATGAAAGCTTCAATGCTCAGCCCAAGTAAACACCAAGAGGGCCCGGAAGTGGATTTTTATGTCATTTACTCATCTTTGTAAACCCTAAGCTACTAGTTCTCTACAAATAGGACCTTTTGCTATTGTATTTGGGAGATCTTTCGATCATGTTTTTATGATTGAACTCTCTTTGGGAGGCTGGCCATTCGACCTTGCCTAGACCTTGTTCTTATGTATTTTCAATGGTGGAGTTTCTACACACCATAGGTAAGGTGTGGATCTCTGCTGTACCTCGAGTATTAATGCAATTACTATTGTTCTTCTATTCAATTAAGCTTATTCTTGTTCTAAGATATCACTTGTTCCTCAACTTGATGAATGTGATGATCCGTGACACTCATCATCATTCTCACCTATGAACGTGTGCCTGACAACCACCTCCGTTCTACCTTAGATTGAGTGGATATCTCTTGGATTCCTTAATCAGAATCTTCGTGGTATAAGCTAGAATTGATGGTGGTATTCAAGAGAATCCGGAAGGTCTAAACCTTGTCTGTGGTATTCTGAGTAGGATTTGAGGATTGAATGACTGTGACGAGTTTCAAACTCCCGAAGGCTGGGCATTAGTGACAAACGCAAAAGAATCACTGGATTCTATTCCAACCTGATTGAGAACCGACAGATGATTAGCCGTGCTGTGACAGGGCGCGTTGAACATTTTCACTGAGAGGACGGGACTGTAGCCACTGACAACGGTGATGCCCAACATACAGCTTTCCATGGAAAGGAGTAAGAAGGATTGGATGAAGACAGTAAGAAAGCAGAGAGACGAAAGGGACAGAGCATCTCCATACGCTTATCTGAAATTCTCACCAATGAATTGCATAAGTATCTCTATCTTTATTTTATGCTTTATTCATAAATCATCTAAAACCATTTGAATCTGCCTGACTGAGATTTACAAGATGACCATAGCTTGCTTCATACCAACAATCTACGTGGGATCGACCCTTACTCGCGTAAGGTTTATTACTTGGACGACCCAGTGCACTTGCTGGTTAGTTGTGCGAAGTTGTGATAAAGAGTTGAGATTGCAATTGAGCGTACCATGTTGATGGCGCCATTGATGATCACAATTTCGTGCACCACCACGCCTTCGACTTCAAGTGGCACGCCCATAGTAATTGATGGGTCAGGTGTGCCATGCCCAACCTGGCGTGCCACGCCCCTTTTGATTCCTTTATTTTGCTCTCTGAAATTTTGTACTAGCGTGCCACGCCTAGTCCCTGGCGTGCCACGCTCACATGCAGGCTGGATCTCCGTTCTAGAATTTAGTACTGGCGTGCCACGCGTAGCTCCTGGCGTGCCACGCCAGTGCATTTTTGTGGCGTTTGCCCCTAAGTGACACGTCAGTCTCACACGCCCAGCTTCTTGTTTGTCTTCTTCCTATTTTTTATACCTTTTGCACCTGCAATTCAGCATAACTCATCTCAAAGTAGTGTACCATAATATTCATCAAATAATGCCTAAATTATACTTATCAAATGAGATTTGTGCTCTTTTATGGTCTTCTTTATGCAAGAAAGAAGGGTAGATGATGCAAGTCATCACAACACCAAACTTAAGCTTTGCTTGTCCCAAGCAAATTAATGTGAGTAACCCTTTATATCTTGAGGCCTTGGCTTCGAAAGATTGCAGTACAACTAAGAGTAAAACTAAGTGCCTAACACATGTATGAATGTTTTAATTGTCATGGAAAGCTCTTGGATCCTTGAGGGTTCACTCAGGTATAAGCTTTAGGGGTCCTTTCTATTGATTGTCACCTTAAAGTAGTAAAGGTTGTTTTGCTTTCTTGACCACGACTCTAAGTGTTCTATCTCAAGACAACCCTTTAATTAGGCTTTCAATTAGCACTCTCAAACCAGTTGGTTTTAGGGTACTGGTGTTGAGACACCCCTAAGAATTTACTTGCCCAGGTCTCTTCTTGACACATCTTCACCACAAGCATATACTTGGATCATTGATTCTTTTTTAGCTTTTTAATGTTTCTTTTTCTTTTCTATCCCAGTAGTTATTGCTCAGAGCCTTGGGTCTTTATTGCTTACTACTTCTTGGTTCTATGGATATTCAAGGAACACCCCTTAGTCTTCCCTTTGTTATACCTTCTAGGACTAGTTCTCTCCATGACTCATTTTCTTTTTAGTTCATCCAAGGTTCTACACTTAGCTTCTTCTTTCTTAGTTTCTTTGATGATCCCTCCTGGCCTTGGTCTCTCTTATTGTTTTTGCACAACTTACAGTAACTCTTATGGAGACAAGTTCTATTTTTATTTAAGTTGTAATGAAGATTTGAAATACATGGCATTTTCTTTCTTGAAAAAAAAATGACTCATAAAGACTTCAAACAGGAATTGAAACTAAGCGTAAAACATAAACTACCCTAGCATGATTATTCAAGAAGTAAATAAAGCAAAGAGTTAAACATAATTCAGAAATTGGAAAGTGTCAACCATGGGACTCAACAAGCTTGAGCAGCATCATCTTTAGGTCATTGGTCCCTTTCCTTTTATCCTTCTTCTTGTGAAGGGATGAGCCACCTTCATCTGGCTTGGAGGAACCTTCTTGAGCCTTGGTGTCCTTGGGCTTAGGCTTCCAATATCCTAACCTCCTCATATAGGACTTCACATTCTCCTTCTGTTGGTATGCTATTTCTTCTTGCGTTGAGCTGAGTTCTTCCAATCTCTGCATATAGGTGGGGTAATTTGGGTTCATGTTAGCCATTGCATTGCACAAGTAGCTCAACTTTATTTGTGAATAGCAATCATATTCCACTCTGGCTACAGTCCTTGCTTCATAAAGGTGTCTGAATTCAGCATGACTCCCCATTTGTTGTAATTGTCGCTCCAAAATCATTCCTAGGCTGCCTTGCATTTCTCTCCAGTTAATCTAATCTTGCTGTTCCTTGAGGTTCTCAAAGCCCCCTTGGAGTTGTTGAATGTTTTGGTTAACTTGGCTCCATTGTTGTTCCTGAGCCTCCTTGAATTGGTTGACATCCTCCCTCAAGTAGTGTAGATCTCCCCTCATTTGGTGTACATCTCCCTGCATTTGCTCCCAATTGAATCCCTCTGGAAATTATTGATATTGGTAGTGTGGTGGTGGTTGAAGTGCTAGAAAGTGAGGTTGTTCTTTTGCCTCCCCATCTTCTTGTTGTTGTTGTGGTTCATGAGCATGGGCTCTTTGTTCTCTAGCTCTGTTGAGTGGGTAGACAGCCACCACTTTTGCCATGTTCTTGGCAGTGATGAACTTGTCTTGCTTCACAATCACCTCAACAATAATCTTTTCGACTCTAGCCTCATCACACAGCCTTTGTATGATGCTGGGGAATGCCAACCTTGTGTTGTCACTGGTGCTTTTCAGTACTTTGTTGATGTTGTTGGCAATCATCTCCCCCATATTAATGTTCTCTCCTTTCATGATGCTGTAGATGAGCACAACTCTCTCTTTGGTCACCTCTGAAGTGTTGGATATGGGGATTAGGGACCTCCTCACAAATTCTAGCCACCCTCTAGCTTAGGGGCTCAAATCTATTCTCCTCAATTGGTTAGGTATCCCATCCTTGTCGTTTATCCACTGCACATTTGACGTCGGGATTTTTGCCAGTAAAGAATTTCATAAAAATAGTCACATTGTAGATATAGTCTCTAAACCGACAGAAATCCCTTCGTACAAACATTTTGGTTGTCACAAGTAACAAACTCCCTTAAAATTGATAACCGAGTATTTGAACCTCGGGTCGTCTTCTCAAGGAATTGCAGGGAGGTATGTTCTTATTATTGGCTATGAAAAAGGTAAAATTGGGGTTTGGGAAGTAAGGTGCGAATATATTATATGACAAGTAAAATAATAATAGCTGTAAAATAAACCTTTGGCAAGGTATAAGAACTGGAGGTCCTTTCCTAGTTATCCTTATCAATTGTGATGAGAATTGGATTTTTCTCCCACTTTGTTAACCTCTAACTGTGAAGGTAAGTTAAGTGAATGAATTCCAATTTTCAATCAATAATGAGTTTGATAACTCTAGAGTCACCAATTATTTAACCAAAGCCAAAAGGAAAGAAAATTGAAACTGCTGGAATAAAAATGCCTTCAGATGGGAAGCAATAATCATGTAATTAAAAGAAAGCAATAATAACTGAAATATCTCAAATAATATTAATTCAAAGAAAATCATAACATGAAAGAGTTCATAAATTTAATTGGAACAATAAATAAACATAAAGAACCTGGGATTTGAGAGTTACTCCTAAAACTAAGAGAAATCCTAAATCCTAATCCTAAGAGAGAGGAGAGAACCTCTCTCAAAACTAGATCTAAAAAATGAAAAGTGAATTATGAGTGCATGATCATGAATGGATGCATTCTCCCACTTTATAGCCTCTAATCTGTGTTCTCTGGGCCAAAAACTGGTTCAGAAACAGCCTAGAAATCACTTCCTACGCTTTCTGGTCCGTACAGGTCGCGGAAAAGTGATGCGGTCGCGTCGTGCATGCGGCCGCGCGGGTTGCGCTCCTGCCAGGTCACGCGTCCGCGTGACCCACGCGTTCGCGTCACCTGGCGTCAGGGCAGCTATATCAAATCGAAGCCCCGGACGTTAGCTTTCCAACGCAACTGGAACCGCGTCGTTTGGATCTGTGTAGCTAAAGTTATCGCTGTTTGAGTGCGAAGAGGTCAGGCTGGACAGCTTAGCAGTTTCTCCAACTTCTTGTATTCCTTCCACTTTTGCATGCTTTCTTTTCATCCTCTGAGCCATTCCTGCCTTGTAATCTCTGAAAACACTTAACACACATATCAAGATATCTAATGGTATAAAAGGAGAATTAATATTAATAAAATTAAGGTCAAAGAAGCATGTTTTCAATCAAACCACATAATTAGGAGGGAAAATGTAAAACATGCAAATAGTATGAATAAGTGGGTAAAGAGCAGATAAAAATCACTCGATTGAGTACAAGATAAACCATAAAATAGTGGTTTATCAACCTCTCCACACTTAAACATTAGCATGTCCTCATGCTAAGCTCAAGAGAGACTATAAAGATGAAGAGGAATGGTAGAATGCATGAAATGCAACCTATCTATATGAATGCAATTACATGCAAAAAGATGTTTCTACCTACTTGGTTAAAAGTAAATAAGCTCATGAAAGCAGGGAACATAGAATCAAGCATTGAACCCTCAATGGTAGTGTGTATCACTCTAATCTCTCAAGTGTATAGGGTTATTCACTCTAATCTTCTCTAGTCATGCTTTCTAAACCTTGTTCTTCATCTAACCAATCAACAATATTTAATATACCAATGCAAACGTCATGAGGTCTTTTTCAAGGTTGTAATGGAGCTAAGGTAAGGGTAAAGGTATATATATGGCTAAGTGAGCTTTATAAATTGAATCTTTAATTAACCTAAACTCTCACCTAATATACATATACTCTATATACTTTTAAATTCATTCCTAGCTACCCATAATTCCCACTTTTGTATAATTCCCAAACTCATGTATCAACTTTTTCTTTTTAATTTGTTACATGTGCATTGATTTTTTCATTAACTTAACATTGGGGTAATTTTGTCCCCTTTATTTATTTATTTATATTATATATATATATATATTTTTTTTCTTTTTCTCTTTTTTTTGTAGAGAAATAAACATAACTTATCATTGTGTATTTAATGTGTTCATAAGAGTTGAATAACATCAATCTTTTCATTTTCTTTTGATTCCAAACTCCTCTGAACTCATTAAATCACGTTCATGTTCTTACCCAAAAACATTAAGTGCTTTCAAATTGGGTGACTTGGGCTGCTATGTTATCATTGGTGGTGGCCACACCAAACTTAATCTCTGGTCTTACTCTTCAAAATCAAACTTGTTAATTATTTGTAAGCCTAGATTAAGTGGGTGAGAAGCCACACCAAACTTATCACTTTAGCTAGTTCTCAACTCATTCACTCATCATTAGTTATGCATTCATCATGTTGCAAATCCCAAATAAAAAGAAATAAAAGAGTGTAAAGAAGATCTAACTATCAAAGCTAACATCAAACTTCCTAATCTACAATTGTAAACTAATCCTAATTACTGAAAATTAAGCTATCTAATTCACAGAATTTAAACTACATCTAAGAAAAGCAATTAAATAAAAAAGGATAAAGTGTTGGGGTGCCTCCCAACTAGCGCTTCTTTATTGTCATTAGCTTGACATTCCTTCATCTTTAGCTGAGCTTGTAGCTCACTCTCTACTCCTCCAAGGAGCCTCCCAAGTAGTGTTTGAGTCTATGGCCATTGACAGAAAAAGTTCTCTGAGTCTTGTCTTCCATGAGCTCCACATGACCATAGGGAAACACTTTGAGTATGGTGAAAGGTCCTGACCATCGAGACTTAAGTTTTCCAGGGAAGAACTTGAGTCTTGAGTTGTAGAGTAACACCTTCTGCCCTTCAGTGAATTCTCTCCTTGTTATCTTTTGACCATGCCACCTTTTTATATTTTCTTTGTAGATTTTTGCATTCTCATATGCTTGATTTCTAAACTCTTCCAGTTCATTGAGTTGCATTAATCTCTTTTCTTCAGCAGCTTGCTCATCAAAATTCATTAGTTTTAGGGCCCAGAAGGCTCTGTGCTCCAGTTCAACTGGTAAATGGCAAGCCTTGCCAAATACTAGTTGGTATGGTGACATCCCAATGGGAGTCTTGAAGGCCATCCTGTATTCATTTTAGCTCTCTGTTGGAGATCTCAGCTTGCCCGTTGGTCTGTGGGTGGTATGGAGTTGCTACTTTGTGTTTGACTCCATATCTGAGAAGGAGTGCTTCCAATTATTTGTTGCAGAAGTGTGACCCTCCATCACTAATGAGAGCTCTCGGAACTCCAAATCTGCTGAAGATATTCCTTCTCAAGAAGCTAATCACAACCTTGTTGTCATTTATTGCAGTAGCTATGGCCTCTACCCATCTTGAAACATAATCAACAGCCACTAATATGTAGCTATTTGAGTAGGAGGTTGGGAAGGGTCCCATGAAATCTATTTCCCATACATCAAATAGTTCCAGCTCTAGTATGTATTGCTGTGGCATCTCATTCCTCTTGGTTAGATTACCAGCCCTTTGACATTCATCACACCTTGACACCATTTTTTTGGCATCCTTAAAAACTATTGGCCAGTAAAATCCGGATTGGAGCACTTTTGCTGCTGTCGTTTCTCCACTGAAGTGACCTCCATATGTTGATCTATGGCACTGCCATAATACTTCCTGCCCTTTTTCATGGGATATACACCTTCTTAGGACACCATCATTACACTTTTTGAACAAATAGGGGTCATCTCAGATGTAGTGTTTGGCATCCTTGATTAGCTTCCTCCTCATGTGCTTATTAATGTTAGTTGGTAGCTCCCCAATAAGCTTGAAGTTAGCTATGTCTGCGAACCAAGGGGCTACTCGAATCATCATCAATTGTTCATCAGGGAAGCTTTCATTTACTGCTACTTACTGCATTTCTTCTTCTTGTGGAATCCTTGAGAGGTGGTCAGCTACTTTGTTCTCTGCTCCGCTCCTATCTATAATCTCAATATCAAATTCTTGGAGCAGCAAGATCCATCTTATTAGTCTAGGCTTAGATTCTTGTTTGGTAAGCAACTACTTGAGTGCTGCATGATCAGTGAACACAATTACTTTTGAGCCAATGAGATATGATCTAAACTTATCAAAAGTAAAAACTATGGCTAAAAGTTCTTTCTCTGTGGTGGTATAGTTCCTTTGATTCTCATTAAGGACCTTGCTAGCATTGTAGATTACATGTACTAGCTTGTCTTTCCTCTGTCCTAGGATAGCACCAACAGCAAAATCAGATGCATCACACATTAGTTCAAAGGGGAGATCCCAACTTGGTGGTGCTATAATAGGTGCAGAGGACAGTCTCTTTTTGAGTTCATCAAAGGCTACCATGCATTCTCTATCAAAAACAAAAGGAGTATTTGAGACAAGTAGGTTGCTAAGGGATTTTGCAATCTTTGAAAAATCTTTAATAAACTTCCTATAGAACCTAGCATGTCCCAAAAAGCTTCTGATTGCTTTGATATTGCAAGGTGGAGGTAGTTTTTCAATTACTTCCACTTTTGCTCTGTCTACTTCTATGCCATCTTTTGAAATCTTGTGACCAAGAACCACCCCTTCAGTCACCATAAAATGGCACTTCTCCCAGTTTAAAACCAGGTTGGTTTCTTGACACCTTTTTAGCACAAGAGAAAGATGGTATAGGCAATTAGAATATGAGTCCCCAAATACAGAGAAGTCATCCATAAATACTTCTATGAACTTCTCAATCATATCCAAAAAAATGGATAGCATGCACCTTTGGAATGTTGCAGGTGCATTACACAATCCAAAGGGCATTCTCCTATAAGTAAATACACCATATGGACAAGTAAATGAAGTTTTTTCCTGATCCTTGGGATCTACAACAATTTGGTTGTAGCCCGAGTATCCATCTAGGAAACAATAATACTCATGTCCTGCCAGTCTTTCAAGCATTTGGTCCATGAATGGTAGGGGAAAGTGATCTTTCCAGGTGTCTTCGTTAAGTTTCTGGTAGTCAATGCACATACGCCATCCGGTCACCGTTCTTGTGGGTATCAATTCATTCTTCTCATTTGCCACAACATTGATCCCTCCCTTCTTAGGAACTACTTGCACTGGGCTTACTGATGAGCGGATAATTTGTATGCTTTTTGGCATTGTTTTTAGTATGTTTTTGGTATGATCTAGTTAGTTTTTAGTATATTTTTATTAGTTTTTAGTTAAAATTCACTTTTCTGGACTTTACTATGAGTTTGTGTGTTTTTCTGTGATTTCAGGTATTTTCTGGCCGAAATTGAGGGACCTGAGCAAAAATCTGATTCAGAGACTGAAAAGGACTGCAGGTGCTGTTGGATTCTGACCTCCCTGAATTCGAAGTGGATTTTCTGGAGCTACAGAAGCCCAATTGGCGCGCTCTCAACGGCGTTGGAAAGTAGACATCCTGGGCTTTCCAGCAATATATGATAGTCCATACTTTGCCCAAGATTTGATGGCCTAAACCGGCGTTCAAAGTCACCCTCAGGAATCCCAGCGTTAAACGCTGGAACTGGCACCCAAATGGGAGTTAAACGCCCAAACTGGCACTAAAGCTGGCGTTTAACTCCAAGAAGAGTCTCTACACGAAAATGCTTCATTGCTCAGCCCAAGCACACACCAAGTGGGCCCGGAAGTGGATTTTTATGTCATTTACTCATTTCTGTACACCTTAGGCTACTAGTTTTCTATAAGTAGGACCTTTGACTATTGTATTTGTGAGTCTTTCGATCTTTGGATCTTTTGATCATGTTTTTATGATTGAACCCTCTTTGGGAGGCTGGCCATTCGGCCATGCCTAGACCTCATGCTTATGTATTTTCAACGGTGGAGTTTCTACACACCATAGATTAAGGTGTGGAGCTCTGCTGTACCTCGAGTATTAATGCAATTACTATTGTTCTTCCATTCAATTCCGCTTGTTCTTGTTCCAAGATATCACTTGTTCTTCAACTTGATGAATGTGATGATCCGTGACACTCATCATCATTCTCACCCATGAACAAGGTGACTGACAACCACTCTTGTTCTACAAGCGATCAAAGCTCTAGTGAATATCTCTTGGATTCCTGATTGCACGATGCATGGTTGATCGCCTGACAACCGAGTGCTCGTCTGACAAACGAGCCAACCATTCCGTGAGATCAGAGTCTTCGTGGTATAGGTGAGAACTGATGGCAGCATTCAAGAGAATCCGGAAGGTCTAACCTTGTCTGTGGTATTCTGAGTAGGATTCAATGATTAAATGACTGTGACGTGCTTCAAACTCCTGAGGGCGGGGCGTTAGTGACAGACGCAAAAGAATCACTGGATTCTATTCCGGCCTGATTGAGAACCGACAGATGAATTCCGCTATGCTGTGACAGAGCATATGCAATCGCTTTCACTGAGAGGATGGGAGGTAGCCACTGACAACGGTGAAACCCTTGCTTAAGCTTGCCATGGAAAGGAGTAAGAAGGATTGGATGAAGACAGTAGGAAAGCAGAGAGACGGAAGGGAAGGCATCTTCATGCGCTTATCTGAAGTTCCTACCAATGAATTACATAAGTATCTCTATCTTTACCTTTGTGTGTATTTTCGTTTATCACCATTACCATTTGAGTTTGCCTGACTAAGATTTACAGGATGACCATAGCTTGCTTCAATACTAACAATCTCCGTGGGATCGACCCTTACTCGCGTAAGGTTTATTACTTGGACGACCCAGTGCACTTGCTGGTTAGTTGTGCGAAGTTGTGTAATGCCATGGTATTGAGCTACCAAGTTTTTGGGGTTCATGACCGGGGATTATGAGAGTTGTGAAAAAGTATTGTTCACAATTTCGCGCACCAAGTTTTTGGCGCCGTTGCCGGGGATTGTTCATGTTTTGAGCAAGCTTTTGGTAACA
This sequence comes from Arachis hypogaea, assembly GCF_003086295.3. Taxonomy (NCBI): domain Eukaryota; kingdom Viridiplantae; phylum Streptophyta; class Magnoliopsida; order Fabales; family Fabaceae; genus Arachis; species Arachis hypogaea. The sequence continues at coordinate 36,898,526 of NC_092041.1, forward strand.
TCAGTGCCAAGATCCGGCAACAACACCAAGTTTTTGGTGCCGTTGCCGGGAATTGTTCAAGTTTGGACAACTGACGGTTCATCTTGTTGCTTAGATTAGGTATTTATTTTTTTCGAAATTCTTGAAGATGAATTCTAGAGTTTCATGATGATTTGTTGAAATCTGGCTGGCTGAGAAGCCATGTCTAATCTCATTGGACCGAGGTTTCAACTTATCACCACAAGAGCTTGTTGATTTTTATCAAATCTTGCTTTTGGAGCAATGATCTGCTAAGGCTTGGCTGGCCTCTGGCCATGTCTAGTGTTTTGGACCGAAGCTTTCTTTGAAAGCTTGGCTGGCTGTGAAGCCATGTCTAATTCCTGGACCGGAGTCTTAGACTAGCATTGCACTGATTCCTGGAATTCTCATTAAGAATTTTGATACCTTTTTCCACTTAATTTTCGAAAAACACAAAAAAATTCAGAAAAATCATAAAATCCAAAAATATTTCTTGTTTGAGTCTAGTGTCTCATCATAAGTTTGGTGTCGATTGTATGCATTCATTCATGTGTCTTAAGGATTTTCAAGTAATTCTTGATAATTTTCGTGCTCTGATCTTTGAATTCAATTGACTTGAGTGTTTTGTGTGTCTCATATGCATTTTCATTTTGTTAGTGTCAATAGTATACAAACTGCTAAGTTTGGTGTCTTGCATGCATTGTTATTTGATTCTTGTTGCATTTTGGTTTGTCCTTATTATTAAAAAATCCATAAATATTTTTAATTTGTGTCTTTTCAAGTCAATAATACAGAGAATTGAGGATTCAGAACATACAGCAGAGGAATTGCATAGAAAAAGCTGGGCGTTCAAAACGCCCAGTGAAGAAGGACAGACTGGCGTTTAAACGCCAGCCAGGGTACCTGGTTGGGCGTTTAACGCCCAAAAGGGTAGCATTTTGGGCGTTAAACGCCAGAATGTGCACCATTCTGGGCGTTTAACGCCAGGATGGCTAGAAGGGAAGATTTTGTTTTCAAATCAAATTTTTTTCAAGTTTTCAAAATCTTTTCAAAATCAAATCTTTTTCAAATCAATTTTCCAATCAAATCTTTTTCAAAATCAATTTCTTTCTATTTTTAAAGATACTTACTCTCAATTAATGATTTGATTCAACATTTCAAGTATGTTACCTTTTCTGTTGAGAAAGGTTTAATGTTTGAATCATATCTTTTCTTGTTAGTCAAGTTTTTAATTTTCAAACCAAATCTTTTTAAAATGCTTTTCAAATCATATCTTCTCAATCACATTTTTCTTAATCAATCATATCTTCTTAACCACATCTTTTTCAAAATAGTTTTCAATCAAATCTTTTTTATTTCTAATTTCAAAATCTTTTTCAAAAATCACTTGATTTCTTTTCCATTTTCATTTTCGAAAATTAAGTAATGTTTTTCAAAAATGTTTTCAAAATTTTTCACTTAATTTTCGAAAATTACTTCCCTCCTTCTCACATCCTTCTATTTCTGGACTAACACTATCCCTTAATGCAAAATTCGAACTCCATCTCCTTTGTTAAGTTCGAGTTTTCTACTTCTGTCTTCTACTCTTCTTTTCCTCTGACACCTAAAGGAATCTCTATACTGTGACATAGAGGATTCCACACTTTCTTGTTCTCTTCTCTTTCTTATGAGCAGGAGCAAAGACAAAGGCATTCTTGTTGAGGCTGATCCTGAACCTGAAAGGACCTTGAAGAGAAAGCTAAGAGAAGCCAAAGCACAACTCTCTTTAGAGCACCTGAACGAATTCTTCAAAGAAGAAGAACAAATGGGAGCCGAAAACAACAACAATGCTAACAATGCAAGGAAGGTGCTGGGTGACTTTACTGCACCTACTCCCGACTTCTATGGGAGAAGCATCTCTATCCCTGCCATTGGAGCAAACAACTTTGAGCTTAAGCCTCAATTAGTTTCTCTAATGCAACAGAATTGCAAGTTCCATGGACTTCCATTGGAAGATCCTCATCAGTTTTTAGCTGAATTCTTGCAAATCTGTGACACTGTTAAGACTAATGGGGTTGACCCTGAGGTCTATAGACTAATGCTATTCCCTTTTGCTGTAAGAGACAGGGCTAGAACATGGTTGGATTCTCAACCTAAAGAAAGCCTGGACTCTTGGGAAAAGCTAGTCAATGCCTTCTTGGCAAAGTTCTTTCCACCTCAAAAATTGAGTAAGCTTAGAGTGGAAGTCCAAACCTTCAGACAGAAGGAAGGAGAATCCCTCTATAAAGCTTGGGAAAGATACAAACAATTAATCAGAAAGTGTCCCACTGACATGCTTTCTGAATGGAGCATCATAGGTATTTTCTATGATGGTCTCTCTGAACCGTCCAAGATGTCCTTGGATAGCTCTTCTGGAGGATCTCTTCATCTGAAGAAGACGCCTACTGAGGCTCAAGAACTGATTGAAATGGTTGCAAATAACCAATTCATGTACACTTCTGAAAGAAATCCTGTGAACAACGGGACTAGTCAGAAGAAAGGTGTTCTTGAGATTGACACTCTGAATGCCATATTGGCACAGAACATAATATTGACCCAAAAAGTCAATATGATTTCTCAAAGTCTGTCTGGAATGCAAAATGCACCAAGCAGTACTAAGGAAGCTTCATCTGAGGAAGAAGCTTATGATCCTGAGAACCCTTCAATAGAAGAGGTGAATTACATTGGAGAACCCTATGGAAACACCTACAATCCTTCATGGAGGAATCATCCAAATCTTTCATGGAAGGATCAACAGAGACCTCAACAAGGTTTCAATAACAATAATGGTGGAAGAAACAAGTTTAGCAATAGCAAGCCTTTTCCATCATCTTCTCAGCAACAGACAGAGAGTTCTAAGCAGAATACCTCTGACTTAGCAACCATGGTCTCTGATCTAATTAAAACCACTCAAAGTTTCATGACTGAAACTAGGTCCTCCATTAGGAATTTGGAAGGACAAGTGGGTCAGCTGAGCAAGAAAATTACTGAACTCCCTCCTAGTACTCTCCCAAGCAATACAGAAGAAAATCCAAAAGGAGAGTGCAAGGCCATCAACATGGCCGAATTTTGGGAGGAAGAAGAGGCAGTGAACGCCACTGAGGAAGACCTCACTGGACGTCCACTGGCCTCCAATGAGTTCTCCAATGAGGAACCATGGGAATCTGAGGCTCAAACTGAGACCATAGAGATTCCATTGGACTTACTTCTGCCATTCATGAGCTCTGATGAGTATTCTTCCTCTGAAGAGGATGAGTATGTCACTGAAGAGCAAGTTGCCAAATACCTTGGAGCAATCATGAAGCTGAATGACAAGTTATTTGGAAATGAGACTTGGGAGGATGAATCCCCTTTGCTCACCAAAGAACTGAATGACTTGTCTAGGTAGAAACTGCCTCAAAAGAGGCAGGATCCTGGGAAGTTTTCTATACCTTGTACCATAGGCACCATGACCTTCAAGAAGGCCTTGTGTGACTTAGGATCAAGTGTAAACCTCATGCCCCTCTCTGTAATGGAGAAATTGGGGATCTTTGAGGTGCAAGCTGCAAAAATCTCACTAGAGATGGCAGACAACTCAAGAAAACAAGCCTATGGACTTGTAGAGGATGTTCTGGTAAAGGTTGAAGACCATTACATCCCTACTGATTTCATAGTCCTAGAGACTGGGAAGTGCATGGATGAATCCATCATCCTTGGCAGACCCTTCCTAGCCACAGCAAAGGCTGTGATTGATGTTGATAGAGGAGAGTTGATCATTCAAGTGAATGAAGAATCCTTGGTGTTTAAGGCCCAAGGATATCCCTCTGTCATCATGGAGAGGAAGCATGAAGAGCTTCTCTCAAAACAGAGCCAAAAAGAGCCCCCACAGTCAAACTCTAAGTTTGGTGTTGGGAGGCCACAACCAAACTCTAAGTTTGGTGTTGAACCCCCACATTCAAACTCTAAGTTTGGTGTCGGGAGGTTCCAACACGGTTCTGAGCATTTCTGAGGCTCCATGAGAGTCCTCTGTCAAGCTAATGACATTAAAGAAGCGCTTGTTGGGAGGCAACCCAATCTTTTATAATTAACTATTTTCTTTTGTTATTTTATGTCTTTTGTAGGTTGATGATCATAAGAAGTCACAAAATCCATGAAAAAGCAAAAACAGAATGAAAAACAGGAAGAAAAACAGCACACCCTGGAGGACGCACCCACTTGCGTTTAAACGCCAGTGAGGCTAGCAGTTGGGTGTTTAACGCCCAGTCTGGCACCATTCTGGGCGTTTAACGCCAGAAAGGGGCACCAGACTGGCGTTAAATGCCAGAAAGGGGCAAGATGCTGGCGTTAAACGCCAGAAATGGGCACCAGCCCGGCGTTTAACGCCAGAAATGGCACAAAACGTGATTTTGCATGCCATTTGGTGCAGGGATGACTTTTCCTAACCTCAGGATCTGTGGACCCCACAGGATCCCCACCTAGCCTACCACTCTCTCTCTTCTTCACCAATCACCTCAACACCTCTTCCCTAAAAATCCCTCACCTATCAAATCCCATCTTTCTCTTCACCACTCATATCCATCCTTCATAAAACCCCACCTACCCCACCATTCAAATTCAAACCACTTTCCCACCCAAACCCACCCTCAAATGGCCAAACATCTCTCTCCCCCTCTCATATATAAACCCTCCTTCACTCCTTCATTTTCACACACCTTAAACACCATCTCTCTCCCCTTTGGCCGAATACAAAGCCATTCCCTTTCTCCTCCATTTCTTCTTCTTCTACTTTTTTCTTTCTTCTTTTGCTCGAGGACGAGCAAACATTTTAAGTTTGGTGTGGTAAAAGCATTGCTTTTTGTTTTTCCATAACCATTTATGGCATCCAAGGCCGGAGAAACCTCTAGAAAGAGGAAAGGGAAGGCAAAAGCTTCCACCTCCGAGTCATGGGAGATGGAGAGATTCATCTCAAGGGTGCATCAAGACCATTTCTATGAAGTTGTGGTCTTGAAGAAGGTGATCCCCGAGGTCCCTTTTTCACTCAAAAAGGGTGAATACCCGGAGATCCGACATGAGATCCGAAGAAGAGGTTGGGAAGTTCTTACCAACCCCATTCAACAAGTCGGAATCTTGATGGTTCAAGAGTTCTATGCCAATGCATGGATCACCAAGAACCATGACCAAAGTGTGAACCCGAATCCAAAGAATTATCTTACTATGGTTCGGGGGAAATACTTGGATTTTAGTCCGGAAAGTGTGAGGGTGGCGTTCAACTTGCCTATGATGCAAGGAGATGAACATCCTTACACTAGAAGGGTCAACTTTGATCAAAGGTTGGACCAAGTCCTCACAGTCATATGTGAAGAGGGCGCCCAATGGAAGAGAGATTCAAGAGGAAAGCCGGTTCAATTAAGAAGGCATGACCTCAAGCCCGTGGCTAGAGGATGGTTAGAGTTCATACAACGCTCAATCATTCCCACTAGCAACCGGTCCGAAGTTACCATAGACCGGGCTATCATGATCCATAGCATCATGATTGGAGAAGAAATAGAGGTTCATGAGGTTATAGCCCAAGAACTCTATAAGGTGGCGGACAAGTCCTCTACCTTGGCAAGGTTAGCCTTTCCCCATCTCATTTGTCACCTCTGTTATTTAGTTGGAGTTGACATAGAGGGAGACATCCCCATTGATGAGGACAAGCCCATCACTAAGAAGAGGATGGAGCACACAAGAGATCCCACTCATCATGAGATCCCTGAGATACCTCAAGGGATGCACTTTCCTCCACAAAACTTTTGGGAGCAACTAAACACCTCCCTAGGAGAGTTGAGTTCCAACATGGGACAACTAAGGGTGGAGCATCAAGAACACTCCATCATCCTCCATGAAATTAGAGAAGATCAAAGAATCATGAGGGAGGAGCAACAAAGACAAGGAAGAGACATTGAGGAGCTCAAGCACTCCATAGGATCTTCAAGAGCAAGAAAGAGCCGCCATCACTAAGGTGGACCCGTTCTTTGATTTCCTTGTTCTTTATTCTTCTGTTTTTCAAATTTTTATGCTTATGTTTATCCATGTATGTGTCTTGTGATCATTAGTGTCTTAGTGTCTATGCCTTAAAGTTATGAATGTCCTATGAATCCATCACCTTTCTTAAATAAAAATGTGCTTAATTGATAAAAGAAAGAATTCCATGAATTTTGAATTTTATAACAGTTTAATTATTTTGATGTGGTGGCAATATTTTTGTTCTCTGAATGTATGCTTAAACAGTGCATATGTATCTTGAATTTGTGGTTCATGAATGTTGGCTCTTGAAAGAATGATGAAAAAGGAGACATGTTACTGAGGATCTGAAAAATCAATAAAATGATTCTTGAAGCAAGAAAAAGCATTTCTATTCAAAAAAAAAAAGAGAAAAAGAAAAGAAAACGAAAAAAAGGGGAGAAAGAAAAATAAAGTTGTGATCCAAGGCAAATAAGAGTGTGCTTAAGAACCCTGGACACCTCTAATTGGGGACTTTAGCAAAGCTGAGTCACAATCTGAAAAGGTTCACCCAATTATGTGTCTGTGGCATGTATGTATCCGGTGGTAATACTGGAAGACAGAGTGCTTTGGGCCACAGCCAAGACTCAATAAGTAGCAATGTTCAAGAATCATCATACTTAACTAGGAGAATCAATAACACTATCTGGATTCTGAGTTCCTAAAGAAGCCAATCATTCTGAATTTCAAATGATAGAGTGAGATGCCAAAACTATTCAGAGGCAAAAAGCTAAAAGCCCCGCTCATCTAATTAATACTGATCTTCATAGATGTTTTTGGAATTCATTGCATATTCTCTTCTTTTTATCTTATTTGATTTTCAGTTGCTTGAGGACAAGCAACAATTTAAGTTTGGTGTTGTGATGAGCGGATAATTTGTATGCTTTTTGGCATTGTTTTTAGTATGTTTTTGGTATGATCTAGTTAGTTTTTAGTATATTTTTATTAGTTTTTAGTTAAAATTCACTTTTCTGGACTTTACTATGAGTTTGTGTGTTTTTCTGTGATTTCAGGTATTTTCTGGCTGAAATTGAGGGACCTGAGCAAAAATCTGATTCAGAGACTGAAAAGGACTGCAGATGCTGTTGGATTCTGACCTCCCTGCATTCGAAGTGGTTTTTCTGGAGCTACAGAAGCCCAATTGGCGCGCTCTCAACGGCGTTGGAAAGTAGACATCCTGGGCTTTCCAGCACTATATGATAGTCCATACTTTGCCCAAGATTTGATGGCCCAAACCGGCGTTCAAAGTCACCCTCAGGAATCCGAGCGTTAAACGCTGGAACTGGCACCCAAATGGGAGTAAAACGCCCAAACTGGCACTAAAGCTGGCGTTTAACTCCAAGAAGAGTCTCTACACGAAAATGCTTCATTGCTCAGCCCAAGCACACACCAAGTGGGCCCGGAAGTGGATTTTTATGTCATTTACTCATTTCTGTACACCTTAGGCTACTAGTTTTCTATAAGTAGGACCTTTGACTATTGTATTTGTGAGTCTTTCGATCTTTGTGAGTCTTTCGATCTTTGGATCTTTTGATCATGTCTTTATGATTGAACCCTCTTTGGGAAGCTGGCCATTCGGCCATGCCTAGACCTCATGCTTATGTATTTTCAACGGTGGAGTTTCTACACACCATAGATTAAGGTGTGGAGCTCTGCTGTACCTCGAGTATTAATGCAATTACTATTGTTCTTCCATTCAATTCCGCTTGTTCTTGTTCTAAGATATCACTTGTTCTTCAACTTGATGAATGTGATGATCCGTGACACTCATCATCATTCTCACCCATGAACAAGGTGACTGACAACCACTCTTGTTCTACAAGCGATCAAAGCTCTAGTGAATATCTCTTGGATTCCTGATTGCACGATGCATGGTTGATCGCCTGACAACCGAGTGCTCGTCTGACAAACGAGCCAACCATTCCGTGAGATCAGAGTCTTCGTGGTATAGGCGAGAACTGATGGCAGCATTCAAGAGAATCCGGAAGGTCTAACCTTGTCTGTGGTATTCTGAGTAGGATTCAATGATTAAATGACTGTGACGTGCTTCAAACTCCTGAGGGCGGGGCGTTAGTGACAGACGCAAAAGAATCACTGGATTCTATTCCGGCCTGATTGAGAACCGACAGATGAATTCCGCTATGCTGTGACAGAGCATATGCAATCGCTTTCACTGAGAGGATGGGAGGTAGCCACTGACAACGGTGAAACCCTTGCTTAAGCTTGCCATGGAAAGGAGTAAGAAGGATTGGATGAAGACAGTAGGAAAGCAGAGAGACGGAAGGGAAGGCATCTTCATGCGCTTATCTGAAGTTCCTACCAATGAATTACATAAGTATCTCTATCTTTACCTTTGTGTGTATTTTCGTTTATCACCATTACCATTTGAGTTTGCCTGACTAAGATTTACAAGATGACCATAGCTTGCTTCAATACTAACAATCTCCGTGGGATCGACCCTTACTCGCGTAAGGTTTATTACTTGGACGACCCAGTGCACTTGCTGGTTAGTTGTGCGAAGTTGTGTAATGCCATGGTATTGAGCTACCAAGTTTTTGGGGTTCATGACCGGGGATTATGAGAGTTGTGAAAAAGTATTGTTCACAATTTCGCGCACCACTTACCCAAGGGCTGTCTGAGATGGGATAGATCACCCCTGCTTGCCACAACTTCAACACTTCTTTCTGAACCACTTCATTCATAGTTGGGTTCAGCTTCCTTTGTTGCTGTCTTGAGGGTTGGCATCCTCTTCAAGTAAGATTTTATGCATGCACATTGAAGGACTGATCCCCTTTAAATCTGAAAGTGTCCAGCCTATGGCATCCTTGTGTTGTCTCAGCACTTGGATAAGTTCCTCTTCTTGTTTCTTACTCAGACTTGAATTTATGATTACTGGGTAAGTGTTCTTAGCACCCAAATATGCATACTTCAAGCTAGGTGGTAAGGCATTCAGCTCTAGTTTTGATGACTCTGCATCTTTGTTGTCTGTGGTAGTTGGCATCATTGAGTTCCTAATGGTTGCTTGTGGTAGTTTTCCATCTGATGCTTGCTCCAGCTCAATATTTTCTTCGCATTGTTCTTCTCCCAAAACTTCTTCAACTATCTGTTCCATGGTGTCTACCAGCATGCATTCTCCTATGGGTTTCTTGGGGTAACTCAATGCTTTGAAGACGTTGAAGACTATTTTCTCTTCATGCAATCTCAAGACTAATTCCCCTTTCTGCACATCAATGATGGCTCCAGCAGTAGCTAGAAACGGTCTTCCTAGGATAATTGATGTGTTGGCTTCTTCTTCCATGTCCAGCACAACAAAATCAGCAGGGAAAATAAACTCTCCCACTTTCACTAGCAAGTCTTCCACCACTCTGATGCACGTGGAAATTGTCTCGCAACAAATTCTCCTTCGGCAAGTGTACCGATTTGTCATCAAGTAAAACTCACAATAGAGTGAGGTCGAATCCCACAGAGATTAACGGATTAAGCAATCAATGGTTAATTGATTATCCTAGTTAGACGAATCATAATCGAGTGATAAGTAACAAGGAAATGTAAATGGCAGAAAAGTAAAGAAAGCAATAGAGTGCAGAGAAGTAAAATGGCAAGAAAAGTAAATATAAGAACTAAAAATAAAAATAAACATTGGGATCAAGAGATATTGCAATCCTCCAGATCAAATTCATTCTCATCTCTTCCTCAATCAATGCACTCATTGATCTCCTTGGCAATCTTAATTGATCGAATTACAATTCCTTGTAATTCAATCTCTCAAATCTTGATCAATAGCCAATTCCTTGGTCAATTGCTCATGAGAAAAGATGAAGTATGGTCACTGATTATACCACATGCATTTTCTAAATCAAGTGTGAGAGGATTATAGTCACATATCCATCCAAACCCAACTTGGTCTAGCATGAGAAAGCATTTCTAGCATGATCTCTTCATTCCTCTTCCAAGGTTCCGAAGAGATCCAATTATGGAGAGTTTCTTTTCCAAGACAACTAACCAATTGAATGAAGATTGAAAGCTTTCTAGTAAAATCAAGAGAAAAGAAAGAAGAAGAAGAATAAGAACTACAATTGAACCATTAAATCACAATAGAGCTCTCTAACCCACTAAAAAGAGTTAGTTTATCATTGCTCTACCAAAATAGAAAAAGAAAGAAAGTGCAGAAAAGTAAAGATGAAGATTAAAACTGAAATTGAAACTTCAAAATTCATAAATGAAAAGTATAAACTAGAATTAAACTACTACTAAGATAAAGAAAAGAAAAGAAAAGGAAGAAGAGTGCCAATTCACAGAAGTTCGAATTGGTTTTCACCCTCTCCCCCTTCCTTCAATTCTACAGAATCCAGAATGACTTCAATGTAAAAACTAAGGCCTTTATATAGGCTCTCCTAAATTACCAAAAATGAAATTAAAAACAAATTACAATAAAATGAAAATTCCTATTCTAGATGCTTCTTGTGGTCTTAATTGGTTGACAATTGTGGGCTTGCTTGCTTGAGCTTTGAAGTGGGCTTGAGAGAGAAGTGGGTCAAGTTGAGGTCCAGGTGCCAAAGTTAGTGCTAAAGTTAGCCACACTAACGCTACAAGTGTGGCGTTAGTGCTAAAGTTATTGTGGCAAACGTTGCACTTGCTGCCCAGTTGGTGTTTTTGGGGCTTAAAAGATGCCTCTTGTTTGTGCTCCAATTTCATGCCCACTATAGAGTATTATACATCGTTGGAAATCTCTGAATGTCAGCTTTCTAACGCAATTGGAATCACCTCAATTGGACCTCTGTAGCTCAAGTTATGCTCCTTTGAAGAAGGCATGGTCAGGCTGTCAGGTACCACGTTAACTTCCACGTTAACTAAGTTAACGTGGGAGTTAACGTGGCTCATGGTGGCATGTGTGGCTCCTTCCAACATTAGTGACAATGTTGGGTGTCACTAACATTGGCGAGCACCTTCTTTTTTCACACGTTAGCCTCCACGTTAACTAAGTTAACGTGGAAGTTAACGTGGCTCCTTGGGGGTTGTGTGGTTGCTTCCAACGTTAGTGACAATGTTGGGCGTCACTAACGTTGTCGACCACTTTGTTCCTTCACGTTAGCTTCCACGTTAACTAGGTTAACGTGGGAGTTAACGTGGCTTAATGTGCTTTGGCCAACGTTAGTAACAATGTTGAGTGTCACTAACGTTGGCTTCCCCCCTTCCTTCTTAACGTTAGAGGCCACGTTAACTAGGTTAACGTGGACTCTAACGTGGCCACTCATGAGCTTGGTCCAACGTTAGTGATAATGTTAAGTGTCACTAACGTTGGCTCCATTTCCTTTCTTCAAAGTTAATGCCACTAACTTTTCTCACTAACGTTGTGGCTTTCCTTCCTTCCACGTTAGTGCCCACGTTAGTGTAACTAACGTAGCCACTAATGTGGCTCTTCTCTTCTTCTTTTGGCCTGAAATCAATCAAACAAAGTGCATCAAAGTCTTGCTCTTAATCATAGGATCATGCATCATCCAATTTATCATTCAATTTATGCATAATTCTCATGAAATCATTCAAAATTCACAATGTTTGCTTGAATCAAGATGTAAGTGAATATATACCTAAAACTAGCTTATTTCCTAAGAAAATGCATGAAACTACCTTAAAACAGTAAAGAAAAGGTCAGTAAAACTGGCCAAAATGCCCTGGCATCACACCCCATGTGAAAACTTAAATGTTCTATCAGCCAATTGGAGTGCCATTCTTGTTGGCTTGGCTTCCTTAATCTTCATCCTTCTCATCATGGTTAGGGACATAAGATTTATGCTAGCTCCCAAATCACACAAAGCTTTCTCAATAGTGATGTCCCCTATGATGCAGGGGATTTGAAAGCTCCCTGGGTCTTTCAATTTTTAAGGCAACTTCTTCTGTATGATGGCATTGCACTCTTCAGTCAATAATATGGTTTCTTTTGCCTCCGAGTTCCTCTTTTTGGTTATGTGATGAGCGGATAATTTATACGCTTTTTGGCATTGTTTTTAGGTAGTTTTTAGTAAGTTCAAGCTACTTTTAGGGATTTTTTCATTAGTTTTTATGTTAAATTCACATTTCTGGACATTACTATGAGTTTTTGTGTTTTTCTATAATTTCAGGTAATTTCTGGATGAAATTGAGGGACTTGAGCAAAACTCTGAAAAAGGCTGACAAAAGGACTGCTGATGCTGTTGGAATCTGACCTCCCTACACTCAATGGATTTTCTGGAGCTACAGAACTCCAAATGGCATGCTCTTAACGGCGTTGGAAAGTAGACATCCAGAGCTTTGCAGTAATATATAATAGTCCATACTTTATTCGGGAATTGACGATGTAAAGTGGCGCTCAACGCCAAGTACATGCTGCTGTCTAGAGTCAAACGCCAGAAACACGTCACGACCCGGAGTTGAACGCCAGAAACACGCTATAACTCGGCGTTCAACTCCAAAAGAAGCCTCAGCTCATGGATAGATCAAGCTCAGCCCAAACACACACCAAGTGGGCCCCGGAAGTGGATTTATGCATCAATTACTTACTCCTGTAAACCCTAGTAGCTAGTTTATTATAAATAGAACTTTTTACTAGTGTATTAGACATCTTGGGAAGATTAGTTCTCAGATCATGGAGGCTGGCCATTCGGCTATGCATGAACCTCTTACTTATGTATTTTCAACGGTGGAGTTTCTACACACCATAGATTAAGGGTGTGGAGCTCTGCTGTACCTCAAGTTTCAATACAATTACTATTACTTTCTATTCAATTCTCTTTATTCCTATTCTAAGATATTCGTTGCAATTCAACTTGATGAATGTGATGATCCGTGACACTCATCATCATTCTCACCTATGAACGCGCATGACTGACAACCACTTCCGTTCTACCTTAGGCCGGGCGCATATCTCTTAGATTCCTCAACAGAATCTTCGTGGTATAAGCAAGATAGATGGCGGCATTCATGGAAATCCGGAAAGTCTAACCTTGTCTGTGGTATTCCGAGTAGGATTCCGGGAATCCGGAAAGCTAACCTTGTCTGTGGTATTCCGAGTAGGATTCTGGGATTGAATGACTGTGACGAGCTTCAAACTCCTGAAGGCTGGGCGTTAGTGACAGACGCAAAAGAATCAAGGGATTCTATTCCAACCTGATTGAGAACCGACAGATGATTAGCCGTGCTGTGACAGAGCATAGGACCATTTTCACTGAGAAGATGGGATGTAGCCATTGACAACAGTGATGCCCTACATACAGCTTGCCATGGAAAGGAGTAAGAAGGATTGGATGAATGTAATAAGAAAGTAGAGATTCGAGAGGAGCATAGCATCTACATATGCCTATCTGAAATTCCCACCATGGAATTATATGAGTAACTATTTACTATTTTATTTTCTGTTTATTATTTATTTTCGAACTTATCATAAACCATTTAATCTGCCTAACTGAGATTTACAAGGTGACTATAGCTTGCTTCATACCAACAATCTCTATGGGATCGACCCTTACTCACGTAAGGTATTACTTGGATGACCTATTACACTTGCTGGTTAAGTTGAACGGAGTTGTGACCATACATAGTTGTAAACCATGGTATTGGCATCATGTTTTTGGCGCCATTGCTAGGGAAAGAAAAGCAATGAATTTTACAAAATGCAATAACATATGAATCACAATTTTGTCCACCAAGTTTTTGGCGCCGTTGCTGGGGATTGTTCGAGTATGGACAACTGACGGTTCATCTTGTTGCTCAGATTAGGTAATTTTCTTTTCAAAAACCTTTTTCAAAATTTTCTTTTCTTTTTCGTTTTTCCAAACTTTATTTTCGAAAAATATAATAAAAATACAAAAAAAATCATAAAATTATAAAAATCAAAAATATTTCGTGTTTCTTGTTTGAGTCTTGAGTCAATTTTTAAGTTTGGTGTCAATTGCGTGTTTTTAAAATTTATGCATTATTTCATAGTGTTCTTCATGATCTTCAAGTTGTTCTTGACAAGTCTTCTTGTTTGATCTTGATGTTTTCTTGTTTTGTGTTGTTTGTTGTTTTTCATATGCATTTTTCGTTTGTTAGAGTCCATGCATTGAAGATTTCTAAGTTTGGTGTCTTGCATGTTTTCTTTGCATCAAAAATTTTTCAAAAATATGTTCTTGATGTTCATCATGATCTTCAAAGTGTTCTTGGTGTTCATCTTGACATTCATAGTGTTCTTGCATGCATTCCTTGTTTTGATCCAAAAAGAAAAGAGAAAATCACAATTATGACGTTTTAATTTTAATTATTTTTCTCTCTCATAATTAAAATTTCAAAAATAAAAAAATATCTTTTCCTTGTTTTTCTCATAATTTTCGAAAATTTGAGTTGACTTAGTCAAAAGTTTTCAAAATTAGTTGTTTCTTACAAGTCAAGTCAAATTTTCAAAAATTTAAAAATCTTGTCTTTTCAAAATCTTTTTCAAAAATCATATCTTTTCCAATTTTTCCTCTTTTTCGAAAAATTCAAATAATTCTTTTTCAATTTGTTTTCAAAATCTTTTTCTTATCTTTATATCATATTTTCAAAATTATGCTAACAATTAATGTGATTGATTCAAAAATTTGAAGTTTGTTACTTTCTTGTTAAGAAAGGTTCAATCTTTAAATTCTAGAATCTTATCTTTTAGTTTCCTGTTAGTTAAGTAATTAATTTTAATTTTAAAAATTAAATCTTTTTCAAAATATCTTTTTCTTAAAAATCTTATCTTTTTATCTTATCTTCTTATCTTTTTATCTTATCTTTTTCAAAATTTGATTTCAAAATATCTTATCTAACTTATCTTCTTATCTTTTCAAATTTGATTTTAATATCTTTTTCAACTAACTCTTTGACTTTGTGTTTGTTTCTTATCTTTTTCAAAACCACCTAACTACTTTTCCCTCTCTAATACAATAGTAAAAAGTTCTATTTATACTAAACCAGCTACTAGGGTTTACAAAAATAAGTATAACTGCAGAAATCCACTTCCGGGGCCCACTTTGATGTGTGCTTGGACTGAGCTTGAGCTTTACACGTGCAGAGGCTTCTCTTGGAGTTAAACGCCAAGTTGTAACGTGTTTTTGGCGTTTTACTCTGGTTTGTGACATGTTTCTGGTGTTTTACTCCAGAATGCAGCATGGAACTTGCGTTGAATGCCAGTTTGCGTTGTCTAAACTTGAATGAAGTATGGACTATTATATATTGCTAGAAAGCCCTGGATGTTTAATTTCCAACTCAGTTGAGATCATGCCATTTGGAGTCGTGTAGCTCCAGAAAATCCATATCGAGTGTAGGGAGGTCAGAATCCAACAGCATCAGCAGTCCTTTGTCATTCTCCTATCAGATTTTTGCTCAGGTCCCTCAATTTCAGCCAGAAAATACCTGAAATCACAGAGAAACACACAAACTCATAGTGAAGTCTAGAAATGTGAATTTTGCATAAAAACTAATAAAAACATCCCTAAAAATAGCTAGATCCTACTAAAAGCTATCTAAAAACAATGCCAAAAAGCATATAAATTATCCGCTCATCACAACACCAAACTTAAATTGTTGCTTGTGCCCAAGCAACTGAAAATCAAATAGGATAAAAAGAATAGAATATACTATAAATCCCAAAACATCAATGAAGCTTAGTTCTAGTTAGATGAGCGGGACTAATAGCTTTTTGCTTCTGAACAGTTTTGGCATCTCACTTTATCCTTTGAAGTTTAGAATGATTGGCATCTATAGAAACTCAGAATTCAGATAGTGTTATTGATTCTCCTAGTTAAGTGTGTTGATTCTTGAACACAACTACTTTTATGAGTCTTGGCCGTGGCCCCAAGCACTTTGTTTTCCAGTATTACCACCGGATACATAAATGCCACAGACACATAACTGGGTGAACCTTTTCAGATTGTAACTTAGCTTTGCTAAAGTCCCCAATTAGAGGTGTCCAGAGTTCTTAAGCACACTCTTTTGCTTTGGATCATGACTTTAACCACTCAGTCTCAAGCTTTTCACTTGGACCTTCATGACACAAGCACATGGTTTAGGGACAACTTGATTTAGCCGCTTAGGCCTCGATTTATTTCCTTGGGCCCTCCTATCCATTGATGGTCAAAGCCTTGGATCCTTTTTTACCCTTGCCTTTTGGTTTTTAAGGGCTATTGGCTTTTTCTGCTTGCTTTTTCTGCTTGCTTTTTCTTTTTATTATTATTTTTTCGCCATTTTTTTGCAAGCTTTTTATTCACTGCTTTTTCTTGCTTCATGAATCGATTTTATGATTTTTTAGATCATCAATAACATTTCTCTTTTTCATCATTCTTTCAAGAGCCAACAATTTTAACATTCATAAACAACAAGATAAAAAATATGCATTGTTCAAGCATTCATTCAGAAAACAAAAAGTATTGTCACCACATCAATATAATTAAACTAATTTCAAGGATGAATTCGAAACTCATGTACTTCTTGTTCTTTTGTATTAAAAACATATTTCATTTAAGAAAGGTGAAGGATTCATGGAATTATTCATAGCTTTAATACATAGACACTAGACACTAATGATCATGTGGTAAAGACACAAAACATAGATAAACATGAAGCATAAAAATAAAAAAATAGAAAAATAAGATCAAGGAGATTAAGGAATGAGTCCACCTTAGTGAGGGTGGCATCTTCCTCTTGAAGAACCAATGGTGCTCTTTGGGCTCCTCTATGTCTCTTCCTTGCCTCTGTTGCTTGATCCCTAGTGATTTGGTGCTCCTATCCTTAGTTTCTCCCAATAGTTGTGTGGAAAAAATGTATCCCTTGAGGCATCTCAGGGATTTCTTGATGAGGGAATTCTTCATGCTCTTGTTGAGGTCCTGATAAATCCCAATTTGACGGTTTATCTTGTATCAAATTTAGAGTATTTTGACGACCTTTTCTCACATTTAACCTATGAATTAGCATGGTTTTGTAATCTCTCCCGTATTTGTGCTTAAGTGTAAAAACATGCTTTTTAAGCCTTATTTGATGAACTCTAATTCCTCTTTGATTCCACAAGATGCCTTGATGTGTTTTTGGTGCACGAATTTGTAATCCGCACAACTAACCAGCAAGTGCACTGGGTCGTCCAAGTAATACCTTACGTGAGTAAGGGTCGATCCCACGGAGATTATTGGTTTGAAGCAATCTATGTTTATTTTATTAATCCTAGTCAGGATGTCAATAAGATTAATTGAATTTAATGATAAGAAGTCAAAGTATTTGGAATAAGGAATTGTTACTTTTTAATGGAGAATATGTTGGAGTTTTGGAGATGCTTTGTCCTCTGAATCTCAACTTTTCCTTGAAATCCTTTTCCCACACGCAATGTCCCTTCCATGGCAAGCTCTATGTAGGGTGTCACCGTTGTCAATGGCTACTTCCCATCCTCTCAGTGAAAACGTTCCTATGCTCTGTCACAGCACGGCTAATCATCTGTCGGTTCTCAATCAGGTTGGAATAGAATCCATTGATTCTTTTGCGTCTGTCACTAACGCCCAGCCTTCAGGAGTTTGAAGCTCGTCACAGTCATTCAATCCCAGAATCCTACTCGGAATACCACAGACAAGGTTTAGACTTTCCGGATTCTCATGAATGCCGCCATCAATCCGGCTTATACCACGAAGATTCTGATTAAGGAATCTAAGAGATACTCATTCAATATGATGTAGAACGGAGGTGGTTGTCAGGCACACGTTCATGGATTGAGGAAGGTGATGAGTGTCACGGATCATCACCTTCTCCATAATTAAGCGCGAATGAACATCTTAGATAAGAACAAGCGTGTTTGAATGGAAAACAAAGTAATTGTATTAATTCATCGAGACGCTGCAGAGCTCCTCACCCCCAACAATGGAGTTTGGAGACTCATGCCATCAGAAAGTATGTAATTCAGATCTGAAAATGTCATGAGGTACAAGATAAATCTCTAAAAGTTGTTTAAATAGTAAACTAGTAACCTAGGTTTACAGAATGTGAGTAAACTAAGATAATTGGTGCAGAAATCCACTTCTGGGGCCCACTTGGTGTGTGCTGGGGTTGAGACTAAAGCTATCCACGAGTTGAGGCCTTTCTTGGAGTTGAACTCCAAGTTATAACGTGTTTTGGGCGTTCAACTCCGGATCATGACGTTTTTCTGGCGTTTAACTCCAGACAGCAGCATGTACTTGGCGTTCAACGCCATGTTACGTCGTCTATCTTCGTACAAAGTATGGACTATTATATATTGCTGGAAAGCCCTGGATGTCTACTTTCCAACGCCGTTGAGAGCGCGTCCATTGGACTCCTGTAGCACCAGAAAATCCATTTCGAGTGCAGAGAGGTTAGGATCCAACAGCATCAGCAGTCCTTTTTCAGCCTAACTCAGATTTATGCTCAGCTCCCTCAATTTCAGCCAGAAAATACCTGAAATCACAGAAAAACACACAAACTCATAGTAAAGTCCAGAAATATGATTTTTGCCTAAAAACTAATAATATTTAACTAAAAACTAATTAAAACATGCTAAAATCTACATGAAATTACCCCCAAAAAGCGTATAAAATATCCGCTCATCAGTTTTGCTAGTAATTTCAGGATTGAAATAGGCTAGGCATGGATCAAACGGAGCAAGGAAGGAAGCATACAAGTGGAGAGAAGCATAAAAAGCCAAAGAAGCAAAATCAGTCATGTACGCGCACGCGCACAAGGCGCTCACGCGCACAAGGCGCTCACGCGTACATTGTAGATTGGCCAAGGGTGCGCACGCGTACTGTGCACGCACGCGCCACAGTCCACATGTGACCTCATTAAAGCAACACGTGTCTGGCAATTTTGAAGGGTTTCTGAACCCATTTTGGCGCCAATTGCTGATAGAGGGGAATAAAAGGATCAAGGATTGAAAGGGAAGACATCAATCTTGGAATCATTTAGCATCATTAGGATTAGGATTAGTTAGTTTTAGAGAGAGAAGCTCTCACTTCTCTCTAGAATTAGGATTAGGTTTAGGTTAATCTCTCTTCTTAGATCTAGGTTTAATTCATGCTTTAATTCACTTCTCCTCTATCAATTCTTACTCTTCTCATCTTCCTCTTTCTAGTTATATGCTTTAATAATTGTAATTTTTCATTATGTTGTGGATAGATTGTTGTTCTTTTATTTTCTTTCAATAATGCAATTTGAGGTAATTCATGATAATTGTGATTCCCTTGATTGTTGTTGTTAATTCTTTGTATTCAATTGTAGTTAGAATTCATTCTTGTTGTGATTTACTATACTTTCCTTTTGTGCCTTCCAAGTGTTTGATTAAATGCTTGGAAGAATGTTAGAATAGAATTTTATGTTCTTGGCTTGAGAAGGTAACTTAGGATTTCTTGAGTCACTAGTGTCCAATTGATTGATAGTTGATAGCCATTAACTCTAGCCTTCATTAATCCAATTAGTGAGAAGCTAGGATTTATGGACTAGGATTGATATAACTCACTTGACTTTCCTTTGTTAATTGATTTAAGGATGACTAAGTGGGATTAATCCTTGAAACTACCATACTTGTGGCTAGTGATAATGATGAAGACCCTTGACAACCAAACCTTGCCAAGACCATCTTGTTAATAAAGTTTTCTTACCATTTACTATTCATATTTCTCATCCAAAACCCCAAAATAAACAAGTCCAAAACCAATAACAAGAACACTACCCTGCAAGTCCTTTGGTAAACGACCCGAGGTTTAAATACTTCGATTTATAGATTTTAGGGGTTTGTACTTGTGACAAACAAAATTTTGTATGAAAGGATTATTGTTGGTTTAGAGACTATACTTTACAACGAGATTTCATTAGTGAAATTCTAAACCGTCCAAAATCCAATCATCAAAATGGCGCCGTTGCCGGGGAATTTGCAATGGTGTTGTGTTATTGGTTATTGTACATATGTGAATATTGTGAATAGGATTATCTTTTGTTTGTTTCTTAATTTTTGTTAGTTTTATTTTGTTCTCTCACTATGAATTCTCACTTTGGCTTTGAGTTTGGTTCTAATTGTGTTGTAGGAAATGTGGACTTTAATGGCAACATGTACCATGGATGGAACCATCAAAGATGGGAGGAGCCTCAAGGAAATCACTCCTATTGGCAACAACCTCCGGACACTAATAGCTATAATCATCATCCTAATGCATGTCAATTCAATAGCTATGGTGATTCCTTTTATGATAATCAACCACCACTATACGCCTATGAACCTTATCCTCAACATGAACCTCAACCATACTCACAAGCCTTTCCACATCAAGCACCTTCCTATGATCCATATCCACCATATGACCAATCACCCATACCATATTCTTATGACCTTTATGAGAAAAAACCTATAGAACCACCACAACTCTATCATGATTATTACCAAGAACCACCTCAATACTCACCATCTCCACAATTCTATGAAGAAGAACCACCTTCCTACCATGAACTCTCTCTCCAAAATGATGAACCTTCCTACCCACCCCAAGCCCCAATAGACGATCCTCTCACTTTGTTACTCCAAGGACAAGAAGCCATGAAGCGGGATACACTTGAGTTTGTGATCAATTTGACCAAGGTGGTGCACACTTTAGCCCACCAATGCTTGAATACTCAAGGTACTTCCGTGACCACTGATGACAAGTCATCATATACCCATTTTTCAAGCTAATTTCACTTGTTTTGTTAGCATTTATGCACTTTCTTGCATCCTAAGTAAGTGATTTGGAGTGAAAATGCATAACTTCTCTAAATCAAGCAACCACCATGAAATTAATGATAATCCATGAGGTTTAAGCTAATTTTAATTGAATTTTAATTGATTTATAAGCCTCTTGAATTTAGTGATACTTGGAGTGGTTGTTTTGGTTTATTATAGGTGAAGAAAATAAAAGAAAAGGAAAAGCGTGGCCTAAGAAGTGTGGCCCAAGGAAAGGAAAGCGTGGCCAAAGTAATAGGAAGCGTGCCGCATGCAAGGGGGAGGCAAACATTGCCCTCCACAAGGGGCAGACTGCCCTCTAGAAGGGCAACATAAAGGAACCAACCAAGGAAGGCAACTCTGCCCTGCCCACTACAAGGGCAGAGCACAAAATGTGCCTTGGGACCAAGAGGAAGAGAACCTTGCCCTGCCCTCCACAAGGGCAGTATCAGGCTCTCCAAGGAAAGAAATCAAAGGAAAAATGCCTATGATGCATGCCACAAGGATCGAACAAGGAACCATGAGGAAGCTAGGACTTAAGGTTGATTGCCGTGCCAAGAAGCCAAGAAAAATGATGAGCGTGTGCTTCTGCCGTGTTTCGAACACGGGACGTGAAAGAGAGAACATTGCCCTACCCTCTGCGCGGGCAGGGCAGCATCTTGTGTGTGGCGCACCAAGAAGCAAATCTGGCGCACCATGGCACGTTCCTGGCAGCATCTGGCGCACCATGGCACGTTCCTGGCAGCATCTAGCGCACCAAGCTCGATCCTGGCAGCACCAAAATTTCCTGCCCTGCCCTCCGCGAGGGCAGGGCAGCATCCTATGCACCAAGGAAATTTCTGGCGCACCAACTTTTGATTCTGGCGCACCAATTCCTGATTCTGGCAGCACCAAGGCAATTTCTGGCGCACCAACTTTTCCTGCCCTGCCCTTGGCGCGAGCAGGGCAGCATCTCACGCACCAAGGCCGCACCAGCTTGCACCACGTCCGCACCAGCTCGCACCACCATGCACCAATTTTCTGCCCTGCCCTTGAGGGCAGGGCAGCCTCCTGGAGCAACATTTTGGGCCAAAAATTCAAATTAAAACCCCATTTTAATTCATTTCTTCACCAAATCAAAAGCCCATCCAAATCCCAAAATCCAAGAATAGAAAGTGTATAAATAGAAGCTAGTTTGATGTAATTAGGATCTTTTTGGACCACTTTTAATTTTTACCTTTTTGATTTACCTTTGGCTTTGCTTTTGAATTTTGCACTTTCTTTGAGCTTTGAATTTCTTGCAATTGTTCTTGAGAGACTTGACCGAGAGCTCAGAGGATTAACGGAGTATTGACTGATCTCCTTCCTCATTCTTACTCGGGCAATTCTACTCTTCTGTTTCTGAGTTTTTGGTGTGTGAAATTGAGGAAATTCTGTCTCAATTCCCATCTAAAATCTCTTTAAATCCTTTTCTGCATAATTGAATTTGATTTCTGTTCTTCTACTGCTTCTTCTTTAATCTTCTGTCAATTGCTTTGATAACTCGGATCTGGGAAGGAAATTGGGTTTTAGGCTCTGCTACCTAAGCTCTTGAGTCCTGAGATCACAATTCACTTGGGTTCTTCTGTGAACCTTGTTGCATTTTACTTTAATTTTCTGTTTAAGCTTCCATTGCTTCCAATTTAATTCCTGCTATATTAACTGTGGCAATTCAATTTCTCTTTGTTTATATTCTGCAATCCCAGTCCTCAAACCCCTTTTATTTTCAAGCCATTTATCTTTCTTGCCATTTAAGTTACTACAATTTACATTTCTTGCACTTTAAGTTTCAGTCATTTACTTTCTTGTTCTTTAAGATTCAGTCTATTTTACTTTCCTGTTCTTTAATTCACTGCAATTTTCCCTCTCCCTTTACATTTCAAGCAATTTATCTTCTGTTAAATACAACCCACTCAACCAAAACTTGATTCGCTTGACTAAATCAACCACTAAACTAAAATTGCTCAATCCTTCAATCCCTGTGGGATCGACCTCACTCATGTGAGTTATTATTACTTGATGTGACCCGGTACACTTGCCGGTGAGTTTTGTGTTGCATCGTTTTTCGCACATCAAGTTTTTGGCGCCGTTACCGGGGATTGAAATAGAGTGACAATGATTAAGTGAAGTGGAGGTCTAGATTAAGCATTTTTTTTCTTTTTAACTAAGCACATTAACTGTTTGACACATTGTGTCACCTAACCCTCTAACCACATTCTAGCATTAGAATGTCCATGTTTCATTTGGTTTGTTTGTGATTCTTGCAAGTCATGGAGGCTGAGGTGCGTGAAGAGGGAGTGAGCAACAATACCCAGCCTGCAAGAAGGGTGTTGGCCTCTTACACTATCCCCAATGCAAGAAACTGCGGGAGTAGCATACTCACTCCCAATGTTCATGCAAATAATTTTGAGTTGAAGCCTCAACTTATCACTCTGGTGCAGAACAATTGCTCCTATGGAGGAAGTCCCCTTGAAGATCCAAACCAACACTTATCCATCTTCCTCAGGATTTGTGAAACTGTCAAAACAAGTGGTGTGCATCCAGACATATACAAGCTACTGCTGTTTCCATTCTCTCTGAAGGATAAGGCCACTCAATGGCTAGAGACATTTCCCAAAGAAAGCATCAATAATTGGGAAGACTTAGTGAGCAAATTCCTAGCCAAGTTCTATCCTCCCCAAAGGATTATCAAGCTAAAAACAGAGGTGCAAACATTCATTCAAATGGATGGAGAGTCACTGTATGATGCCTGGGAGAGATACAAGGCCTTAATCAGGAAATGTCCCCTAGAAATGTTCAGTGAGTGGGATAGACTCCAAAACTTCTATGAAGGATTGACCCAGAAAGCTCATGAAGCATTAGATCATTCAGCAGGAGGCTCATTGCAGCTAATGAAGACAGCAGAGGAAGCCCAAAACCTCATAGAGATGGTGGCAAACAATCAATATTTCTTTGCTCATCAAAGACAACGCCAACCAGCCCAGAGAAGGGAGGTGCTGGAGCTTGAAGGTGTTGACGTTCTCTTGGCACAAAACAAACAGATGCATCAACAACTTCAGCAACAAATAGAAATGATGGCCAAGAAAATTGATGGACTGCAAGGTGTTGCAGTAAACACACAACGCCAATCTCAAACCTCACATGGGTGGAATCAATCTGAAGAAAGTTTTGGGACATTCAATTTTGAGCAACAAAGCCCTGAGCAGTTGCAATGCATGAACAATACTTCAAGTTCATTTCAACACAATTTTCATGGTGATGCACACAAGACACCCTGGAAGACTCATTCTAATTCAAGGTGGGGTGAGCATCAGAATCAAGGACAAAGGGACTTCAACTCTGGCAGCCTCAGCAACACAAACAACCATAACCATTCACCCAATAATACTAACCAATTCAAAAATTCACAAAACACATATCACCAACCCCATAATAACTCACAAAACCACCAGAATAACTTTTCCTCATCCACATCCCACCCACAAAGTACCCCCACAATTAATTCAAACAACTTCCAACAACAACCATCTCATTTCACACAACCACAACCAAATTCAGACTCTCAAAGAATCTCAAGTCTAGAGAAAATGATGGAGAAACTCATGAAAAATCGAGAGATGGCAAGACAAGATCAGGAAGCTGCAAGGAAAGATCAGACCCTGGCATTCAAAAACCAAGAAACCTCAATCAGAAACCTTGAGAGACACATGGGGCAAATCGCTAAGCAAATTTCAGAAATGGATGAGAAGAGAGGAAATGCCTTCCCCAATGTCACTGAAGAACACCCAAGGGACAAAGGAAAAGCCACAAAATGGGAGGAGTGCAAAGTAATCACAGTGGAAAGTGAGAAAACTATGAAGAAGGAAGCCATCAATCAGGACAAACATAACAGAGAAGTTCCACAAGAAGAGACAAAAGGGAAAAGTAAAGAGGATCTAGAAACCAAAAATGCAAAAATTTCTAAGGGATACAAGAACACCCTTGAATCACAACTACAAGAGAAGAGGGAAGGAGTGAATCCTTGTGTCCCCAAACTTCCATATCCTCAGAGGTTTAAAAAAGAAAATAAGGATAAGCAATACTCAAAATTCCTGGACATATTCAAGACACTTAGCATCAATATTCCTTTCTTGGAAGCACTTGAACAGATGCCACTATATGCCAAATTCATGAAGGAAGTGCTGACAAAGAAAAGATCCCTGAAGGAAGGACAGATTGTTGAGATGACAAAGGAATGTAGTGCTATCCTCCAAAGAGAGTTGCCAGAGAAGAAAGATGATCCTGGGAGTTTTTACATACCTTGCACCATAAGGGACATAACAATTGAGAAGTCATTCTGTGACCTTGGTGCAAGCATAAACTTGATGCCTTTGTCTCTAATGAGGAAACTCCGAATTTGTGAGCTGAAATCCACACGAATACTCCTGCAAATGGCTGACAAATCCATCCAGCAAGCACTTGGAGTTGTAGAGAATGTACTGGTAAAGGTGGGGAAATTCCTTCTCCCAGCTGATTTTATCATCCTGGATATGGAGGAGGACCCTAACACTCCCATCATTCTGGGGAGGCCTTTCCTGGCTACAGGCAGAGCATTGATAGATGTTGAAAAAGGGGAATTGTTGTTGAGAGTGCATGATGAGCACCTAGCATTTCATGTTTTTAAAACCCTGCATGAACCCACTCAAGAAGAAGATTGTACAAAGGATAAAGGCAGGGATCATAGCTTGAAAGAGGCATTCAATGAGTTAACTCCAAGACTTCCAAATCCATGCTTCAAAGAAGTAGAGATGGTGCAACAGACCAAAGAAATCAAGGAGGAACTAGATCCAAAACCCCCAGATGGGAGCCTCAACACTCCAGATAAAGAACCACCAAGGCATGAATTATCTCCTGAGAAAGAAGAAAAGAAGAAGAGGCCAAAAGGGTGGAGAAATAAGAAAATTCCCACTAAAGGCTTTTCACCAGGGGATAAAGTGGTGTTAAACACCCAACCGATGAAGGTGTCTCCACAATTATCTGAATACTACACTGTGAACCGGGTCCTTTCACTTGAACACCTAGAGATCATCAAAGAGGAGACTGGAAGGAAGTTCACAATAAGAGGTGAAAAGCTGAGGCACTATGATTTTCAGCCTCCATGATCAAAGAATAGAAGATGTCAAGCTAGTGACAATAAAAGAGCGCTTATTGGGAGGCAACCCAACCTGAGGTAGTTTTCTTTTTCATAGCTTTTTCAATAAAAATGTTGAATAATTGTTATGCATTGCAAGGAGCTAAGTTTGGTGTTGCACACCAAAACAATTTGAGGGAGAATGAAAACTTCTAAGTTTGGTGTTCCACCAAAATATCATTTAAAAACACATTCTCACCTCTTGCATGATTCTAGCTCCAAGCAATCAAACATTATTCAACTGTTGAATTGTTTTCTAGCTTTAATTTCATTAACCCTTAGCAAGGATACATGGTTTCAAATATGGTTGACTTGTTGCATCTGAGGCAGTGGCAAACAATTAAGTTTGGTGTACCTACACCAAAAATCAATCCTAGAACCACACTCAGTTTATACATACTAACCATATAATTAAGGGCTTGAGAAGCAAGCAACTTTGAGGATTATGCAGGACATGAGTCAACAATTGAAGACATTATGCATCTTAACTCAAAGAGAACACAACAGAAGGAAAAATCAAAGGGGTGCAACTTCAAAGGTTGTATCTAAACTTGATCCTTGCTGCTGTGAAATGTTTTGAATCTGGAAACCATTGTATGTCTTGATAATGTATTTATCTAGTTGCAAGTGAAATTGTTTGTTAAAAATGCTAAACCTGCATAATGCTTGTTATCCATCACTTAGCTTGAAAATTGTTTTGTTTCCCATATGCTTAAATAAAAGAGATTGGTTTGAATTGAAAAGTGAAATATCCAATGTTGCATAAGTATGAATGGAAGTTGGTGGTGGTATATGTGTTTGATTAAATACATAACTCATGAAATAATTGTTGCATAATATCATTATCATTCAATTGTGAATTAGCTTGCTGTTACAAAGACTCCTCTCAATAATGAAAAAGCCCTTGGTAACAAAAACAGAAAGAAAAGGGAAAGAAAAAGCCAAAATGGCAATAAAAACAAAGAATAAAGGTTGGACACCAATAGCTTGAACCTTAGGACATATGCCTGTGGTGTTCTTGTACTAAGATCTGCTTGGATGAGTAAATTCTAAGGGGTATTTTAAAACCCGGTCACTTAGATCAACTGATTTGGGATGGCCAATTGAAAATCCACAATAAAGAGCAACTTAGATACAGAACATTTAGTTATCCAAAGAGATGCTGGGCGTCAATGATCCTAGGAAGAATTAGTGAGCCAAGTGTCTGTGGTGGAGAGATGTTGAGTAAAAGAAAGAAACAAATAAAGCCAAAGGCTATTACTGCAACATTTGACACCAAACCTCCAAAAAGAATAATAAGCTTGTTAAGCATTGTAAGCCAAGAAAAGTTAGCAAGGGAGGAATCAAAAAGTGAGTCTTATAACAGCAAGTTTAGCAAACCTCATGTAACAGCAACAATAATTGAGTTATCATTGTCTGCATAATGACCCCATAGATTAAGTTCTGCTATCTACATAATAAGGATATGTATTCTTTTCTTATTCATTTCAATTTCTCTTAGTTTTGATGCTTGCTTGGGGACAAGCAAGACTTAAGTTTGGTGTTGTGATGACAAGTCATCATATACCCATTTTTCAAGCTAATTTCACTTGTTTTGTTAGCATTTATGCACTTTCTTGCATCCTAAGTAAGTGATTTGGAGTGAAAATGCATAACTTCTCTAAATCAAGCAACCACCATGAAATTAATGATAATCCATGAGGTTTAAGCTAATTTTAATTGAATTTTAATTGATTTATAAGCCTCTTGAATTTAGTGATACTTGGAGTGGTTGTTTTGGTTTATTATAGGTGAAGAAAAGAAAAGAAAAGGAAAAGCGTGGCCTAAGAAGTGTAGCCCAAGGAAAGGAAAGCGTGGCCAAAGTAATAGGAAGCGTGCCGCATGCAAGGGGGAGGCAAACATTGCCCTCCACAAGGGCAGACTGCCCTCTAGAAGGGCAACATAAAGGAACCAACCAAGGAAGGCAACTCTGCCCTGCCCACTACAAGGGCAGAGCACAAAATGTGCCTTGGGACCAAGAGGAAGAGAACCTTGCCCTGCCCTCCACAAGGGCAGTATCGGGCTCTCCAAGGAAAGAAATCAAAGGAAAAATGCCTATGATGCATGCCACAAGGATCGAACAAGGAACCATGAGGAAGCTAGGACTTAAGGTTGATTGCCGTGCCAAGAAGCCAAGAAAAATGATGAGCGTGTGCTTCTGCCGTGTTTCGAACACGGGACGTGAAAGAGAGAACATTGCCCTGCCCTCTGCGCGGGCAGGGCAGCATCTTGTGTGTGGCACACCAAGAAGCAAATCTGGCGCACCATGGCACGTTCCTGGCAGCATCTGCCGCACCATGGCACGTTCCTGGCAGCATCTGGCGCACCAAGCTCGATCCTGGCAGCACCAAAATTTCCTGCCCTGCCCTCCGCGAGGGCAGGGCAGCATCCTATGCACCAAGGAAATTTCTGGCGCACCAACTTTTGATTCTGGCGCACCAATTCCTGATTCTGGCAGCACCAAGGCAATTTCTGGCGCACCAACTTTTCCTGCCCTGCCCTTGGCGCGGGCAGGGCAGCATCTCACGCACCAAGGCCGCACCAGCTTGCACCACGTCCGCACCAGCTCGCACCACCATGCACCAATTTTCTGCCCTGCCCTCCACAAGGGCAGGGAAGCCTCCTGGAGCAACATTTTGGGCCAAAAATTCAAATTAAAACCCCATTTTAATTCATTTCTTCACCAAATCAAAAGCCCATCCAAATCCCAAAATCCAAGAATAGAAAGTGTATAAATAGAAGCTAGTTTGATGTAATTAGGATCTTTTTGGACCACTTTTGATTTTTACCTTTTTGATTTACCTTTGGCTTTGCTTTTGAATTTTGCACTTTCTTTGAGCTTTGAATTTCTTGCAATTGTTCTTGAGAGATTTGACCGATAGCTCAGAGGATTAAGGGAGAATTGACTGATCTCCTTCCTCATTCTTACTCGGGCAATTCTACTCTTCTGTTTCTGAGTTTTGGGTGTGTGAAATTAAGGAAATTATGTCTCAATTCCCATCTAAAATCTCTTTAAATCCTTTTCTGCATAATTGAATTTGATTTCTGTTCTTCTACTGCTTCTTCTTTAATTTTCTGTCAATTGCTTTGATAACTCGGATCTGGGAAGGAAATTGGGTTTTAGGCTCTGCTACCTAAGCTCTTGAGTCCTGAGATCACAATTCACTTGGGTTCTTCTGTGAACCTTGTTGCATTTTACTTTAATTTTCTGTTTAAGCTTCCATTGCTTCCAATTTAATTCCTGCTATATTAACTGTGGCAATTCAATTTCTCTTTGTTTATATTCTGCAATCCCAGTCCTCAAACCCCTTTTATTTTCAAGCCATTTATCTTTCTTGCCATTTAAGTTACTGCAATTTACATTTCTTGCACTTTAAGTTTCAGTCATTTACTTTCTTGTTCTTTAAGATTCAGTCTATTTTACTTTCCTGTTCTTTAATTCACTGCAATTTTCCCTCTCCCTTTACATTTCAAGCAATTTATCTTCTGTTAAATACAACCCACTCAACCAAAACTTGATTCTCTTGACTAAATCAACCACTAAACTAAAATTGCTCAATCCTTCAATCCCTGTGGGATCGACCTCACTCATGTGAGTTATTATTACTTGATGCGACCCGGTACACTTGCCGGTGAGTTTTGTGTTGAATCGTTTTTCGCACATCAACCACATGTGAAAAGTCAAAAGAAGAGCAAAGCATGAAGGAGAAATTGTAAAATTTGGTGGAAAAGGAGGAGTCAAATTTTGTGTTAGAACAGTTGGAGGAGCCTATGATCATTGAAGAAAAGGAAGAAGTGGTTGAAGATTTAGGAGATAATGAAAGTCCATGGGAATGTAGCATCATGGAGAACTCTTCCAAGAAGCTTGATATTGATGTTGAAGAGCGTGCGCAACCTCCAAGGCATGTCATAGTTGAAGACTTCGAAGAGGCTTATCAAGAGATGGATTCAATCATGGATGAATTTCTCTCTATAATGGAATCATCTCCCATTGGACATGAAGTTGAAGTTATAAAAGAATGTGCACAACCTCCCTTATCCTTGGTAAGTAATGAGAAAGAGAGTGAATCAAAAGAGAGCTACCAAGAGGAAAAAGTTGGCATGGTGTATATCAAAATTGAAGAATATGAAGAGGTTTATCAAGAAATGGATTTATTCCTCAATGAATTCCTATCAAAAATTGAATTACCTCTGGTGCACGAAATTGCAATCACACTTTTGCAATTCCGCACAACTAACCAGCAAGTGCACTGGGTCATCCGAGTAATACCTTACGTGAGTAAGGGTCGATCCCACGGAGATTGTCGGCTTGAAGCAAGCTATAGTTATCTTGTAACTCTTAGTCAGGATAT
This sequence comes from Arachis hypogaea, assembly GCF_003086295.3. NCBI lineage: Eukaryota > Viridiplantae > Streptophyta > Magnoliopsida > Fabales > Fabaceae > Arachis > Arachis hypogaea. Next base: position 36,928,857 of record NC_092041.1, read on the forward strand.
CAATAATTCTCAGGTTTAATTGTGAAAAGTAAAAGAACATGAAATAAATACTTGTTTTGCAGTAATGGAGAACAGGTTGAGGTTTTGGAGATGCTCTATCTTCTGAATCTCTGCTTTCCTACTGTCTTCTTCTTCATGCACGCAAGGCTCCTTCCATGGCAAGCTGTATGTAGGGTTTCACCGTTGTCAATGGCTACCTCCCATCCTCTCAGTGAAAATGTTCAATGCGCTTTGTCACAGCACGGCTAATCATCTGTCAGTTCTCAATCAAGTTGGAATAGAATCCAGTGATTCTTTTGCGTCTGTCACTAACGCCCAGCCCTCAGGAGTTTGAAGCTCGTCACAGTCATTCAATCCTTGAATCCTACTCAGAATACCACATACAAGGTTTAGACCTTCCGGATTCTCTTGAATGCCGCCATCAATTCTAGCTTATACCACGAAGATTCTGATTAAGGAATCTAAGAGATATCCACTCAATCTAAGGTAGAACGGAGGTGGTTGTCAGGCACACGTTCATAGGTGAGAATGGTGATGAGTGTCACGGATCATCACATTCATCAAGTTGAGGAGCAAGTGATATCTTAGAATGGAGGCAAGCATGATTGAATGAAAAACAGTAGTAATTGCATTAATTCATCAAGACACAGCAGAGCTCCTCACCCCCAACCATGGGGTTTAGAGACTCATGCCATAGAAGATACAACAAGAAACGTGTAAAATGTCATGAGGTTCAGATACAATAGCAAAAAGTCCTATTTATGGTGAACTACTGACCTATGGTTTACAAGAATGAGTAAATGACGTAAAAATCCACTTCCGGGGTCCACTTGGTGTGTGCTTGGGCTGAGCATTGAAGCTATCATGTGTAGAGACTTTTTCTGGAGTTAAACGCCAGCTTTTGTGCCAGTTTGGGCGTTTAACTCCAACTTTTGTGCCAGTTCCGGCGTTAAACGCCGGGAATTCTAAAGCTGATTTGGAACGCCGGTTTGGGCCATCAATTCTTGGGCAAAGTATGGAACTCAGTATTCAGATAGTGTTATTGATTCTCCTAGTTAAGTATGTTGATTCTTGAACACAGCTACTTTATGAGTCTTGGCCGTGGCCCAAAGCACTCTGATTTCCAGTATTACCACCGAATACATACATGCCACAAACACATAACTGGGTGAACCTTTTCAGATTGTGACTCAGCTTTGCTAGAGTCCCTAATTAGAGGTGTTCAGGGTTCTTAAGCACACTCTTTTTGCTCTGGATCACGACTTTAACTGCTCAGTCTCAAGTTTTCACTTGACACCTTCACGCCAAAAGCACATGGTTAGGGACAGCTTGGTTCAGCCGCTTAGGCCAGGATTTTATTCCTGTGGGCCCTCCTATCCACTGATGCTCAAAGCCTTGGATCCTTTTTATTTTACCCTTGCCTTTTGGTTTAAAGGGCTATTGGTTTTTCTGCTTGCTTTTTTTTCTTTTTTTTGTATTCACTGCTTTTTCTTGCTTCAAGAATCAATTTGATGATTTTTCAGATCCTCAATAACATTTCTCGTTTTCCATCACTCTTTCAAGAGGCAACAATTTTAACATTCTTAAAACAATATATTCAAAAGACATATGCACTGTTCAAGCATTCATTCAGAAAACAAAAAGTATTGTCACCACATCAAACTAATTCAGCTAGTTTCAAAGATGAATTCGAAATCCTGTACTTCTTGTTCTTTTGTGATAAAAAAAATTTTTCATCTAAGAAAGGTGATGGATTCATAGGACATTTATAACTTTAAGACATAGACACTAAGACACTAATGATCATGTAATAAAGACACAAACATAGATAAACATAAAGCATAAAAATTTGAAAAATAGAAAACAAAGAACAAGGAAATTAAAGAACGGGTCCACCTTAGTGATGGCGGCTTGTTCTTCCTCTTGAAGATCTTATGGAGTGCTTTTGAGCTCGTCTATGTCTCTTCATTGTCTTTGTTGCTCTTCCCTCATAGCTTTTTGATCTTTTCTAATCTCATGGTGGATGAGGGAATGCTCTTGGTGCTCCATCCTTAGTTGTCCCATGTTAGAGCTTAATTCTCCTAGGGAGGTGTTGATTTGCTCCCAATAGTTTAGTGGAGGGAAGTGCATCCCTTGAGGCATCTCAGGGATTTCATGATGAGGAATTTCCTTATGCTCTTGTTTGCTCCATCCTTTTCTTAGTGATGAGCTTTTGAGATGAATATCTCCATCTCCCAGACTCAGAGGTGGAAGCTTTTGCCTTCCCTTTCCTCTTTCTAGAGGTTTCTCTGGCCTTAAGTGTCATACATGGTTATGGAAAACAAAAAGCAACGCTTTTACCACACCAAACTTAGAAGGTTTGCTCGTCCTCGAGCAAAAGAAGAAAGAAGGGAGTAGAAGAAGAAGAAAATGGATGAGATGGAGGGGGCTTTGTGGGTGGGTTTGGGAGGGAAAGTGGTTTGAATTTGAATGGTGAGGTAGGTGGGGTTTTATAAAGGATGCATGTGAGTGGTGAAGAGAATGGTGGGATTTGATAGGTGAGGGGTTTTTTTTTTTTTGGGAAGAGGTGTTGAGGTGATTGGTGAATGTGTGAAGAAGAGAGAGAGTGGTGGGGATCTTGTGGGGTCCACAGATCCAGAGGTGTCAAGGAAAATTCATTCCTGCACTAAGTGGCGAGCAAAAATGCTCTTTGTGCCAATTCTGGCGTTAAACGCCAGGCTGGTGCCCATTTCTAGCGTTTAACGCCAGCTTCTTGCCCCTTCCTGGCGTTTAACGCCAGTCTGGTGCCCCTTTCTGGCGTTAAACGCCCAGAATGGTGCCAAACTGGGCGTTAAACGCCCATTTGCTACCCTTACTGGCGTTTAAATGCCAGTAGGTTTTTCCTCCAGGGTGTGCTATTTTTCTTTCTATTTTTCATTCTGTTTTTGCTTTTTCAATTGATTTTGTGACTTCACATGATCATCAACCTACAGAAAACATAAAATAACAATGGAAAATAGATAAATATAACATTCGGTTGCCTCCCAACAAGCGCTTCTTTAATGTCAGTAGCTTGACAGTGGACTCTCTTGGAGCCTTACGGATACTCAGAGCAATGATGGAACCTCCCAACACCAAACTTAGAGTTTGACTGTGGGGGTTCAACACCAAACTTAGAATTTGGTTGTGCCCTCCCAACACCAAACTTAGAGATTGACTGTGGGGCTCTGTTTGACTCTGTTTTGAGAGAAGCTTTTCATGCTTCTTCTCTTTCCTGTCTGCAAACCATGGTACTTCCTGAATGGCGAAGAGTTGCTCATCCGGAAAGGTTTCAGAGATCTCAGTAGGAGGGAGGGATGCTCCTGCTACTGGTTCTATCCAGGACAGGTGATCAGCTACTTGATTCTCTGTCCCTTTTCTATCTCTTATTTCTATATCAAACTCTTGCAGAAGCAACACCCATCTTATGAGCCTGGGTTTTGAATCTTGCTTTTTGAGTAGATATTTAAGAGTAGCATGGTCAGTGTACACAATCACTTTTGATCCTACTAAATAAGATCTGAACTTGTCAATGGCATAAACCACTGCAAGTAACTCCTTTTCTATGGTTGTGTATTTCTTCTGTGCATCATTTAGAATACGGCTGCCATAATAAATGACGTGCAGGAGCTTATCATGCCTTTGTCCCAATACTGCACCAATGGCATGGTCACTGGCATCACACATTAGTTCAAATGGTAATGTCCAGTCTGGTACAAAGATGACTGGTGCTGTGACCAGCTTAGCTTTCAAAGTCTCAAACGCCTACAGACACTCCTTATCAAAGATAAATGGCGTGTCAGCAGCTAGGAGATTACTCAGAGGTTTTGCAATTTTTGAAAAATCCTTTATAAACCTTCTGTAGAATCCTGCATGCCCCAGAAAGCTTCTGATTGCCTTAACATTAGCAGGTAGTGGTAATTTTCCAATTACCTTAACATTAGCTTGATCCACCTCTATTCCCTTGTTTGAAATTTTATGCCCAAGGACAATCCCTTCAGTCACCATTAAGTGACATTTTTCCCAGTTTAGAACTAGGTTGGTCTCTTGGCATCTTTTCAGAACAAGTGCTAGATGGTGAAGGCAGGAGCTGAATAAGTCTCCAAATACTGAAAAGTCATCCATGAAGACTTCTAGAAATTTCTCTACCATATATGAGAAAATAGAGAGCATGCACCTCTGAAAGGTTACAGGTGCATTACACAGGCCAAAAGGCATCCTCTGTAGGCAAACACTCTAGAAGGACATGTGAATGCTGTTTTCTCTTGGTCCTGAGGATCTACTGTAATTTGGTTGTAACCTGAATAGCCATCCAAAAAGCAGTAGTATTCATGACCTGCTAGTGTCTCTAGCATCTGGTCTATAAATGGTAAAGGAAAATGATCCTTTCTGGTGGCTATATTGAGCCTTCTGTAGTCAATACACATACGCCACCCTGTAACTGTTCTTGTAGGAACCAGTTCATTCTTTTCATTATGAACCACTGTCATGCCTCCCTTTTTGGGGACAACGTGGACAGGGCTCACTCAGGGGCTATCAGAAATAGGATAAATAATCCCAGCCTCTAGTAACTTAGTGACCTCTTTCTGCACCACCTCTTTCATGGCTGGATTTAGCCGCCTCTGTGGTTGAACCACTGGCTTAGCATCATCCTCCAATAGGATCTTGTGCATGCATCTTGCTGGGCTAATGCCCTTAAGATCACTTATGGACCACCCAAGAGCTGTCTTGTGTGTCCTTAGCACTTGAATTAGTGCTTCCTCTTCCTTTGGATTTAAAGCAGACCTTATGATCACTGGAAAAGTGTCACCTTCTCCCAGAAATGCATATTTCAGGGATGGTGGTAGTGGCTTGAGCTCGGGTTTAGGAGGCTTATCCTCTTCCTGAGGAATTTTCAGAATTTCTTTTATTTCCTTTAGTTCCTCCAGATCAGGCTGAACATCTTTAAAGATGTCTGGTGGACGAAATTGTGATCACTGTTCTTTAGGTTGTATAAAATTATTATTGTGGCACCAGTTGTTATCACAACTCCGTTCAACTGACCAGCAAGTGTACTGGGTCATCCAAGTAATAAACCTTACGTGAGTAAGGGTCGATCCCACAGAGATTGTTGGTATGAAGCAAGCTATGGTCACCTTGTAAATCTCAGTCAGGCAGATTAAAATGGTTTATGGGTTTTTGAAAATAGAAATAAGAGAATAGATTATAAAAAGGATAGAAGACTTATGTAGATTCATTGGTGGGAATTTCAGATAAGCGAATGGAGATGCTGTATGGCTCAAGGACGCCTGCTCTCCTACTGCTTCTACTCAATCTTTCTTACTCCTTTCCATGGCAAGCTTTGTATAGGGGTTCACCATCAGCGGTGGCTACTTTCAATCCTCTCGGGAAAATGATCCTATGCGGCTGTCACTCGCACGGCTAATCGTCTGGAGGCATCACCCATGGTTGATGGCTACATCCCATCCTCGCAGTGAAAACTAATGCTCACACACTCTGTCACAGTACGGCTAATCACTGGTTGGTTCCCGCTCCTACTGGAATAGAATCCCTTGATTCTTTTGCGTCTGTCACTAACGCCCAGCACTTGCAAGTTTGAAGCACGTCACAGTCATTCATTACCGGAATCCTACTCGGAATACCACAGACAAGGTGAGACTTTCCGGATCCTCATAAATGCCGCCATCTATCTAGCTTATACCACGAAGATTCTGTTGGAGAATCTAAGAGATACACATTCAAGCTCGGTTGCATGTAGAACGGAAGTGGTTGTTAATCACGCACGTTCATAAGTGAGAATGATAATGAGGGTTACTTATCATCACATTCATCATGTTCTTGGGTACGAATGAATATCTTGGAATAAGAATAAGAGAGATTTGAATAAAAGAAAATAGAATTGCATTAATACTTGAGGTACAGCAGAGCTCCACACCCTTAATCTATGGTGTGCAGAAACTCCACCATTGAAAATACATAAGTAAAAGAGGTTCAGGCATGGCCGAATGGCCAGCCCCCCCTAAAACGTGATCAATAGCCTCTTAGGATGAAGAATAAAACAAAACTGAGACCAAAGATGTCTAATACAATAGATAAATGTTCTATTTATAATAAACTAGCTCCTAGGGTTTACATGAGTAAGTAATTGATGCATAAATCCACTTCCGGGGCCCACTTGGTGTATGCTTGGGCTGAGCTTGATTAATCCACGAGCTGAGGCTTCTCTTGGAGTTGAACTCCGAGTTATGACGTGTTTTGGGCGTTCAACTCCGGATCATGACGTTTTTCTGGCGTTTAACTCCAGACAGCAGCTTGTACTTGGCGTTCAACGCCAAGTTACGTCGTCAATCTTCGAATAAAGTATAGACTATTATATATTGCTGGAAAGCTCTGGATGTCTACTTTCCAACGCCGTTGAGAGCGCGCCAATTGGAGTTCTGTAGCTCCAGAAAATCCATTTTGAGTGTAGGGAGGTCAGATTCCAACAGCATCAGCAGTCCTTTTGTCAGCCTTCTTCAGAGTTTTGCTCAAGTCCCTCAATTTCAGCCAGAATTTACCTGAAATCACAGAAAAACACACAAACTCATAGTAAAGTCCAGAAATGTGAATTTAACATAAAAACTAATGAAAACATCCCTAAAAGTAACTCAAACTTACTAAAAACTATATAAAAACAATGCCAAAAAGCGTATAAATTATCCGCTCATCACAAAACCAAACTTAAATTGTTGCTTGTCCCCAAGCAACTGAAAATCAAATAGGATAAAAGAAGAGAATATACTATAAATTCCAGAATATCAATGAATATTAATTTAATTAGATGAGCGGGACTTGTAGCTTTTTGCTTCTGAACAGTTTTGGCATCTCACTTTTTCCTTTGAAGTTTATAGTGATTGGCGTCTCTGGGAACTTAGAATTTGGGATAGTGTTATTGACTTTCCTAGTTAAGCATGTTGATTCTTGAACACAGCTACTTATGAGTCTTGGCCGTGGCCCTAAGCACTTTGTTTTCCAGTATTACCACCGGATACATCAATGCCACAGACACATAACTGGGTGAACCTTTTCAGATTATGACTCAGCTTTGCTAGAGTCCCCAGTTAGTGGTGTCCAGAGCTCTTAAGCACACTCTTTTGCCTTGGATCACGACTTTAACCACTTAGTCTTAAGCTTTTCACTTGGACCTTCATGACACAAGCACATGGTTAGGGACAGCTTGATTTAGCCGCTTAGGCCTGGATTTTATTTCCTTGGGCCCTCCTATCCATTGATGCTCAAAGCCTTGGATCCTTTTTACCCTTGCCTTTTGGTTTTAAGGGCTATTGGCTTTTTCTACTGCTCCTTCTTTTTCTTTCTATTTTTTTTTCGCCACTTTTTTTTTCGCAAGCTTCCTTTTTCACTGCTTTTTCTTGCTTCAAGAATCAATTTCATGATTTTTCAGATCATCAATAACATTTCTCTTTGTTCATCATTCTTTCAAGAGCCAACAATTTTAACACTCATAAACAACAAGATCTAAAATATGCACTGTTCAAGCATTCATTCAGAAAACAAAAAGTATTGCCACCACATCAATATAATTAAATTAAATTCAAGGATAAATTTGAAATTCATGTACTTCTTGTTCTTTTGAATTAAAACATTTTTCATTTAAGAGAGGTGAAGGATTAATGGATTTTATTCATAGCTTTAAGGCATGGTTACATACTAATGATCATGAAGTAGAGACACAAAACATAGATAAACACAACATTAAAAACCGAAAACAGAAAGAAATAAAGAACAAGGAATGAATCCACCTGAGTGAGGGTGGCGCCTTCTTGAAGGTCCAATGGTGCTTTTTGAGCTCCTCTATGTCTCTTCCTTGCTTCTATTGAATGATTCCTAGTAATTTTGGTGTTTCTTCCCTTAGTTGCTTCCAATATTTGTGTGGAGGATAACTTATTCCCTGAGGTATCTCAGGGATCTCTTGATTTGCAGCCATATGTTCTACCACTGAGCTATGACGGCTTATATATTTTTTTTTTCATCTCCCAAGACTCAGAGGTGGAAGCTTTTGTCTTCCCTTTGAGGTTTCTCTGGCTTTAGGTGCCATTAATGGTAATGGAAAAGCAAAAAAAAAGCTATGCTTTTACCACACCAAACTTAAAATATTGCTCGCCCTCGAGCAAGAAAGAAAAGAAGAGAAGAAGAAGAAGAAGAAGAGAATGGAGGTGAGTGAGGGGAGATGGATTCGGCTATATGGGTGGGATTGGGTGGGAAAGAGAAGTTGAATTGTAAAGGTAGGTGGGGTGTATGGGGAAGAGTGGATAGATGTAGTGGTGAATGAAAAATAGAAGGGATGACCATGAATGGAAAGTGAGAGGGCGAGGTAGGTGGGGATCCTGTGGGGTCCACAGATCCTGAGGTGAAAAGAAATACCATTCCTTCACCATATAGGCATGTAAATTGCCTCCATGCATCATTCTGGCGTTCAAACGCCCATTGGTGCATGTTCTGGGCGTTTAACGCCCATGTAATGCATGTTTCTGGCGTTGAACGCCAGTTTCATGCTTGTTTCTGGCGTTCAGCGCCAGTTTGTCCTCTGTGTGCACATTCCTGGCGTTAAACGCCAGGATGTTGCTTGTTTCTGGCGTTCAGCGCCAGAATGGTGCTCTGTTCTGGCGTTGAACGCCGGCCAGATGCACCTTACTGGCGTTGAACGCCAGCCCGTGTGTCCTCCAGGGTGAAAAATTTTTTTCTTCTGTTTTTGACTCTGTTTTTAATTTTTTTTGATTTTTTCGTGACTCCTCATGATCATGTACCTAATAAAACACAAAATAACAATATAATAAAAATTAGATAAATAAACTTTGGGTTGCCTCCCAACAAGCGCTTCTTTAATGTCAATAGCTTGACAGTGGCTCTCATGGAGCCACAAGGTGATCAGGTCAATGTTAGTGTAGTCCCAACACCAAACTTAGAATTTGGATATGGGGTCTTAACACCAAACTTAGAGTTTGGTTGTGGCCTCACAACACCAAACCTAGAGTTTGACTGTGTGGGTTCTTCTTGACTCTGAACTGAGAGAAGTTCTTCATGCTTACTCTCTTTTGTCATAGAGGGATGGCCATGTGCCTTAAACACAAGGTAGTCCCCATTCAATTTGAAGGACTAATTCACCTCTGTTGACATCTATCACAGCTCCTGCTGTGGCTAGGAAAGGTCTTCCTAGGATGATGCATTCATCATCTTCCTTCCTAGTGTCTAGGATTATGAAATCAGCAGGGATGTAAAGGCCTTCAACCTTTACTAACACGTCCTCTACTATTCCATAAGCTTGCCTCAATGACTTATCTGCCAATTGTAATGAGAACAAGGCATGCTGTACCTCAATGATCCCTAGCTTCTCCATTACAGAGAGTGGCATAAGATTTATCCCTGACCCTAGATCACATAGAGCTTTTTCAAAGCTCATGGTGCCAATGGTACAAGGTATTAAGAACTTGCCAGGATCTTGTTTCTTTTGAGGTAGAGTTTTCTGAATCCAAGTATCTAGTTCACTAATGAGCAAGGGGGGTTCACTTTCCCAAGTCTCATTACCAAACAACTTGGCATTCAGCTTCATGATAGCTCCTAAGTATTGAGCAATTTGCTCTCCAGTCACATCTTCATCCTCTTCAGAGGATGAATAGTCTTCAGAGCTCATGAATGGCAGAAGGAGATTTAATGGAATCTCTATGGTCTCTAGATGAGCCTCAGATTCCTCTGGATCCTTAATAGGAAACTCCTTCTTGCTTGAAGGACGTCCCAGGAGGTCCTCCTCACTAGGATTTTCGTCCTCCTCCTCCCTAGTGCATTCGGCCACTTTGATCAAATCAATGGCCTTGCACTCTCCTTTTGGATTCTCTTCTGTATTGCTTGGGAGAATACTGGGAGGAGTTTCAATGATTTTCTTACTCAGCTGGCCCACTTGTGCCTCCAAATTTCTAATGGAGGATCTTGTTTCATTCATGAAACTAAAAGTGGCTTTTGACAGATCAGAGACAATATTGGTTAAATTAGAAGTGTTTTGTTCTGAATTCTCTGTCTGTTGCTGAGAAGATGATGGATATGGCTTACTATTGCTCAGCCTATTGCGTCCACCATTGTTAAAGCCTTGTTGAGGCTTTTGTTGATCCTTCCAGGAGAAATTTGGATGATTTCTCCATGATGGATTATAGGTGTTTCCATAAGGTTCACCCATGTAATTAACCTTTGCCATGGCAGGGTTCTCAGGATCATAAGCTTCTTCAAAAGCTGCCTCTCTAGTACTGTTGGATGCATGTTGCAATCCATTCAGATTTTGAGAGATTATGTTAACCTGTTGAGTCAACATTTTGTTCTGAGCCAATATGGCATTCAGAGCATCAATTTCAAGAACTCCTTTCTTCTGAGGTATTCCATTATTCACGGAATTCCTCTCAGAGGTATACATGAATTGGTTGTTTGCAACCATGTCCATGAGTTCTTGAGCCTCTTCAGGCATTTTCTTCAGGTGAATAGATCCACCTGCAGAATGGTCCAATGACATTTTCGAAAATTCAGATAGACCATAATAGAATATATCTAGTAGGGTCCATTCTGAAAACATGTCAGATGGACATCTTTTGGTCAGCTGCTTGTATCTTTCCCAAGCTTCATAGAGGGATTCACCATCTTTTTGTTTGAAGGTTTGAACATCCACTCTCAGCTTGCTCAGCTTTTGAGGAGGAAAGAATTTATCCAAAAAGGCAGTGACCAGCTTATCCCAGGAGTCCAGGCTATCCTTAGGTTGTGAATCCAACCATATTCTAGCTCTGTCTCTTACTGCAAAAGGGAAAAGCATGAGTCTGTAGACTTCAGGATCAACTCCATTCGTCTTTACAGTCTCACAGATCTGCAAGAACTCAGTTAAAAACTGATAAGGATCTTCAGATGGAAGTCCATAAAACTTGCAGTTTTGTTGCATTAATGCAACTAGTTGAGGCTTAAGCTCAAAGTTATTGGCTCCAATGGCAGGAATGGAGATGCTTCTTCCATCAAACTTGGATGTTGGCTTTGTGAAGTCACCAAGCATTCTCCTTGCATTATTATTATTATTATTTTCGGCTGCCATCTCTTTCTCTTGTTCGAAAATTTCTGAAAGGTTGTTTCTGGATTGTTGTAATTTAGCTTCTCTTAATTTTCTCTTCAGAGTCCTTTCAGGTTCTGGATCAATTTCAACAAGAGTTCCTTTTTCCCTGTTCCTGCTCATATGAAAGAGAAGAAAACAAGAAAAGAAAGAGGAATCCTCTATGTCACAATATAGAGATTCCTTTATGTTAGTAGAAGAAGAAAGGGGTATAAGAAAGAAGAAGGATGGATTCGGATTTTTGGATGAAGAGAGATGAAGAGAAGTGTTAGTAATTAAATAATTAAATAGAAGAAGAAAAGAGAAGAGACATTTCGAAAATAATTTTTGAAAACGAGTTAGTGATTTTTGAAAATTAGAGATAAATGTAGTTGAAATTAAAATTTGAAACAATTAATTAATTAAAAGGAAGTTTTGAAAAAGGGATGAGATATTTTCGAAAATTAAAGAGGGAGAAGTAGTTAGATGGTTTTGAAAAAGATAAGAAACAAACAAAAAGTTAGTTAGTTGATTGAAAAAGATTTGAAATTAAATTTTAAAAAGATAAGAAGATAAGAAGTTAGATAAGATATTTTGAAATCAAATTTTGAAAAAGATAAAATAAAAGATAAAAAGATATATTTGAAAAAGATATTTGAAAAGGATTTAATTTTAAAAATTACTTAACTAACAAGAAACTACAAGATAAGATTCTAGATTTTAAAGATTGAACCTTTCTTAACAAGAAAGTAACAAACTTCAAATTTTTGAACCAATCACATTAATTGTTAGCTTAATTTTCGAAAATTTGATAAAAAGATAAGAAAAAGATTTTGAAAATATTTTGAAAAATAATTTTTGAAATTTTCGAAAATTATATATAAAAAATGAAAAAGATATGATTTTTGAAAAAGATTTTGAAAAGATAAGATTTTTAAAATTGAAATTTTGACTTGACTTGTAAGAAACAATTAATTTTGAAAATTTTTGACCAAGTCAACCCAAAATTTCGAAAATTTGGAGGAAAATAAGGAAAAGATATTTTTTTTGATTTTTGAATTTTTAATTATGAGAGAGAAAAACAACAAAAAGACTCGATGCATGAAATTTTTAGATCAAAACAATGAATGCATGCAAGAATGCTATGAATGTCAAGATGAACACCAAGAACACTTTGAAGATCATGATGAACATCAAGAACATAATTTTGAAAAATTTTTGATGCAAAGAAAACATGCAAGACACCAAACTTAGAAATCTTTAATGCATGAAAAATATGAATGCAAAGATGCACATGAAAAACAAGAAAAGACATAAAACAAGAAATCATCAAGATCAAACAAGAAGACTTGTCAAGAACAACTTGAAGATCATGAAGAACACTATGAATGCATGGGATTTTCGAAAAATGCAAGAAAAAATTTTAAAGCATGCAATTGACACCAAACTTAAAAATTAACACAAGACTCAAACAAGAACACAAAATATTTTTGATTCTTATGATTTTCTGAATTTTTTTGTATTTTTATTAATTTTTTCGAAAAACATTTTTGAAAAAAAAAACGAAAAATAAAAGAAAAATTTTTGAAAAAGATTTTAGAAAAGAAAGTTACCTAATCTGAGCAACAAGATGAACCGTCAGTTGTCCATACTCGAACAATCCCCGGCAACGGCGCCAAAAACTTGGTGGACGAAATTGTGATCACTGTTCTTTAGGTTGTATAAAATTATTATTGTGGCACCGGTTGTTATCACAACTCCGTTCAACTGACCAGCAAGTGTACTGGGTCGTCCAAGTAATAAACCTTACGTGAGTAAGGGTCGATCCCACAGAGATTGTTGGTATGAAGCAAGCTATGGTCACCTTGTAAATCTCAGTCAGGCAGATTAAAATGGTTTATGGGTTTTTGAAAATAAAAATAAGAGAATAGATTATAAAAAGGATAGAAGACTTATGTAGATTCATTGGTGGGAATTTCAGATAAGCGAATGGAGATGCTGTATGGCTCAAGGACGCCTGCTCTCCTACTGCTTCTACTCAATCTTTCTTACTCCTTTCCATGGCAAGCTTTGTATAGGGGTTCACCATCAGCGGTGGCTACTTTCAATCCTCTCGGGAAAATGATCCTATGCGGCTGTCACTCGCACGGCTAATCGTCTGGAGGCATCACCCATGGTTGATTGCTACATCCCATCCTCGCAGTGAAAACTAATGCTCACGCACTCTGTCACAGTACGGCTAATCACTGGTTGGTTCCCGCTCCTACTGGAATAGAATCCCTTGATTCTTTTGCGTCTGTCACTAACGCCCAGCACTTGCAAGTTTGAAGCACGTCACAGTCATTCATTACCGGAATCCTACTCGGAATACCACAGACAAGGTGAGGCTTTCCGGATCCTCATAAATGCCGCCATCTATCTAGCTTATACCACGAAGATTCTGTTGGGGAATCTAAGAGATACACATTCAAGCTCGGTTGCATGTAGAACGGAAGTGGTTGTCAATCACGCGCGTTCATAAGTGAGAATGATAATGAGGGTTACTTATCATCACATTCATCATGTTCTTGGGTACGAATGAATATCTTGGAATAAGAATAAGAGAGATTTGAATAAAAGAAAATAGAATTGCATTAATACTTGAGGTACAGCAGAGCTCCACACCCTTAATCTATGGTGTGCAGAAACTCCACCGTTGAAAATACATAAGTAAAAGAGGTTCAGGCATGGCCGAATGGCCAGCCCCCCCTAAAACGTGATCAATAGCCTCTTAGGATGAAGAATAAAACAAAACTGAGACCAAAGATGTCTAATACAATAGATAAATGTTCTATTTATAATAAACTAGCTCCTAGGGTTTACATGAGTAAGTAATTGATGCATAAATCCACTTCCGGGGCCCACTTGGTGTATGCTTGGGCTGAGCTTGATTAATCCACGAGCTGAGGCTTCTCTTGGAGTTGAACTCCGAGTTATGACGTGTTTTGGGCGTTCAACTCCGGATCATGACGTTTTTCTGTAACACCCTACCATACAGAGTCTTATGCTTAAGTCATAATTCAGAGATGGCAAGGTATTACGACCTCTAAAATAAAAAATTTAGTACATATAGTAGTATGAATGATTGATTATAACTAGGAGCCTTTGTAGAAAAAGGGGTAAACAAAAACCATCGCAACTCTAAAGCGCAACACTCCGGTCGAGAACGTAACGAACAAGGATAACCAACGCGTGATTATATATATACAAAGGAGTGTCAAAAACAGGAATATCAAGACTCAAGATCCGGCTGCGAAGATAACCGGTCCGAGCATAACAATATATATATACATATGATAGAAATAAGGAAAACCCCAAAGGAAACCCAAAGGGACACCAATACATAAAACCTATTCTCCAAAATCTCCCATAAGAGGAGTCATCACTGTTTGTATTATTCAATGGAGATAAAAGTACCTAAACAAAACATATAAACCAAAACATAGCCCCGAGAACAAAGGATCTTCGCAGTAATAGAAGTCTCCAGCATGCATCAGCGGGACACCTCACGTCCTGCATCTGAAAACCACAAAATCCGCATGGGTGAGAACCAGAGGTTCCCAGCAGGTAACAGCTTCCACATATATAATACATAATAATAGAGGAAAGCCGAAGGCAATCCTAGAACTTCCTCCAAATAATATCAAAGCTTATAAACAAGCTAAACCATATAAGGGCATCTGACTAAAGATTCTTCAGTCTAACTAATACTTCCCTTTCCAATTCCTTCAGACCTCCCAACCACCAGCAGGAGTATAATATAGCAAACACAGTTATATCAAACAAGGAATATACAAATAGGAGCAAGTAAGACATTTAGACAATTAGCAAGTTATATGCAGTCAAATAGGTGATGAGCGGATATTTTGTACGCTTTTTGGGGGTAATTTCATGTAGATTTTAGTATGTTTTAGTTAGTTTTTAGTAAAATAATATTAGTTTTTAGGCAAAAATCATATTTCTGGACTTTACTATGAGTTTGTGTGTTTTTCTGTGATTTCAGGTATTTTCTGGCTGAAATTGAGGGAGCTGAGCAAAAATCTGACTTAGGCTGAAAAAGGACTGCTGATGCTGTTGGATCCTGACCTCCCTGCACTCGAAATGGATTTTCTGGAGCTACAAGAGTCCAATTGGCGCGCTCTCAACGGCGTTGGAAAGTAGACATCCAGGGCTTTCCAGCAATATATAATAGTCCATACTTTGAGCGAGGATAGACGACGTAACTTGGCGTTGAACGCCAAGTTCATGCTGCTGTCTGGAGTTAAACGCCAGAAAAACGTCATGATCCGGAGTTGAACGCCCAAAACACGTCATAACCTGAAGTTTGACGCCAAGAAAGGCCTTTGCACGTGGAAAGCTTTAGTCTCAGCCCCAGCACACACCAAGTGGGCCCCAGAAGTGGATTTCTGCACCAATTATCTTAGTGTAGTCATTTTCTGTAAACCTAGGTTACTAGCTTACTATTTAAACAACTTTTACAGACATATCTTGTACCTCATGACATTTTCAGATCTGAATTACATACTTTGTGACGGCATGAGTCTCTAAACTCCATTGTTGGGGGTGAGGAGCTCTGCAGCGTCTCGATGATTTAATACAATTCCTTTGTTTTCCATTCAAACACGCTTGTTCTTATCTAAGATGTTTATTCGCACTTAACTGTGGAGAAGGTGATGATCCGTGACACTCATCACCTTCCTCAACCCATGAACGTGTGCCTGACAACCACCTCCGTTCTACATCAGATTGAATGAATATCTCTTAGATTCCCCAACAGAATCTTCGTGGTATAAGCCGGATTGATGGCAGCATTCATGAGAATCCGGAAAGTCTAAACCTTGTCTGTGGTATTCCGAGTAGGATTCCGGGATTGAATGACTGTGACGTGCTTCAAACTTTAACCTGCTGGGCGTTAGTGACAGACGCAAAAGAGTGATTCTATTCCAGTAGGAGCGGGAACCAACCGGTGATTAGCCGTACTGTGACAGAGTGCGTGAGCATAGTTTTCACTGCGAGGATGGGAAGTAGCCACTGACAACGGTGACACCCTACATAGAGCTTGCCATGGAAGGAACCTGCGTGTGAGAAGAGGATTTCAAGGAAGAGTTGAAGTCAGAGGACAAAGCATCTCCAAAACTCCAACATGTTTCCCATTACTGCAAATCAAAGTAACATTGTTCCCTCTTTTATCAAATTCCAGTAATTTCACTTTTAATCCAAATTAATCCTTGTTGACATCCTAACTAAGATCAATAAAGTAAATATTGATTGCTTCAAACCAATAATCTCTGTGGATTCGACCCTTACTCACGTAAGGTATTACTTGGACGACCCAGTACACTTGCTGGTCAGTTGAACGGAATTGTGCCCACTCATACCAAAAATCCTAAGTTCCACAATCCTACAATAAATATATTAATACTATATTGATGTGATCACAATTTCGTCCACCAAGTTTTTGGCGCCGTTGCCGGGGATTATTGAGTTTGGACAATTGAAGGTTTATTTTATTTCTTAGATTAGGAATAATTTGTTTTTATAGAGTCATTAAATTTTGATAGGATAGTTTCTTTTCAAAAAAAATTTCTTTTCAAAAATTATTTTTTTTTAATTTATTGTTAATTTTCGTGAGTTTAGTGTCTTGTTCTAAGTTTGGTGTCAATTGCATCTTTTATATTTTTCTTGGAAATTTTCGTGTGAGTGTTCTGTGTTCTTCCTTGATCTTTAAGTTGTTCTTGATAATTGGTTATACCCTTTGGAACCTTTTTCAAAAATAATTTTTCTTGGATTGAATCTTGTGCCAAACTTTAAGTTTGGTGTTTTCTTGTTAATCTTTTTTTTATAATTTTCGAAAATTTTCTTAAAAGTTTTCTAAAAATTTTAAGTTTGGTGTTCTTTCTTTTGTTCTTGGTGTTCTTGTGAATCTTCAAGGTGTTCTTGAGTTTTTCTTATATCTTGATCTTAAAATTTTTAAGTTTGGTGTTCCTTGGTGTTTTCCCTCCAAAAATTTTCGAAAAATAAGGAGCACTAGATCTAAAAATTTTAAATCTTGTGTCTTTTGTGTGTTTTTCTCTTTCATCAAAAAATTTTTCAAAATTCAAAAAAAATTTGTTTTCTAACCAATTTTTTTAAAAAAAAAAAAAAAACTACTTTTTCGAAATTTTTAATATAAAATCCAAATTTCAATTTCAAATTTTTTCGAAAATTTTCACAAAGTACTTTCAAAATATTTTTACAAATTCCATTTTTATTTATTCCATTATTATAACACAGATAATAGCAACATACATATCATCTCTTTTATTCCATTATGGAATTAAATGGGAGTGATCAGTCCAAGAGGACTCTGGGGTCATATGCTAACCCCACTACTGCTTCATATGGGAGTAGTATCTGTATACCCTCCATTGGAGTGAGTAGCTTTGAGCTGAATCCTCAGCTCATTATCATGGTGCAGCAAAACTGCCAGTATTCTGGTCTTCCACATGAAGAACCTACAGAATTTCTAGCACAATTTCTGCAAATTGCTGATACAGTACATGATAAAGAAGTGGATCAGGATGTCTACAGATTACTACTGTTTCCATTTGCTGTAAAAGATCAAGCTAAGAGGTGGTTAAATAACCAGCCTAAGAACAGCATAAAAACATGGAAACAGCTGTCAGAAAAATTCCTGAATCACTATTTCCCTCCCAAACGGATGACACAGCTAAGGCTAAGCATCCAAGGCTTCAAACAAGGAGATAATGAATCCCTTTATGATGCATGGGAGAGATACAGAGAGATGCTAAGAAAATGCCCCTCTGAAATGTTTTCGGAATAGGTGCAATTAGACATCTTCTATTATGGGCTTACAGAAAAAGCTCAGATTTCTCTAGACCACTCAGCTGGTGGATCTATACATATGAGAAAAACAATTGAAGAGGCTCAAGAGCTTATTGATAAAATTGCCAGAAATCAACATCTGTACTTAAGCAATGAATCTTTCAGGAAGGAAGAAGCTAAAACAGTAACTGCAGAACTCAGTCCAGTGGATCAGGCTAATGAGTTTAATCAGCAATTAGACTTTCTAACTCAGCAGCTAGCCGAATTCAAGGAAATGTTACAGGAAACAAGAATGGCTAACAGGAACATGGAAGTACAATTAAAGCAGACAGAAAAACAACTGTCAAGACAAATAACAGAAGAATGTCAAGCAGTTCAATTAAGAAGTGGGAAAACATTAAATACCTCACTTCAAAGCAGCAGGAAACCAAGAAATAAACAAGTGGATACTCAAAATCCTCCTGAAGACAGTCCGAGCCCAGAAAGGGACAAAGCTGGTGCTGAACGCCCAAACCATGCTCATTCCTGGCGTTCAACGCCAGAAACAAGCATGGATCTGGCGTTGAACGCCCAAAAGAAACATGGTTCTGGCGTTCAAACGCCAGAAACAAGCAGGGAGGTGGCGTTTAACGCCACCCCAGCTTCCACCCCTGGTATTCAAACGCCAGTGGGTGATCAGTCACATACAAGTGCTGATAACAATCCTTCTAAAAAGGCTTCCCAACCCACTTCTGTAGGTAATAAACCCGCAGCAACTAAAGTTGAGGAATACAAAGCCAAAATGCCTTATCCTCAAAAACTCCGCCAAGCGGAACAGGATAAGCAATTTGCCCGCTTTGCAGACTATCTCAGAACTCTTGAAATAAAGATTCCGTTTGCATAAGCACTTGAGCAAATACCTTCTTATGCTAAGTTCATGAAAGAGATATTAAGTCATAAGAAGGATTGGAGGAAAACTGAAACAGTTTACCTCACTGAAGAATGCAGTGCAGTCATTCTAAAAAGCTTACCTGAGAAGCTTAAAGATCCAGGGAGCTTTATGATACCATGCACATTAGAAGGTGTTTGTACCAAGCAAGCTTTATGCGATCTTGGGGCAAGTATCAACCTAATACCTGCATCTACTATCAGAAAGCTTGGTTTAACTGAAGAAATCAAACCAACCAGGATATGTCTTCAACTTGCTGATGGCTCCATTAAATACCCATCAGGCGTGATTGAGGACATGATAGTCAAGGTTGGGCCATTTGCCTTTCCTACTGACTTTGTGGTGCTGGAAATGGAGGAGCACAAGAGTGCAACCCTCATTCTAGGAAGACCTTTCCTAGCAACTGGCCGAACCCTCATTGATGTCCAAAAAGGGGAAGTAACCTTGAGAGTCAATGAGGAAGAGTTCAGGCTGAATGTTGTTAAAGCCATGCAACATCCAGACACCCCAAATGACTGCATGAGTGTTGATATTATTGACTCTCTGGTAAGAGAGGTCAATATGGCTGAGAGTCTCGAATCAGAGCTAGAGGAATTTAGACTCAATGCTTTCGAAAATGCAAAGATTTACAAAGAGAAAGCGAAAAGATGGCATGATAAGAAATTGTCATCCAGAGTCTTTGATCTGGGGCAGAAAGTTCTGCTATTCAATTCTAGGCTCAGATTATTCCCTGGGAAATTAAAATCCCGGTGGAGAAGTCCATATGTCATTACAAACGTATCACCATATGGATACATAGAGCTTCAGGATAATGACTCTAACAAAAAGTTCATTGTTAATGGACAAAGAGTTAAACATTATCTTGAG
Source organism: Arachis hypogaea (assembly GCF_003086295.3). NCBI lineage: Eukaryota > Viridiplantae > Streptophyta > Magnoliopsida > Fabales > Fabaceae > Arachis > Arachis hypogaea. Next base: position 36,948,644 of record NC_092041.1, read on the forward strand.
GGCAATTTTGAGCAAGAATGCTCAAAACTGAGACTTGATTAAAACTCAGTCCAGCTAATGACATTAAAGAAGCGCTTGCTGGGAGGCAACCCAGCCACTCACAAAATATAATTTTATTTGATCTAGTTTTACAGGTAGATGCTAGAGTATCTTCAAAAGGTGAAATAGCAATTGATTGAAGTCATAGAGTTACAAGGAAAATTGGAAGCTCACTGGCGTGAAAAAGCCAGTAAGAAACAATTTGGGCGTTGAACGCCCATGAGAAGCACCCACTGGGCGTTTAACGCCAGTAAGGGTAGCATCTGGGCGTTAAACGCCAGAAAGATGCATCAGCTGGGCGTTGAACGCCCAGAAGAAGTAGCATTTGGGCGTTAAACGCCCAAACCATGCACCATGTGGGCGTTTAACGCCAGGATGATGGGAGGAGCAAACCTCTAAGTTTGGTGTGATTTGCCATGATCACTGAGCTAAAACTCATTAAGATCATGGCACCTAAGAGAACAGGAAGAGCAAGGATGTGAACTTAAGGGAGCTGAAGCGTCAGAAATTAACTCTTGAAGGCACCCCACGGACTAGAGGAACATCCACTTCCCAAAATACAGGTTGTTAAGTTCTAATTCCAGCTTTAACTCTGTGATAGTATGATTATAGGATTTTACCTTAGAAGTTATATAGTAGTAGTAGTAATTAGTATGTCTATTTTGATTTTATTTCCAATTAAGCTATAATTTATTCTTCTCATCATCATTAGGCATGAATAAAGTAGTAGATTTTTTTTAGAATAAAGAAGTAATCTATATTTTTCGAGTTCTTAATAATAAAATTGATAATTAATTATATGTGGTGGCAATACTTTTTGTTCTCTGAATGAATGCTTGAACAGTGCATAATATGTACTTTGAATTTGATGAATATTGGCTCCTGAAAGAATGATGAACAAAGAGAAATGTTATTGATGATCTGAAAAAAATCATGAAATTGATTCTTGAAGCAAGAAAAAGCAGTGAAAAAAAAAAAAAAGAGGCGAAAAAAAAAAAGAGAAAAGAAAGAAAAAGAAAAAGCAAGCAGAAAAAGCCAATAGCCCTTAAAACCAAAAGGCAAGGGTAGCAAGGATCCAAGGCTTTGAGCATCAATGGATAGGAGGGCCCAAGGAAGTTAACTCCAGGCCTAAGCGGCTAAATCAAGCTGTCCCTAACCATGTGCTTGTGTCATGAAAGTCCAAGTGAAAAGCTTGAGACTGAGTGGTTAAAGTCGTGATCCAAAAGAGTGTGCTTAAGAGCTCTGGACACCACTAACTGGGGACTTTAGCAAAGCTAAGTCACAATCTGAAAAGGTTCACCCAGTTATGTGTCTGTGGCATTTGTGTATCTGGTGGTAATACTGGAAGACAAAGTGCTTAGGGCCACGGCCAAGACTCATAAGTAGCTGTGTTCAAGAATCAACATGCTTAACTAGGAGAGTCAATAACACTATCCGAAATTCTGAGTTCCTAAGGATGCCAATCATTCTGAAAATTTCAAGATACAGGGAGATGCCAAAACTGTTCAGAGACAAAAAGCTACAAGCCCCGCTCATCTAATAAGAATCTGAGCTTCATTTAAAATTCGAGAATATTATTACTTCTTTATTTCTATTAAAACCTATTTTATTCATCTAGTTGCTTGAGGACAAGCAACAGTCTAAGTTTGGTGTTGTGATGAGCGGATATTTTGTACGCTTTTTGGGGGTAATTTCATGTAGATTTTAGTATGTTTTAGTTAGTTTTTAGTAAAATAATATTAGTTTTTAGGAAAAATCATATTTCTGGACTTTACTATGAGTTTGTGTGTTTTTCTGTGATTTCAGGTATTTTCTGGCTGAAATTGAGGGAGCTGAGCAAAAATCTGACTTAGGCTGAAAAAGGACTGCTGATGCTGTTGGATCCTGACCTCCCTGCACTCGAAATGGATTTTCTGGAGCTACAAGAGTCCAATTGGCGCGCTCTCAACGGCGTTGGAAAGATGACATCCAGGGCTTTCCAGCAATATATAATAGTCCATACTTTGAGCGAGGATAGACGACGTAACTTGGCGATGAACGCCAAGTTCATGCTGCTGTCTGGAGTTAAACGCCAGAAAAACGTCATGATCCGGAGTTGAACGCCCAAAACACGTCATAACCTGAAGTTTGACGCCAAGAAAGGCCTTTGCACGTGGAAAGCTTTAGTCTCAGCCCCAGCACACACCAAGTGGGCCCCAGAAGTGGATTTCTGCACCAATTATCTTAGTGTAGTCATTTTCTGTAAACCTAGGTTACTAGCTTACTATTTAAACAACTTTTACAGACATATCTTGTACCTCATGACATTTTCAGATCTGAATTACATACTTTGTGACGGCATGAGTCTCTAAACTCCATTGTTGGGGGTGAGGAGCTCTGCAGCGTCTCGATGATTTAATACAATTCCTTTGTTTTCCATTCAAACACGCTTGTTCTTATCTAAGATGTTTATTCGCACTTAACTGTGGAGAAGGTGATGATCCGTGACACTCATCACCTTCCTCAACCCATGAACGTGTGCCTGACAACCACCTCCGTTCTACATCAGATTGAATGAATATCTCTTAGATTCCCCAACAGAATCTTCGTGGTATAAGCCGGATTGATGGCAGCATTCATGAGAATCCGGAAAGTCTAAACCTTGTCTGTGGTATTCCGAGTAGGATTCCGGGATTGAATGACTGTGACGTGCTTCAAACTTTAACCTGCTGGGCGTTAGTGACAGACGCAAAAGAGTGATTCTATTCCAGTAGGAGCGGGAACCAACCGGTGATTAGCCGTACTGTGACAGAGTGCGTGAGCATAGTTTTCACTGCGAGGATGGGAAGTAGCCACTGACAACGGTGACACCCTACATAGAGCTTGCCATGGAAGGAACCTGCGTGTGAGAAGAGGATTTCAAGGAAGAGTTGAAGTCAGAGGACAAAGCATCTCCAAAACTCCAACATGTTTCCCATTACTGCAAATCAAAGTAACATTGTTCCCTCTTTTATCAAATTCCAGTAATTTCACTTTTAATCCAAATTAATCCTTGTTGACATCCTAACTAAGATCAATAAAGTAAATATTGATTGCTTCAAACCAATAATCTCTGTGGATTCGACCCTTACTCACGTAAGGTATTACTTGGACGACCCAGTACACTTGCTGGTCAGTTGAACGGAATTGTGCCCACTCATACCAAAAATCCTAAGTTCCACAATCCTACAATAAATATATTAATACTATATTGATGTGATCACAATTTCGTCCACCAAGTTTTTGGCGCCGTTGCCGGGGATTATTGAGTTTGGACAATTGAAGGTTTATTTTATTTCTTAGATTAGGAATAATTTGTTTTTATAGAGTCATTAAATTTTGATAGGATAGTTTCTTTTCAAAAAAAATTTCTTTTCAAAAATTATTTTTTTTTAATTTATTGTTAATTTTCGTGAGTTTAGTGTCTTGTTCTAAGTTTGGTGTCAATTGCATCTTTTATATTTTTCTTGGAAATTTTCGTGTGAGTGTTCTGTGTTCTTCCTTGATCTTTAAGTTGTTCTTGATAATTGGTTATACCCTTTGGAACCTTTTTCAAAAATAATTTTTCTTGGATTGAATCTTGTGCCAAACTTTAAGTTTGGTGTTTTCTTGTTAATCTTTTTTTTATAATTTTCGAAAATTTTCTTAAAAGTTTTCTAAAAATTTTAAGTTTGGTGTTCTTTCTTTTGTTCTTGGTGTTCTTGTGAATCTTCAAGGTGTTCTTGAGTTTTTCTTATATCTTGATCTTAAAATTTTTAAGTTTGGTGTTCCTTGGTGTTTTCCCTCCAAAAATTTTCGAAAAATAAGGAGCACTAGATCTAAAAATTTTAAATCTTGTGTCTTTTGTGTGTTTTTCTCTTTCATCAAAAAATTTTTCAAAATTCAAAAAAATTGTTTTCTAACCAATTTTTTTTAAAAAAAAAAAAAACTACTTTTTCGAAATTTTTAATATAAAATCCAAATTTCAATTTCAAATTTTTTCGAAAATTTTCACAAAGTACTTTCAAAATATTTTTACAAATTCCATTTTTATTTATTCCATTATTATAACACAGATAATAGCAACATACATATCATCTCTTTTATTCCATTATGGAATTAAATGGGAGTGATCAGTCCAAGAGGCTCACGGTTAAATCCATAACCAGCCAATATTCATAGCATACACAGCCATTCCGGCTCACGGTTCAATCCAGAACCAGCCAATATCCATAACATACACAGCTATTCCGGCTCACGGTTCAATCCAGAACCAGCCCATTCATAAACAATTACGGCCCTTCGGCCAATGGCATAACAAGCACTTCCACCACCATCCTCCACATCTAACATAAACATCAATAATCCTCATTGATTATTCATTTTCCTTGCTTCACTCGCAAGTTACCACATCCACTAGCTCCTTCTCTCATAGCTAGGCATATCATAATGATTTAAGATATAAGTGGTGAGATCGGAGGCTTAGAAGTATGAGATTTGACTTTTAAAACTCAAAAATCAACTTTGGGATGAAAATAGAGCCACGCGTACGCGCACTCCACGCGCACGCGTGGATGGCCTTAAAACTCATCGACGCGTAAGCGTCATGCACGCTAACGCGTGGATTCCAAACTTGCCCATCGACGCGCACGCGTTAACCACGCGCACGCGCGGGTGTTCTCGTGCCCCAGGCACAACACCGGCACAGTTCTGGCATAACTCTCTGGAAAATGGCTGGGCATTGGGTGCAGCACAATCGGCGCGCCCGCGCACATCACGCGTACGCGTGGATGGCACTTCCTGGAAGATCGGCGCGTACGCGCCAGGTGCGCCCACGCGCAAGGGGTGATTCTGCTAAAAATTTTCTAAGTTAAAAGCTGCAGAATTCACAGATTTTTACCCCAATCTTCCAACAGACATAACTTCCTCATTTTAAATCGTTTTTCATCCGTTCTTCGAACGGCATGGACATCCCGGATCCAATTTCATTTCTAAATAGATTTGGTACAAAACGGAGATCCGTAGTCCAAGTTATGTCCCGTCAAAGTATGCCCAAAAACCATATTTTCATACAAAACCACAATATGCCATTCTCAAAACAAACCATTTTCAACTCTTTCCAAAATCAATCAAAACATGCCAATTTCATCCCTTTTTTTTTTGAAATCAATTCAAAATGTATCAAATTCAACATCAAGCCTCCTCAACTCACACATTGACACATTACCACAACTTACCAAAGTCACTAATTCATCATTTTAACCCACTTCACCCAAGTGGCTCAAACGCAAACATTTTGACATATCATATACTATTCCTCATGCCAATTCTCAACAACATCAATTCCAATAAATCATCCTTGTACATAATCAATATCATACTCACCATCAACATGGTTCAACCCACAATTCAACCATAACTAATCACCAAGCATATATCATAACATACACATTTCTCATACATCATACCACCAAGGCATCAATAATCATCATCACATATATGATCACATCATATATCTCAATCATTCAACAACATCAACAATTCAATGCCTATCTTAGGGCCTCTAGCCTAAGTATTTCCTACCACATTACATATTAGATACGGGAAACCGAAACCATACCTTAGCTGATTTTCCCAAGCTCCACCGGAGCACTTCCAAACCACTTATCCACAAGCTCTCAAGGCCTCAACACCTCCAAAAACAGATTTTTCACCACCAAACCCTTTCCAAGCTTTTCAAAATCACCAATCAAGCTCCAATATACACATATACACAACCTAAGCCACAACCATCATACCCATACACAACATCTCAAAACCCAAGCATCATAAAACAACAAAATACACTAGAGTTGGGAATCTTACCACACCCAAGGTCCAAGGAGACAAGATTAACCTTCTTCTTCAAGAGAGTTGGGTCCTATAACATCAAAGAACCCAAAATCTCAACATTTTACCCATGAAACTCGAAAATAAGGGCTGAGATTTCGAACAGTAACACGTGGCTTACCTCAAGATTGGTTGTATGGGTTTCGTAGAGCTCTCCGCGGTGAACGCATGGCCGCAAACAGGGCGGCAATCGGAGCTCTAGATCAAAAGTTATGGTGGTTTGAAGATCAACCAAGGGAGAGAAGTTGAGAGAATGTTCTTCCCTTCCTCTCCACCATTTCAGCTTGTGTGTGTAACAAATGAGGAGAGAGAGTGCTGAAAACTAGGGTTTTGGTCAAGTTATGTTGGGCCAAGGGCCCACTTTGGGTCCAATTGGCCCGGTTTGGCCCGTTCGGCCCAATCTTGGTCCGAATTCTATAAAATTGGTACCAAATTTCTCGTCTCAGTCTCCTCTATCACATTTAGCCATAAAAATCACATTTTGGGCTTTCTAGAATAAATTCTCATTTATGGGTTAATTAGCCGTTAATTAACCGGGTTTTACATTCTACCCACCTAATTGGGAATTTTGCCCACAAAATTCAAATGCAATTACCTGAGAATAACTGCGGGTAATCCGTTCGCATCTCCGACTCAAGTTCCCAAGTGTGTTCCTCAACACCGCCTCGACTCCATGCCACTTTGACCAATGAAACCTCTTTTCCACGCAACCGTTTGATACTAGTATCATCAATTCTGACTGGAGCCACTGGAAGCGTCAAATCTTCCCTTAACTGAACCGACTCAGGTTCCAACACATGACTAGCATCAGGAGTGTACTTCCGAAGCTGCGACACGTGAAACACGTCGTGCAGGTTCGAAAGATGAGGGGGTAGAGCCATCCGATACGCCACCGGTCCAATCCTCTCCAGGATCTGAAATGGACCAATGTATCGAGGATTCAACTTCTTTGCCTTAATTGCCCTACCTACTCCCGTAGTCGGAGTAACCTTAAGGAAAACATGGTCTCCTTCCTCAAACTCTAAGGGCTTTCGCCTCTGATCGGCGTAACTCTTTTGACGACTCTGCGCCGTAAGCATCCTATCACGGATTTTCTTGACTTGTTCAGTAGTCTCAGCTATCATTTCCGGCCCTAACAAGCTTTTCTCTCCAGCTTCATACCAACATAGCGGAGATTGACATTTCCTCCCATACAAGGCCTCATACGGAGCCATTCCGATGCTCGCATGATAACTATTATTGTATGCAAACTCCACTAATGGCATATACCGATCCCAACTCGCCGGTTGGTCCAAAACACAAGCTCTCAACATATCTTCTAGTGTTTGGATCGTCCTCTCGGATTGACCATCTGTTTGAGGATGGTAGGCCGTGCTCAAGCTTAATCGGGTCCCAAAAGCTTTCTGAAATGCACCCCAAAACCTTGAAGTGAAACGAGGATCTCTATCAGAGATTATAGTAGCAGGTACACCATGAAGTCTCACAATCTCCTTTATGTATAACCGTGCTAGCTCCTCAAGGGTGTAAGTCATACGAATGGGTAAAAAGTGAGCTGACTTCGTCAGTCGGTCCACAATCACCCAAATAGCATCAAAACCAGCCCTAGTCCTTGGCAATCCAGACACAAAGTCCATTGCAATACTTTCCCACTTCCATTGTGGAATCTCTAAAGTTTGCAACATCCCGGAAGGTCTTTGATGTTCAATCTTTACCTTTTGACAAGTTAAACACTTTGAAACACATTCCGCCACACCATTCTTCATACCCGGCCACCAAAACATCGCCTTTAAATCATGGTACATCTTAGTACTTCCCGGGTGAATGGAGAATCCGCTTTTGTGTGCCTCCTTTAGAATATCTTGTCTCAAAGTGCCAACATCCGGCACAATGATCCTACCCTTGAATCTCCATAACCCATCTTTTTCTTCCGACACTCTCCACTGTTTTCCTTGCTCAATAGCCGGTAACACTTTCCATAACGCTTCATCATTTTGATGAGCCTTTAGGAGTTCGGACTTAAAGTCACTTGAGATTTCTAATCGGCTCAAACACAAAGTTCCGGATACTTCTTGAGTACCAATTTTCAGACTCTCGAATCCCTTGAGCAACTTCTCCTCTTGGAGCATCATCCAAGCTGCACATAACGACTTCCGACTTAATGCATCCGCCACTACATTCGCCTTTCCCGGATGGTAATGCAACTCAAAGTCGTAGTCCTTCAACAATTCCATCCACCTTCTCTGCCTCATATTAAGCTCTTTCTGATCAAAGAGGTACTTCAAGCTCTTATGATCAGAGAAAACTTGGAACTTAACCCCATAGAGATAATGCCTCCACACCTTCAAGGCAAACACAACCACAGCGAGTTCCAAATCGTGCGTAGGATAACTAACTTCATGAGGTCTCAACTGTCGTGAGGCATACGCCACCACATTACGATGCTGCATCAGCACGCACCCTAGACCCTTCAATGAGGCATCACAATACACCTCAAATGGCTCATTCGGCTCGGGTAACACTAACACAGGTGCAGTGGTCAACTTTTTCTTCAACGTCTGAAAGCTCTCCTCGCATTCAGGAGTCCAAACAAATGGAGTGTCTTTGCGGGTTAACTTTGTCATTGGCAAAGCTATCTATGAAAAGCCCTTGATGAATCTTCGGTAATAGCCAGCTAAACCCAGAAAACTCCTTATCTCCGTCACGGTGGTTGGTTGCTTCCAATCCATTACAGCCTCCACCTTAGTTGGATCTACGGCTATTCCCTTCTTACTCACCACATGGCCCAAAAACTTCACCTCACTCTTCCAAAACTCACACTTAGACAGTTTTGCATAGAGTTTCTTCTCCTTTAGAATCTGCAACACGGTCCTCAAGTGTTCCGCATGCTCTTCTTCAGTCTTGGAGTAAATTAGTATGTCATCAATGAAGACAACAACGAATTTATCCAAAAACGGACGGAAAACTCTATTCATATAATCCATGAATACCACAGGAGCATTCGTCAACCCAAAAGACATCACAGTGTACTCGTAATGACCATAACGAGTCCTGAAAGCGGTCTTAGGGATATCCTCACCCCTCACCCTTATCTGGTGATAACCGGATCGCAAATCGATCTTGGAGAAAACTCCAGCTCCTTGTAACTGATCCATGAGATCATCAATTCTCGGCAATGGGTACTTATTCTTTATTGTAACCTTGTTCAGTTGCCTGTAATCCACACAGAGCCGCATACTCCCATCCTTCTTCTTTACCAGTAATACTGGAGCACCCCACGGAGAGACACTTGGTCGTATAAAATTCTTTCCCAACAAATCCTCTAACTGAGACTTTAACTCGTTCATCTCTAACGGTGACATCCTATAAGGAGCACTTGAGATTGGTCCCGCCCCGGGTACCAACTCAATAGCAAACTCAACCTCTCGGTGGAAACTCATCAATATCATCGGGAAACACTTCCGGAAACTCACACACAATCGGAATCTGTTCCAACTTTTGATCATCACCCGAAACACCCGCTGTTAACAACATGATGCCTTGACATTCGGTTCCGGAACAGTTCACCATCATCGAATTCAAGTAATAGTTATTCACCACTACCGGCCCTTCTGTATCTTCCGGCATAAAGTACACCGACTTTGTAGAACAATCAAGCAAAACATGGTTCTTAGATAGCCAGTCCAATCCCAAGATAAGATCAAGACCAATCATCGGCAAGCAGATTAAATTATGAACGAAATCACGCTGCTTGAACCTAAAGGAAACTTCCGGGCATCCTAGCCTAGTTACCATGGCTTCATGGGTAGCATTGTACACTCTTAGATCATAACCTAAAGTTACAATCTTCAAGCCTAACTCATGGGCTTTCTCAAATGCAATGAATGAATGCGATGCTCCCGAATCAAATAAAGCATTTAAAGTTTGACCAGCTATTTCACAGTTACCTCTAATGAGTGTCTCGGATCCCTCAGCTCCTACAGCTGAAGTGGTGAACACCCGACCAGTCTGTTGTGCCTTTCCAGCACCTTGTTTCTGCTTCTCAGGACAATTTACAGCTTTATGCCCTGCCTTTCCACAAGTGTAGCACAAACCCCATCCGGACTTGCATGGTGCTCCCGGATGGTGACTCCCACATCTAGTACAAGCTTGATCATTCTGAGGCTGTTTCCCAAACCTTTTTCCTTGGGAGTTGTTGTTGTTGTTGGGCCTCCTAAAAGAGCCTCCCCTCTTGAAAGACGGACCTCTAGGTGCAAAGCTCTTCCCTCGGTTCTGTGGGAACGATCCCCTTTGACTCCCCTTCTCAGCGGTTGCCCTCTTCACACACTCTTCAGCAACCCTACACTTGTTTACCAACTCGGAGAAAGTCCTAATCTCCATTGGTCCCACTGAACTGAAAATGTCACTCCGGAGTCCTCCTTCATACTTAACACACTTCCATTCCTCATACTCCACCGGAGTCCCTTGGCACATACGAGAGAACCTGAACAGCTCCTCAAACTTGTCAGTATACTCTGATATGGACATAGTACCCTGCTTCAGTTGTAACAATTCAAGTTCCTTAGCCGTCCTAGCAGAAGTCGGAAAGTACTTCTTATAGAACTCCTCTTGGAAAACAGTCCAAGTGATATAGTCATCACCCTGCTGTAGAAGACGTCGGATACCTTGCCACCAATGGGATGCTTCACCGACAAGCATATAGGTAGCAAACTCGACACGCTGTCCTTCAGGCACCACTTGCGCTTGCAGCGCTCGCTCTATAGCTGGAAACCATGTATCAACCTCAGTCGGACTAGTAGTTCCCTTGAACTTAGGCGGATTAACCTTCAAAAAGTTTGCCAGTGTCATCGGACCCTGAACTCCACCTCCATCATTACCATGGTTGTTCATCTGTTGACCAAGAGCCTCAGCAGTGGCTTGCATAGCAGCAGCCATGTTCTCCAACGCAGTCATAAAGTTCACCGGGTCATTAGGGTTATTCTCCGGTACACGAGCATTCGTACGACCTCTCGCACTACCTCTACCGCGTCCACGAGGCGCCATCTGGTTCCTATACATACCAAACAATCGATATTAAGTTGATCAGTCTCAATATCGGAAGTCTAGTACTTCAAAGTCCCAAATGCATGCTCATGAACGTTTATGCCAATTATATCAAGCAGATATACTAATAGCACATAACACACACACAGAGAATGCACAGAAGCATAATCAGTCCATCCCTCAGGCTCTACAGGAACGAACTGCTCTGATACCATAATGTAACACCCTACCATACAGAGTCTTATGCTTAAGTCATAATTCAGAGATGGCAAGGTATTACGACCTCTAAAATAAAAAATTTAGTACATATAGTAGTATGAATGATTGATTATAACTAGGAGCCTTTGTAGAAAAAGGGGTAAACAAAAACCATCGCAACTCTAAAGCGCAACACTCCGGTCGAGAACGTAACGAACAAGGATAACCAACGCGTGATTATATATATACAAAGGAGTGTCAAAAACAGGAATATCAAGACTCAAGATCCGGCTGCGAAGATAACCGGTCCGAGCATAACAATATATATATACATATGATAGAAATAAGGAAAACCCCAAAGGAAACCCAAAGGGACACCAATACATAAAACCTATTCTCCAAAATCTCCCATAAGAGGAGTCATCACTGTTTGTATTATTCAATGGAGATAAAAGTACCTAAACAAAACATATAAACCAAAACATAGCCCCGAGAACAAAGGATCTTCGCAGTAATAGAAGTATCCAGCATGCATCAGCGGGACACCTCACGTCCTGCATCTGAAAACCACAAAATCCGCATGGGTGAGAACCAGAGGTTCCCAGCAGGTAACAGCTTCCACATATATAATACATAATAATAGAGGAAAGCCGAAGGCAATCCTAGAACTTCCTCCAAATAATATCAAAGCTTATAAACAAGCTAAACCATATAAGGGCATCTGACTAAAGATTCTTCAGTCTAACTAATACTTCCCTTTCCAATTCCTTCAGACCTCCCAACCACCAGCAGGAGTATAATATAGCAAACACAGTTATATCAAACAAGGAATATACAAATAGGAGCAAGTAAGACATTTAGACAATTAGCAAGTTATATGCAGTCAAATAGGCAATCTCAAACAATTCACATAGTATGCATATGATGAATGCCTGTCCCTAGTGGCCGATGATATCATCTTGTCGGTTATAGAGCCAACCCGACAAGTCCTGGTCGCTAACCATTGGACTGTCCCTCTGTCATGCATCCCCAAACTCGAGTTATACTCGTTATAAACTGGATCATAAACATGATCCATATCCATCACCCTCACTGGTGAATATTTACGGGGGCTCGAGCTCATCCGGGTCTTTCACAGTGCCCGGCCACACTTATGACATAGGGTCAAAAGAGTATCAAGTCTCAACCTGGAGCACGTGGTGGCTAGCCACTGCTACTACCCAGGGAAACTCGTAACTCCGATAGTGGAAGTGCAAATCACAATTATCAATAATTCAGCATAAACATGCATGAATTCTCATCCATGGATCAACATCCATATCAGCCATCCGGCTCACGGTTAAATCCATAACCAGCCAATATTCATAGCATACACAGCCATTCCGGCTCACGGTTCAATCCAGAACCAGCCAATATCCATAACATACACAGCTATTCCGGCTCACGGTTCAATCCAGAACCAGCCCATTCATAAACAATTACGGCCCTTCGGCCAATGGCATAACAAGCACTTCCACCACCATCCTCCACATCTAACATAAACATCAATAATCCTCATTGATTATTCATTTTCCTTGCTTCACTCGCAAGTTACCACATCCACTAGCTCCTTCTCTCATAGCTAGGCATATCATAATGATTTAAGATATAAGTGGTGAGATCGGAGGCTTAGAAGTATGAGATTTGACTTTTAAAACTCAAAAATCAACTTTGGGATGAAAATAGAGCCACGCGTACGCGCACTCCACGCGCACGCGTGGATGGCCTTAAAACTCATCGACGCGTAAGCGTCATGCACGCTAACGCGTGGATTCCAAACTTGCCCATCGACGCGCACGCGTTAACCACGCGCACGCGCGGGTGTTCTCGTGCCCCAGGCACAACACCGGCACAGTTCTGGCATAACTCTCTGGAAAATGGCTGGGCATTGGGTGCAGCACAATCGGCGCGCCCGCGCACATCACGCGTACGCGTGGATGGCACTTCCTGGAAGATCGGCGCGTACGCGCCAGGTGCGCCCACGCGCAAGGGGTGATTCTGCTAAAAATTTTCTAAGTTAAAAGCTGCAGAATTCACAGATTTTTACCCCAATCTTCCAACGGACATAACTTCCTCATTTTAAATCGTTTTTCATCCATTCTTCGAACGGCATGGACATCCCGGATCCAATTTCATTTCTAAATAGATTTGGTACAAAACGGAGATCCGTAGTCCAAGTTATGTCCCGTCAAAGTATGCCCAAAAACCATATTTTCATACAAAACCACAATATGCCATTCTCAAAACAAACCATTTTCAACTCTTTCCAAAATCAATCAAAACATGCCAATTTCATCCCTTTTTTTTTTGAAATCAATTCAAAATGTATCAAATTCAACATCAAGCCTCCTCAACTCACACGTTGACACATTACCACAACTTACCAAAGTCACTAATTCATCATTTTAACCCACTTCACCCAAGTGGCTCAAACGCAAACATTTTGACATATCATATACTATTCCTCATGCCAATTCTCAACAACATCAATTCCAATAAATCATCCTTGTACATAATCAATATCATACTCACCATCAACATGGTTCAACCCACAATTCAACCATAACTAATCACCAAGCATATATCATAACATACACATTTCTCATACATCATACCACCAAGGCATCAATAATCATCATCACATATATGATCACATCATATATCTCAATCATTCAACAACATCAACAATTCAATGCCTATCTTAGGGCCTCTAGCCTAAGTATTTCCTACCACATTACATATTAGATACGGGAAACCGAAACCATACCTTAGCTGATTTTCCCAAGCTCCACCGGAGCACTTCCAAACCACTTATCCACAAGCTCTCAAGGCCTCAACACCTCCAAAAACAGATTTTTCACCACCAAACCCTTTCCAAGCTTTTCAAAATCACCAATCAAGCTCCAATATACACATATACACAACCTAAGCCACAACCATCATACCCATACACAACATCTCAAAACCCAAGCATCATAAAACAACAAAATACACTAGAGTTGGGAATCTTACCACACCCAAGGTCCAAGGAGACAAGATTAACCTTCTCCTTCAAGAGAGTTGGGTCCTATAACATCAAAGAACCCAAAATCTCAACATTTTACCCATGAAACTCGAAAATAAGGGCTGAGATTTCGAACAGTAACACGTGGCTTACCTCAAGATTGGTTGTATGGGTTTTGTAGAGCTCTCTGCGGTGAACGCATGGCCGCAAACGGGGCGGCAATCGGAGCTCTAGATCAAAAGTTATGGTGGTTTGAAGATCAACCAAGGGAGAGAAGTTGAGAGAATGTTCTTCCCTTCCTCTCCACCATTTCAGCTTGTGTGTGTAACAAATGAGGAGAGAGAGTGCTGAAAACTAGGGTTTTGGTCAAGTTATGTTGGGCCAAGGGCCCACTTTGGGTCCAATTGGCCCGGTTTGGCCCGTTCGGCCCAATCTTGGTCCGAATTCTATAAAATTGGTACCAAAATTCTCGTCTCAGTCTCCTCTATCACATTTAGCCATAAAAATCACATTTTGGGCTTTCTAGAATAAATTCTCATTTATGGGTTAATTAGCCGTTAATTAACCGGGTTTTACATTTTCTGGCGTTTAACTCCAGACAGCAGCTTGTACTTGGCGTTCAACGCCAAGTTACGTCGTCAATCTTCGAATAAAGTATGGACTATTATATATTGCTGGAAAGCTCTGGATGTCTAATTTCCAACGCCGTTAAGAGCGCGCCAATTGGAGTTCTGTAGCTCCAGAAAATTCATTTTGAGTGCAGGGAGGTCAGATTCCAACAGCATCAGCAGTCCTTTTGTCAGCCTTCTTCAGAGTTTTGCTCAAGTCCCTCAATTTCAGCCAGAATTTACCTGAAATCACAGAAAAACACACAAACTCATAGTAAAGTCCAGAAATGTGAATTTAACATAAAAACTAATGAAAACATCCCTAAAAGTAGCTCAAACTTACTAAAAACTATATAAAAACAATGCCAAAAAGCGTATAAATTATCCGCTCATCAATGTCCTCTAGCTCTGATTCGAGACTTTCAGTCATATTGACCTCCTCTACCAAAGAGTCAATAATATCAGTGCTCATGCAGTCATTTGATGTGTCTCGATGCTGCATAGCTTTGACAACATTCAACTTGAACTCATCCTCATTGACTCTCAGGGTTAATTCCCCTTTTTGGACGTCAATGAGAGTTCGTCCAGTTGCTAGGAAGGGTCTCCCTAGGATGAGAGTTGCACTCTTGTGCTCCTCTATTTCCAGCACTACAAAGTCAGTTGGAAAGGCGAATGGCCCAACCTTGACAATCATGTCCTCAATTATGCCTGATGGGTATTTAATGGAGCCATCAGCAAGTTGGAGGCATATCCGGGTTGGTTTGACTTCTTCAGTCAACCCAAGCTTTATGATAGTGGATGCAGGTATTAGATTGATACTTGCTCCAAGGTCACATAGGGCTGTCTTAGTACAAGCACCTTCTAATGTGCATGGTATCATAAAGCTTCCAGGATCTTTAAGCTTCTCTGGTAAGCTCTTCAGAATGACTACACTGCATTCTTCAGTGAGAAACACTTTTTCAGTTTCTCTCCAATCCTTCGTATGACTTAAGATCTCTTTCATGAACTTAGCATAAGAGGGTATTTGCTCAAGTGCTTCTGCAAACGGAATCTTTATTTCAAGAGTCTTGAGATAGTCTGCAAAGCGGGCAAATTGCTTATCCTGTTCCGCTTGGTGGAGTTTCTGAGGATAAGGCAGCTTGGCTTTATACTCTTCAACCTTAGTTGCTGCAGGTTTATTTCCTACAGAAGTGGTTGGAGAAGCCTGCTTAAGGGGGTTGTTATCAGCACTTGCAAGTGTCTGACCCCTTTGTGGCATTTGAACGCCAGGATTGGGTGCTTTTTGGGCGTTTAACGCCAGATTGCAACCCTTTTCTGGCGTTTAAACGCCAGAATTGGCTACCCATTGGGCGTTTAACGCCACTTTCTTACCCTTTTCTGGCGTTTGAACGCCAGAATCATTCCTCTCTGGGCTCTTACTGTCCTCAGAGGGATTTTGGCTAGTTGGTGGGTCATCCTCTGTCAGTTGTTCCTTTCTTAGCTTTCTGCTGCTTTGAGTTGATACATTCAATGTCTTCCCACTCCTTAATTTAACAGCTTGGCATTCTTCTGTTATCTGTTTAGATAGTTGTTGTCTTGTCTGATTTAATTGTGCTTCCATATTCTTGTTAGCAATTTTAGTTTCTTGGAGCATCTCTTTAAATTCTGCTAACTGTTTTGTCATCATGAGTAATTGCTGATTAAGCTCAACCATCTGTTCTTGAGGGTTTGGATCAGTAGTTACTGCCGTAACTTCTTCTTTTATAGAGGACTCACTGCTTGAGTATAAATGTTGATTTCTAGCAACTGTATCTATGAGCTCTTGAGCCTCTTCAATCGTCTTCCGCATGTGTATAGATCCACCAGCTGAGTGGTCTAAAGACATCTGAGCTTTTTCTGTGAGCCCATAATAGAAGATGTCTAACTGTACCCACTCTGAAAACATTTCAGAGGGGCATTTTCTTAGCATACCTCTGTACCTCTCCCAGGCATTATAAAGGGATTCATTATCCTCTTGTTTAAAGCCTTGGATGTCCAGCCTTAGCTGTGTCATCCTTTTTGGAGGGTAAAATTGATTCAGAAATTTGTCTGATAACTGTCTACATGTTTTTATGCTTGCTGTGGGTTGGTTATTCAACGACCTCTTAGCTTGATCTTTTACAGCAAATGGAAACAGTAATAATCTGTAGACATCCTAATCCACCTCTTTATCACGTACTGTGTCAGCAATTTGTAAGAACTGTGCCAGAAACTCAGTAGGTTCTTCCTGCGGAAGACCGGAATACTGGCAGTTTTGCTGCACCATGATAATGAGTTGAGGATTTAGCTCAAAGCTGCTTGCTTTAAAGGGAGGTATACAGATGCTACTCCCATATGCAGCTGTAATGGGGTTAGCATATGACCCCAGAGTCCTTCTGGACTGCTCAAGTCCACTTAGGTCCATGATGGAGAAAGGGAAATGATATGGATTCACAAGTAAAGTATAAAATATTTTTATTTTTATTTTTTTAAAAGAAACCAAAAATAATAACTAAAATGAATGAAAAATAAAATAAAAATTTGAAAACCAAAAGAGAATAAAATCAAAGCAAATTGAAAGCTAAATTAATTAGTTAATTGAAAAGATTTTGGAATTAGCAATTAAAAAGATATGATTGAAAATTATTTTGAAAAAGATATGATTGCAAATAAAAAAAATTATTGAAAAGATATGATTTTGAAAATCTTTGACTAAATTAATGCAAAATTTCGAAAATTATGAGTAAAATAAGGGAAAGAATCCAGCACGAAGGTAACTTAGGATTTCTTGAGTCACTAGTGTCCAATTGATTGATAGTTGATAGCCATTAACTCTAGCCTTCATTAATCCAATTAGTGAGAGGTTAGGATTTATGGACTAGGATTGATATAACTCACTTGACTTTCCTTTGTTAATTGATTTAAGGATGACTAAGTGGGATTAATCCTTGCAACTACCATACTTGTGGCTAGTGATAATGATGAAGACCCTTGACAACCAAACCTTGCCAAGACCATTTTGTTAATAAAGTTTTCTTACCATTTACTATTCATATTTCTCCTCCAAAACCCCAAAATAAACAAGTCCATAACCAATAACAAGAACACTACCCTGCAAGTCCTTTGAGAGACGACCCGAGGTTTAAATACTTCGGTTTATAGATTTTAGGGGTTTGTACTTGTGACAAACAAAATTTTTGTATAAAAGGATTATTGTTGGTTTAGAGACTATACTTTACAACGAGATTTCATTAGTGAAATTCTAAACCATCAAAAATCCAATCATCAGGTCCATGAGTGGGCTTTCTTGATGTGCAATCAAATGCTCTACTACTGAGCTATGGACCCTTGAGATGAATCTCTCTATCTCCCATGACTCGGAGGTGGAAGCTTTTGCCTTCCCTTTCCTCTTTCTAGAGGTTTCTCCGGCCTTAGATGCCATCAATGGTTATCGAAAAACAAAAAAGCTATGCTTTTACCACACCAAACTTAGAATGTTGCTCACCCTCGAGCAAAAGAAGAAAGAATAGAAGAAAAAGAAGAAGATATAGAGGAGAGGGAGAGAGGTGTGGGTTTCGGTCGTTTAGGGTGGATTTGGGTGGGAAAGAGATTTTGAATTTGAAGGTAGGTTGGGTTTATGGGGAAGAGTGATTGAGGTGATTGGTGAATGATGTTTGGGGAAGAGTGTTATGAAAAGGTGTGAGAGAGAGGGATAAGGTAGGTGGGGATCCTGTGGGGTCCACAGATCCTGAGGTGATCCTGTGGGGTCCACAGGATCCTGAGGTGTCAAGGATTTCTCATCCCTGCACCCTTTAGGCATGTAAAATGCCCTTTGTATGCAATCCTGGCGTTTAACGCTAGATTGATGCTTGTTTCTGGCGTTAAACGCCAGCTCTATGCTTGTTTCTGGCGTTAAACGCCACTTTGCTGCTTGTTTCTGGCATTTAACGCCAGCTTTCCTCAGGGTGCAATCCTGGCGTTTAAACGCCAGACTGCTACTTGTTTCTGGCGTTCAACACCAGCTTCATGTTCTGTTCTGTCGTTAAACGCCAGCCAGATGCTCCTTACTGGCGTTTAAACGCTAGTAAGCTCTTCCTCTAGGGTGTACTTTTTCTTCTGCTATTTTTGATTCTGTTTTTTATTCTGTTTTTAATTTTTGTAATTGTTTTGTGACTCCACATGATCATAAACCTAATAAAATATAAAAGAACAATAGAGATATAGATAAATAAAAATTGGGTTGCCTCCCAATAAGCGCTTCTTTAATGTCAATAGCTTGACAGTGGGCTCCCATGGAGCCTTACAGGTGTTCAGAGCATTGTTGGGACCTCCCAACACCAAACTTAGAGTTTGAATGTGGGGGTTCAACACCAAACTTAGAGTTTGGTTGTGGCCTCCTGGTAGCGCGAAATTGTGATCAATACTTTTCACAACTCAAATAATCCCCGGTAGTGAATCCAAAAACTTGGTGTTCAATACCATGGCATAAACACAACTTCGCACAACTAACCAGCAAGTGTACTGGGTCGTCCAAGTAATAAACCTTACGCGAGTAAGGGTCGATCCCACAGAGATTGTTGGTATGAAGCAAGCTATGGTCACCTTGTAAATCTTAGTCAGGCAAACTCAAATGGGTATGGTGATAAACGCATAAAACATAAAGATAAAGATAGAGGTACTTATGTAATTCATTGGTAGGAACTTCAGATAAGCGCATGAAGATGCCTTCCCTTCCGTCTCTCTGCTTTCCTACTGTCTTCATCCAATCCTTCTTACTCCTTTCCATGGCAAGCTTATGCAAGGGTTTCACCGTTGTCAGTGGCTACCTCCCATCCTCTCAGTGGAAATGTTCAACGCACCCTGTCACGACACGGCTATCCATCTGTCGGTTCTCGATCAGGCCGGAATAGAATCCAGTGATTCTTTTGCGTCTGTCACTAACGCCCCGCCCTCAGGAGTTTGAAGCACGTCACAGTCATTCAATCATTGAATCCTACTCAGAATACCACAGACAAGGTTAGACCTTCCAGATTCTCTTGAATGCCGCCATCAGTTCTAGCCTATACCACGAAGACTTTGATCTCACGGAATGGTTGGCTCGGTTGTCAGGCGATCAACCATGCATCGTGCAATCAGGAATCCAAGAGATATTCACCCAATCGAAGGTAGAACGGAGGTGGTTGTTAGTCACACGTTCATAGGTGAGAATGATGATGAGTGTCACGGATCATCACATTCATCAAGTTGAAGAACAAGTGATATCTTAGAACAAGAACAAGCGGAATTGAATAGAAGAACAATAGTAATTGCATTAATACTCGAGGTACAGCAGAGCTCCACACCTTAATCTATGGTGTGTGGAAACTCCACCGTTGAAAATACATAAGTACAGGGTCTAGGCATGGCCGAATGGCCAGCCTCCCAATGATCTAAGATAGCATAACAATGAAGATAGCTACCCCTTCGATGTCTGAATACAATAGTAAAAGGTCCTACTTATAGAAAACTAGTAGCCTAAGGTGTACAGAAATGAGTAAATGACATAAAAATCCACTTCCGGGCCCACTTGGTGTGTGCTTGGGCTGAGCAATGAAGAATTTTCGTGCAGAGACTTCTCTTGGAGTTAAACGCCAGCTTTTATGCCAGTTTGGGCGTTTAATTCCCATTTTGGTGCCAGTTCCAGCGTTTAACGCTGGGATATCTGAGGGTGATTTTGAACGCAGGTTTGGGCCCTCAAATCTTGGGCAAAGTATGGACTATCATATATTGCTGGAAAGCCCAGGATGTCTACTTTCCAATACCGTTGAGAGCGCGCCAATTGGGCTTCTGTAGCTCCAGAAAATCCGCTTCGAGTGCAGGGAGGTCAGAATGCAACAGCATCTGCAGTCCTTTTCAGTCTCTGAATCAAATTTTTGCTCAGGTCCCTCAATTTCAGCCAGAAAATACCTGAAATCACAGAAAAACACACAAACTCATAGTAAAGTCCAGAAAAGTGAATTTTAACTAAAAACTAATAAAAATATACTAAAAACTAACTAGATCATACTAAAAACATACTAAAAACAATGCCAAAAAGCGTACAAATTATCCACTCATCACAACACCAAACTTAAATTGTTGCTTGTCCTCAAGCAACTGAAAATCAAATAAGATAAAAAGAAGAGAATATGCAATGAATTCCAAAAACATCTATGAAGATCAGTATTAATTAGATGAGCGGGGCTTTTAGCTTTTTGCCTCTGAACAGTTTTGGCATCTCACTCTATCCTTTGAAATTCAGAATGATTGGCTTCTTTAGGAACTCAGAATCCAGATAGTGTTATTGATTCTCCTAGTTAAGTATGATGATTCTTGAACATAGCTACTTATTGAGTCTTGGCCGTGGCCCAAAGCACTCTGTCTTCCAGTATTACCACCGGATACATACATGCCACAGACACATAATTGGGTGAACCTTTTCAGATTGTGACTCAGCTTTGCTAGAGTCCCCAATTAGAGGTGTCCAGGGTTCTTAAGCACACTCTTTTTGCCTTGGATCACAACTTTATTTCTTTCTTTTCTCTCTTTTTTTTTCGTTTTCTTTTCTTTTTCTCTTCTTTTTTTTCGATTTTTTTTTTTGCTTTTTCTTGCTTCAAGAATCATTGTAATGATTTTTCAGATCCTCAGTAACATGTCTCCTTTTTCATCATTCTTTCAAGAGCCAACATTCATGAACCACAAATTCAAGATACATATGCACTGTTTAAGCATACATTCAGAAAACAAAAATATTGCCACCACATCAAAATAATTAAACTGTTATAAAATTCAAAATTCATGCAATTCTTTTTCTTTTTCAATTAAGCACATTTTTATTCAAGAGAGGTGGTGGATTCATATGACATTCATAACTTTAAGGCATAGACACTAAGACACTAATGATCACAAGACACAAACATAGATAAACATAAGCATAAAATTCGAAAAACAGAAGAATAAAGAACAAGGAAATCAAGGAACGGGTCCACCTTAGTGATGGCGGCTCTTTCTTCCTCTTGAAGATCCAATGGAGTGCTTTGGCTCCTCAATGTCTCTTCCTTGTCTTTGTTGCTCCTCTCTCATGATTCTTTGATCTTCTCTAATTTCATGGAGGATAATGGAGTGTTCTTGGTGCTCCACCCTTAGTTGTCCCATGTTGGAACTCAATTCTCCTAGGGAGGTATTTAGTTGCTCCCAATAGTTTTGCGGAGGAAAGTGCATCCCTTGAGGAATCTCAAGGATCTCATGATGAGTGGGGTCTCTTGTGTGCTCCATCCTCTTCTTAGTGATGGGCTTGTCCTCATCAATAGGGGTGTCTCCCTCTATGTCAACTCCAACTGAATAACAGAGATGACAAATGAGATGAGAGAAGGCTAACCTTGCCAAGGTAGAGGACTTGTCCGCCACCTTATAGAGTTCTTGGGCTATAACCTCATGAACTTCTATTCCTTCTCCAATCATGATGCTATGAATCATGATAGCCCGGTCTATGGTAACTTCGGACCGGTTGCTAGTGGGAATGATTGAGCGTTGGATGAACTCCAACCATCCTCTAGCCACGGGCTTGAGGTCATGCCTTCTCAATTGAACCGGCTTCCCTCTTGAATCTCTCTTCCATTGGGCGCCCTCTTCACATATGATTGTGAGGACTTGGTCCAACCTTTGATCAAAGTTGACCCTTCTAGTGTAAGGATGTTCATCTCCTTGCATCATGGGCAAGTTGAACGCCAACCTCACACTTTCCGGACTAAAGTCCAAGTATTTCCCCCGAACCATAGTAAGATAATTCTTTGGATCCGGGTTCACACTTTGATCATGGTTCTTGGTGATCCATGCATTGGCATAGAACTCTTGAACCATCAAGATTCCGATTTGTTGAATGGGGTTGGTGAGGACTTCCCAACCTCTTCTTCGGATCTCATGTCGGATCTCTGGATATTCACCCTTTTTGAGTGAAAAAGGGACCTCGGGGATCACCTTCTTCAAGGCCACAACTTCATAGAAGTGGTCTTGATGCACCCTTGAGATGAATCTTTCCATCTCCCATGACTCGGAGGTGGAAGCTTTTGCCTTCCCTTTCCTCTTTCTAGAGGTTTCTCCGGCCTTGGATGCCATAAATGGTTATGGAAAAACAAAAAGCAATGCTTTTACCACACCAAACTTAAAAGGTTTGCTCGTCCTCGAGCAAAAGAAGAAAGAAGAGAGTAGAAGAAGAAGAAATGAGGAAGAAGGGAATGGCTCTGTGTTCGGCCAAAGGGGAGAGAAATGGTGTTTAGGATGTGTGAAAATGAAGGAGTGAAGGAGGGTTTATATAGGAGAGGGGGATGGGAGGGTTCGGCCATTTGAGGGTGGGTTTGGGTAGGAAGGTGGTTTGAATTTGAATGGTAAGGTAGGTGGGGTTTTATGAAGGATGGATGTGAGTGGTGAAGAGAAAGATGGGATTTGATAGGTGAAGGGTTTTTTGGGGAAGAGGTGTTGAGGTGATTGGTGAATGGGTGAAGAAGAGAGAGAGAGTGGTAGGGTAGGTGGGGATCCTGTGGGGTCCACAAATCCTGAGGTGTCAAGGAAAAGTCATCCCTGCACCAAATGGCAAACAAAATCACATTTTTAGCCATTTCTGGCGTTAAACGCCGGGCTGGTGCCCATTTCTGGCGTTTAACGCCAGCTTCTTGCCCCTTTCTGGCGTTTAACGCCAATCTGGTGCCCCTTTCTGGCGTTAAACGCCCAGAATGGTGCCAGACTGGGCGTTAAACGCCCAACAGCTAACCTCACTGGCGTTTAAACGCCAGTAGGTGCGTCCTCCAGGGTGTGCTATTTTTCTTCCTGTTTTTCATTCTGTTTTTGCTTTTTTCATTGATTTTGTGACTTCTTATGATCATCAACCTACAAAAAATATAAAATAACAAAAGAAAATAGTTAATTATAAAACATTGGGTTGCCTCCCAACAAGCACTTCTTTAATGTCATTAGCTTGACAGAGGACTCTTATGGAGCCTCAGAAATGCTCAGAGCTATGTTGGAACCTCCCAACACCAAACTTAGAGTTTGACTGTGGGGGTTCAACACCAAACTTAGAGTTTGGTTGTGGCCTCCCAACACCAAACTTAGAGTTTGACTGTGGAGGCTCTGTTTGGCTCTGTTTTGAGAGAAGCTCTTCATGCTTCCTCTCCATGATGACAGAGGGATATCCTTGGGCCTTAAACACCAAGGATTCTTCATTCACTTGAATGATCAACTCTCCTCTATCAACATCAATCACAGCCCTTGCTGTGGCTAGGAAGGGTCTGCCAAGGATGATGGATTCATCCATGCACTTCCCAGTCTCTAGGACTATGAAATCAGTAGGGATGTAATGGTCTTCAACTTTAACCAGAACATCCTCTACAAGTCCATGGGCTTGTTTTCTTGGGTTGTCTGCCATCTCTAGTGAGATTTTTACAGCTTGTACCTCAGAGATCCCTAACTTCTCCATTACAGAGAGAGGCATGAGGTTTACACTTGACCCTAAGTCACACAAGGCCTTCTTGAAGGTCATGGTGCCTATGGTACAAGGTATTGAAAACTTCCCAGGATCCTGTCTCTTTTGAGGCAGTTTCTGCCTAAACAAGTCATCTAGTTCTTTGGTGAGCAAAGGGGATTCATCCTCCCAAGTCTCATTTCCAAATAACTTGTCATTCAGCTTCATGATTGCTCCAAGGTATTTAGCAACTTGCTCTTCAGTGACATACTCATCCTCTTCAGAGGAAGAATACTCATCAGAGCTCATGAATGGCAGAAGTAAGTCCAATGGAATCTCTATGGTCTCAGTTTGAGCCTCAGATTCCCATGGTTCCTCATTGGGGAACTCATTGGAGGCCAGTGGACGCCCAGTGAGGCTTTCCTTAGTGGCGTTCACTGCCTCTCCTTCCTCCCAGAATTCGGCCATGTTGATGGCCTTGCACTCTCCTTTTGGATTTTCTTCTGTATTGCTTGGGAGAGTACTGGGAGGGAGTTCAGTAATTTTCTTGCTCAGCTGACTCACTTGTGCCTCCAAATTTCTAATGGAGGATCTTGTTTCAGTCATGAAACTTTGAGTAGTTTTGATCAGATCAGAGACCATGGTTGCTAAGTCAGAGTTATTCTGCTTAGAACTCTCTATCTGTTGCTGAGGAGATGATGGAAAAGGCTTGCTATTGCTAAACCTGTTTCTTCCACCATTATTGTTATTGAAACCTTGTTGAGGTCTCTGTTGATCCTTCCATGAGAGATTTGGATGATTCCTCCATGAAGGATTGTAGGTGTTTCCATAGGGTTCTCCCATGTAATTCACCTCTTCCATTGAAGGGTTCTCAGGATCATAAGCTTCTTCCTCAGATGAAGCCTCCTTAGTACTGCTTGGTGCATTTTACATTCCAGACAGACTTTGAGAAATCATATTGACTTGTTGAGTTAATATTTTGTTCTGAGCCAATATGGCATTCAGAGTGTCAATTTCAAGAACTCCTTTCTTCTGACTAGTCCTATTGTTCACAGGATTTCTTTCAGAAGTGTACATGAATTGGTTATTTGCAACCATTTCAATCAGTTCTTGAGCTTCAGTAGGCGTCTTCTTCAGATGAAGAGATCCTCCTGCAGAGCTATCCAAAGACATCTTGGATAGTTCAGAGAGACCATCATAGAAAATACCTATGATGCTCCATTCAGAAAGCATATCAGAAGGACACTTTCTGATTAATTGTTTGTATCTTTCCCAAGCTTCATAGAGAGATTCTCCTTCCTTCTGTCTGAAGGTTTGGACTTCCACTCTAAGCTTACTCAATTTTTGAGGTGGAAAGAACTTTGCCAAGAAGGCATTGACTAGCTTTTCCCAAGAGTCCAGGCTTTCTTTAGGTTGAGAGTCCAACCATGTTCTAGCTCTGTCTCTTACAGCAAAAGGGAATAGCATAAGTCTGTAGACCTCAGGGTCAACCCCATTAGTCTTGACTGTGTCACAGATTTGCAAGAACTCATCTAAGAACTGATGAGGATCTTCCAATGGAAGTCCATGGAACTTGCAATTCTGTTGCATTAGAGAAACTAATTGAGGCTTAAGCTCAAAGTTGTTTGCTCCAATGGCAGGGATGGAGATGCTTCTCCCATAGAAATCGGGAGTAGGTGCAGTAAAGTCACCCAGCACCTTCCTTGCATTGTTGGCATTGTTGTTTTCGGCTGCCATGTGTTCTTCTTCTTTGAAGAATTCGGTCAGGTCCTCTAAAGAGAGTTGTGCTTTGGCTTCTCTTAGCTTTCTCTTCAAGGTCCTTTCAGGTTCAGGATCAGCCTCAACAAGAATGCCTTTGTCTTTGCTCCTGCTCATATGAAAGAGAAGAAAACAAGAAAATGTGGAATCCTCTATGTCACAGTATAGAGATTCCTTAAAGTGTCAGAGAAAAAGAAGAGTAGAAGACAGAAGTAGAAAATTCGAACTTATCAAAGAAGATGGAGTTCGAATTTTGCATTAAGGGATAGTGTTAGTCCATAAATAGAAGGATGTGAGAAGGAGGGAAGTAATTTTCGAAAATTAAGTAAGAAATTTTGAAAACATTTTGAAAAACACTAATTAATTTTCGAAAACCAAGAGTGGGAAAGAGATCAAGTGATTTTTGAAAAAGATTTTGAAATTAGAAATCAAAAAGATTTGATTGAAAGTTATTTTGAAGAAGATGTGGTTAAGAAAATATGATTAGTTTTAAAAAGATGTGATTGAGAAGATATGATTTGAAAAACATTTTAAAAAAGATTTGATTTTGAAAATTAAAAACTTGACTAACAAGAAAAGATATGATTCAAACATTAAACCTTTCTCAACAGAAAAGGCAACATACTTGAAATGTTGAATCAAATCATTAATTGATAGTAAGTATCTTTGAAAATAGAAAGAAATTGATTTTGAAAAAGATTTGAAAAATTGATTTGAAAAAAGATTTGATTTTGAAAAACTTTGAAAACCTGAAAAAAAATTGCACTGAAAAACAGAATCTTCCCTCTTGTGCCATCCTGGCGTTAAACGCCCAGAATGGTGCACATTCTGGTGTTTAACGCCCAAACCTATAGCCTTTTGGGCGTTAAACGCCCAACCAGGTACCCTGGCTGGCGTTTAAACGCCAGTCTGTCCTTCTTCACTGGGCGTTTTGAACGCCCAGCTTTTCTGTGTAATTCCTCTGCTGTATGTTCTGAATCTTTAATTTCTCTGTAGTATTGACTTGAGAAGACACAAATAAAAAATATTTTTGGATTTTTAATAATAAGAAAAAATCAAAATGCAACAAGAATCAAATAACTATGCATGCAAGACACCAAACTTAGCAGTTTGTATACTACTGACACTAATGAGAATGCATATGAGACACATAAAACACTCAAGTCAAGAGAATTCAAAGATCAGAGTAAGAAATCATCAAGAATTAATTTGAAGATCCTTAAGAACACATGAATGGATGCATGCAATTGACACCAAACTTAACATGAGACACTAGACTCAAACAAGAAATTTTTGGATGTTATGATTTTTTTTGATTTTTTTGTGTTTTTCGAAAATTAAGTGGAAAAAGATATCAAAATTCTTAATGAGAATCCCAGGAATCATGCAATGTTAGTCTAAAGCTTCAGTCTAAAGGAATTAGACATGGTTAGCCAAGCTTCAGCAGAACACTGCATTCAAGAGCTAAATTGATGAAGATCAATCAGCTTTGGTGATGATAAGAACATCACCTTGAAACACTAGAATTCATTCTTAAGAACTCTGAAGAAAAAATACCTAATCTAAGCAACAAGATGAACCGTCAGTTGTCCAAACTCAACAATCCCCGGCAACGGCGCCAAAAACTTGGTACTGTTGCCGGATCTTGGCACTGATGTTACCGGACCAAAAGCTTGCTCAAAACTTGAACAATCCCCGGCAACGGTGCCAAAAACTTGGTAGCGCGAAATTGTGATCAATACTTTTCACAACTCAAATAATCCCGGTAGTGAATCCAAAAACTTGGTGTTCAATACCATGGCATAAACACAACTTCGCACAACTAACCAGCAAGTGTACTGGGTCGTCCAAGTAATAAACCTTACGCGAGTAAGGGTCGATCCCACAGAGATTGTTGGTATGAAGCAAGCTATGGTCACCTTGTAAATCTTAGTCAGGCAAACTCAAATGGGTATGGTGATAAACGCATAAAACATAAAGATAAAGATAGAGGTACTTATGTAATTCATTGGTAGGAACTTCAGATAAGCGCATGAAGATGCCTTCCCTTCCGTCTCTCTGCTTTCCTACTGTCTTCATCCAATCCTTCTTACTCCTTTCCATGGCAAGCTTATGCAAGGGTTTCACCGTTGTCAGTGGCTACCTCCCATCCTCTCAGTGGAAATGTTCAACGCACCCTGTCACGGCACGGCTATCCATCTGTCGGTTCTCGATCAGGCCGGAATAGAATCCAGTGATTCTTTTGCGTCTGTCACTAACGCCCCGCCCTCAGGAGTTTGAAGCACGTCACAGTCATTCAATCATTGAATCCTACTTAGAATACCACAGACAAGGTTAGACCTTCCGGATTCTCTTGAATGCCGCCATCAGTTCTAGCCTATACCACGAAGACTCTGATCTCACGGAATGGTTGGCTCGATTGTCAGGCGAGCACTCGGTTGTCAGGCGATCAACCATGCATCGTGCAATCAGGAATCCAAGAGATATTCACCCAATCGAAGGTAGAACGGAGGTGGTTGTCAGTCACACGTTCATAGGTGAGAATGATGATGAGTGTCACGGATCATCACATTCATCAAGTTGAAGAACAAGTGATATCTTAGAACAAGAACAAGCGGAATTGAATAGAAGAACAATAGTAATTGCATTAATACTCGAGGTACAGCAGAGCTCCACACCTTAATCTATGGTGTGTGGAAACTCCACCGTTGAAAATACATAAGTACAGGGTCTAGGCATGGCCGAATGGCCAGCCTCCCAATGATCTAAGATAGCATAACAATGAAGATAGCTACCCCTTCGATGTCTGAATACAATAGTAAAAGGTCCTACTTATAGAAAACTAGTAGCCTAAGGTGTACAGAAATGAGTAAATGACATAAAAATCCACTTCCGGGCCCACTTGGTGTGTGCTTGGGCTGAGCAATGAAGAATTTTCGTGCAGAGACTTCTCTTGGAGTTAAACGCCAGCTTTTATGCCAGTTTGGGCGTTTAACTCCCATTTTGGTGCCAGTTCCAGCGTTTAACGCTGGGATATCTGAGGGTGACTTTGAACGCCGGTTTGGGCCATCAAATCTTGGGCAAAGTATGGACTATCATATATTGCTGGAAAGCCCAGGATGTCTACTTTCCAATGCCGTTGAGAGCGCGCCAATTGGGCTTCTGTAGCTCCAGAAAATCCGCTTCGAGTGCAGGGAGGTCAGAATGCAACAGCATCTGCAGTCCTTTTCAGTCTCTGAATCAGATTTTTGCTCAGGTCCCTCAATTTCAGCCAGAAAATACCTGAAATCACAGAAAAACACACAAACTCATAGTAAAGTCCAGAAAAGTGAATTTTAACTAAAAACTAATAAAAATATACTAAAAACTAACTAGATCATACTAGTTAGTGTGTGTGAGTATCATTCAAGTGTGGGAATCTTGGGACATTGGGGGAATAAAAGGGGTAGTTTTGTATTTTTATTGAAAATATTAGGAATTGGGTACATGCTCATGTATTGATCAAATGTATAGACCTTATGCATTGATGCTCTTGTATAAAGAAAAAAAAAATGAGAAAAAACAAAAGAAAAAGAAAAGAAAAAAATAATATGGAAAAGAAAAAAAAAGAAAAAAATAAAAAAAAGAAATAAAAAGGGGACAAAATGCCCCAAAGCAAAGTGTAGCTCAATAAAATCAATGCATGAGTGTTGTGAAATGAAAAGGGATACATGAGTATGTGAAAAAGTGAAAAATGGGTAGTTAGGTTAGAACTTAATTGTATAGGATGTCATAGGTTAGGTGGGAAGTTTAAGCTTATTAAAGATTCAAATTCCAAGCTCACTTAACCAAATATGCATCCTACCTTGACCCTAGCCCCATTACAACCTAAAGAAAAGACCTCATGATATATGTATGCATGCATGAAATATATGTCGATTGTTAGAAGAAAAACAAATCTTAGAAAGCATGATTAGGAGAGAATTGAGTGAATCAACCCTAAACACTTGAGCGAATAGAGTGCAAATACATCCGGTGAGGGTTTGATGCTCAATTACATGTTTCCACCAATGATCATCTCCTTTCATGCAAGTTTGTAAAAATATTTAATAGCTCAATTCAATTGTGGTTTGGCATGGTTGTTAATACCTTTTGCCCTTATGCTTATATATGCTTCTTGGAGATTGATTTATTTTGACCAAGCAATTGCATTCATTTAGATAGTTGCATATAGGTAGATTGCATTTAGTTAGTTCCATTGAATAAATGCCATACCCTTTACTTCATTCTTGGTTTAAGCATGAGGACATGCTTGGTTTAAGTGTGGGGAGGTTGACAAACCCCATTTTGAGGGTTTATCTTGTGCTTAATTTAGGGGGATTTTATAACCTTTTACCCACATTTATTCAATGAAATAGCATGGTTTTATAACTTCTCCCTTAATTGTGCTTAAGAGTGAAAACATGCTTTTTAGGACTTAAAATAGCTAAATCTAATTCTCCTTGATTCCATTAGATGCCTTGATATGTTTGTTAAGTGATTTCAGATTTAGGAGGCAAAGGTTGGATCAAGGGAATGAAGAAAGAAGCATGAAAAGTTGGAGAACTCATGAAGAAATGAAAGAACCGGAAAGCTGTCAAGCCGACCTCTTCGCACTTAAATGACCATAACTTGAGCTACAGAGGTCCAAATGATGCGGTTCTAGTTGGGTTAGAAAGCTAACATCCGGGGCTTCGAAACGATATAAGATTTGCCATAGTTGCTACAAGTATGGTGGCGCGCGCACGCACCGTTGCTGCCACCTAGTCCACTTGAAGCAAAACGTGGCCAGCGATTTTAGAAGCCTTGTGGGCCCAATCCAACTCATTTCTGATGCTATTTAACCCAAGGAGTGAAGAGGGAAACACATGTTAGTTACCATTAGTTTAGTTTAGTAGTTAGAATTAGTTTCTAGAGAGAGAAGCTCTCACTTCTCTCTAGAATTAGGATTAGGATTAGGTTTAGTTCTTAGATCTAGATTTAGATTCATCTTCTTCTACTTCTATCTTCTCAATTCCTTGTAGTTACATTCATTCTTCTCCTATTCTTTTGGTGTAACCTCTTTTATGTTGTTCTTATATTTTGTTGTAGATCTAGTATTGTTCCTTCTACTTTCTTTCAATTCAATTCAAGGTGATTCATAATAATTGTGTTTCTTTTGATTGTTGGTGTTAATTTCTTTTAATAATTGTTGTTAGATTCTCTTCTTGTTGTCAATTTGCTTTGCTTTTCTTTTGTGCCTTCCAAGTGTTTGATGAAATGCTTGGTAGGATTTTAGTATAGCTTTTGTTCCTCTTGGCTTTGGTTGAGTAATTAGTGACTCTTGAGTTATCTAATCCTTTTGTTGATTGATAATTAGAAGTTGCTAATTGATTTGAATACCTCTAAAGCTAGTCTTTCCTTTAGGAGTTGATTAGGACTTGAGGAATCAAATTGATTCATCCACTTGACTTTCCTCCATGGTTAGAGGTTAACTAAGTGGGAGCAATGGATAATTTGTTATCACAATTGAGGAGGATAACTAGGATAGGACTTCTAGTTCTCATATCTTGCCAAGAGCTTTATTAGTTGTTAGGTTATTTCCCTTGCCATTTATAATTCTTGTCTATAATCTCAAAAACACCAAAATAACTCACAACCAATAACAAGACACTTTATTGTAAATCCTAGGGAGAACGACCCGAGGTTTAAATACTTCGGTTATTAATTTTAGGGGTTTGTACTTGTGACAAACAAATTTTTGTATGAAAGGATTATTGCTTGGTTTAGAAACTATACTTCGACGAGATTTTATTTGAGAAATTCTAAACCGTAAAAAATCCAATCGTCAAAATGGCACCGTTGCCGGGGATTTGCAATGGTGTTGTGTTATTGGTTATTGTACATATGTGAATATTGTGAATAGGTTTATCTTTTGTTTGTTTCTTAATTTTTGTTAGTTTTATTTTGTTTTTCCATAATGAGTTCTCACTTTGGGTATGAGTTTGGCTCTAATTGTGTTGTAGGGAATGCGAACTTCAATGCTAACATGTACCAAGGATGGAACATTCCAAGATGGGAGGAGCCTCAAGGAATTGATCACTCCCATTGGCGTCAACCTCCGGACACTTATAGGTATAATTCTCATCCTAATGTATGTCAATTCAATGGTTATGGTGACTCCTTTTATGACAATCAACCACCACCATATACCTATGAATCTCATCCTCAACATGATGCTCAACCATACTCACAAGCCCCATATCACCAAAACCCTCCATATGACCCCAATCCTTATCCACCATACCCACCACCTTATGAGCCATACGAACCATACATGGAACCACCACCATTCCAACACAATTACTCTCAAGAACCACCTCAATGCACACCATCTCCATACCCTTACCAAGAAGAACCACCTTCCTACTATAAACCCTCTCTCCAAAATAATGAACCCTCTTATCCACCCCAAGCCCCAATGGATGACTCTCTCACATTGCTACTTCAAGGACAAGCGGATATGCAAAGGAACACCTTAGAGTTTGTGACTAACTTGACCAAGGTAGTGCATACTTTAGCCTACAAATGTTTGAACACTCAAGGTGCTTCCCTAGCCACATATGGAGAATCAATTGAAGAGCAAAGCATGAAGGAGAGATTGAAAACTCCGGTGGGGGATGAGGGAGGCTATTTTGTATTAGAACAATTGGAGAAGCCTATGATCATTGAAGAAAGGGAAGAAGTGGTTGAAGATTTAGGAGATGTTGAAAGTCCATGGGAATGTAGCATCATGGAGAACTCTTCCAAGAAGCTTAATATTCATGTTGAGGAGGGTGTGCAACCTCCAAGGCATATCATCGTTGGAGACTTGGAAGAGGCTTATCAAGAGATGGATTCGATCATGGATGAATTTCTCTCTACAATGGAATCCTCTCCCATTGGACATAAAGTTGAAGTCACAAAAGAGTGTGCACAACCTCCCAAGGATAACGAAAATGGCATGGTATATATTGAAATTGAAGAATATGAAGAGGTTGATCAAGAGATGAACTCATTCATCAATGAATTCCTATCCAAAGTTGAATCACCTCCCATTAAACAAGATGAAGCTCTTGAAGACAACACCAAGCCACGTAACAAAGGGGATGAGGTTGAAATTGAAGAAGCTTGTGAAGAGGTGGAAATAACTAAAGAAGAGCCTAAAGAAGTAGACCTTGCATTGTCTAAGTGTGGGGAGGTCTCCCTTCCCAAGTCACCATCCAAAACAACATTCAAGTGGGTAAAATTCTTATCCCTAAGCTTTACTTTCTCACTTGAATATGGTTTAATTGAAAATGACGGTCAACTTAGAGCTCTTTGTGGAGTCAAAAGTATAAGAGAGTTGTGTAGTGGTTGGAAACATCATTCTAAGCTCATGACAGTTGTAAGCTCAAAATTCAAGAGCAATGGTTGGTGTGAAACCAAATGGCATGGGTCTAGGAAGTTGTTTGGAGGTTTCTTTGAGAATTCCAAGGCCATACCACCCGGATGGAATAATGACGATCAATCTAAGGACGGGTGTCAAAACAAAGTATGGGATCCCGGATCGCACAATGAAAATCAAATTTGGGAGCTCATGGTTTGTGGAGAACTCCATCAAAGCTTAAAGATATTGAAATTGAAGAATGGAGCTTATTGGAGATTCAAGCATTGGTGGAAGTTCCAAGATGAGTACAAGCACAAGCCACCTTGAGAAGCGCTCCCCATAAGTCCAACTTAAGGACTTAAACTAAAAGTGCTAGGTGGGAGACACCCCACCATGGTAAACTCTTTCCATACTCTTTTAGTTTTGTTAATAAGTGAATTGAGTTGCCATTGTAGGTAGATTCTCATTTTCATTTTTATCTTTTGTAAATATTGGTAGAATTAGTTTAATTTCTTGTTTTTATTGTTTTATTGAGTTTAGTTAGTAGTATAGTATGTTGAATAATGTTTTAGGGTGTTTTGGTAGCTGTTTGGAGGATTGAAAGGCTTGGATTGGTGCAAGAACATAAAAAAAAAAATTTGAAAAACTGAACACCATCCACGCATGCGCGCACCTAACGCGTACACGCACCTGAGCATTTTCGACCATCCACGTGGACGCACACTGTACGCGTACGCGTGGATGCAAAATTTCACCTCCAGCCAAAAACCCGAGAGTTAGGCCTGCACTGTGCGAACATTGGGCCTAAGGCACAAGTCTATGCACGCGTGCGCGCACTTGGCGCGTACGCGCACATCATCTTAAATTCGCAATGCACGCGCACGCGCACTGTGCGCGCGCGCGTCGATTGCACGATCCACACTCCTGGTACTTTTACCCGAGAGTTGTGCC
Organism: Arachis hypogaea; assembly: GCF_003086295.3. NCBI lineage: Eukaryota > Viridiplantae > Streptophyta > Magnoliopsida > Fabales > Fabaceae > Arachis > Arachis hypogaea. The sequence continues at coordinate 36,983,044 of NC_092041.1, forward strand.
AGACTTGGGCCGACATTATGCCTCCGGCCTAACTCGATGCACGCGTGCGCGCACACGGCGCGTACGCATCCTTCGACCAATATACCCATCGACGCGTAAACGTGCATGACGCGCACGCGTCGGTAAAAAAAAATAAAAAAAATAAAAAAAATAAAAAAAAGAGTTTTTTTTCTCCCCTTCCATTTTCTTTTGCTTATCACATTCGCCTACTTCTACTATTTCCATTTTCATTTTGTTTCTATAGCATGTTTTCCGTTTTTTCTAAGTGTCATTTCAATAATGGTGTTGGATCTTACACTCAATTGTTGAGAAATTCTTGCATTATTTTGGTGCCTCTTGACTTGTTTGATATTGTTGGGTGATGAAACTTTTAAATCAATGCCTCATCTTATATGACTCTTGTGTCTTTGTGCATTGATATGACCTCATATTGTCTTTCATGACCCACTTCTTCTCATTTGAACTTGATGCTCAATACACTCTTCATGCTTTAACTTTACTCTTGCATCGAGCCTAATGATATGCCCTAGCTTACATTGTTTTCTTACTCACATGCTTAGCTAACATGTAGTAGGGACTCATACTCTTATTTGGCATTAGCCCCCGCCTATGTTCTAATTGCCTTGATATCTTTGTTATAGGCTTAATTTTCTTTCTTTCTTTCCTTTTGGGTTGGCCACCAATACGGAAGGAAAGGAAAGTTTCTAAATGGGGCAACAAACAAGTCATCTGCACAACCTTTTGAAGGAGCTCATCAATTGTAGCAACCCGTCCCCCTTGCTCATCTTTGAGTGCACCGAGGACGGTGCAAACTTTTAAGTGTGGGGAGGTCGTCCGACCGTTCAGCGATTTTGGGTGACAAGTTTCTAATTCCAACACTTTTGCATTTCATTCTAGGATTTTAGGATTTTTACTTGCATTCTCTTAATTTTTGCATATGTATACACAATAAGCTTAGTCAAAATAATGAGTTTTTCAAGATTTCTATCTATAGGGCACATTAATTGATTTGAGTGAAAGCTTTTCATAGAACTTGCTTGAAATATATATATTATGGATTATATTTTTGAGCTAAGAACACAAGCAAGTGAGATTTGAGCCTAATGGTGTGGTTACATCCTATAACCACTTATTTTCCTTCTTGTGTGCATTATTCTCTTTCTATGAATGTGATCTTTGATTTGTTTGATTCTTTATGTCCATTATTTTATGTATTCATGCATTTATATGATTGAGGCCATCATTTCATTAGCTCACTTACCCAAATGGCCTTACCTTTTATATTCCTTTGTTAGCCAATTTGAGCCTACGCTTAACCCACTTGTTCTTATTTTAGCACATTACAAGCCTTAAAGCGGAAAACAATAAATGTCCTTAATTTGGATCTTTGATTAGCTTAGGCAAGTGTGTGTGAGTATCATTCAAGTGTGGGAATCTTGGGACATTGGGGGAATAAAAGGGGTAGTTTTGTATTTTTATTGAAAATATTAGGAATTGGGTACATGCTCATGTATTGATCAAATGTATAGACCTTATGCATTGATGCTCTTGTATAAAGAAAAAAAAATGAGAAAAAACAAAAGAAAAAGAAAAGAAAAAAATAATATGGAAAAGAAAAAAAAAGAAAAAAATAAAAAAAAAGAAATAAAAAGGGGACAAAATGCCCCAAAGCAAAGTGTAGCTCAATAAAATCAATGCATGAGTGTTGTGAAATGAAAAGGGATACATGAGTATGTGAAAAAGTGAAAAATGGGTAGTTAGGTTAGAACTTAATTGTATAGGATGTCATAGGTTAGGTGGGAAGTTTAAGCTTATTAAAGATTCAAATTCCAAGCTCACTTAACCAAATATGCATCCTACCTTGACCCTAGCCCCATTACAACCTAAAGAAAAGACCTCATGATATATGTATGCATGCATGAAATATATGTCGATTATTAGAAGAAAAACAAATCTTAGAAAGCATGATTAGGAGAGAATTGAGTGAATCAACCCTAAACACTTGAGCGAATAGAGTGCAAATACATCCGGTGAGGGTTTGATGCTCAATTACATGTTTCCACCAATGATCATCTCCTTTCATGCAAGTTTGTAAAAATATTTAATAGCTCAATTCAATTGTGGTTTGGCATGGTTGTTAATACCTTTTGCCCTTATGCTTATATATGCTTCTTGGAGATTGATTTATTTTGACCAAGCAATTGCATTCATTTAGATAGTTGCATATAGGTAGATTGCATTTAGTTAGTTCCATTGAATAAATGCCATACCCTTTACTTCATTCTTGGTTTAAGCATGAGGACATGCTTGGTTTAAGTGTGGGGAGGTTGACAAACCCCATTTTGAGGGTTTATCTTGTGCTTAATTTAGGGGATTTTATAACCTTTTACCCACATTTATTCAATGAAATAGCATGGTTTTATAACTTCTCCCTTAATTGTGCTTAAGAGTGAAAACATGCTTTTTAGGACTTAAAATAGCTAAATCTAATTCTCCTTGATTCCATTAGATGCCTTGATATGTTTGTTAAGTGATTTCAGATTTAGGAGGCAAAGGTTGGATCAAGGGAATGAAGAAAGAAGCATGAAAAGTTGGAGAACTCATGAAGAAATGAAAGAACCGGAAAGCTGTCAAGCCGACCTCTTCGCACTTAAATGACCATAACTTGAGCTACAGAGGTCCAAATGATGCGGTTCTAGTTGGGTTAGAAAGCTAACATCCGGGGCTTCGAAACGATATAAGATTTGCCATAGTTGCTACAAGTATGGTGGCGCGCGCGCGCATAGTACGCGCACGCACCGTTGCTGCCACCTAGTCCACTTGAAGCAAAACGTGGCCAGCGATTTTAGAAGCCTTGTGGGCCCAATCCAACTCATTTCTGATGCTATTTAACCCAAGGAGTGAAGAGGGAAACACATGTTAGTTACCATTAGTTTAGTTTAGTAGTTAGAATTAGTTTCTAGAGAGAGAAGCTCTCTCTCACTTCTCTCTAGAATTAGGATTAGGATTAGGTTTAGTTCTTAGATCTAGATTTAGATTCATCTTCTTCTACTTCTATCTTCTCAATTCCTTGTAGTTACATTCATTCTTCTCCTATTCTTTTGGTGTAACCTCTTTTATGTTGTTCTTATATTTTGTTGTAGATCTAGTATTGTTCCTTCTACTTTCTTTCAATTCAATTCAAGGTGATTCATAATAATTGTGTTTCTTTTGATTGTTGTTGTTAATTTCTTTCAATAATTGTTGTTAGATTCTCTTCTTGTTGTCAATTTGCTTTGCTTTTCTTTTGTGCCTTCCAAGTGTTTGATGAAATGCTTGGTAGGATTTTAGTGTAGCTTTTGTTCCTCTTGGCTTTGGTTGAGTAATTAGTGACTCTTGAGTTATCTAATCCTTTTGTTGATTGATAATTAGAAGTTGCTAATTGATTTGAATACCTCTAAAGCTAGTCTTTCCTTTAGGAGTTGATTAGGACTTGAGGAATCAAATTGATTCATCCACTTGACTCTCCTCCATGGTTAGAGGTTAACTAAGTGGGAGCAATGGATAATTTGTTATCACAATTGAGGAGGATAACTAGGATAGGACTTCTAGTTCTCATATCTTGCCAAGAGCTTTATTAGTTGTTAGGTTATTTCCCTTGCCATTTATAATTCTTGTCTATAATCTCAAAAACCCCAAAATAACTCACAACCAATAACAAGACACTTTATTGTAAATCCTAGGGAGAACGACCCGAGGTTTAAATACTTCGGTTATTAATTTTAGGGGTTTGTACTTGTGACAAACAAATTTTTGTATGAAATGATTATTGCTTGGTTTAGAAACTATACTTCGACGAGATTTTATTTGAGAAATTCTAAACTGTCAAAAATCCAATCGTCAGGCATGGATCAAAGGAAGCAAGGAAGAAAGCATACAAGTAGAGAGAAGCATAAAAGTCAAAGAAGCAAAGTCAGCCATGCACGCGCACGCGCACAAGGCGCTCGCGCGCACATTGCAAAACAGGCCAAGGGCACGCACGCGTACCGTGCGCGCACGCGCCGATGATGGCACATGACCTCACTAATGCAACACGTGCCTGGCGATTTGAGGGGGTTTCTGAACCCATTTTGGCACCAAATGCTAAGGGAGAGGAATATAAGGATGAAGGATTAAGGGGAAGGCATTAGAGAATGAACTAGGCAATAATACATACTCACTAGGATTAGTTTAGAGTTAGTTTCTAGAGAGAGAAGCTCTCACTTCTCTCTAGAATTAGGATTAGGTTTAGGTTAATCTCTCTTCTTAGATCTAGGTTTAATTCATGCTTTGATTCAATTTTCCTTTATCAATTCTCAATCTTCTCATCTCTCTCTTTCTAGTTATGTGCTTTCATAATTGTAATTCTTCATTTTGTTTTGGATAGATTGTTGTTCCTTTGTTTCCTTTCAATAATGCAATTTGAGGTAATTCATGATAGTTGTGATCTCCATGATTGTTGTTGTTAATTCTTTGCAGTAATTGTTGTTAGATTCTATTCTTGTTATCAATTTACTATGCTTTTCTTTTGTGCCTTCCAAGTGTTTGATGAAATGCTTGGTTGAGTTTTAGTGTAGGTTTTGTTCCTCTTGGCCTAGGTAGAGTAATTAGTGACTCTTGAGTTATCTAATTCCTTTGTTGATTGATAATTAGAAGTTGCTAATTGATTTGAATGCCTCTAAAGCTAGTCTTTCCTTTAGGAGTTGATTAGGACTTGAGGAATCAAATTGATTCATCCACTTGACTTTCCTTCATGGTTAGAGGTTAACTAAGTGGTAGTAATAAACAATTCTCATCACAATTGAAAAGGATAACTAGGATAGGAATTCTAGTTTTCATACCTTGCCAAGAGTCTTTTATAGTTGTTAGTTTACTTTCATTGCCATTTACTTTCATGCCTCTTATCAAAACCCCAAAAATAACTCAACCAATAACAAGACACTTCATTACAATTCCTAGGGAGAACGACCCGAGGTTTGAATACTTCGGTTTATAAATTTTAGGGGTTTGTTTTAGTGACAAACAATCTTTTGTATGAGAGGATTATTATTGGTTTAGAAACTATACTTGCAACGAGAATTCAATTGTGAAATTCTAAACCGTCAAAAATCCGTTCATCAAAATGGTGCCGTTGCCGGGGATTTGCAATGGTGTTATGTTATTGGTTATTGTACATATGTGAATAGTGTAAATATCTTGCTTTTTGCTTCATTTGCTAGTGTAGAATTTTATTTTCTTTTTCCACCATGAATTCTCACTTTGGCTATGAGTTTGGTTCTAATTATGTTGTAGGTAATGAGAGCTTCAATGAGGATGTGTATCAAGGATGGAACAATCAAAGGTGGGAGGAGCCATATGCATATGATCAATCTCCATGGCAACAACCTCCACCAATGCACCATGAAGAAGAGCCATTCTATGATGCATATCAACCCAATAGCTATGGTGAATCACCTTGTGACTTTCAAGAACCACCACCATATGCCTATGAATCATATCCTCAACATGAACCCCAACCATTCTCACAAGCCCCTCCACACCAAGCACCTTCCTATGACCCATACCCATCGTACAACCAATCATCCATCCCATGTTTTTATGACAACTATGAGCAAGAACCCTTCGAACCACCACAACCCTATCAAGATTACTTCCAAGAACCACCTCAATACATACAATCTCCACAACTTTACCAAAAAGAATCATCTTCCTATTATGAACCCTCGCTCCAAAATGATGAACCTTCCTACCCACCACGAGCCTCAATGGACGATTCTCTCATTTTGTTACTTCAAGGACAAGAGGCCATGAAGCGGGATACACTTGAGTTTGTGACCAATTTGACGAAGGTGGTGCACACCTTAGCCCACCAATGTTTGAATGTTCAAGGTACTTCCGTGACCAAATGTGAAAAGTTAGAAGAAGAGCAGAGCATGCAGGAGAAAGTGGAGAATCCGGTAGAGAATGAGGAGTCCAATTTTGTGTTGGAACAATTGGAGGAGCCTATGCTCATTAAAAAAAAAGAAGAAGTGGTTGAAGATTTAGGAGATGTTGAAAGTCCATGGGAATGTAGCAGCATGGAGCACTCTTTCAAGAAGCTTGAAGTTGATGTTGACGAGGGTGCGCAACCTCCAAGGCATATCATCATTGGAGACTTGAAAGAGGCTTATCAAAAGATGGATTCAATCATGGATGAATTTCTCTCTATAATGGAATCCTCCCCCATTGGACATGAAGTTGAAACTATAAAGGAGTGTACATAACCTTCCAAGGAAAGCGAAAATGGCATGGTGTATATTGAAATTGAAGAATATGAAAAGGTTGATCAAGAGATGAACTCATCCATCAATGAATTTCTATCCAAAATTGAATCACCTCTCATTAGACAAGATGAAGTTCTTGAAGACAACGCCAAGCCAAGTGGAAAAAGGGAAAAGGTTGAAACTGAAGAAGCTTGTGAAGAGGTGGAAACAATAAAAGAGAAGCACACGGAAGTGGACCTTGCATTGTCTAAGTGCGGGGAAGCCCCCCCTTCCCAAGTTGCCATCCAACACAACATTCAAGTGGAAAAAATCTCTATCTCTAAGCTTTAATTTCTCACTTGAATGTGGGTTGATTGAAAATGATGGTCAACTTAGAACTCTTTGTGGAATTAAAAGTAAGAATGAGTTGTGTAGTGGTTGGAAAGTTGGTGTTAAGCTTATCAAGGTCAAGGCCCCAAGGTATAGGGATGATGTTGGGACAAGAATCGCTTTGTATGGGTCTAGAAGGAAGCATTGGTGGAGTAAAGAGAATTCCATGTGTCAATCACCCGTAGGTCAACCATCCATCCGCCAGAATCGTGAAACTCAACTAACGGTTGGATGCGAAGATAAGATATGGGATCCCGGTTCGCTATGTGCAAATCAACTATGGGAACTCATATCTTGGGTGGAACTTTGCCCAAGCTTAATAAAAATGGTTGGAAATTCTGTCAACCAAGTGAGGAGCAACGATCCTTGGATATTCAAGGATGAGTACAAACATAAGCCACCATGACAACAAGCATCTCAAAATGTCCAACTTAAGGACTTAAACTAAAAGTACTAGGTGGGAGACACCCCACCATGGTAAACTCTTTCCACTCTCTTTTAAATTTGTTCAATAAGTGATTTGAGTTACCATTGTAGGTAGATGTTTCATACAAATTTGTTTGTACAACTTAATTGTTAGCTTAGTCACATGCATGTTGTGTTTAGTAGTAGATGAATAATATCAAAATTGCATTTTTGTGAATTGTATGATGGATGAGTGAATAAGAGTTGTGAACACTATGGGGAACACCCAGCATCATTTTTCATGTGAAAAAAAAGGGGATGGATGCGCGCGCACAAAGTACGCGTACGCGTCCCTGTGCAGATGCACCATCGCCCACATACCCGAGAGTTGGGCCTCTCTTGGGCAAACATTATGCCCTGAACACAACCTAACCCACGCGGACGCGCACTTGACGCGTCCGCGCCGATCTGCTACTGCAAATTGTTGAGCCAATCCCCAGAGAGTTGGGCCAGCTCTGAGCCAACCTTAGGCCCCTAGCCCAACTCGATCTGCGCGGACGCGCACCTGCCGCGTGCGCGCCTGTATGTCAATAATGGACAAGACGCGCACGCGCACGCATCGCGCTAGTGCGCACCTTATCCCATATCGTCACCGTACGCGGACGCGTACATGCCGCGCGCGCGTCCTTACGTGCTGCCACCAATCTAGGCTTCTAACCCGAGAGTTGGGCGTGCCTCATGCCCACTCTAAGCTTCAGGCCCAATCTCACGTACGCGTGCGCGCACTGTACGCGCACGCGCACGTTACCTAAATTGCCAACCCACGCTATAGCGCACTGCACGCCCACGCGTGGATCTCCATTCTCCCCAATGCGCGCGGACGCGTACATGCCGCGTGTGCGCCGGTCTGGTAGCGCGACCTCCAGGCCATTCTCCAGAGAGTTAGGCCTGAGTTGGGCCAACTCTAAGCCCCTAGCCCAACTCCATGCACGCATGCGCGCACAGTACGCGCACGCGTCCCTTCCTATTTAGCTCATCCACGCTTCAGCGCGTTGTACGCGCATGCGTAGGCACCCAGTTTCCTAAATCGACGCGAATGCACAAGGTGCGCGCGCGCGCCGATTCAAAAATAGGGATAACCCTAATACGCGATGCACACTGCGCAGTCGTGCATTTCCCCCCAACCTCCATTTCCGTTTCTTCTTCTTCTTCCCCCCATAACCACCACCTCTGCTCCGCCGACCACCACCACACGGCCGCCCCTTCTCTCACCGTCACCCGACTCATCCTCGTCCTCTCTCTCTCCTCCACTCACTCTCTCTCCTCCTTCCTTCCGTCTCTCAGCCTCACCATTGTCCGCGGCCACCACCGCCGCCGTTCCACCATCACTGCCGGTGGCAACACTCGGCAGCACCCTCCCTCTCTTTCATTGTTACACATCCTCGCTGACCTTCTTTCACTCAACCCCTCATTCTTCCGATCACCACCGCCGCCACTCATCTTTCCGGCCACCGTCCACGGCGGCGCAGCTCCGGGCCCTATTGCCCCCCATTCCCCCTTCCATTATTAATTCCCCTGCTCCCAGGTTCCTGCCCCATTTCTGTTATATTTTTTTAATTACTGTAATTGCATGTTAGTTAGTTAGACTTAGAACTTTGTATGTTAGGTTAGATAGAAATAATTGCGGTTAGGTAGCTAGGGCTGGATAGAGGATTCTAGGCCTGATAAGTGCTCCGTTCGTGCATATGTTGCTGTCTGCTTATCTGGATGTTGCATGCTGATTTTGGACTGTTTTTATGCATTTTTTGTTGCCTGAATACTATACCACTGCTGCTGTGCCTAATTGATGTTGTTTTCTGTGCTATTTGTGCTAAATTGCTATCCGGGAACGTCCAATTTTAAGTCGGAATGCTGCCCGATTTTCAAGGAAATTAGTTTCATTTTGATCTTTATTTCAGTTTTGGGCAAATTTCCATTTCCTTTTGACTTCCCGAATTTGCACAATCATTGTGAACATGGACCACAACTTCTCTCTTAATTGCACATAAATATCATCATATCACTAACCTACTTTTCTTACTCACTAATTTCTTTAACCATCTAACTTCCACTCACCTTTAACCCTCTTTAACAATTCTTTTACAATATGATGATAATATTGCCTTTTGAATGGGAGTGTTGCCTTTAATGTAAGATGCTTATTCCTTGCAACATCATGATTGTTTTTGTCAATTGTATCCTGAACATGCCTTCTTTGTTACATGCTAAATGTCTTATATATTCAATCATATTTTTCAGGATGGCGGATAGAGGCAAAGCCATAGCCACTGCTTCTAAGAAGAGAAAACACTCTACCCCCTCCATTCCTTCCATCTACAAGCACTATGCTAAGAATCCATTAAATGATGAGGAAAAAGAAAATCAGCAGTTGCCTTCTACCAATCCAGACAAATTCCCCAATCTCTACTGTGAGCTTTGGTTTTCTAGATATCGAACAACGAAGCTGAATACTAAGAAGAAGTTGCTCCTACCTAATGATGTGAGACGGTCCATTACCGGTCGGATCCTTGAGTTAGGCATTGACTTTGTTGACCGGGATTTGGGTGATATAAATATATCTTGGGTGAAGGAATTCTACTGCAACTTCTTCCGTCCGACCTTGGATTCGGTTCAGGTGCGGGGTAGAGAGGTTATGATTACTGAGACTGCTATTGAGGAGGCGCTACAGTGCCGGCATGTACCTGATGAGCTGTGTGCCCATCAGCAGGCTGAGTTGGCCATACACAGCATGACTTTTGATTATGAGGCACTCAGGAGTGTTATTGGGTTACCAGATGCCACATGGGTTATGGATGCAAATAATACTAAGCCGAAAGGGATGCTCTTTACTCATCTGACTCGTGAGGCCAAGACTTGGCAGATGATATTCGCATGCTATGTCCTACCCACCACCCACTTTTCTGAGATCCCTATGGAGATGCTTCTACTGATTGGGTGTGTCATGGAGGGGAAGGATGTCTCTTTCCCTAGACTTATCAGACAGTGTATGTGGCGGGCGCATATTCGTGGCCTACTCCCATTTCCTACATTGGTCACGAGTATGGCGGCCCTAGCTGAGGTCCCATGGCTGGACGATGATGTGCGACCACCGCCCCCTGATGCTGATGACAGGGAGGTTACTATTCCCTGGGGTGGTTGGGTGCATGAGAGACCACTTGCTAGATGCCGATCTCGGGCTAGAGCTGTCATGGGGACACCTTCACCGTCAGCCCCTACAGCTGCCCCTTCATCCTCTACAGCCGCAGCTCCTTCATCATCTACAGATCCTCCAGCAGCACCTGAGCCTACCTATCTCCTGGTCCAACGTCTGTTCCGGTTCTTAGAGCGCGAGAGACGCCATGTCAGACGCCGTTTAGACAGGATGGACCAGGCACTGATTTCTTTGGGTGCTGAGCTACCTCCGCTCCCCGATTCTCCGGCCTCCGATGAGCAGGATCATCAGGAGGAGGATGCGGAGGCACCAGTTCAGCAGGATGCCCCTGACACTACAGAGCCACCACAGACTCATGAGGATCCGGTCCCACAGCCAGAGCCTATCGTTGTACCTCCCACTGATCCTCCGGTTTAGCATCGAGGACGATGCTTGATTTTAAGTGTGGGGACAGCACCGGTAGCATTATTTGGGAACCGGTGAACTTTTCGGCCTAGTTATCTTATTTTGCACATCTTTGTATATATTTTGATGCACTTCTAGTTTGCTTTGGATACTTTTATTGCTTATTTTGGATTTTAGATATTTTGATGCTTATGGATATTTTTAGATGTTTTGGATGATAGATTCCGTACTTTTAGTTGGATTTGTCTTTATACATTTTTGTTTATCTTTATTTTTAGTTGTGGTTGTGATTAGAAATCATACTTTGAATTGCAAATACTTAGTCACCCTTTTTGCATAAGAAATTGGTTTTAAGTGAAAAAGGAAAGGGTGAACTAAGAAAAAAAAAATTTTGAATTTTTCAATCACAACAATGCTTAGTCAAACATTGAAATTTTCCAAGGAGTTTGAATATAGGGCATTAACCCAATGGATTGAAAGAAAAATTTTTGGTGAAACTTGCTTGAATTTCATACTTTGTGAAGCATGTATTGAACTAAGAACACAAGCTTGTGAGACTTGAGCCTATTGATGTGGTTACATTTTATAACCACTTATCTTCCATTCTTGTGTGGAATTGTTCTCTTTCTATGATTGTGATCCTTGATTTGCTTGATTCTATATGTCCATTTATCTCTTGTATTTATGCATTTATATGATTGAGGCCATTACTTCATTAGCCCACTTACCCAAATAGCCAACCTTTTATTCTCCATTGTTAGCCAATTTTGAGCCTATGCTTAACCAACTTATTCTCAATTTAGCACATTACAAGCACATGGCGGAAAACCAATAAAAGTCCTTGTTTGGATCTTTGATTAGCCTAGGCTAGTGAGAGTGTTTATTATTCAAAGTTGGTGAGGCTTGGGAACATTGGATGGGATAAAAGGGGTGGTACACTTTCATGTTTAGGAATTGGGTACATACTCATGTATTAATTAAATGAATAGACCTTATGCATTGATGTTCTTGTATATAGTTTGACAAAAGAAAAAGAAACGAAAAGAAAAAAAAAAGAGAAATAAAAGTGAAAATGAGAAAAACAAAAGAAAAGAAAAGAAAAAAAAAGAAAAAATTGTATATGGAAAAAAGAAGGAAAAATAATAAAGAGGGGACAAAATGTCCCAAAGTGAAGTCAATAAAAAGGAATCAATGCATAGGTGTTATGAATCAAATAAGGATGCATGAATATGTAAGAAAAAGTGAAGAATGGGTAGTTAGAATAGTTTGAACTTGTACAGGTCATTATAGAGTTAGGTGGGGAAGTCTATGCTAATCAAAGATCCAAATCTTAGTCCACTTAACCATAAATGATCCTACCTTGACCCTAACCCCATTACAACCTAAATGAAAGACCTCATGATGAATGTATGCATGCATTGAATAAATGTTGATTGTTAGAAGAAAATCAAATTTTGGAAAGCTTGATTAGAAGAGAATTGAGTGGATTAACCCCTAAATACTTGAGTGAATAGAGCGGATACACATCCGGTGAGGGTTCAAAAGTTCAATTACATGTGTTCACCCATATTATTTATATTCTTGCAAGTCTAAATTCTTTTTGATAATTCAATACAATTGTGGTTTGGAATTAATTCCTCTTGCCTAGCCCTTGTGCTTACACATGCTCTCTTGGAAATTTGATATGTTTGAATTAAGCATTTGCATTTACTTTAGGTAGTTGCATTTAGATAGGATTCATATAGTTTATTTGCATTCAATAAATGTTATAACCTTTAGTTCCTTCTTATTTTAGCATGAGGACATGCTAAGGTTTAAGTGTGGGGAGGTTGACAAACCCCAATTTGACGGTTTGTTTTGCATTGAATTTAGAATATTTTGATAACCTTTCGTCACATTTAGCCTAGGAATTAGCATGGTTTTGTTATCTCTCCCATATTCGTGCTTAAGTGTAAAACATGCTTTTTAAGCCTTATTTTGATGAATTCTAGTTTTTCTTTGATTTCATAAGATGCCTTGATGTGTCTGCTAGTAATTCCAGGATTGAAATAGGCTAGGCATGGATCAAAGGAAGCAAGGAAGGAAGCATACAAGTAGAGAGAAGCATAAAATTCAAAGAAGCAAAGTCAGCCATGCACGCGCACGCGCACAAGGCGCTCGCGCGCACATTGCGAAACAGGCCAAGGGCACGCATGCGTACCGTGCGCGCACGCGCCGATGATGGCACATGACCTCACTAATGCAACACGTGCCTGGCGATTTGAGGGGGTTTCTGAACCCATTTTGGCGCCAAATGCTAAGGGAGAGGAATATAAGGATGAAGGATTAAGGGGAAGGCATTAGAGAATGAACTAGGCAATAATACATACTCACTAGGATTAGTTTAGAGTTAGTTTCTAGAGAGAGAAGCTCTCACTTCTCTCTAGAATTAGGATTAGGTTTAGGCTAATCTCTCTTCTTAGATCTAGGTTTAATTCATGCTTTGATTCAATTTTCCTTTATCAATTCTCAATCTTCTTATCTCTCTCTTTCTAGTTATGTGCTTTCATAATTGTAATTCTTCATTTTGTTTTGGATAGATTGTTGTTCCTTTGTTAGATTCTATTCTTGTTATCAATTTACTATGCTTTTCTTGTATGCCTTCCAAGTGTTTGATGAAATGCTTGGTTGGGTTTTAGTGTAGGTTTTGTTCCTCTTGGCCTAGGTAGAGTAATTAGTGACTCTTGAGTTATCTAATTCCTTTGTTGATTGATAATTAGAAGTTGCTAATTGATTTGAATGCCTCTAAAGCTAGTCTTTCCTTTAGGACTTGATTAGGACTTGAGGAATCAAATTGATTCATCCACTTGACTTTCCTTCATGGTTAGAGGTTAACTAAGTGGTAGTAATAAACAATTCTCATCACAATTGAAAAGGATAACTAGGATAGGAATTCTAGTTTTCATACCTTGCCAAGAGTCTTTTATAGTTGTTAGTTTACTTTCATTGCCATTTACTTTCATGCCTCTTATCAAAACCCCAAAAATAACTCAACCAATAACAAGACACTTCATTACAATTCCTAGGGAGAACGACCCGAGGTTTGAATACTTCGGTTTATAAATTTTAGGAGTTTGTTTTAGTGACAAACAATCTTTTGTATGAGAGGATTATTGTTGGTTTAGAAACTATACTTGCAACGAGAATTCAATTGTGAAATTCTAAACCGTCAAAAATCCGTTCATCAATGGAAAGGCCTTTAACCTTCACTAACACGTCCTCTACCAATCCATAAGCTTGTTTTATTAACTTGTCTGCCATCTCTACTGAGATTCTTACAGTTTGTACCTCAAAGATCCCCAGTTTCTCCATTACAGAGAGTGGCATAAGATTTATACCTGACCCCAAGTCACACAGAGCCTTCTCAAAGATCATGGTGCCTATAGTACAGGGTATTAAGAATTTACTAGGATCTTCTTTATTTTGATGTAAAGTTTGCTGAACCCATGTATTTAGTTCACGAATGAGCAAGGGAGGTTCATCTTCCCAAGTCTCATTACCAAACAACTTGGCATTCAGCTTCATGATGGCTCCTAGATATTGAGCAACTTGCTCTTCAGTTACATCTTCATCCTCTTCAGAGGAAGAATAGTCCTCAGAGCTCATGAATGGTAGAAAGAGGTTTAATGGAATCTCTATAGTCTCTATATGAGCCTCAGATTCCTTTAGGTCCTCAATAGGGAACTCCTTTCTGTTTGGAAGATGTCCCATGAGGTCTTCCTCATTGGGATTCACGTTCTCCCCTTCCTCTTTGGATTTGGCCATGATGATTATATCAATGGCCTTGCACTCTCTTTTTGGATTCTCTCCTGTATTGCTTGGGAGAGTACTATGAGGAGTTTCAGTGATTTTCTTACTCAGCTGACCCACTTGTGCCTCCAAATTTCTAATGGAGGACCTTGTTTCATTCATCAAACTCAAAGTGGCCTTAGATAGATCAAAGACTATGTTTGCTAAGCTAGAGGGGCTCTGCTCAGAATTCTCTGTCTGTTGCTGAGAGGATGATGGAAAAGGCTTGCTATTGCTAAACCTGTTTCTTCCACCATTGTTATTATTGAAGCCTTGCTTTTGTGGATCCTTCCATGAAAATTTGGATGATTTCTCCATGATGGGTTATAGGTGTTGCCAAAGGCTTCACCCATGTAATTTACCTCTGCCATTGCAGGGTTCTCAGGATCATAAGCTTCTTCTTCAAAAGATGCTTCTTTAGTACTGTTGGATGTATTTTGCAATCCATTCAGACTCTGAGAAATCATGTTGACTTACTGAGTCAACATTTTGTTCTGAGCCAATATGGCATTCAGAGCATCAATTTCAAGAACTCCCTTCCTTTGAGGCGTCCCATTACTCACAAGATTCCTTTCAGAAGTGTACATAAACTGGTTATTTACAACCATGTCAATGAGTTCCTGAGCTTCTGTAGGTGTTTTCTTTAGGTGAATAGATCCACCTACAGAATGGTCCAATGACATCTTAGATAATTCAGACAGACCATCATAGATTATATCCAGGATGGTCCATTCTGAAAGCATGTCAGAAGGACACTTTTTGGTCAGTTGCTTGTATCTTTTCCAAGCTTCATAGAGGGATTCACCTTCTTTTTGTCTGAAGGTTTGAACATCCACTCTAAGCTTGCTCAGCTTTTAAGGAGGAAAGAACTTGGTTAAGAATGCCGTGACCAGCTTATCCCAAGAGTTCAGGCTATCTTTAGGTTGAGAGTCCAACCATACTCTAGCTCTGTCTCTTACAGCAAAAGGGAAAAGCATAAGCCTATAGACCTCGGGATCAACCCCATTGGTCTTAACAGTATCACAGACCTGCAAGAATTCAGTTAAGAACTAAAAAGGATCTTCTGATGGAAGTCCATAAAACTTGCAATTCTGTTGCATCAGAGA
Organism: Arachis hypogaea; assembly: GCF_003086295.3. Taxonomy (NCBI): domain Eukaryota; kingdom Viridiplantae; phylum Streptophyta; class Magnoliopsida; order Fabales; family Fabaceae; genus Arachis; species Arachis hypogaea. The sequence continues at coordinate 36,998,649 of NC_092041.1, forward strand.
AACTAATTGAGGCTTTAGCTCAAAATTGTTTGCTCCAATGGCAGGAATTGGGATGCTTCTTCCATATAAGTTGGAATTTAGTGCAGTAAAGTCACCAAGCATATTCTTTGCATTGTTGGCATTGTTGTTATTTTTGGCTGCCATGTCTCCTTCTTTTTTGAATGTTTCTGTCAAGTCCTCTCTAGAGGGTTGTGCTTTAGCTTCCCTTAGCTTCCTCCTTAGAGTCCTTTCAGGTTCAGGATCTACTTCAACAAGAATGTCCTTGTCCTTGCTCCTGCTCATATGAAAAAGAAGAGAACAAAAAAGAAGAGGAATCCTCTATGTCATAGTATAAAGATTCCTTTATGTGAGTAGAGGAAGAAAAGAATAGAAGAAGGAGAAGAGAAAAATTCGAACACAGAGGAGAAGAGAGGGTTCGAATTTTTAGATGAAGAGAAGTGTTAGTAAATAAATAAATAAATAAAAGGAGATGAGAGAGAGGAGTTTTCGAAAATTGTTTTTCAGAAATGGTTAGTGATTTTCGAAAATTAGAGATAGAAAAGTAGTTAGGTGGTTTTGAAAAAGATAAGAAACAAACAAAAAGTCAAGTAGTTAGTTGAAAAAGATTTGAAATTCAATTTTTAAAAAGATAAGAAGTTAGAAAAAGATTTTTGAAATCAAATTTTTGAAAAAGATATGATTTGAAAAAATTATGATTAAAAAGATATAGTTGAAAAAGATATTTTAAAAAAAGATTTGAAAAGGAAATTAAAAAGATTTGATTTTTAAAATTAAAATTGATTACTTGACTAACAAGAAACTAAAAGATATGATTCTAGAATTTAAAGATTGAACCTTTCTTAACAAGAAAGTAACAAACTTCAAATTTTTGAATGAATCACATTAATTGTTAGCAAAGTTTTCGAAAATTTGAAATGAAATTAAGAAAAAGATTTTGAAAAATATTTTTAAATTTTCGAAAATCATAAAAGAAAAATGAAAAATATTTGATTTTTGAAAAAGTTTTGAAAAGATAGGATTTTTAGAATTGAAAATTTGACTTGACTTATAAGAAATAGCTAAGTTTTAAAAATTTTTGACTAAGTCAACTCAAATTTTTAAAATTTATGAGAGAAAAAAGGAGAAGATTTTTTTATTTTTGATTTTTTTAATGAGGAGAGAGGAAAACACAGAAATGACTCAAAACATGAAAATGCAAGATCAAAACACATAATGCATGCAAGAACACTTTGAATGTCAAGATGAACACCAAGAACACATTGATGATCATGATGAACATCAAGAACTTATTTTTGAAAAATTTTCAAGAAAAGAAAACATGCAAGACACCAAACTTAGAAATTTTTAATGCTTAGACACTAACAAACGAAAAATGTATATGAAAAACAACAAAAGACACAAAACAAGAAAATATGAAGATCAAACAAAGAAAATCCTCAAGAACAACTTGAAGATCATGAAGAACACATGCATGAGTTTTCGAAAAATGAAAGAAAAATAAAAACATGCAATTGACACCAAACTTAAAATTTGACTCTAGACACAAACAAGAAACACAAAATATTTTTGGTTTTTATGATTTTATTAATTTTTTTGTATTTTTCGAAAATTATCTTAGAAAAAAACGAAAACAAAGAAAAAATATTTGAAAGATTTTTGAAAAGTTTTTTAAAAGAAAATTACCTAATCTGAGCAACAAGATTGAAGAACTGAAGATTGATGGTTTAGAAGTTATAGTAAACTCTCGTTGTAAGTATAGTTACTAAACCAAGCAATCAACCTTTCTTACAAACGTTTTGGTTGTCACAAGTAACAAACCCTTTTAAAATTGATAACCGAGTATTCAAACCTCGGGTCGTCTTCTCAAGGAATTGCAGGGAGGTATGTTTTTATTATTGGTTATAGGTTTTGTAAATTGGGGTTTTGAAAGTGAGGAACAAGTAAATTAAATTACAAATAAAATAAATGGTTAACTATAAAATAAACTCTTGGCAAGATATGAAAATTCGGAAGTCCTATCCTAGTTAATCCTATAAGAATGGAGGTTAATCCCACTTAGTTAACCTTTGCGTAAGCAAGAGAAAGTCAAGTGAACCAATTGGTTAGATTTTCCAAGTCCTAGCCAAATCCTAAGAAAAGACTAGAGTTAGTGGAATACCTCAAGAGCTTCCAGTTAATCAATTAAAGCCAATAATATAAAAAGCTAAATAAGAATCATAAATATCTGGAATACCTCAAATAATATTCATTCAAAGCAGTCAAATCTAACATGGAAAATATTCATAAGCCAATTGGGCAACATAAATCAAACATAAATAAAAGCATTAAAGTATCTCCAAGTAGAAGAGAAGTCAAAATAAAGGAATATTGAACCTGATGAAGAGTTGAAATCCTAAATCCTTTAAGAGGAATCCTAATCCTAAAACCTAAGAGAGAGGAGAGAACCTCTCTCTCTAAAAACTACATCTAAAACCTAAAATTGAATTATGAAAAAGTCTCCCCATGAATGGATGTATTCCCCCACTTTATAGCTTCTAATCTGTGTTTTCTGGGCCGAGAACTGGGTCAAAAACAGCCCAGAAATCGCTGTTTAAGAATTTAGCCACGCTGATTTTCGCAGATGCAACGCGTCCGCGTGGATCACGAGTTCGGGTCACCTAGCGATATGGCCACTATAGCAGATTATATATCAAATTGAAGTCCCGGATGTTAGCTTTCCAACGCAAGTGGAACCGCATCATTTGGACCTCTGTAGCTCAAGTTATGATCGTTTTAGTGCGAGAGGGTCAGGCTGACAGCTTTTCAGTTCCTTCAACTTCTTATATTCCTTCCACTTTTGCATGCTTCATTTCCATCCTCTAAGCCATTCCTGCCCTGTAATCTCTGAAATCACTTAACACACATATCAAGGCATCTAATGGTAATAAGAGAGAATTAAATAAAAGAACATAAAAGCCAAAGAAGCATGTTTTCAATCATAGCACACAATCCGAAGAAAAATGTAAAACCATGCAAATCATATGAATAAGTGGGCAAAGGCTTGATAAAAATCACTCAATTGAGCACAAAATAAACCATAAAATAGTGATTTATCAAAGATGAACCGTCAATTGTCGCGGGACACGTGAGATGGCTTGTGCTAGTGGCGTGAGGGCAGCCTTGCGGTCGCGCAACTCTCGTTTGAAACTCATATTGCCAAATTTTAGGGGGATGCTGTCGCGTGAGTGACGCGATCACGTGGATGGCCTATTTTGAAAAACGACGCGAACGCATGGGGCACGCGTTCGCGTGGTAGGGCTTGTGCTTCTAGCACGGCACCAGCCCAGGTTCAGTGCAACTTTTGGCCATACACCCTTTTTACGTCGATTTTGAGGCACGCGTTCGCGTGAGTGACGCGGATGCGTGGGAGGCGTTTTTCCCACATGACGCGGTCGCGTCATCGACACGATTGCATGGACCGATTTGTGCCAAAGGCACACCTCCAGCCATGCTTTCGTGTGACTCTCTGTTCATGTTATTTTCTTCCCAACGCACTTGTGACGCGGACGCGTCAGCGACGCTTACGCGTCGGGTGCGTAAAAAATTTTTTTTGGTATATGCAGTATGCAAAATGCAATGAATGTCATGCAAAAAGTTTAGGTTCAAATAAAATTCAAAAATAGAGTAAAATAGAGAGGGAACGATCATACCATGGTGGGTTGTCTCCCACCTAGCACTTTTAGTTAAAGTCCTTAAGTTAGACATTTGATGAGCTTCCTGTCATGGTGGCTTGTGCTTGTACTGATCCAGGAATCTCCACCAATGTTTGGAATGCCAGCATCCTCCGGGGTCCCGGGGTATTGAATGTCAGAATAGATTCCAGGATTTACATTTTTCCAGTCAGGTGACAAGTAGTTTGAATTCTCACTACAGTGACCAAACAGCTTCCAAGATCCTTTCAATTGAGCTTGATACCAATCCTTGCACCTCAAATTGAAGTGTGAAACCTCATTGAATCTTGCATACCATCTCTGAGTGCGAGTCATTTCCCTTTTACTCTTAAAGCCGTAGAGAACTCTAAGCTGGCCATCTGTTTCAAGTAAACCGTATTCAAGTGGAAAAATAAAGATAAGAGTCAGGGATTTTACCCACTTGAAGTCTGTATTGGGTGGTAATGGCCTTGGGATAGGTGTTTCTAGTGGCTTTGCAAGCTCTACTCCCTTGTCGTCTTCTGTGAATTTCTCCACTTCTTTGCAAATTTCTTCAACTTTAACCATGTCTTGATCAAAGTCATTGATATCTTCCTTATCACTTGAGTCATAAATAGGAGGTTGAGAGAAGTCGACCTCAGCATCAGCTTCATATTCACTTGGGGAAGATTCTTCTGTCTCAAAAAATTCACTTGCGAATGCAAGTTCGTTACTAAGAGGACTCGACTTGTGATCATCGTCATCAAGGAAACATGTGTCTTGGGTAATTCCGTCTAGTTCCTCATAAGCTACCTGCCTTGAGGGTTGTGCACCATCATCCTTAGCATCAATTGTAGCGTTCTTGACGGAATTCTCCACAACTCTAGATTCAGGTGGCGGTTCGGCATCTCCTAAATCTTCAACCAACTCTTCTTCTTCTACAATGACAGCGTCCTCTACTTGTTCTAGCACAAAGTTATGCTCTATGATGTCCACTAGAGTTTCTAGTGTCTTCTTTGTGCTGCGTTCTTCATTAGATTCTCCACATGAAGCCATGGGAGTCTGTTAAGGGGCTGAACGTCTGGAAGATAATTGATTTATTGCTTGCTCCAGTTGATGAAGGGTTGCATTAAATTGTTTTACCGATTCTTCGAGGCGAACCACTGATTCTTGGCTTGATGGATATGGACATGGTGTGTAGGGGAGTGGTAGTTCTTGGGAGTAATTGGATTGGCGTTGGGGTGGATAAGGATCATGTGGTAGTGAATGGTGAAAGGAAGCTTGTGAGTGTGGTGGGTTGAGGTTGTGTTGAAAGGATGGTCTCTGAGCATAGGGTGGGGCTTGTAGAATGGTCTTTGTCCATGATATCTAGGAGGTTGTTGTTGCCTAAAGGGGTGATCAGATCCTTGTGGCTCCATCCATCTTTGATTACTTAGACCTTGATGCATAGTCCTGTTATAGCTTCCATTCCTTGCAACAAAATTAGAAACAAACTCAAAGCGATAGGGGTGAGAATTCATAGTAGCTATCAGAAATAAGAGAGAAGAGAAAAAACAAATAAACAAGTAAAAGAAAAATATTTTTTTTAGAAAAATATTTACAATAACCAATAATAAGGCACACGTTTGCAATTCTCCAGCAACGGCGCCATTTTAAAGAACTGAATATTGATGGTTTAGAAGTTATAGTAAACTCTCGTTGTAAGTAGAGTTACTAAACCAAGCAATCAACCTTTCTTCCAAACGTTTTGGTTGTCACAAGTAACAAACCCTTTTAAAATTGATAACCGAGTATTCAAACCTGGGGTCGTCTTCTCAAGGAATTGCAGGGAGGTATGTTCTTATTATTGGTTATGGGTTTTGTAAATTGGGGTTTTGAAAGTGAGGAACAAGTAAATTAAATGACAAATAAAATAAATAGTTAACTATAAAATAAACTCTTGGTAAGATATGAAAATTTGGAAGTCCTATCCTAGTTACTCCTATAAGAATGGAGGTTAATCCCACTTAGTTAACCTTTGCGTAAGCAAGGGAAAGTCAAGTGAACCAATTGGTTAGATTTCCCAAGTCCTAGCCAAATCCTAAGGAAAGACTAGAGTTAGTGGAATTCCAGTTAATTAGCTGACACAACAATCAATCCTGAATAGTTGATAACTCAAGAGCTTCCAGTTAATCAATTAAAACCAATAATATAAAAAAGCTAAATAAGAATCATAAATATCTGGAATACCTCAAATAACATTCATTCAAAGCAGTCAAATCTAACATGGAAAATATTCATAAGCCAATTGGGCAACATAAATCAAACATAAATAAAAGTATTAAAGTATCTCAAAGTAGAAGAGAAGTCAAAATAAAGGAATATTGAACCTGATGAAGAGTTGAAATCCTAAATCCTTTAAGGGGAATCCTAGCCTAAAACTTAAGAGAGAGGAGAGAACCTCTCTCTCTAAAAACTACATCTAAAACCTAAAATTGAATTATGAAAAAGCCTCCCCATGAATGGATGTATTCCCCCCACTTTATAGCTTCTAATCTGTGTTTTCTGGGCCGAGAACTGGGTCAAAAACAGCCCAGAAATCGCTGTTTACGAATTTAGCCACGCTGATTTTCGCAGATGCGACGCATCCACGTGGATCACACTTTCGCGTCATCTAGAGGTACGGCCAGTATAGCAAATTAAATATCAAATCGAAGCCCCGGACGTTAGCTTTCCAACGCAAGTGGAACCGCATCATTTGGACCTCTGTAGCTCATGTTATGATCGTTTTAGTGCAAGAGGGTCAGGCTGACAGCTTTTCAGTTCCTTCAACTTCTTGTATTCCTTCCACTTTTGCATGCTTCATTTCCATCCTCTAAGCCATTCCTGCCCTGTAATCTCTGAAATCACTTAACACACATATCAAGGCATCTAATGGTAATAAGAGAGAATTAAATAAAAGAAAAAAAAGCCAAAGAAGCATGTTTTCAATCATAGCACACAATCCGGAAGGAAAATGTAAAACCATGCAAATCATATGAATAAGTGGGCAAAGGCTTGATAAAAACCACTCAATTGAACACAAGATAAACCATAAAATAGTGGTTTATCAAAGATGAACCGTCAATTGTCCAAACTCAACAATCCCCGGCAACGGCGTCAAAAACTTGGTGAACAAAATTGTGATCTCTAACAATGGCGCTCAACTTGGTACGCGCGTTTATAAACTCAGCACTTTCTGCACAACTTCGCATCACTAACCAGCAAGTGCACTGGGTCATCCAAGTAATAAACCTTACATGAGTAAAGGTCGATCCCACGGAGACTGTTGGTATGAAGTAAACTATGGTCACCTTGTAAATCTCAGTCAGGCGGATCATAATAGTTATAATGGTTTTTGAAAATAAAGATAAATAAAGCATAAAATAAAGATAAAGATACTTATGTAATTCATTGGTGGGAATTTCATATAAACGCATGAAGATGCTGTGTTTCTTCTGAATATCTGCTTTCCTACTGCTTTCATCCAATCATTCTTACTCCTTTCCATAGCAAGCTGTATGTTGGATTTCACCATTGTCAATGGCTACCTCCCGTCCTCTCAGTGAAAATGGTCCAAATGCACTGTCACAGCACAGCTAATCATCTGTCGGTTCTCAATCATGTCGGAATAGAATCCAGTGATTCTTTTGCGTCTGTCACTACGCCCAACACTTGCGAGTTTGAAGCTCATCACAGTCATCCCATCTCAGATTCTACTCGAAATACCACAAACAAGGTTTAGACTTTCCGGATCTTAGGAATGGCTGCCAATAATTCTAGCTTATACCACGAAGACTCTAATTAAGGAATCCAAGAGATACACACTCTAGCTCTCGCTTGTAGAACGAAGGTGGTTGTCAGGCACGTGTTCATAAAGACGGATGATGATGAGTGTCACGGATCATCACATCCATCAGGTTGAAGTACAAGTGATATCTTAGAACAAGAATAAGCTTGAATTGAATAGAAAAGAGTAGTAATTGCATTAATTCTCGAGGTACAGCAGAGCTCCACACCTTAATCTATGGTGTGTAGAAACTCCACCGTTGAAAATACATAAGAACAAGGTCCAGGCATGGCTGAGAGGCCAGCCCCCAATGTCTAAGATCACATAAACTTATCAAAGATATGGTCAAAGACGTCTAATACAATAGTAAAAAGTTCTATTTATACGAAACCAGCTACTAGGGTTTACAGAAATAAGTCTAACTGCAGAAATCCACTTCCGGGGCCCACTTTAATGTGTGCTTGGGCTGAGCTTGAGCTTTACATGTGCAGAGGCTTCTCTTGGAGTTAAACGCCAAGTTGTAACGTGTTTTTGGCGTTTAACTCTGGTTTGTGACGTGTTTCTGGTGTTTTACTCCAGAATGCAGCATGGAACTGGCGTTGAACGCCAGTTTGCATCGTCTAAACTTGAATGAAGTATGGATTAATATATACTGCTAGAAAGCCATGGATGTCTACTTTCAAACGCAGTTGAGGGCGCGCCATTTGGAGTTATGTAGCTCCAAAAAATCCATTTCGAGTGCAGGGAGGTCAGAATCCAATTGCATGAGCAGTCCTTTGTCAGCCTCCTATCAGATTTTTGCTCAGGTCCCTCAATTTCGGCCAAAAAATACCTGAAATCACAGAAAAAACACACAAACTCATAGTAAAGTCCAGAAATGTGAATTTTGCATAAAAACTAATAAAAACATCCCTAAAAGTAGCTAGATCCTACTAAAAACTACCTAAAAATAATGCCAAAAAGTGTATAAATTATCCGCTCATCAACGCCTAAAGGTTGGCGTGCCATGCCCATGATCTTGTCTCACTCCAGTACGTGGCGTGCCACGCCTTGGCCTTTAAGTGGCACGCCAAAGTGACTTTTTGGAACTGGCGTGCCACGCCTTCGACACCAAGTGGCACGCCCAAGTGAGGTTGAGAGGTTGGCGTGCCACGTCTTCGACTTCAAGTGGCACGCCCAATCTTCAATTGCCTTCAGCCCCTTCTCTGGATCATTGTACCAGCGTGCCATGCCATGCTGCTCAAGTGGCACGCTTATGTATTTGCGCACTCTTCAAGCTTGGCGTGCCACGCCTGGGTCTTCAAGTGGCACACTAAAGTGACTTTTTGGAGCTGGCATGCCACGCCTTCGACACCAAGTGGCACGCCATAGTGGAGGTTCTCCTTGAGGTAGTGAGTTGGCATGCCATGCCTTTGACTTCAAGTGGCACGCCCATAGTAATTAATGGGTCATGTGTGCCACGCCCCTTTCGTTTCCTTCGTTTTGCTCTCTGAAATTTTGTACTAACGTGCCACGCCTAGTCCCTGGCGTGCCATGCCCACATGCATGCTTGAATCTCCCTTCTAGAATTTAGTACTGGCGTGGCACGCCAGTGCATTTTTGTGGCATTTGCCCCCAAGTGACACGTCAGTCTCACACGCCTAGCTTCTTGTTTGTCTTCTTCCCATTTTTGATAACTTTTTCACCTGCAATTCAGCACAACTCGTCTGAAAGTAGTGTACCATAATATTCATCAAATAATACATGAATTATACTGATCAAATGAGATTTGTGCTCTTTTATGGTCTTCTTTATGCAAGAAATAAGGGTAGATGATGCAAGTCATCAGTGATGCTTCGAGAAGAGGAGTTGCTCAAAGAATTTGAGAGTTTGAAGATTGGTGTTCAAGAAGTGTCTGGGACTATTTGTTTAAGTCGATTACAAATCTCAAGTGATTTTAAATCCGAACTCCTAAAGGCTAATGAAGATGATGATGCATTATGGAAGGTGCTGCCAGCCATTGAGTAAGGGAAACAGTGGAGAGTGCCGGAGGATAAAGATGGGATATGTAGATATAAGGGTAGGATCATTGTGCCAAATGTTGGCACTTTACGGCAAGATATCTTAAAGGAAGCACACAAAATCGGATTCTCTATTCACCCAGGAAGTACTAAGATGTATCATGATCTAAAGGCGATGTTTTGGTGGCTGGGTATGAAGAATGATGTGGCGGAATATGTTTCAAAGTGTTTAACCTGTCAGAAGGTGAAGATTGAACACCAGAGACCTGCCGGGACGTTGCAACCTTTAGAGGTTCCACAATGGAATGGAAACGCATTGCGATGGACATTGTTCGGGATTGCCAAGGGCTAGGGCCGGTTTTGATGCTATCTAGGTGATTGTGGACTGACTGACGAAGTTAGCTCACTTTTTACCTATTCGGATGACTTACACCCTTGAGGAGCTAGCACGGTTATACATAAAGGAGATTGTTAGACTTCATGGTGTACCTGCCACTATAATCTCTGATAGAGATCCTCGTTTCACTTTGAGGTTTTGGGGTGCATTTCAGAAAGTTTTCGGAATCCGATTAAGCTTGAACAAAGCTTATCATCCTCAAACAGATGGTCAATCTGAGAGGACGATCCAAACCTTGGAGGATATGTTGAGGGCTTGTGTTTTAGATCAGCCGGCGAGCTGGGATTGCTATATGCCGCTAGTGGAGTTTGCATACAATAATAGCTACAATGCGAGCATCGGAATGGACCCGTATGGGGCTATATATGAAAGGAAATGTCAATCGCCGCTATGTTTGTATGAAGCTGGGGAAAAAGGCTTGTTGAGACCGGAGATGATAGCTGAGACCACTGAACAAGTCAAGAAAATCTGAGATAGGATGCTTACTGCACAGAGTCATCAAAAGAGTTACGCCAATCAGAGGTGGAAGCCCTTGGACTTTGAGGAAGGAGACCATGTTTTCCTTAAAGTTACTCTAACCACCGGAGTAGGTAGGGCAATTAAGGCAAAGAAGTTGAATCCTCGGTACATTGGTACGTTTCAGATCCTGGAGAGGGTTGGATCGGTGGCATATCGGATGGCTCCACCACCTCATCTTTTAAACCTGCACGATAAATTCCACGTGTCGCAGCTTTGGAAGTATACTCCTAATGCTAGCCATGTGTTAGAACCTGAATCTGTTCAGTTGAAAGAAGATTTGACGCTTCTGGTGGCTCTAGTCAGAATTGATGATACTAGTATCAAACGGTTGCGTGGAAAAAAGGTTTCGTTAGTCAAAGTGGCATGGAGTCGAGGTGGTGTTGAGGAACACTTGGGAACTCGAGTCAGAGATGCGAACTGACTACCCGCACTTATTCTCAGGTAATTGAATTTGAATTTTGTGGGCAAAATTTCCAATTAGGTGGGTAGAATGTAAAATCCACTTAATTAATGGCTAATTAACCCATAAATACGAATTTATTCTAGAGAGCTAAAATGTGAATTTTATGGCTTAATATGATAGAGGTGATTGAGACGAGAATTTTGATACCAATTTTATAGAAATCGGACCAAGATTGGATTGGACGGGCCAAACCGGGCCAACCGGACCCATACTGGGCCCTTGACCCAACCTAACTAAACCAAAACCCAAATTTTCAGCACTCTCTCTTCTCACCAAACACTCTTTCACGCTGAAATGGAGTAGGAGTAGGGGAAGAACATCCTCTCATGTTCTAACCCTTGTTTGATCTTCAAACCACCATAACTTTTGATCTAGAGATCCGATTGCCGCACCGTTTGCAGCCACGCATTCACCGCGAAGAGCTCTACAAAATCCACTACTTTTTTTTAGGTAAGCCACGAAATCATTTCAGTTATTCATCCCTAAATTTCGAATTTTAGGGAGAAAGTGTTGAGATTTTGGGCTCTTTGATGTTATAGGACCCAACTCTCTTGAAAGAGAAGAGTAATCTTGTCTCCTTGAACCTTAGATGTGGTAAGATTCTCAATCCTAGTGTAATTTGTTGTTTTATGATGCTTGGGTATTGAGTTGTGGTGTTTGGGTATGATAATTGTGGCTTAGGTAGTGTGTATGTGAATATTGAAGCTTGATTGAGATTTTGGAAAGTTTGGAAGAGGGCTTTGGTGTGCAAAAATCTGTTCTTGGAGGTGTTAAGACCTTGAGAGCTTGTGGAAAAGTGGTTTGGAAGTACTCCGGTTGAGCGTGGAAAATCGGCTAAGGTATGGTCTCGATTTCCTGTATCTAAAATGTAATGTGGTGTGAAAACTTAGGCTAGAGGCCCTAAGATAGGCATTGAATTGTTGATGTTCTTGAATGGTTGAGATATATGATGTGATCATATATGTGATTATGAATATTGATGCCTTGATGGTGTGATATATGAGAAAAATACATGTTGTGATATATGCTTGATGAATGGTTGAGGTTGAATTGTGCGTGAAACCATGTTGATGGTGAGTATGGTAATGATTATGTATAATGATGGTTGATTGGAAATGGTATTGTTAGAAATTGGGATGAGAAAGGATGTATGACATGTTAATGTGTTTGTAATTTAGCCATTTGGTTGAAATGGGTAAAATGGTTGGATGGTGGTTTTGTGAGTTGAGGAGGCTTGATGTTGATTTTTGGTATATTTTGATTGATTTCAAAAAGGGATGAAATTGGTATGTTTTGGTTGATTTTGAAAAGGGTTGAAATTGGTTTGTTTTGAAAATGGCACATTGTGGTTTTGTATAAAAATATGGTTTTTAGGCAGAATTTGACGAAGTATAACTTGGGCTCCAGATCCCTGTTTTGTGCCAAACTTGTTTAGAAATGAAATTTGATCCGGGATATTCGTGCCATTCAAAGAACGGGCAAAAATGATTTAAAATTCCCACGCGTGCGCGTAGCCGACACATATGCGTCGGTGAGCTGCATCAGATGCCCAGCCATTTTCCTGAGAGTTGTGAGAGAATTGTGCCAGTTTTGTGCGTGAGGGTACAAACGCACCCACGCGTACGCGTGGCTGACGCGTATGATTCACTTGACTGTTTTTCCATCAACGCGTGCGCGTGGGCAATGCATACGCGTCAATGAACTTTTTGCCCATCCACGCGTGTGTGTGAACGACGCGTACGCGTGACCCTGTTTTCATCCCAAAGTTGATTTTTGAGTTTTAAAAGCCAAATTTCATACTTCTAAGCCTCTGATCTCACCCCTTGTGTCTTAAATTATTATGATATGCCTAGCGATGAGAAAGGATCTAGGAGATGTGATAACTTGTGAATGAAGAAAGGGAAAAATTTATGATCAATGATGATCACAGATGACTATATGAGATAAGGAAGATGGCGGTGGAGTGCTTGTGTGCCATGAGCCAATAGGCTATAGTTATTGATAAATTGGCTAGTTCAAGATTGAACTATGAGCTGAATGGTTGAGTTATTGCCGAGTTATGGCAAAGCCATTATTGATTTATGGCTGGATATGATTGCATGTATGCTTATTGAATGAAATGTGAATGTTGCACTTCCACTATCTGAGATACGAGTTTCCCTGGGTGAAAGAAGTGGCTAGCCACCATGTGCTCCAGGTGGAGACTCGATACTCTACTGACCCTATGTCGTAAGTGTGGCCAGACACTGTGAAAGTTCCGGATGAGCTCGCCCCCATGAATATACACCAGTGAGGGTGTTGGATATGGATTACGATTATGATCGTGATGATGATCGAGGATAACTCGAGTTGGGGATGCACGACAGAGGGACAGTCCAATAATTAGCTACCAAGACTTGTCAGGTTGGCTACATAACCAACAGATGATATCATCAGCCATTAGGACAGGCATACATCATATGCATACTATGTGAATTGTTTGAGATTGCCTATTTGACTGCATATTACTTGTTAATTGTCTAAATGCCTTATCTATTCCTATTTATATATCTCTTATTTGATATAACTATGTTTGCCATATTATACTTCTGCTGGTGGTTGAGAGGTCTGAAGGAATTGGAAATGGAAGTATTAGTTAGATTGAAGAATCCTTAGTCAGTTGCCATTTATGGTTTAACCTATTTATAAGCTTTGAATTATCTGTTGGAAGTTCTAGGATTGCCTTTGGCTTTTCCAAGACATTACATATTAGATATGTGGGCACTGTTACCATACTGAAAACCTCTGGTTCTCACCCATGTGGATTTTGTGGTTTTTAGATGTAGGCCGTGAGGCTTCTCGCTAAAGCATGCTGGAGACTTCTGGATTAGCGAAGATCCTTTGTTCTCGGGACTCTATTTTGGTTTATTTGTTTTGTTTAGATACTTTTATCTCCACTAAATAATACAAACTGTGATGACTCCTCTTATAGGAGATTTTGGAGAATAGGTTTTCTGTATTTATGTCCCTTTGGGTTTCCTTGGAGTTTCTTATTTTATTTACATGTATATACTGCTAAGCTCGGACCGGTTATCTTCGCAGTCGAATTTTGAGTTTTGATATTCCTGTTTTTGACACTCTTTTGTATATATATATATATAATCTCGCTTTAGCTTATTCCTTTATTCATTACGTTTTCGATCGGAGTATTGCGTGTTCGAGTTACAAATTTGTTTTACCCCTTTTTTTCAAAGGCTCTTAGTTGTAATCATTTTTTTTACTACTATATGTACTAATTTTTTTATTTTAGAGGTCATAATACCTTGCCATCTCTGAATTATGACTTAAGCATAACACTCTGTATGGTAGGGTGTTACAAAATTGCTAAGGAATTAGGGTTTAGTCAGATATAGTTTTTCATGAATTAAATCTTGCATGATTAAAATAATTGGTAAGAAATAAAAATCTGGAAGATAAACAACTCTGAAATCTTAACTGTTTTCTCATACATTCTTCATATCAATTTACTGTTTGATTTTAATTCTCTGAATTTACTGTTTAATCCAATTAAAACCATAAAACACTCTTTTTTGCATATCTAACTAAGTAAATCACCCAATTATTGTTTCTTAGTCCATCAATCCTCGTGGGATCGACCCTCACTCACGTGAGGCATTACTTGGTATGACCCGGTGCGCTTACCGGTTAGTTTGTGGACTTTAAATTCCGCACCAAATTGTTGACGCCATTGCCAGGGATTAACTATAATTGACAACTACCAATTGTTTGATTGCCTAGATCAGATAATTTTTATTTTTTTATTTTTCAATTTATTTTCTTTTATCAATAAATTTCTATTTTTATTTTTTTGTTTTCTTTTCCTATTTATTACTTACTTTCGTTCCCCCTTCCCCTGTTTCATTTTTTTACTTATTTTCAATTTTAATTCTTCTTTAAAAATAAAACAAAAAAAGAAACTTTCATTCTTTTTCTTTTATTTATTTTTCTTTTAATATTTTGCCTTTTTATTTTTTTTCAATAGGCATTTTTGATTTAGTTTTAGTTATACTTGTCCCTAATTTTCAAAAATTACAGTATTTTTTTTTCTGTAATTTTTGAAAGTAAGTTTGGTGTCCCCTAGTTATTTTATTTAATTTTTCTATTTATTTTTTTTAATGTTTGAAAATTTGTCCCAATTTCTGTTTAGTGATTTTTGCTTTTTTCTGCTTTAGTTGTTCACTTTATTTCATCTTGTTTCTTTTACTCAGGTTAACTCATCGGGAATTCTCTTCACTCTGACGTAGAAATTCTCACTTTTTCTTGTCTTCTGTTTGTTTATGAACAGGAACAAGAACAAGGAACCTCTGCTAGATTTTGATCCTGAACCTGAGAAGACTTTGAGAAGGCATTTACAACAAGCCAGAGCTTACAAATCCAGTGAAAATCTCAAAGATAATTTTGAAAGGAAAAATGAGGAGCTCACAATGGATCCTAACCACAATAATGCTGCCAATGCTAATGTGGTAAATCAGAATGAGAATGAACAACCTATAAGGATGCTTGGCTTATACACTCCTCCCAGTCCAAATTTCTAAGGGAACAGTATTGTGGTGCCTCTTATAGGTGCAAACAACTTTGAGTTGAAGTCTTAGTTAGTCACTCTGATGCAGCAAAACTGTCAGTATCATGGACTCCCGCAGGAAGATCCAAATTAATTCATTTCTAACTTCCTGCAGAATTATGATACTGTGAAGTCAAATGGAGTGAATTCTGAGGTTTACAAGCTCATGCTCTTTCCATTTGCTATGAGAGATAGAGCAAAGAAGTGGCTTGATTCTTAGCCCAAGGAGAGCCTGAACACTTGGGACAAGGTGGTCAATGGATTTCTGTCCAAATTCTTCCCACCACAGAAGCTGACTAAGCTAAAGGTGGATGTTTAGACCTTCAGGCAGATAGATGGTGAGTCCTTTTATAAAGCTTGGGAAAGGTACAAGCTAATGATCAGGAGATGCCCTCTTGACATGTTTTCTGAATGGACCAAGTTGGAGATCTTTTATGATGGCCTCTTTGAAATGGCCAAAATGTGTTTAGACAACTCTGCAGGTAGTTCATTGCACATGAAAAAGATGCCTAAAGAGGCTGCTGAGCTTATTAAGATGACTGCTAACAACCAATATCTTTACTCATCTGATAGGAATCTTGTGAACTCTAGGGCTCCTCAGAAAAAAAGAGTCTTGGAAGTAGATACCTTGGATGCTATTCTGCCTCAGAACAAGGTCATGTCTCAACAGATCAATATGCTTACTCAACACTTGAGTGGGATGCAGGTTTTGGCTATTAGTGCTCAAAATGCCCCTCAAGAGACTCCATATGACATGAATGGTGGCTTCATCCAAGGTGAGAATTATGAATATGCTCCATTTTCTCCTGAATAGGTCAACTTTTTGGGGAATGCTTCTAGAAACCCCAACAATGATCCATATGCCAAGACCTTTAATCAGGGATAGAGAAATTATCCATATTTTGGGTGGAGAGATCAACTTCAGAGACAGCAGAATTTCAATAATTCTCTGGACGGTTTTAATCAAAACAACTTCAATAACCGCCAGTTCCAACCCTTTCAGCCTCAGCAAGCAACTTCTCAACCTCATAAGACCAATGACTTGGAATCGCTGGTTGTAAGTTTTGTACAGGAAACCAGAGCATCACTCAAGAACTTGAAGGTTCAGATGGGATAAATATCCACAAAAGTTGCTGAAATTGATCAAAGGACCACTAATAGCCTTCCTGGTCACACAATTCCAAATTTAAGAGAGGAGTGCATGTCTATAACCTTGATAAGTGGACAAGTGGCAAGTATGGAAGCACAAGTTACTGAGGAGCCAGTTGAGAGAAGAGCTCCAGAGGAGAAAAATGAGGAGGTTGAACACGCCCCACCTAGACGTGCAGATAATCCTTTTCCAGTAACTCTTGACACACATACGACATTACCTAAAGCTCCTGAATACAACCATAAGATGACACATCCTTAGAGACTTCAAAAGGAGACCAAGGACAAGCAATTTTCAAGGTTCTTGGAAGTTTTTGAAAAGTTTCAAATTAATATTCTTTTTGCTAAGGTTTTGGACCAAATGCCTCTCTATGTCAAGTTCATAAAAGAGTTGTTGTCAAAGAAGAAGCCTTTAAAGGGAGATGAGATAGTGGTCTTAACCAAGGAATGTAGTGCCATAATTCAGAATAACTTGCCAAGAAAGATGCCAGATCTAGGGAGCTTTCAAATTCCATTTACCATTGGGAGCACTACCTTTGAGAAAACCCTATGAGATTTGGGTGGACGCATAAATTTAATTCCCTTGTCTGTGATGAAGAAGCTACAAATCAAAGAAGAACAACCAACAAGGATAACATTACAAATGGCAGACAAATCTCTGAAACATGCACATGGAATAGTGGAGAACGTCTTGGTCAAAGTGGGTAAGTTCTTCCTTCTAGCTGATTTTGTAATTCTTGACATGGGGGAGGATGAAAATGCCTCTATAATCCTAGGAAGACCATTCTTAGCCATTGGAAGAGCTTTGATTGTTGTGGAAGAAGGTGAATTAGTGCTTAGCGTGCATAATGAGCAATTGGTCTTTCATGTCTTCAAAAAGATGCATTCATCAGGTGAAGAGGAGAAGTGCACGCAAACTGAACTTATTGATCCAAACCTTCAAGAACCCATTGATGATGCACAACAGAATCTGTAGCCTAAACCTTCTTTAGTAACAATCAACAAAATTCCCCCTAACATCAAACCTAAGTTTGGTGTTGGGAATGCATCATCCACCTAGGAGGAGGTCCCCAAGAAGAAAGTACCCAGAGGATGGAGAAACAAAAAGATCACTACTAAAGGTTTCTCCCCAGGAATGACGGTGGTGTTGACTAGTAATCTAGTGTTCACTTATACAGTAAACAGAATCCTCTCTCCTGAGCATATTGATCTACTTCATGGGAACACATATAGGAAGACGATTCACAGTGAGAGGGAAGGAGTTGAAGCACTATGATCAACCTCCACCTTAGCAGAACTGACCGTCAAGCAAATGACGGTAAAGAAGTGTTTGTTGGGAGGCAACCAAACTACTAGTATCCTTGGTTTTGCAATTATTTTTCTTTTAATTTTATAGTTATTTTCATTTTAGAGTTATGGTTATTTTAGTTTTGGTTTTAATTATTATCTCAAATTTTTAGAGTTTTCTTTGTTTTACATGTGTTTTGATGATGCAGAATGTTAAAAATAGGAACAGGTACACTTAGAAGGAATTTTAATCACCCTGGAAGAATTGGTTTCAAATTGGGTGGTGCCAAACTTGGAAAGTCCAAGTTTGGTGCCACATGATGCATACAAATTAAGGGAATCTCTTTGGAGGGGTGGCGCAAAACTTGGGAATCCCAATTTTGGCGCCCCAATCAGTGTAACTTAGAAGAAACTATGGAAGGGGTGGCGCCAAACTTGGCTCTTTGGAGTTTGGTGCTACCATCAATGTTACTTTCTGTTAGGGGGCACCAAACTTAGCCCCTTGAAGTTTGACTTAAAAAAAAAAAGAAAGAAAATTAATTTTAACCTCTTCCTCTTTTATCATTTTCTTCTTCTTCTACAATAATTTTTGTTTTTACTCATCCGTATACTTTTTATGTCCCTCCTTGTTTTCAGTTTTTCTTTACTTGAGGACAAGCAAACTTCTAAGTTTGGTATTGTAGATTGCGTTCTCTGTTTATCTTATCATCAATGGCACCAAAGGGAGGTGAATCATCTTCATGGAGGAGCACAACCTGAGGAATGACATGACCACCAGGATAACTGAGGTGGTTAAATTCCTTTCATTCTATCCCCCTTCCACTCTTATTATGTTATATTCCTATGTTCTGCTATTTTGTTTGAGTGTCTGAATGATCTTTAGTAATTTCAATTCCTAGGTTCTAGTTTAATTTTGTTATTTTTAATTATGTTGTTAGTTTTTAGTTTGAAAAAAAAAGATGTCTCATGTACCCTCACTGAGCTTGAAAAACAAAAGAAAAAGAAAAAGAAGTGATGTATTGCATGAGAAATTGAGTTATATTTAAGAGTAGTCTTATTTACTTAAATGATGTGGTATTACCTATGATTCAGAATGCATGATATGAACAATGCATATTTGAATTTGAATCAAAGGATGTTGGTGCATATGAGGAATAGGAATTTAGAGAACAATTATAAATTCTCTGAATTAAACAAAAGTCTGATCCTTGAAGCAAAAGAAACAGCAAAAAGAAAATAAATAAAAGCACAGTCCAAGGCTCTAAGCATCATTGGATAGGAAGGTCAAGTATGATTACAAGCTCAAAGAGTTATTTTCCTAGCCATATGCTTGTGGTGTGAATGTGTCAAGTAACCCTTGAGACATAACACTAAGAGTCGAGATCACATGTAACTAAGAGAGTATGCCAAAGGCTTTGAGCATCACTGTCTGGGAGTTACTAAAAGAAAAATCAGAACTCAAAGAGAGTTCCCCAGTTAAGTGCTTGTGGTGTTTTTGTGTTAAGTAAAGCTTAAGACAAAGCATTTAAAGTCACGGCTAGACTCAAGGTGCAAAGCACCAAAGGAAAGAAAATAAATAGAGATTGCTGTGTTCAAGGATTAATCCAAGGTAAAAAGGCTAGAGAATTCATAATAATATCCGGATTCTAATTACGAATGACATTAACATTCCTAAGATTCAAAGGATAGTGAACTGCCGAAACTATTCAAGATTTCAATGTTGTTAACCCCACTTTGAGGCAAACAGGAGCGTAATTAAGTACTCAATTCTCATGAAAATTCACATCCTAATTTTATATTGGTTTTGGTTGCTTGAGGACAAGCAACAATTCAAGTTTGGTGTTGTGATGCGTGAGCATCTTTCCTATCTTTTCCTAGTGAATTTGCATTTGAATTCGTTAACTTTAATCAAGATTTAAAGACTTTTTAGTCACTATGAATGTTGCTTTGAGTTGTGTGCAATTTGGTTTTAATTCAAGTAGCATTTGGACAGATTTGATAGGGTTTGTGTAGAAGAAACGGAAGAAAGTAGATGATGCTGTCAACCCTGACCTCCTTGCACTCCAACGGACATAACTTGAGCTTCCGAGATCAAATTGACACGGTTCTAACGGTATTGAAATCTAACTTCTAGAGATTTTCAGCGATATATAATAGTCTATACTTGTCTTCTAGAATCACTGCCTTGGTGGCGCCAAACATGGGATTTTACAAGTTTGGCGCCACACTCACCCACCTCCAGGAATTGAAAAGCGTTAAAGTGAAACTAAACTTGAGAGGTTTCACGTTTGGTGCAAATGATGAAGAACCTTGAAGATTGCATATGGGCATGGTGGCGCCAAACTTGGCCCAGCCCAAGTTTGGCGCCACCCTTAGTGAATTTTGTGGTCACCATTCGTCCAATGAGCAGCACGATATGAATTTATTTATTTTGATTGAAACTTTTATTCTATTTACAAATAGGAAAAGATATTATTTAGTTTTAGAAAATATATTTTACATTAATTAGGATTAGATATAAAAGGGAAAAGATTCAGCCCTTCGGGCTTCCTCTCTTTTACAGACCTCATTCCGCACTTTCACACTTTCTCGCTGCTAGGGTTTATTTTCTCCATGAGCAACTAAACCTCCACTTTTAAGGTTAGGAGCTCTGTTTATTCTATGGATTAATACTATTACTCTTTTATTTTAATTTGTTTTGATTTCAATTTCAAGATTTTATTTTTGTTCTTCATCTTACAAATTTGGGTAGATCGAAAGAATAACCCTTATTCTATTTGAATATTTGCGAACCTTGGAAAAGCAATTTACTTGAACAACAACTTGAAAATAATTTTTCCTAAATCACTAATTAGCTGGACTTAACGGGATACGTGACATATAATCCTCTTATATTTGTATAATTAGGGTTTTTGTGGCTCATAAACTAGAATTGGGCCTAAACCTCTAATTGAAATTAAGTGACCAAGGAATTGGCAGTTAACTAGGTTAGAGGAGACTAAATTGCTAAGAAATTAGGGTTTAGTCACATTTAGTTTCCCATAAATTAAATCTTGCATGATTAAAATAGTTGGTAAAAAATAGAAATCCGAAAATAAACAACTCTGAAACCTTAACTGTTTTCTCATACATTCTTCACATTAATTTACTGTTTGCTTTTAATTCTCTGAATTTACGTTTAATGCAATTAAAACCACAAAACACTCTTTTCTGCTTATCTAACTAAGTAAATTACTCAATTATTGTTGCTTAGTCCATCAATCTTCGTGGGATTGACCGTCACTCACCTGATGTATTACTTGGTACGACCCGGTGCACTTGTCAATTTGTGGACTTTAAATTCCGCACGAATGACACACAAAGCAACAGTGTTAACTTATGTTAATGCTATTTCATTTATGTTATTTTGTGGCTAGTAATGCTATTCCATTTAAGTTAATATTTTACATAATACTAATTAATTTGTTAATTGCTATCTTTTTTTATTTTTTCAGATTTAAATCTTGACTTTTAAATTTTTAATGATGATGAAGATGTGAAAAGTGATAAAAAATAAAGATTAAATTTTTCTTTATATCTATATTGCAATTTTTTTATTTTAGTATTAAATTTGTAGTGACCAGACATTAGCTTTTTTTAATTTCAAGTTATTTGATATTGTATAGATTTTATGTTTATATTTAAATTTATGTATGAGCTTTAAGTTTTTATCTTAATTTATATATCAATATGTAAAAATTAAGGTATTATTTAATTTTTATAAGGGCTGGATGGGTATCCACGAGGGGCGGGTTAAGGTACAGTAGTTTACTATCCGCGAGTAGGGGTGAAGTGGGTAGTAGAGAAGTGTAAGGAGGGTGGGATAGGGTCGAGTAGGACAAAAACCCGCCCTATATGACCCGCTGTCAATCCTACCTGCATAGCAGCATAGGATGATCATTATTTCATGCTACCACCACTTGAGGCAAATAGAAACTCTACTAGGAGCAATGAGACGGAGGAGGGGCATCTAGCCGACAAGGCAGTTACGAGTGGACGTGGACCACGTGGGGCGGTGGGGGCCGGAAATAAAGCTAGATGCGTCCAACAAGAGAGAAGGGGATGGAGAGGTTGGAGGCGGTTGAGGCAGCGGCGGCACCAGCAATGCCAAGGCAAAGGTGCGTGATGAGGATGTAGTTGAAGGATTGCTGGAGGAGGGTGTCAGTAAGAAGGGCTTGCGTGAGAGGATAGGTGATGCCCTGCGCACGAAAATGAATGCGAATTGGGTGGAGGAGGAATGAGTTTTTTACGAGAAACGGGAGGAAAAACAAGAGGTAGGTGAATGCCATGGTGGCAATGTCTAGGCACTGGTCGATGGAGGGAGCAAAGGATGGCGGAAATTTTGAGTCAGAAGAGGGAGATTAGTAGGGAAAAAAGGAGAAGGAAGATGATATGCAGCGATGGAGTAGTGTGAGGGAGACTAGCTTTGGGTAGAAGACGGTATTTTATTGGAGGCAAAATCGTTATGTAATTAATATTTCATATGAAAATGATGATTTTAAAATGACGGTGACGATTTTGATTTTAACATAAGATATTAATTAAGGGCGAAAAAAATACTTAACCATTAATTTTAATAACTGAATTTAGTATACACATAATAATTTTATGTTCAAAATCTGGAATAATTTTATGTCCAAATTCGGGTGTGGTTTTGTTGTTTGGTGTTCGGAAAATCACTTGAGATATATTTTCGTGCCATCATAGCGAAAACAAATAAAAAATGAACATTTACAATTCAACATGTGAGAATGCTGATTATGAACTCAGGCGAGTGATGAGTTGAAAAATAAATAACTAACGTGGCTTCATTGTTGAAACATATATAATAATAAACGTATATTATTTATTTCAATAATTCTTCTCTCCCTCCGAAAGAATATCCTCCATTATTGCTTTCAACCGTATGCTTTGACAATAGTGGATATAAGATGTAGCAAGTCATCAACATTTCACCATCATGACAATGACAGGTAACAAAGACTTTTATTTAATTTTTTTTTTTCAATCAAAGATCCCATATTACCATGGCCAGAGTGACATTATATTGATTCAACCCTATCTTAGTGTTACTTTTTTTTAAATTGAAGAACAAAATTAGTTCTAAACCAATTTGAAAAAATAAAAATTAGTTCTACATTAATTTTAAAATTTAAATTTGGTTTTATTTATAAAGTGGTTTTAAATTCGGTTTTACTTGTAAATCGATTTTAAATTCGGTTTTTTTTAAATTCAGTTTTTGAAAATCCAGTTTTAAAACCAGTTTCTTCAACCAAAAATCCAATTTTAAAATTAGTTTTTAAAAATTCAATTTTTAAACCAGATATTTTAACAAAAAATCTACTTTTAAAACCAGTTTTTAAAAATTTAATTTTTAAACCATAATTTTTTTTAAAAGTAAAATTAATACTAAAGTCATTTTAAAGTGTATAGGTTCATTACAATTAGAATTTGGTTCTTTATAAATCTAATGACAATAGCTAATCTATATAACATTTAATCATTCTCATGACATCAAAAGAATACCACCAAAAAATCTCTCTAACAAAATATCAAAAGATGCCAAGTTGCCAACAAAATCATCAAACAACCACAACCTTTGAGATAAATATATCTGCAAATAATAAAATATACCTTTGTCATTTTAAAACAAATCTTTGAATGAAAGTATTAAACCAAATGAGAATATTAAGCATACCTAGTCATCATCAAGATTATCAATTGATGCCGCCATAGAACAAACACCATCATTAGAGGAAAATATATCTGCCAAGGAAATCAAATTAATTATTAAGTCTATATTCAACAACTTTTAATTGGTAACTAATATCTAAATTCTAAAATAGAAAGATAACAAAAACAAAAATAAAATAAAATGAGAAGAAATATGAAACAAATTTTATACCTTGATCAACTTGTTGAAGAACTTCACCATCATCATCTAAAGCAGAGAAAAGATCTTCCTTAAGCCAATCTCCTGTGCAGACTAAGGCTTCTACCATTCTAGGTGTTAAGGAACTGCGGTATGGATCAAGGACTCTTTCTCCAGTACTAAATGCAGACTCCGAAACTACCGTAGAAACAGGTATAGCCAATACCTCACGAGCCATATTTCCAAGAATTGGAAATCGGGTTGAGTTGACCTTCCACCAGTTTAGTATATCGAACTTATGGGAGTATGGCTCGCATTCTTCTTGTAAATATCTATCAAGTTCAGATCTTGTATTTGTTCTACGACCGGTTGCTTGTAGAAAAAGGCCATGCCATGAAGATCGGTATTAATGTTGTTGGCTTGAACATCTTGCATATCAGCTTCACTTGCTTCCTCAGAACTTTGGTGTTGCTGATAAAGTAACTTTATGCACTTGGACAACTTTGACTTCAATTCGCCTCCTTTTTCTTCTCCAAAGAAGTAATCCAAGAAATAATTGACAAACTCAATCTTTTGCATTAGATTAAGTACGATAGCAATCAATAACAACATATTCACTGAATCAGGATTGTCCCAATACTTCTCATACTTAACCCTCATCCTTTCTGTCATTGACATAGTACTAAAATCAACAGAATCACAAGAATGACGAATAAATCGTCCAATTGCAAATTCATCATTCATCCCTGCAACTTCAACTACTAGTCTATCTAATTCTAATTCCTATAAGAGATTAGGAGATTGGTTGTTGGTTATATATATATATATATATATATAACCAAGTAGCACAATACATATAGAACACTTACGTATTGGCTTAAATCAGCAAGTAGATTTTTTATGAAATCAAGTTTTAGGGGGATTCAATTTAAAACCGTATATAAACAACTAGCGCCACATATATACTATATATATTATGGTACATGCATGAACCAAAAAAATAATAAATGAGCATGGCAATCAGTTCATCAAGAATTCAACAGAATAGAACAAATCAGTATACTCATGAAGGAACAAAATAGAACAAATCAATAAAATAGAAAAAACCCAAATAAAACTCAGAACTCAGAACCAAGGGCAAGGAGGAGGCTTACCTCAATTGATGAGCATGAGCTCCGGTGAGCCACCAATAAAAGAAGAAAAGAACCGAAAAAGAGAGAAGACAGAGTCGTGAATGGGAGGTTGAGGCAGAGAGATAGAGTCTCGAATCAAAGTGAAGACTGAAGACTCGAAGAGGTAGAGGCCAACGAACCACCGGCGAGCTCCGACGAGAGGTAGAGAGGAAGAAATGTTGACGGTGGCGAAGAGTGGATTTGGTTTTGTTGAATGGATTTGTCAAAGAGAGGAAGAAATTAGGGTTTTTTTGGATCTGGATCTTAATTTGGATCTGGATCTGGATCCGGATTTAAAACCATTTAAATGGATTGGATCAAAAACCAAATTATAAAATAAATATAATTTGGTTTGGATTTTTTTTTTGGTTTAAAACTGGTTTTTTTTAAATGGTTTGGTTTGGATTTAGTTTAAAATTTGGATTTTTTTGCCCACCCCTACTTTTACGTATAGTATACAAGGTTCTAAGAACTGGACCGATCAATAAACCAGTAAGGTGACTGGTTTACTGATTCAATGGTTCGACCAAGGTTCGACCGGTTTAATTAAATATTAAATAAAATTATTAAAAATTTAATATATAATTTTAAATATTTAAATTTTAATAAAATTTAACCTCATAAAATTTAAAATTTAAAATTTTAGTTTATAACCTAATAATAAAAAATAACAAACAAATCAGTAATACTAATAACCACTAACTATTGAATTTGCAAACATAATCATAATTTAAATTTGGAACAAACATAATCATAATTTGGAACAAGCAAACAGAATTACAAAAATATATGAAATCAAATTATAGTAACAAATTAAAAACAGAACGAAAACATAATTTAAAACTTATAAAAACAGAATTACAAGAACCTGATTAATTCATTTAATTAACAAAATAAAAAAGCTAAAAAGCAGAAGACAAGGCATCATCAACAGCAGCGAAGGCTTTTTCATCATCATCATCACAATGGCTAAGGTTGAAGGATCCAAGAATTGTTAGGATATCAAGTGCATTTGGAGGAAAAAAAAAATAAATAAAAAGCAGAAGACAGCAGCACTCAACAGAAATCAAATGCAGAAGACAGCAATGAAAAAACAACAATTAACCCAGACAAACAAACAACAATCAACATAATCAAGTCCAAAAAACAGCAATTAACTCCCAAAAATGAAAACTGAAGCAAGGTAGGGATCTGCTTACAAACTCAGAAATTCAGAAACTCAAACTAAGCAGAAATTAGCAAACTCAGAATTAGAAATCAGAAACCAAATAAGAGTACAAAAGAAAGCAAAAGTAAAATGAAGATCAGTGGCGAAGGAGGAATCCAAGTGACGGCGATGAAAGAGGGTAAGTGAGATCGGTCACAGAGGGATTGAAGACAGGCTTGACGCACGAGAGAGAGGGATCGATGATGAGGATGGACTACGAAGACACGATTTCAAGGTGGCCAACGACGACGAGACAGAGGTGGTGACATCAACAGCAAGCATACCTGGCGACGCGAGGTGAAGCGATCCAGGAGAAGAGAATCGCGACGGCAAAGCTCGACGCTAGCTGAGGAGAAGAGAAGAGTTCATCGGTGACGGCAGTGCTGGTCATTGGCTGCTGTTGCTGGCGGTCTAGGAGAAAGAGAGCGGCTAGGATTTCGTGTGGAGATCAGAGACAGAGAGAGAGGGGCTGGGTGGTGAGTGGTGACTGAGTTAGTGGGTTGTGGGTGTGTGCGAGAGAGAAGGGAGGAGGGTTATATATATATTTTTTATTTTTTTTAACTAAAAACTGGAAAAAATCTGTCCGGTTCAAGCGGTTCACTAATTAACCGTCGATTTAACCAATTTTTCACCGATTTTTTGGTAAACGATTTTTCACTTCAACCGAATCGGCTAAAGAACCAATTCCCGATTAACCCGGTTGAACTGACCGATCCAGTTCAGTTTTCAGAACCATGATAGTATATAGGTCTGTCTTAGTTTAATTACCCCCTCCCTGCAATCTTATACGAAGAGGAAGTATATATATATAAATTTTACAGTGGTGTTAGGTAGTTAATTAAGAAAATTCAACCATAAACATGTAACAATAGTTTAATTTCAAAGCTAAGTGTTTTGTTTGAGAAGGTAGTCACTATATCAACTACTGAATATTTGTATATAAATATAGATTATATTATTTAATTCATTTTTATGTTTATTTGTATTGTTTATATTATGATATTATTTCTCTTAAGTTTATGTTGATAGAATAAAACAATATAAATATAAATGATTATATATCTAATGTGTTCTCTCAAATAAGAGTTTTTTTTTTTTTTTGAGTTTATTTGATTTATTTATAAAGACTTTTTTTATGATTTATTTTATGTTTTTTTTAGAGTTCCCCAAAAATTGAACTTTAAAATTTTTAGACATAAAATTTTAATATCATGCTATGATACCGTTTCTCTCAAAAACTTAAATTGATAAAAAAAAACAACATAAATATTTATATCTTTAACAATTAAAAATACATGTATACCCTAAATCCAATAATCTATCATTAGCTCTAGCTAGTGTAAGTGAGAAATTGTTAAAAATAACTAATGCCCAACAAAATACTATTATAAATTATTATTATTTTTATTTTATTTTATAAAAAATATGCTTTCAAAATTTATAAGAATAATAATAACTTTAATTAAAATTAAAAATAAATAATTACAATAAAAATTATAATATGAGAGACATGTTTTTGAGTAGTGTTTTTAATTCAAATTGTTCTTAATCATAGAGTCAATAAAATTAGGACATTAGTGATTTAGTATATATATAGTTTTCATTAAAGGAATATATATATATATATATATATATATATATATATATATATCTTTTGTTTCTTTAATATTTATTAATTACTAAAAAAATTGCATCTTCCGAATTTATTCTTTCAATCTCGACGATTTACAATAAATAGGTTATTATGATTTCGGGTAAGCCGCTATGATGAAATTGGTAGACACGGTGCTCTTAAGAAGCAGTGCTAGAGCATCTCGGTTCGAGTCCGAGTGGCGACATGGCATCTTTTACTCTAAAAGAGCAAGTCCTATATATATATATATATATATATATATATATATATATATATATATATATATATTTGTAAATAAGATATTTTCATAATAAACATAATATTAGAATTTTTCTTTGACATGCGACTATTATGGTAATTAATAAAGTATTTATTATATTTTAATTTTGGAGACATAATGTTCTAAAGTGCTAGTTAAAAGAATATTGGATAAGATTTAAATATTAGTAGAATTAATAATTAGTTAATAAAAAATCCATTAGCTATGATAAATTGGTAATGAGTTCGAGTTCTATGATTATAATGAAGAAATTAAACAAAAATTTGGTCAAAGAGTTTGAATGAATAACAAGATGAGTTTCTTAGGTCATTTATAATTCATTATAGTAATAATAACAAATTAGAGTTTAACAATCAAATCGTACTCTAAAGGTTAACTAAGAGTTAGAAAGATGTAAAAAATTATGTTTTTGTTCTTCTCGAATTCTTAGTAAAAATACAATTATCTCAAATTGTCAGATTATCAAAAAGTGTTGTTAGATGTCAACCTTAATTAATAAATTTAGTATGACTAATTTACTTTCTGCTTGGTATTGAACATGTCGGATCATACACTAACAATACAAGTATTCTAATCTTTACTAAAAATTATTTAATTATTGTTTTGATTCGATCAAATAATTAATTATTTAATTAAAATAGGATATTATTATATTCTTCACTTACACAAAAGATATAACAATAATATGATAATTAAAATATTAGATAACGAATAAGAATAATTATTTATTCTATGATAAATTTTAAATATAGATAAAATTTTAAATGAATTTGTCTTAAATTGAATTGGATTTTATTTATAAGATTTTAATTTAATTAAGATGAAATTTAAATTTAAAATAAGATTTAAATATAAAACCAATAACAGATCTCATACTTGTAAATATATATTAATAATAAAAACAAAAAATAAAAAAACACAATTTTATTTTTTTATTTTTACGTATATCTTATATTATTAACTAATTTAATCACTTATTTTTAATATAAAGCTATCATGGATAATTTTACTTATTTCTTAATCTCAAACACATATACACACTTTTCTCTTCTGTAAACGACTGTTATTTCAAAATGCAATCAAAACAAACTCTCTATTTTACTCCTCCACTTAATTTAAATTATATTCAAATCTTTTATATTTTCATTCGTTTAAAACATAACTAAATCCAAACTAAGAAATAGGTTCAAAGAAAATAACGCTAGAATTGTGGCAGTGGTTTGAGGACTCTTTGAAGTTAGATCTACTTCCTGGTTGTTAACTGGTTATTTTTTTTTTTTCATTTTTTCAACTTTCAAATGTGTAAGTGGGTTTGTTTGGGAATTTTGCTATTGTGTCCAAAGTTTGAAGTCTATTCTTCTTGTTAGTTTGTAATTTGGAAAATATGATAGGAAAACAAAAAATCATTAGAGGAGCTTTCTAATCAGTCGCATATTCGCAAATTTTTTTCATAGACAAATTTATTAGAGAAAAATTACTTTTGTAATTGTTAATTTTTTTTTAGCAAAGATAGTTACTTTATTGATTTGTAAAAAAATAAATAGTTGATGTACACTTGGACAACAACAATAGAAATGGTTTCACCAAAACATACATAGTCATCATCCATGACCAATTAAAGTAGAAACTAAGAAAAGAAAAACTGAGAGAGAATAAAGCTAATCTCAATAACAGGACATAGTCTTTCTTTAGCGATAAAACTCCTCCGAGACCTTTCCTGCACTGGCAATGATTTTAAGGCTTAGTTTGCTAAAACTTTTTGAAGAGGTGTTTATACTTTTTAAAAGTTCAAGTTCTTTATTTTCTGTTTGGTAAATAAAAAAGATCATGTGCTTGTACTTGCGGCTTTTAAAAGATCGGGGTACTTTTGTAAACACTTAAGATAGAGCTTTTCAAAGTTGACTTGTACTTTTCAAAATTTAAAAGTCTAATATAACCCCATATGTTAACTAATTTTCAAATTTAATGCTTGCATTTATGTCTATTACAGTATTTTTAAATTTTAAAAGCTATTTTACCAAACGCAATTATTGTTGCTTGTGTTTATTAAAAGCTATTTTTAATTTAATTTACAAAACATAAATGTTACAGCTTTTAAAAAAGCCATCTTTTAAAAGTTAGCTTTTATAAGATACTTTTGAAAAGTAAAAGTTTTACCAAACTAAGTTTAAGCCGATTAGTAGGCTTATGCTTAAATATCAGTGCATTTCGAGCTGACCATATTTTTCAAACAATTATGCAATAAGGCTCCCGCGATGCTTATTGTGGCTGCCACCTCCATGCTTGCACGCTATCTCCTTTCACCATTTTCGAAGAACAAAATTTACTCCAGGTATGTCCAGAATATCAATTTTCTTCCATATTTGAACTGACTGAGGATCAACATTAGGGATTTGAGCTTGGAGTTTCAATTTGATTAGGAGACCTACATGCATCATCTTCCAAATAAACACTTTTACCTTCACTGGACATGCATAAAGCGAACAAATTGATCTCCACACTTCTTTTTGCTTAAACACTTCTGGTTAGAACTCATATGGAGAGTAAAAAAAATGAAAAGCAACTCTGTAACCAAAGTTTATCGTGTATGTTCTTTTCTTTTCCTTTTCCCAAATGATCTTATCTTGATTCTACGTTTATTGAGTCTGCATTATTATCTGAGTTGTGTCTGTGGAAAAGGCATCATTGATTAATTGAGAATTCCAGTCACCATTAGGTAGTAAGTAGGAATTGGTTGACCTAGTGAAGATTGCTAACCTCATTAAGCATCTTTTGTCTATAAATCATCTCTTTATTAGCACCCATAACTCTCCAAAAATAGGCAACATATTCCCACCTGCCACTTGACCCTCTTTTTCAGTAATTTTCATCCTTCTAATATACTTCTCCAGCCCCATGAAGGGTTATTACTAATCTGTGCCTTCATGAAATTAGAGCAAGGGAAGTATTTGCTCTTCATCACCTTTGTATAGCAGTGAATTAGTTTTGGAGATTAGTCGCCAGCCTTGTTTTACTAACATAGCCAAATTGAATGATTTCAAGACTTTAAAACTAAGTCCTCCCTGGTCTTTGTCTCTGCATAATGTGTCCCATTCAATCCATTGCATCTTCCTTTCATTACCCTTTTGTCCCCACCAAAATAACATCATCTTTTTTCAATCAATGTCTTTGAAAGTTTAAAACAACTTAGCGTATAAATTGGAACTACTGTGCCAGCCATTTTGATAAGTACTTCTCGACCACTTGCTAAAAGTAAGGATATTGTTCACAAGTTTAGCTTCTTGGTAGTCTTGTCTTTGATATATTTGAACATTTCTTGCTTTGATCTAGTGAAAATTGTAGGGAAGCCCAGATATTTATCCTGAGAACCAATGTGTGGAACCTGGAGCAGCTAGGCAAGTTCAACTCTGAGGTGCTGAAGAGTGTTGTAAGTGAAGAAGACTGAAGATTTAGTCTAGTTAACCACTTGACTACTTACTTGACTAAATTCTTGTAGAATTTGAAGTAGGTTTTGGTATGTTTGTGTGTTTGCTTTGTTAAATAAGATAAGTCATCTGCAAAGAATAAATGACTGATCGTAGGACATCTTCTATTTAATAGTAAACCACTAAACTACTGCCTCTGTCATCCTCTGTGGAAAAGATGGGATAATCCCTCTATGCTAGGTAAGGAATAGATAGGAGAAAGGAGATCCCCTTGTCGGAGTCCCCTTGATGGTTTAAAAAAATCATGTGAATGACCTTCCAAGGTAATAAAGTAGGATACCATAGTTACACACTCTTTTAGCCAATCTATCCATTTATCCCAAAAACCCAATCTCTTCAAAACTTTCCATACAAAACTTAATTCCATCTGGTCATAGCCTTTACTTGTAATGACCCAATTTCTGGTACGTCGAACATACTAGAAACTGAGCACTACCAACTTGTCTTCCTAATTATTATCTAACATTTACTATATGAGCCTGATTCGTTCTTAAAAGCATAGTTATTCTGTGAGGTACTTTTTTTTTGAAAACGTTTGGATTAATAAACAGAATCATTCATAATCAATTCACAAATGATAAAAGATAAAATAGTTATAAACAACCACACATAAATACATCACAAGCAGTTGACAACATTTAGTGATTCAACCTTTATTAGAGTATAGACTTTTAGTTAGAACACCTCTAGATATAGCTAGATAATAACCATATACATATATATACATATAACATCCCAGGCCCTGACCTGTTCAAGAAGTCCCTAAGCTGACGCCCAGGCTAGGCTAGCTTAGACTCTATACTCACCTAGTCCATCTAAACTACTAAAGCGAGGGAAAGTACGTTCTAAGTCTTCAAAACTCAAGTCAGGTGGAACGCATCAAAAGGTGGAACATTATCATCTACTACTCCTCTGCACGATTAGACATTGCCATATGACGTCTCTCTGGTACCTCATCAAGTACACATATAACAAAAGTCTCGTACACATGATTTAGGTTAAAGTTCACATACAAACGGGTTGCAGATGTTGGTTGGTCTCATAGTATATACATATTAATAGATAATAGAGTTCACTCTAGACGCAGAAGACTACCTAGAGTGGAATCCTCTTTGCAGAACGATCATCAACGAACTACGAAAGGGTACTCTTGCTTCTATCTGAAGGGGGAAGGGAGAGAGAAGAGGAAAGAACTGGAAAGTTCTTAATAGGGCCAGGGTTATTAGTTACGTTCATTAAGTCAGTTTTGTTTAGCAGACAAATAGCAGAATACAGAGAAGTAGTAAACAGAAAAAATAGATAAATAGAGAAAATAGAGAAAACAGAAAGGAAAACACACGCAAAAGAATACAAAAAAATAAAAAACAGACACAGAGAATAAAAAACAAACAAAGCATACATTCA
Source organism: Arachis hypogaea (assembly GCF_003086295.3). Taxonomy (NCBI): domain Eukaryota; kingdom Viridiplantae; phylum Streptophyta; class Magnoliopsida; order Fabales; family Fabaceae; genus Arachis; species Arachis hypogaea. The sequence continues at coordinate 37,031,632 of NC_092041.1, forward strand.
TTCAATAATCATAATAGAGGAAATGCACAACCAAGTATTATGCTTGTCTAGCCCTACTGTAGGTAATGAGCTCATTTGTCGGTTACATACCCGCTCCCGACGTTACCCGGAGTCCTCTAACCAGGTAAGGCTTCCCTGGTGGCAATACCTATCGCAAGAGTCCTTTGACTTGCGGGCCAACCACTGCAAGAGTCCTTTGGCTTGCAGAGCAGCACTAGCAACCCACTACAATAGTCCTTTGACTTGTAGGGCGGAGCTAGTTAATTTATGTTTGCCTAATACACTCACTGTAAGAGTCCTTTGACTTACAGGAGCACACAAACACACTCACTATAAGAGTCCTTCGACTTACAGAAGCATATAGCATTATATAAGAGTTAATTTATGTGTTATCTCGATACCTCTGTAAGAGTCCTTTGACTTACAGAATACCATTATAGCTAAGCATCCCAGGGAAGCGCTCTCGGTAGTCACACCACCATCTATCTGACTGCATCAATGTAGTAGATGAACACACAAATATCTCTAGAGATGCCTTAATGCAACAAACGACCTTTCAATAGGCCATCTACTTGTTCTCTATTCTCTTTATCATATTATTCTTTTCTCCTTTGTCTTTTTACTTTTCTCTGATTACTCTTTTCTTTGTATCTCTTTACTCTGTTCTGGTTACTCTTTTCTTTTTATCTCTTTACTCTACTCTGGTTATTCTGTTCTCTGTATCTCTTTACTCTACTCTGGTTACTTTTTTCTCTTTATATCTTTAATGTACTCTAGTTACTCTGTTCTCTGCTTTGGTTACGCTTTTCTTTGTTTAACGTATGTATTTAAAGCTTATGTAAATTTTAGTATGAATAGTTAGTTTGTCCCAAGTATAGGTTCATTAACTCTATACTGAAATAATTTAACTTTTCATATAATATCTGACCCTAGGCGCAACTCAAGAACTAACTATGTTGCCCTAGTTCGTTCACTAGTATCTGTTAGTTTCTGTCATTAAAACTTTACAGACTTTTTCTTTGATTTTCATTTCTTTTTTAATTTTTTATCTTTCCTTTGTCTTTACCTCATTAATATTTTATTGGAAGATGTTCAGGTGTTCTGTTGTACTTGATCAGAACATTTGATTCCACTATTTTAAGCCTTTCAGATATACTTTAAAAAATGTAAATGGCTTAGATTGATTGAAAATCTTTTATGTGGACAGCACCTGCAAGAATCCATGCTGAGCATGCAACTGGTTCATACTTTGGTCAGTTTATAATGGTTCAAAATTTCGTTGCTTGCCCAAGCAGGTTGGAGAAGTAGGTCTGTTTTGTGTATCAAAGATGTTTTACTGGCTTGTATAGTTGTATGTAAGCCTAGCTGATATAGTGTTGGGCCTTTTAGTTATATTTTTGTTGCTTTCACTTGAAATTGACTCCAAAATTTGTGTGATGCCATGAAATAAAAAATTTTGGTGGGAAAATATTAGCTACACACAGTGATAGACCCAGAAATATTTAGCAGTGGGGGCAAAAATATAATAAAATTTAGGTATAGATATTTTTTTTGGCTTTCCATAGTACCCAACAAGTTAAGAACTAATCCATCGTGAATTTAATTTCCTTTTAAGAGTCTGCAATTGGCCAGCAATGAGTTGTTATACATATGAGAAGGAATTTAAACCCCCAATACTTATTTAAACAGATGATTAAACTGATCACTTGACCAATTTGTTTAGATATATTTAAAATTTTAAATTAGAACTATCTATACAAATTGATAAGAACGAGAAATATACACACACTCACTTATTATAGTATTTAAAATAATAAAAATATAATTTCACACAGTATAATATTCAAAATAATAAAAAAAATAATTTATAATGACTTTCTTTTTATTTTTAACATGACTAAATATTATTTTTTATATATGTTCTTAAACAATTATTTTACTTTTTATTATCTCATATTTAATTGTCAAATCTACTTATTATAGTTTTTATGATATAAATAAATTTTTTAACCAAAACAATTACAATATATTAATATATAGATAATATATTTTTTTATTTTAAATAATTTTTAAAAAATCACTACTAATTTAAGTTGTATTTAATTAGAAAACTAAATTTTAATTTAATTATCAATTAATTAACTAATATAATGTAGTTAATTATCACTATTTTTTGTGTTTATTTATTTATTTTTTTATATCAAATCAAATTTAATAATATAATTATTGTTATGTGTTAAATTTAAAAAAATATTTTTTTAATATAAAACACAAAAAATTATTTATATTTTATTTTAGAACAAATATAATATAACAAGTGATATATATAGTATTATTTTTTTTGAAAAATTTTGTCGGCCAAATGTTACCTCTTCATTAACTGTGGGTCTGTTCCTAGTTACACAAATAAGTGATGAAATAGCTCAACATTTTGATTTTCATGTAAACTTAGAAATAATTATTTTACATCTTAATATTATTAGAGGGAAGTAATTGAATATATTAAAAAATTAATATTGATAAAGTTAAATAAATTTTTAATAAAGACAAAATTAAGTACACTACAAGAGACACGCCGAATAGCGGCGGTTCTTTTAGGGATTTGCGGTGGTTAAAAATCGCCGCAAAACAGAATTCCAGCGGTTCGTTAAGCGTCGCCTATTAGGGGGTGGTAATATGATTTTGCGGCGGTTCTAACTAACCGCTGGCACAACCGCCGCAAATCAAATAATTAATTTTGCGGCGGTTGCAAAACCGCTGCTATTTCAGTAGTGGATTTAAAAAAAATCTGCGACGATTTTGAAACCGCCGCAGATTTATGTGGGGTTTTTTAAAAAAATGTGACAGTTTTAAACAGCCGCAAGTTCATACAAGAGTTTTAAAAAAAAGCTAATTAACTACTCAAATGGATTATACCATTTCTCTTTACTATAACATATTTTCTTTACATCATATTTATTATACTTGAGATATTAATATAAAGAAACACTAAATAAACAACAGATAGATTGCACCAGCCCAATCCCATCCCCTTCCCTTGATTCCTTCAAAGCTCCAGTTAGCATATACTGCAAGAGCAATTGTCACCTGCCAATTACATAAAAAATTTTAGTTACAATAGAAGAAAATCAAGCCAACACATATCATTAATTTCAGAAACATGAATTTGGTTACTATTTATCATCACTCCCCACAAATATTAATTCAAAATAACATCAATTTATGTTTTCAAGTCTTCCTAAAATTATCCTAGTTCCCTATTAAACAAGAAAAGTAAGAAACTTGTAGTAAAATAACAACATACCCTTAACTGAGCCACATTTTAATAAAGCATCAATTATTGCAGTGTAAGGAGTTCTGAAGCCATATCCTTTGCCTCTCCAAAACCCTATATTTTACATAGAGAAACTGAAAAAGTTGCTGCTAGAGAACCATCTAAAACCAATAGAAAAATTTAAGATAGTGTTGTAAATATTTTTGTTCTGTTATGACTAATATTTGCAATTCCTATAACTGCTAAACAATTATCACAATGAAACTTTCGGTCAGGATCATGGGTCAGAGCAAAACCTTCATTAGTAAGTTATATAATGAGACAAATGTATATATTTTAAAGATAGAAATTTCCCCAAACTAAATAAAACATAAAATGCAATGGCAAACTGCAGAAATTGATATGTAGTTACTTAATAAACAATTCCAGCAGGTACTAAACTTAAATAGAATTAAATTAATACCACTGAAAGCAAAAGAAATCTTCTTGAAAAACTGATTTATAAGCATACACAAATTTATGATTCCAATCGAACACCATTTTAGAAAAATCAAGCACTACATTAATGGTTCCTGAGTTATTCAACATTAAAATTATGGATTAACAGCTATAGATACTTTCATGGTACGTATAGCTGGGGATGTGGGAGATTCACAATAGGCATATAGTTTCATGGTACCTAATAATGGTTTTTTTTAACACTCTTTCTTGAACACTTCTGCATTAAATGGATTTCACTTTGCAATAAAAAAGAAAAAAAAATATCCATACCTGAAGATTAATGACAAGGATAAATGGAAGCTTTTTTCCCAGCTTCCGACTGCAATTCAAAAGGAGGAACATATGAGAACAAGTTACTTCTTTCCCTTGATCATAAATCCTTTTCCACTAGGAGAAGTCCAACAATTTGTGTCATTGTCATCCTTTCCTTTGTGAAAAGAACCACGCAAATCACTTGGGTTAATAGTGACAGGTGTAACATGGGGTCCAATTCTTCACTCAAAACAGGAGCTGCATGCCATAAGCAATTACATAAGAATGAAATTCTGAATGCAGAGAAGAAAATTAAAAATTTAGAGTTTGCATAAAGGTTAACTAATTGCTTATGCCAAATTGCCTACAAAAAGGACCTAGCAAATAACAAAAAACAAAGGAAAAGCTAACCTGCAGTTCGCTTCAAAGCTAAGGTTGTGATGGCCCATGATACATTCTTTAGTTTGACTCTTGGCCCCTGACAAATTGAATACAGTGTCAAAATATATAAAAGTTAACAAAATACTTTCTGTTCTATTACCTGCAATAGCCCCACTTATCAACCTCCTCAAAGATGGATTCCCAATCTTAAATTTCAGCTTAAACCCCTTCTTCCTTTTCTTATTCATCATAAGGACTTCCTCATCAAATTTGTTCATTTAAATTTGGATAATGTACAAAATATTATAACTATTTAAATTATTAAATATATATATAACTATGCTAAATTATCTGTTATAACTTTAGCTATTTATACTTCTAATTTTATGTAAAATTTCGATTTTCAATTTATAGAGTATGATAGCGTTGACAATCAAATTTTTTAAACAATGTTTAAGAAAACAAATTAAAAAGAAATTAGGAAAACTGGTAGTTCATTATATTTTAGTTAAGTTTATCTTAGGCCACAGGACTCGGATAAATCTATTATACTTCACAGGAAAAAAAAAAGGAGATAAAACCCAACAGACGTGACAACAAAATAACTAAAAGACAGAGTAGCAGTGTCCAAACAAAGAAAAATTAAAAAAACTCCTTTTGGTAAGATACTAGTTGTCCATGATAATATGATCAGCTTGAATTATTGTTGATTTCATTTGTTTCATATAGCAACCATAATATATACTTTGGTTACCTCAACATCTCTCTTCTCAAGACTTCTATGTAACTCTTCAAGGGCATGGATGACACTGGTGTCTATGTCAGTAACGCCTGCACAAAGAACATAAATTATAAGTTAGTTAATGCTTATAGAAAACTAACAAACCAGAACAGTATGTTCTTGCTAGACATAAAAATCAGACAAAAACCAAGGTAGAATGGAGACACTCACGAGACATTTCAACAATCAAAAACTGGATTTTTGTTTGGTAGTCTCCTTTATCTTGTTCTTCTTCATCCATCAACCATCTTAGTATCCTGGAAGAGTGAGATCACATCAATTTCAAATGCCACCTGAAAAATATTAGAAGAGATTAGTAAGCAGAAACTCAAGCAAGTACAAGAGTTTTGTGAAGTAAATGAACTTATAAGAGGAAATTACTCGGAAGTCACATTAGGACAAAGGGCGAGAAGGAGTCTTGATTAAAACTTCTATGTGAACAAAATTTGTTAATCACAGTCGGAAAATGGAGTTCAAGATCACTAATAGCACCGAAAAAAAAAGGTGAAGGTTAACAGCGCAGGGATATTTATTTAAAAAAAATAACCCAACTATGAAATCTCATTAACCCAACTGCATATATTCTCTCATTAACAAGTTCTATACACATGTAAACTATCACTTTATCACAATCCAATATTTTTGGAAAGTAGCACCAGCTGTAAGGCAAGGCAAGTTGCAGATTAAAGCTTGGAAATTTGGGACACATATATGTGATGTTCATGTTTTTATGATCCTTATTGCAGTGATGTCTTATCTCCAAAAGTGATTAAAATCATATTCTTAAAATTCTCGTACTTTTGCCAATCATAACTTTAATATGAAAAATTATAAGTTAAGGAAATAGACCTTAGTGAGACAAATGAAATACCTTAGAGACACACCCCAAATAATTTTTTTCAAATCTCTGAGATATCCGCGCGTTACAGAACCTGTTTGAAGGCAAACAAAAAGAATACATAGATAAACTTAAGTTAAGACAAATTCAGAATGTTACTCCAAGAGATGTCTAGAGCCAAATTGAAACCATTAAGTAGCCTTGTAATGAACTAAGGACGAAATAGAAACAAGAATGTGCCTAATGTAAATTATCTAAATGAGATCACAAGTGGGAGGGTGGAAACGAGTATTTCATGATATGAGGAACAATTGATCCTAAGTAATATCTCAGGATTGCAAGCCATTCACAATAATAGCAGTTAAAACATGGAGTATCATTTATTAAGTGAAAATAAATAAGATTGTTAACAACCATATTCACTTTTTTTTTATCTAAATAAACTAATTATATGAATAAGATTCCTCATCCAAGTAAACTATACTTACGGTAATCATATATATATATATATATATATATATATATATATATATATATATAAAAGTAGTTTCACTTTCCTTAACCATGAATTCATCACACCAGGCCTACTTCATCCTATTACATGCTTGTTTTATTTTTCAAAGTAACATGATTCCCTCAATTAGAATAATCCACTCTCTTGGTTCCTTTCTTCTATTATTCATTTATTCCGCCACAGCAAAAATCTCATTCAGACCAAAAGCACTTGTTCTACCTGTAACCAAAGACATATCATTGTCCACACCCCAATGTAACCCAAATCAAGCTAAGAGCACCACTCGTGACGGTGAACCTAACCGGGGATCTTAGTGGCAGATATGTTTGAGTGAACTGCCAGCATGGCTGTGTCATCAACATCGAAACCAGTGGCTTGTGAATATGCTCAATGCTCACTCTTAAACCACTTCTTATTCCCACAAATGTGTGTTATACTTTTTGTTTTTTTTTTTGCAGTGAATTAATTAATTAATCATGCACCATCAAACTAACACAAATTGGTCAAATTCATGCCAAATGCTATGGTGTAACAAAATTTACATACACGTCTACATCAAGAAATGGTTAATACAAATGCTCTATCTCTTCACTTAGGATTGCAAAGAAGCTAATTTTCAGAAGCTTAGACCATACTGTTACATCAAACATTATGATTGCTTCGGATTTCTATATGATTCTAAAAGCAATAAACACTAAGTAATCAAGACTCAGGGGTTCAAAAATTAGGGGAAAATTAAATCAGAATGTTAAATTGGGTAAAGAAAATTTAGGCAAAGTAAGTCGATCAACGTTGTTCGAACCAAAATTCAGAAGGCACAGAGATGAAATTGATGCAAAATTAATTTATCAACAACCACTCAAATTAAATTGGGGCAAGGGAGAAGAACGAACCAGAGAGAGGGGAGAGGGGGCAATCGGCAACGCACAACAAGGCAAGGGCAAGGGGGAAGGCTGCCGACGACGACACTGGGACGGATGGTTGGGGCGACCGCCGACGACGTCACGGACGTGCACAGAGGAAGGAGAAGACTTGGACGACCCCTTTCAGTTTACCTTCGCGCGCGGGAGCTACACGGTGGAGGGAGGAGATCAGTGACGGGGAATAACGACGACACGGACGTGGTGGCTGGAATTGACGGAGGGAAGAGTCACGACAGCGAGGGAAGGAGACCAGTGATTGGCGCCTTTGCTCTGCTGGGTTCACATGAAAAGGGTGAAGGTTAATGGTGCTGTAATATTTTGGTTGGGGGTATTTTAATGAAACAAAGCCCCCTCCCCTAAGGTTATTGGCTGCGGTTGGGCCGTAAACAACCACCAAATCCAATCAATTGGAGCGGAGTCTGATTACGCAACAAGAACGGCAGCAATCCAGTGAATTTGCGGCGTTTTGGAAAAAACGCTGGCAATTCTCCGTTGCTAAATCCCGTCTCTTTTGTAGTGGTATAATTAGGATAGATATTCATGCTATGTACAAAAAAAATCTATCCAATTCAAATTTTTAAAATTTTTTAATTTTATTATTTATTAATTTATTTAATTTGTATTAATTTATTTTATTATAAAAATATTCTTGAATAATTATCGGGGATAAATTTGAAAGAAGATAAAATAGAAAAGTATAGTTAAAAGAGAGTGGTGTTATTACCTATTAATTTTGAGAGTGGTATTATCATTTCTCATATATATGTATATGATGTTTTTAAGAATTGAAAATTTTTAACCGTTTAATCAAAATAAAATAATAAATTAATTGTTCGGAATAAGTTTGAAAATTTAGACATCCTAATTTAAAAGGTTAAAGGTGAGATTTGAATTTAGTGAATTTTTTCAAATAGGAAAATGTAATTTTCTGCGAAAAATTGCGTAAAAATGTGTAATCGGTAAAAATAGCTGGCAGTATCGACTTAAGTCTGTTCGGTATTGCGAGTGAGAAAATAAAACTATAAAAATCCTTAGAAAAATATTTACAATTGAAAATTTGGCGCTAATTCTAAAAGTTTTGACCTAAAATCAGACCAAACGGATCAAAAATACTAAGCGGTTAGATCAGGTCCAAGTTGGACCCAAGCGTAAACTATATATATAGACCTTATTCATGAGCCATTCAGTTTATTCACCACCTAAAACACAAACAACAAGCCAACTAGTTATGGCTCAAATGGCATAGTCTCTCGAGACTCACCTAAGAAGTTGTGGAAAAAATAAAACAACAACAACAACATAGATGGTGAAATAAAAGAGAAGAGAAGAGGGTTACTATTCACCATCCTTTTCTTTGGTTCATAACTTGAGTTACGGTGCTCTGATTCGCATATTGTTTGTGACCACGTGCTCATTTCTAACCAAACAATAAGGTAAGAAACTCACACTTTCTTACCCAGTTATCTGCCCTAACAATTTTGGTAATTTTGGGTTTAGTTATTGAGTAAATTCTTTGATTTTGATTGTTTACGGGTGATCTAACATTTGGTTATCGTTGGATTTTGCTCCTAATACCGTCGAATAAGGTAAGTCACTTCAAAACCCTTGTGAATTAGTGATTTTGTGAACCCTATGATTAATTTATGGTACACTAAATGTTTATAGCTTGAATTTGGTGAATATTGGAGTTGGTTTTGGCAATTGGATTGACTTTGGTGGCTGAAGCTTTGTGGAAGCTTATTTTGAATCATTTTTGGTATTTTGTGCATCTTGAAATTCGGCCAATGCATGATTTCGATTTCCTTTAGTTAATATGTAATGATTTATGCTTAAGTTCATAAATAAAAAATGGTGAAATATTACGACCTATAAAAATAATTTTACATACATAGATATATATGAAAAGAAATTTAATTAGGAGTCTTAAAGAAAAAGTTAAACAAAACAATAAGAACTCGCGTTGCACACTAATTGTAAGAAAGCGAAACACACATAAAAAAGAAGCAAACACAACTTTAGTTGTGTGAAGACTAAACTGGTAGTTAATTCCGTTTTAAACAAATGACCAAATATATGTACATAAAACGACAATGTTAAAAAAATTTAAAAATGTCATTTGTAATAATTTAAATTTAATTATGTATTGAAAAAAAATAAAATTTATTAGTATGTGATGGTAAAAAAATTATTGAAATTCTTGATGGACATGAATCATGTTTAGTGACAATTGTGTTAGCAAATCATGTTTAGTGAGTTTTACGTACAGTTTTAAAAATTTACTATCCTGCCATTATTTATGTGTTAAAGAATATTATTGAATTTATAAGTAAATAGTAATAAGATATCGTGTGATTTGTGCTTTTGTGAAACAATTACCCTAGCACAATCACAAAATTACCCTACCACAATTTATGTATTAAAACATAGTATAATATTCTTAATAAATCATGGTAGAATAATAAGATTTATGAATAATAATATTATTATTTATATATAAATCATAAAAGAGAACGTATATATAATTACTTTTGATTTATGATAATTTGGTAATTATAATATTTTTAATATTAAAACAGTCAAACGTATTTTATTTGGATACATAAGACAACAGAATAAGAAAAATTTAATATTATTAGATACTAAATTTAAATCTTTATATTACGAACTAAATTTTTTTTAGTAAAAACTAAAATTAAAAATATATTGATTGAAATCAATTCAAAATCTATGGATTAGACTCGGTGAAACCATTAAAAAAATAAATATTCTTTCTTTGTCATTAAATCTATTAGATGTATATTTTTCGTCCGAATTTTTGTTTTTAAAAATTTAGATGTCGAATAAGTATTTTAAAAGATTTGAATGAAAATATTGTCAGAGTTGTATTTTTAAGCTTTTCAAAGGACAAATTAAAAGTAAAAGAATTGATTTTGAAAAAAAAAATTAGCAAGAAGAGCTAAAAAATTTTAATTGTAATGTTAATATTTGAAAAATAAATTTCATTTTGATATATATTATTTGTTTATTTTATATAATATTATTTTTACCAAGGTAGCTGGGGAATATGTTTATAATTTTTTACTAAAAAGCTGAATGATTTGTTAATAAATATAAAACTAAATATGTTAGGATATATTACTAATGTCGTGTATTTTAAGAAGGGCATAAAGATTTAATTTTCAGTGGAACAAATAGTGGCTCACGCCTAGAGGTGGAAAAAGGTTAGGCAGCTTATTAGGGATCTGTAGCTTGGTCTAACTTGGCCTGGGCTGTAATAATATAGGCACAAGCTCAGGCTTTTATAAAAGTTTTATTATGTTAATAGGCCAAGTCCAAGCTCATTAATTAGCCTTATTGACCTATCAGGTTTGTATGGGCCTGTTAATACATAATTACATATATAAATAATTTTTTTGTTATTAACAAAATTATGAGATATTTTAAATTTTTTATAAATACTAAATATGACATATTAAATATAAATATGTTTATTAAAAAATAATTTTTTTAAATAATATTTTTATTTTTGTAAAATAAAATTATCAAGTTTTTTAACAGGCTTCAGACCAGGTCAGGCTGAATAACAGACCATGCTTAGTACTTTAAAAAAACCTATAACAAGTTGCAGGCCAAGCTCAGGCCAATTGATTACATGACAGGCCAAGCCTGTTAAGAGCTTGACAAATGGGTCATTTTAGTTTTGCTTCGAGGGATAAAATTGTCTTTAAATTCTTCACTACAAGACAAATACATAATGAAAATCGGATAGTACAAAAGAACATGATGTTCCATGCTAGTACAACAGAATATGTGATAATTTTTCTATGTTATTACCGCTCTTTAGTTGTTTTATGAAGATAATTATGAGATTCTACGCTTAAAATTGTCTTTCTAAAGCTTTTACAGAAAATTGCCTTTTTTGTATTATTTTATTATTTTTAATTAAATAATATTATTTAATATTTTATTATTATTTATTATTTTATTATTAAATTTTCAAAATTTATCCTTTCTTACCTTAAAAGTTATATAAATTCAATTTTTACCGCCCGTAACTTTTAATATTTTTACTTTAACCACCCTAACTTTTAGAAATTACAAAATAACCCCCAAACACCAAAATATTTACTTTCTTTTCCTTTTTAAGATCTAAAGCCTGCTCTTCATTGTTCCTCACCACACTCAAAATGTTCTTCGTAAATTTTTCATTAATTCGGTATTGTTTAGTAGACAAATATCAGAATATAAAGAAGTAATAAACAGAAAAAAGCAGATAAATAGATAAAATAGAGAAAACAGAAAAGAAAATACACACAAAAGAATACAAAAAAAATAAAACACAGACACAGAGAATAGAAAACAGACAAAGCATACATTCATTCAACAATCATAACAGAGAAAATGCACAACCAAGTATGATGCATGTCTAGTCCTATTGCAGGTAATGAGCTCATTTGTCGGTTACATACCCGCTCCCGACGTTACTCGGAGTCCTCTAACCAAGTAAGGCTTCCCTGTTGGCAATACCCATCGCAAGAGTCCTTTGACTTGCAGAGCCAACCACTGTAAGAGTCCTTTGACTTACAGGGGGGAGCTAGTTAATTTATGTATGCCCAATACACTCATTGTAAGAGTGCTTTGACTTACAGAAGCACAAACACATACTCACTATAAGAGTCCTTCGACTTACAAGAGCATATGCTAGTTATGTGTTTTCTCAATAGCTTTATAAGAGTCATCTGACTTACAGAATAACATCATAGCTAAGTATTCCAGGGAAGCACTCTCGGTGGTCGCATCACCATCTATCTGACTGCCTCTATGTAGCAGATGAACACACAAATATCTCTGGAGTTGCCTTAATGCAACAAACGACCCTTCAACAGGCCCTCTGATTATTCTCTATTCTCTTTATCATATTACTCCTTTCTCTGTCTTTTTACTTTGCTCTTATTACTCTTGTCTCTGTATCTCTTTACTCTGCTCTGGTTACTCTTTTTTCTTTATGTCTTTACGCTACTCTGGTTACTTTGTTCTCAATATCTCTTTACTCTACTCTGGTTATTCTTTTGTCTTTATCTCTTTACTCTACTCTGGTTACTCTGTTCTCTGTATCTCTTTACTCTGTTCTGGTTACTCTTTTCTCTATTTAACGTATGTATTAAAGCTTATGTAAATTTCGGTAGGAATAGTTAGCCTGTCCCAAGTATAGGTTCATTAAGTCTATCCTAAAATAGTTTAGCTTTTCATATGATACCTAACCCTAGGCACAACTCAAGAACTAACTATGTTGCTCTAGTTCGTTCACTAGTCTCTGTTAGTTTCTGTCATTCAAACTTTACAGACTTTTCATTCGATTTTCATTTCTTCTTTAACTTTTTATCTTTTCTTTGTCTTTACCTCACTAATATGTTATTACAACTCCCTAAGTATTTTATGAAGGTAATTATGAGATTATGTGCTTAAAGTTGTCATCTAAACCTTTTACGAAAAATTGCATTTTCTGCATTATTTTATTTTTTTTAATTAAATAATATTATTTAATATTTTACTATTATTTATTATTTTATTATTAAATTTTTGAAATTTACCCTTTCTTACCTTAAAAGTTATATAAATTCACTTTTTACCACCTGTAACTTTTAATATTTTTACTTTAACCATCCTAACTTTTAGAAATTACAAAAATAACCCCCAAACACCAAAATATTTACCTCCTTGCCATTTTTAAGATCTATAGCCTGTTCTTCAATTTTCTTCACCATACTCAAAGTGTTCTTCATAAGTTTTTCAGATTCTTTCTTTGTTTTCACCCGTTTTTCAATCTTTTTAGTAACCGATTTTTACCATAATTCATAATAAATTGGCAGCCACTAAAGTCCCATCTTTTAACTTGATTTCAACACAAAATCAATCCCAATTTAAAGGTTAGTGTTCGAAATTCCAACAGCCATAAGAACATGCATTCATAGCATGAATATTATCAAATTTCATCAAATTTTCACCAAAATTTCAACAAGAATCACTCATATAAACAATCAATTTCAAGCATAACCAAATCATATTATAATCATACAACTCAAACATAATTAATCAAGATTAATTTTACCAAACTCTACCTTGATTTGCTGCCTCAAATCCGGTTATGATTTTAGGTGTTCTTTTTGCACTTTTTCCTACTAAAACACATCAAGAACAACTTTGAATCCATAAAACCTCAATTGACCAAACCTTAATCAACATGTTAGGAAGGGATTTATCACCTTAAACATGCTGGGAATATAAGATTCTTGGCTCATAAGTCAGGCTAAGCAAGAGATCTAAGGAAGAACATCCAGAAAATACATGTTTAGCTTGGTTTTCCTTGAAAACCGAATTGAAGAGGGAGGGAGACAGCCATATCACCTTATTTCCAGCCTTGATATATTATATGGTTATGTAGAGGAAGAAGAGATGATCATTTATGTATAATCGGAGTTTTGATTTGAGTTTTAGTTCAGAAGAAATCAAGCTTTGAAGATTAAGAACCAAGAACTTTTCTCTCTTTTTACTTTCTCTCTTATTTTCGGCCATTCAAGGTGAAAATGAGCAGCTTGGAGTGTCTTGCGGGGTGAGGAAAAAATGTTCTAGATGATTATTGGTTAGTTTGGGAGGTGGTTGAAAAATATCTCAGGTATATAATTACTAAAACTAGATGTATTAGAACATACACTTAACAACACTTCTAGAGATTGATATCTGAGCTACTAGTATAAATGACACTAGTAACATGATTAACATGAGAATAGAAGGTATATGATGAGACATTAGTGTTGCTAAAGTCATTAGAGAGTGCTGGTGTTAACCTGCACCAGTAGACTCTGAACCCGATCTCCTATTTTTAACTAAACAGATCAATTAATATTATAATATTATTCAAGCATCTCTAATATGAATATAATAATAGTATCATATTACTATTTCTCTTCTCTCATGAATCGAGTCTGGTTTGTCAAACTAAGACTAATTACAGAAACCAGAATAAAAAACTCCTAACCGATACGGTTCAAAAACTAGGTTCTCCGCAACTGTGTCGTCAAACTTATCTCAAAAGAGGTTCTTGCTTATTGATGACATAAGGATGATATAGATTGAGGTGCTTGATAATATGTCAGAGATGTTCCCTTCACTGATCTTTCAGGAAAACTCCATATCTTCAAAAAAGATCTTGTGTACCCGAAAACTAGGTTGTTACATTACTTATGTCTAGATTAAGTGCGAAGTCGTAGTCTCCAGTTTTCTTATTTTTCAAGTAGTGCATAAACTCGTGAGCTATAAGGACATTATCACTGATTAAACGACCCTTAATAAAAGCACTCTGGTTTCCACTAATGATTCTATCTATTACTCTTTGCATCCTATGGACCTGAATCTTTGAGATGATTTTGTAACAAACTGTGCTTAAACACATTGAATATGCCCCTTGAATCTTAAGAATCAAACAAATCTGGGTATGATTTAGGGATCTTAGCATTTTTCCCTTGAAAAGAAACTCCTACCAACCGCATTAACATCCTGTTTGATGATATCCCAATAGAACTGGAAGAACTTAGCTGTGAAACCATCATTCTTCAGAGCTGAGTATGGATTAATAGAAAACACAGCCTTTTTAATTTCTGTATCACAGACCGGTCTTGTTAACACCCTATTATCACTATTCTTTATCTTTGTAGTCATACCTTCCAAGGCCGCTATAGGATCAATAGGTACGGATATAGTAGATAAGGTCTCAAAAAACTCCTAAGCCACTTTTCTAATGCCCTCTACTTTAGAGTGGAGTTGACCATTTTCATCTCTAAGTTGTTCAATCTTATTGTGTATATTTCTAGATCTGAACTTAGAGTGAAAATATTTTGTATTTTGGCCCCACTGTAGCCATTTAACCCGGGACTTCTCTTTCCAGTACCTCTCCTCCTTTTCATAGGCCTCCTGAAGCTCTGCCTCTAAAGAACAAATTTTGATTTGTTTGCCTCCACTGCCTTCAGTTTTTCTTCCTCTAGTGCCTATTTAGTTTCTTCAATAATTCTATGCCAATTCCTATTTTTCTTCTTTTGCCACTCAACAATACTGTATCTGCATTAGTGCTTTAATGTGTTAAATAATATAAACATATGAGACCCAGCATACTTCAACCTCCATGCATCTTTGACTATGTTGGTAACTTCTTCCTCTTCACACTACCTTTCTTGGAAACAAAACTGTCTGTTTGTTTTTCTACTGCACACTTGTGATTCTAGTAACAAAAGGCAGTGGTCTAATCCTTGATCGTTTAGGTGTAACACCTTTGTTATTGGGTAAAGTATATTCCAAACCATTTAGATTAAGCACGGATCAAGTCGTTCTCTGATGAAGTTTTCTCCAAACAGCCTATTATTCTAAGTGAACTTGCTGCCTTCATACCCTATATCATACCGCCCTCCACCATTTAGAAAATTGTTAAAACTTTCAATAGAACTAGCCGACTTAGTTCTTTCTCCTTCTTTTTCATGGTGAGCTAGAATAAAGTTAAAATCACCCACAACTAGAAAAAATTCATCCCCTGACTTCATATTCTGCAAAATTTTCTCAAATTGAGGATTTCTGAAATCTTCTTCACTGTGTAAATACACTCCTATAATATTCCAGCACTTATTTTAGGCTATATTCATCTGTTCCGATGGTTACCTGAAACTGTAGGTCGATCTCAGACGAGATCTTCTGTGCTGGTTGGAGCTGACATGTTTGACTTGTTGGAGATGTCATGTCCGACCTGTTGGACTTGGTGGAGGTGCTGAACCTTCGTCACCAGAGGGTGGTGGTACCTGCAAGGGACTCCGATGCTTAAGTTAGCAAGGGTATTAAGCAGGTTTTTAGTAGAATCAGAGTATGAGTTATATCTGGGTACTCCAGTGTATTTATAATGGTGTAGAGCGACCTTCTTAGATAAGATAAGTTAGTTATCTTTATTTTTATCTTATCTTATCTTTGAGTGATGTCATCTTATCTTCAAGGGAACCGCCCTTATCTCCATAGGCTTTGGGCTGCCTTTGGATTTGGGTCATGTTCCTCTATGTGGGCCTTGCTTAGGCTTTTCTGGTGATTTGACTGAGCTCTTTGAGGAGAGGTCGGATTGTCCTGACCTGAAGAGATCAGTCGTCTTATCAGTAGAACATCCCGGATCAGAAAGCTCGACCCAGGGTATGAACAGTGCCCCTGCTCGAGCTTAGTCTTTCTTTTGAGGTCGAGTCTTAGTTTTTAGGACTTTGATCCTTCTGTGGTGAAGCCGAACTCGAGCATTTTATCGACTTCTTCTTTGTAGAGTTTGTCCTTTGAATGCGTAACGTTTCCTTTTGAATTTTCATTCTTTCGTAAACACGCGTCTCCTTGCTTTGGAAATGCGCGAAGGTTTAATAACCTCATTAATTCTTTTAATGCTTCGTTTCTTTGTTCATTTTGATCTTTTCACCAAAATGGTTTCTCTTCTCTGTTTCTTTACTGTAACTTCCCCCTTTTCTTTCTCACTTTCTGTTTTGCCTGGAATTTACATTTTTGCATTTCCCCCTGGGACACCGTTTGGTGTCTTGTTGGTGTTTTCTCTTGCTCTGAAAGGCGATTTTGGATTCCTTCTTTCCGTCTTCGGTTTCTTCGAAGCTTCCCCTTTTTTCCAGGTTGGTTCTTCTTTCTACTTCTTTATTTATTTTGTCGCTTTGCATTCGATTCTTGGTGAAGTTTTGATTTTGCTTGAGTTTATGTTGGAAAGCTTGAATCTTTTCATATTACCATGCTTGGTTATCACTGTGATGCATGTTTTCTGGTTTTCTTTTGACCTTATGTATGCTTTTGGGTTGATTTCCTGGTAGTTTGGTGCTTTTAGGGCTTCGTATGTTGCCGCTGCTTTCTGAACTGCTGGTAGTTTGCCAAATTTTTTGTTGAGGTTTTATGAACTGCTATTTTGAAAAAGGTTGCTCCTTTGATTTCTTTTGTCCTATTGATAGTTTTCTTTGTTGATAGAGACAACGATTTTTTGATGACTTTCCTTTGATTTTCGTCTTTTTCTTCTCAGGACGTTGCTTGTTGGGAGAGGGTTATTTTCTTTGCTGAGAGTTTTATTAGGATGTTAGCCTTTTAGATTTTTTCTGAGCCTTTACTCTGTCACTGCCTCCAAAGGATGCCCCTGGACCTCGGTGTGCATCTTGGGATCTTCCTTTTACTGTTTGTATGCTCGAAGTCATGTTTGTCTGAGATGTTTTCATGTCACCCGAGCTGTTTTGGTTAGTAATCCATTTTCTTTTTTCTTACTGTAGGACTAGTTAGCTATGTCTTCTCGCAAAAATATTATTGATACGTCTTCCAAGATTCCTGAGGGTATGTCCGACTTGCTGGACTCCCTCGTGTTGATGTGTGTCTCCGTGGTAGATGCTGAGTTCTGTGTAAAGCTGAGAAAACGTCATAGGATTTGTAGTAATTATGCATAGGAGAAGGATTATGAGCTTGTAGTACCTGATTCTGACGAGAGGGTTTGTTTCCTGACCTCAGTTTAGGGGGAGCGTCCCTTCTTTTATGCCTATGACTATTTTTTTAGCCAGCTGAACATTACTTTCCCTTTTACTTCCTTTGAGACTGACTTGTTGTGGTCATGTAACGTTGCTCCATCCCAGCTCCATCCGAACTCTTGGGATTTTATCAAGATCTTTCAGTTGCTCTGCCAAGAATTAGATGTTACACCTTCTCAAACTCTCTTTCTATACCTCTTTGTTCTGACTAAGCCTGGGACTACCAAAAAGAAAGCTTCTTGGGTTTCTTTCAGGTTTGCCCAAGGGCACAAAATTTTTTCCATGTAAGATGAGTCCTTTAGGGACTTTAAGAACTACTTTTTCAAGGTTCGAGCTGTTGAGGGAGCTCGACCTTTTTTCCTAGAAGCGAATGGTGAACCTGCCTTCCCTTTGTGTTGGCAGAAGAATGTTGTAGTGTCTCGATACTCGTGGAAGATGCTTGATGAGGTCGAGCAGGCCTTTATAACTGTGTTGGAGGATATTTGGGGGGAACCTCCCCATCTTGACACAAAGAGATTCTTGGGGGACCCTTCTCTTGTCCGAGCCGAACTGGGTAAAGACCGACTTCTTTTGTTATATTTTGTTTTTACTTCTTTTCCTCCAGTTTTGTAACTTGTTTTGATTTGTTTTTTCAGAGATGGCCAAGACCAATGATTCCATGAAAGCCTTTAAAAAGGCGAGAAAAGCTACTACGGGACAGAATATCTCGGCCAAGGCTCCAGGGGAGGAATCTTCTCAAGTTCCTCCTAAGAGACCAATCTCGAGTTCTATTGGGCCGAGGAGGGTGATCCCAACACCTCTGGTCTATTTAGTTAATCCTCCCCCGACCTCTGCTGCTATTTATTCTGCTACTACCATTCTTCCTCCAAAAAGACCCCGGACTGTCGAGCCTTTTAATCTGGATGCTTCTGACTTTGATGCTGTCGAGTTTATTGATCAACAGATTGCTCCTTATGGTGTCATGCCTACTGATGATGTATCCATTCTTCATCATTTGGATTTTATCACTCGGAGTGGCATTAAATTGGCACACATGGGAGCAGTTTTATACCGGACCGCTCAAGATCTTCCTATCCATGCTACAAAGGCCTTTATGGAGGCCAAGTCAGAGTTTGACCAGATTAAGGGTTTAAAAGAGGAGCTTGAGGTGAAAGTGACCAAGTGAAGAAGGAGTTGGAGGGGGAGAAGACTCGGGCTATTGGTTTGGCGACCTCTGTGAGATTAGCTGAGGACACATCGTTGAAACATAAGGAGAGCTATGTTACCACCTATAGAGAGAGAATGGATCTCAGGAACAGCTTGGAATCTGTCTGGGCTGATTATACCGAACTCCAAGGTCACCTTATAGGTAGTGTTAATGCTGCTTATGAGAATCTGAAGGAGCAAGTTTGAGTTCTTGCGCCAGAGCTTGACCTTTCTCTTTTTAGCCTGGAAAACATTGTTAGGGATGGTAAGATTGTTCCTGATGATCCTGATGATGATGATGATGTCGGTCCTCCTATTGTTTCTTCTGCAAAAACCTCTAATATTCCGCCCTCCTCTACTTCGGCTAAATTCGCTCAACCGGAGTCCGATCCCGATGTTCAAATTCTGAATCGAGATGATGGAACAGTAGATGCAGTGCCCCTTCAGACTCGGCCTCCTTCGCCCCTAGATGCTACCGCTGGAGAATCTCTGAACCCTATGTAGTTTTTATGAATTTTATTGGATGTGTATAGCCCGATCTGTGGGTCTTTAAACTCTTTTTGTTTTGTGGTTTCGTTATTTTGTTCTCTAAACACTTTTATTTGCTTTGCTGTTAGTAACTTTATTTTGGGAAAAACAAAGTATTTTTTTAGGCTTCTTTGAGGTCGACTTTGGGTGGTCTCTTTGAGCCTTGTTAATATTATAACTTCGTTTCCTTTCATAACATGTTTGTCTGTATCTGTCTGATACCTTTTTGGGATGTCAGAGCCCTGTTGTCCGACCTTTTGTGATTGCCTCTGTATTTTCATACTTGTGACTTGATTTTGAGGTTGTGGATGTTTGGGTCCAACTTGTATGTCGACTTCCCTACTTCGGTCTGAAGTTATTTTTAGTAATCTATTTGGTTTGTGTTCATACTCTGGGTCGAGCTGTCCGAGCCGGGATGTTCAGTAGCAAAGCGACCGACCTCTTTAGGTCAAGCAGACCGACTTCTTCGTAAAGAACTCGGCCAAATCGATAGGAAAGCCCAAAGGAGGGACCAACTCAAGAAATACGACCCCGATCCAAAGGCAGCCCAAGCCTATAGAGATAAGGGCGGTTCCATGGAAGATAAGCTGACCTCGACAAAAGATAAGATAAGATAAATAACTTATTTTATCCAAAGAAGGTCACATCTCACCATTATAAATACATTGGAGCACCCAGGTATAACTCGTACTCTGATTCTATTCAATATCTGCTTAATACCCTTGCTAACTTACGCATCGGTGTCCCTTGCAAGTACCCCCCACCCTCCGGGGATGAACGATCAGCACTACCACCAAGTCCAACAAGTCAGACACAACCGCTCCGACCAGCACAGAAGATCTCGTCCGAGATCGACCTCCAGTTTCTGGTAACCCCCGGAACATTGGCGCCTTTGCCGGAGAACCTGGAAGTCAACCCATCACCATGGCGGACGACCATGACAATGATGACGACTCAGATCTAGAGGATAGAACGCCGCACAAAAATGTGGACACTACACCAAAGGATACTCCTCAACTTAACAACGAAAAGGATTCTCCAAACGCAGGAGCCATAGAGGCGCTTCAAGATCGACTAAAGCAACTCGAGAAAGAAGCCCAACATCAACGCAAAAAAGAAGAGGATCTACATCGGGAGATAAGACGACGCCGGGAATTAGAAGATAAGCTTCTAAAACTCGAAGCCGATCTCGAAACCAAAGCTACTCGATCCACTCCAGAGGATAGCTCTCGCAAGGATCAAGATCCATTCACCAGGGAAATCATGAAGACCAAAATCCCAAAGGACTTCAAACTTCCGGATATGACTCTGTACGACGGTACTTCAGACCCCAACCATCACCTCAGCAATTTCAGAAGTAGAATGTACCTCACTGACACCCCGGATGCAGTTCGCTGCAAAGCCTTTCCAACAACTCTTACCAAGACAGCCATTAGATGGTTCGACAGCCAACCTCCAAAGTCCATCTCGAGCTTCGACGACCTGGCCAAAAAATTCCTGGCCAGATTTTCCATACAAAAAGATAAGGCTAAACACACCCTAACCTACTAGGGATCAAGCAAGGAGATCGGGAAAGTCTTCGTAACTACATGGAAAGATTCAACAAAACATACATTGACATACAAAGTCTACTAACAGAAGCTGCCATTATGGGCCTCATAAATGGCCTACGAGAAGGACCTTTTAGCCAATCTATATCTAAGAAATATCCTGCATCCCTGGACAAAGTACAAGAACGGGCGCAGAAGTATGTCAACGTGGAGGAGAATTCACGACTTGGGGAAGCCTCGAGGTTCGATTCTGCCTACCGAGACAAAGATAAAGAATCCAAGAAAAAAGAAGATCGCTCTGGGGAGAAACTCAAAAAATATCATAACTACACCCCTCTTAGGGTATCCTTGGTAGATGTTTAAAAAGAAGTCTGCCATACGGAAAAAATATCCCCAGCTCGGCCACTCAAAGGCAAAAGAGGAGGAGGAAATCGGAACAAATACTGTGAGTATCATCGAGTTTGAGGATATTCCACCAATGAATGCTTCGACTTGAAAAATGTCATAGAAAAATTAGTAAGAGAAGGAAAACTAGATCAATTTTTGGCCAACCGGGATGAAGAGCCAAGAAAAAGAAGAAGGGATGAAGATGTCGGACGGTCTGAGCAATCACCTCGCACACTGGAAAGACACGTCCACATGATACACGATGGATTTGCGGGAGGAGGAATCTCCAAATCATCCCGCAAGCGACACCTCAAAGAAGTATACCATGTCGAAGGAAAGAAGGAGGCGCTAGATATCCCAGCAATTACGTTTACCAAAGAAGACGCATCCGTAATCATCTCAGGACACGACGATCCCATGGTCATCACTATCATACTGGCAAATGCCAACTTCCACCGTACATTAATTGACCAAGGAAGCTCCGCCGACATCTTATTCAAAAGTGCCTTCGACAAGCTCGGCTTAGAAGAAAAGGAGCTAACAGCATACCCGAACAGCCTATTCAGACTTGGGGATACCCCAATACAACCACTGGGATACGTATCACTACACACAACCTTCGGAAAGGGGAACCAATACAGAACACTCAAGATAGACTACATCGTGATCAACGTAAGCTCAGCCTACAATGCCTTAATAGGTCGGACAACGTTAAACCAACTCGGCGCAATAGTTTCAACTCCACATCTATGTATGAAATTTCCAACTGCAGAAGGGATAGCTACAATAAAAGCAGATCAAATGATGGCGCGTCGCTGTTATAACGAAAGTTTAAACCTCAGAGGCGAAGGAGAAGAGTTCCACACAATCGAACTTGGTAGAGTTCAGAGGCGAGAAAAACTCCGTCCACAGCCCAAAGGTGAAGTAGAGAAAGTTCAGATCAGAGACACCTCGGATAAGACAACTAATATTGGCACAATCCTGAAAGGAGACGCAAAAGAATCACTCATACAGTTCCTACGAGATAATGTTGATCTCTTCGCATGGAAAGCCGCCGACATGCCAGGCATAAATCCCGAACTGATGAGCCACAAGTTGGCAGTCTATCCGGGATCCCGGCCAGTACAACAAAGACGAAGAAAATTCGGACCAAAACGGTCTCAGGTTGTGGCAGAACAGGTGCAAGCACTGCTAGAGGCAGGATTTATAAGAGAAGTTAAGTACCCACTATGGCTATCAAACATCGTCTTGGTGAAAAAGTCAAATGGGAAGTGGCGAATGTGCACCGACTACACCGACCTCAACAAAGCCTGCCCAAAAGATCCTTATCCACTCCTAAGCATCGACGCTCTAGTAGACGCCTCATCAGGATATAAGTATCTCTCGATTATGGACGAATACTCGGGGTACAACCAGATCCCAATGTATCCACCGGATCAAGAAAAAACCTCGTTTCTAACACCCAAAGCAAACTATTGCTACATCGTAATGCCTTTCGGCCTTAAGAAAGCGGGAGCTAATTATCAAAGGCTAATGAATAAGGTCTTCTTAGACCACATCGGAAAAATCATGGAGGTCTACGTGGATGACATATTGATAAAGACACAAAGTGAAGAGACATTACTGACCGACTTGGTTCAAGTGTTCGACACCATACGGAAGCATGGCATGCTACTTAACCCAGCTAAATGCATCTTCGCAGTGGAAGCAGGTAAGTTCTTGGGCTTTATGCTCACACAAAGAGGAATCGAGGTAAATCCAGATAAATGCCAGGCCATACTCAACATGAAGAGCCCAACCTACATCAAAGAGGTACAATAACTCAATGGGAGATTGGCGGCCTTGTCCAGATTCCTAGCAGGGTCAGCGATAAGATCCCTCCCTTTCTACGCTACTTTAAGGAAGGGAAAAAAACTTCGAGTGGACAACAGAATGCGAGCAAGCCTTCCGAGACTTCAAAGAATTCTTGGGACGGCCACCTATCCTATCTCGACCACGAGAAGAAGAACCACTCATATTATACCTCGCAGTAGGAAGTTGGGCAATAGCCTCAGCACTAATTAAAGAAGACGAGGGTGGGCAACAAACCGTCTACTTCATTAGTAAAGCACTGTAGGGGTCAAATCTAAACTACCAGAAAATAGAGAAGTTTGCCTACGCTCTCATACTAACATCCCGACGACTTCGCCCGTACTTCCAAGCTTATACCATTAAGGTTCGGACCAACCAGCCCATAAAGGGAATATTGCAGAAAACAGATCTAGCAAGAAGAATCCTACAATGGGCAATCGAATTGTCCGAGTTCGACCTCTAATACGAGGCGCGGACAGCCATTAAGTTACAATACCTAGCCGACTTCATTGCAGAATTCACAGACACCCCAGAGATCCCCATAGAGTGGAATATATACGTGGACAGTTCCTCGAATAAAGTCGGAAGCAGTGCAGGTCTGATAATTGAAAGCAACCAAGGAACCCAAATTGAGCTTTCCCTTAAATTCGGATTCCCGGCCTCAAACAACCAGGCAGAATACGAAGCGTTATTAGCTGGTTTGAAGCTGGCTAGGGAGGTTGGAGCTCAGAAACTCAACATCTATAGCGATTCACAAGTCGTTACCTCACAAATAACAGGGAGCAACCAAGCCAAAGACCCTACCATGAAAAAATATTTGGATAAAACCAAGGAACAGCTCGGAAAACTCGGGGAAT
This sequence comes from Arachis hypogaea, assembly GCF_003086295.3. Lineage (NCBI taxonomy): Eukaryota > Viridiplantae > Streptophyta > Magnoliopsida > Fabales > Fabaceae > Arachis > Arachis hypogaea. The sequence continues at coordinate 37,056,025 of NC_092041.1, forward strand.
ATAGGATCTACCACATACCCCATGAGCAAAACACCCGAGCTGACGCACTCTCAAAACGAGCCAGCACCAAACCAAGGGGCAACAATAGAAGCCTCATCCAGGAAATACTGCAGAACCCGTCAATATCGGAAGAAGAAAAAGTCCTAGCCATAACAGGTCGAGATCAAGGATGGATGACTCCCACAATTAACTACCTCAAAATAGAAGTGCTCCCCACAGATGAAATGGAGGCAAAGAGGTTAAAAAAGGAGGCACAATACTACATTATCATAAACAACACCCTATACAAAAGAGGGATCTCAATACCATTGTTAAAATGTGTACCGACCTCCAACACAAAGGGAATCTTGGAGGAAGTACACAGCAACATTTGTGGCAATCATCTCGGAGCGCAAGCTCTCACCAAAAAGGTACTCCGGGTAAAATTCTATTGGCCAACTCTACGAAAGAAAGCTATAGAATTTGTAAAGACATGTCCACCATGTCAGAAGCATGCCAACTTTCATATCGCCCCGCCAGAAAAGCTCATCAGCGTGACCTCACCCTGGCCATTTGCAAAATGGGGACTTGATCTTCTCGGACCCTTTCCCCAGGGATTGGGACAAGTCAAATTCCTCATAGTAGGGGTAGACTATTTCACAAAATAGATTGAGGCAGAACCCCTAGCCAACGCCACTGCTCAAAGAAGCCAAAAATTCCTATATAGGAACATCATTACAAGGTTCGGAGTCCCATACTCCATCACCACAGATAATGGCACCCAATTCACAGATGCAGGCTTCAGAAAACTAGTGGCCGACTTGAATATAAAACACCAGTTCACCTCTGTCGAACATCCCCAAACCAATGGACAAGCCAAAGCGGCCAACAAAGTCATATTGGCCGGGCTGAAACGGAGACTGCAAGAAGCAAAGGGAGCTTGGATCGAGGAACTTCCACAAGTCCTATGGGCGTATCGAACAACCCCTATTCTACTACGAAAAAATCACCATTTTGATTAGCATACGGAGTGGAGGCAATGATTCCAACAGAAGTCGAGGAAGGGTCTCCCCGAGTAGTCCACTACAATGAACAAACCAACTCTCAACTTCAAAGAGAAGAGCTCGACCTACTTCCGGAAATCCAAGAAAGAGCTCGGATCAGAGAAGAAGCACTAAAGCGGCGAATGGCTTCCAGGTATAATCAAAAGGTAGTGCCAAGAGGTTTCACTGAGAACGATCTCATCTTAATCCGAAATGATATTGGAACAACTCGACCCGGAGAAGGAAAGCTGGTAGCCAACTGGAAAGGACCCTACCGAGTCAAACAAGTACTTGGGAAGGGCTACTACAGACTGTCCGAACTCGAGGGACGAGAACTCCCCAGATCATGGCACGCCTGTAACCTAAGAAGGTACTATAGCTAGGAAAGGTAAAAGATCTCATTACAAAATGCACTCTTTTTCTTGAAAAGGTTTTTTAATGAGGCATCAAGACCGAGATTTAGTCCGACTTAAGGGTACGAAAAACTCCCGCATGTATATATTTGCACTTTCTTTGAATAAAATACATTTCAGATATTCTACAAAATTCCGAAGACGCATTAATCTGAAGCATTTATCGTCCGATTTTAAAGCAACAGATCGACAGAAAGTGAAGAACAGATTCAATGTACGATCTCGATAGGAATGATTATCCGACAAAGGTGAAAATGCGATTTACCTAAAGGACGATCAAACCAGGACAGAAACCACCATCTACAAATCGGCAAAGATGAACACAGAATAATGCAAGAAGTTATCAAAAGTGATCCCAAAAAGAACCTGACGAGGTCTTATGGATTGCTATATAATAACTTAAAAAGACTGGCCGACACTAAAAAATCGGACCAAGTCAACCCAAGTTATCAGCAAATCCCTAGAAAGAGGTCAGGCCAACCCTATTAAAGAGGAATTGCTATAACTTAGAAGAGATCGACGTAACGAAGTCGGTCTCTGATGAGCGGATATTTTATACGCTTTTTGGGGGTAATTTCATGTAGATTTTAGTATGTTTTAATTAGTTTTTAATAGAATTTTATTAGTTTTTAAGCAAAAATCACATTTCTGGATTTTACTATGAGTTTGTGTATTTTTCTGTGATTTCAGGTATTTTCTGGCTGAAATTGAGGGAGCTGAGCAAAAATCTGATTTAGGCTGAAAAAAGGACTGCTGATACTATTGGATTCTGACCTCCCTGCACTCGGAATAGATTTTTTGGAGCTACAGGAGTCCAATTGACGCACTCTCAATTGGTTTGAAAAGTAGACATCCAGGGCTTTCCAGCAATATATAATAGTTTATACTTTGCGCGAAGATAGATGACGTAAACTGGCGTTCAACGCCAGTTCCATGTTGCAGTCCGGCGTCCAGCGACAGAAACAGGTTACAAGTTGGAGTTCAACGCCAAAAACATGTTACAACCTGGCGTTCAACTCCAAAAATAGCCCAGGCATGTGAGAAGCTTTAGTCTCAGCCCTAGCACACACCAAGTGGGCCCCAGAAGTGGATTTCTGCACTAATTATCTTAGTTTACTCATTCTCTGTAAACCTAGGTTACTAGTTTAGTATTTAAACAACTTTTAGAGATTTATTTTGTATCTCATGACATTTTTAGATCTGAATTTTATACTCTTTGACAGCATGAGTCTCTAAACTCCATTGTTGGGGGTGAGAAGCTCTACAGTGTCTTGATGAATTAATGCAATTATTTCTGTTTTCCATTCAAACATGCGTGTTCCTATCTAAGATGTTCATTCGCGCTTAATTATGGAGAAGGTGATGATCCGTGACACTCATCACCTTCCTCAATCAATGAACGTGTGTCTGACAACCACCTCTGTTCTACATCAGATTGAATGAGTATCTCTTAGATTCCTTAGTTAGAATCTTCGTGGTATAAGCTAGATTGATGGTGGCATTCATGAGAATCCGGAAAGTCTAAACCTTGTCTGTGGTATTCCAAGTAGGATTCTGGGATTGGATGGCTGTGACGAGCTTCAAACTCGTGAGTGTTGGGTGTGATGACAAATGCAAAAGAATCAATGGATTCTATTCCGATATGATCGAGAACCAACAGCTGATTAGCCGTGCTGTGGCAGAGCATTTGGACCATTTTCACTGAGAGGATGGGAAGTAGCCATTGACAATGGTGACACCCTACATAGAGCTTACCATGGAAGGAACTTTGCACTTTTGCATGCGTGAGGGAAGAGGAATACAAGAGAAAAGCTAAAATTCAGAGGACAAAGCATCTCCAAAACTCCAACACATTCTCCATTATTGCATAATAAGTAATTTCGAATTTTTCAACATTAATTACGATTTTTATTCCAATTTCGTATTATTTAATTCATGCTCCCTTGTTTATTTGCAAGTCAATTGATAACTATAATTGGTATCCTGACTAAGATTAATAAGATAACCATAGCTTGCTTCAAACCAACAATCTCTGTAGGATTTGACCCTTACTAACGTAAGGTATTACTTGGACGACCCAGTGCACTTGCTGGTTATTTGTGCGGATTGCAAAAGTGTGATTGCAATTTCGTGCACCAGTCTCCTACAAGACAAGTTATAAAAGTAATCCCTGAAAGAGACTTGACAAATGTCCAAGAAAGAGGATTACAAAAATAACTTAGAAGAGATCGACCTAACGAAGTCGGTCTCCTACAAGACAAGTTATAAAAGTAATTCCTGAAAGAGACCTATCAAAGGTCTAAGAAAGAGGATTACAAAAATAACTTAGAGGAGATCGACCTAACGAAGTCAGTCACCTACAAGACAAGTTATAAAAGTAATTCCTAAAAGAGACCTAACAAAGGTCCAAGAAAGAGGATTACAAAAATAACTTAGAAGAGATCGACCTAATGAAGTCGGTCTCCTACAAGACAAGTTATAAAAGTAATCCCTGAAAGAGACCTAACAAAGGTCCAAGAAAGAGGATTACAAAAATAACTTAGAAGATATCGACCTAACGAAGTCAGTCTCCTACAAGACAAGTTATAAAAGTAATCCCTAAAAGAGACCTAACAAAGGTCCAAGAAAGAGGATTAAAAAATAACTTAGAAGAGATCGACCTAACGAAGTCGGTCTCCTACAATACAAGTTATAAAAGTAATCCCTGAAAGAGACCTGACAAAAGTCCAAGAAAGAGGATTACAAAAATAACTTAGAAGAGATCGACCTAACGAAGTCGGTCTCCTATAATACAAGTTATAAAAGTAATCCCTGAAAGAGACCTGACAAAAGTCCAAGAAAGAGGATTACAAAAATAACTTAGAAGGGGACCAACACAAAGAAATCGGTTATGGGGCGCTAAAAATACAAGCAAAAGTGAGAAAATCGAGAAACAAGTCAGACCCATATAGTCACGGCCTCAAAGGATCCAAGTTACAAACAATAAGTACAAAAGCAATCCAAAGAGGTCAAGCAGCAAGATTCCAACACTCTCAAAAACCAGAAGAGATACCATGTTAAAGCACAATAAAAGCATAGTATAATAAAGCTTCAATAGGCCACCAAAATCTACCTCAAAAAGCTACTTTTGTTTTTCAAAGTAAAAGTTTCCAGGCAAGCAACTAAAAAGCGTCAGCAGTTAAACAAAAACAATAAAACAGTTCAAAAGCCCACAAACCGGGTTATTTACACAAATACTTAAAAAGAAGATCAGCAAAGATCGGAAGCCTTCCTGGCAGCATCAGTACGGGGAGAAGGAAGGTGAGTCTGAATAGGCACAGCATCTACAGTTCCATCATCCCGGTTCAGAATCTGATAATCTGGATCAGACATAACTAGAGGAACCGAGGAGGTCAACACCTTGATAGAAGGCACTGGGGGAGGTTCAACATCATCATCATCCTGGTCATCAGGGACAATCTTACCATCCCTCACAACATTGTCCAAGCTGAAGAGAGTAAGATTGGCCTCAGGAGCAATAACCCGAACCTGCTCCTTCAGGTTCTCATAGGCAGCAGTTACACTGCCAACAAGATGACCCTGGAGCTCGGAGTAATCAGCTCAAACGTTCTCCAACTCCTCCTTCAGACGCATTCCCTCCCGATAAGATGTGACATAGCTATCCTTATGCCTCAGTGCCATGTCTTCAGCCAGCCTCACAGAGGCAGCCAAAGAGAGGGAACTCGCCTTCTCATTCTCCAGATCTTTTTCCAACTTGGCCACCTTCACTTCAAGCTCCTCCTTCAAGCCTTTTATCCGATCAAACTCCCGTTTGGCCTCCTCCATCAAAGCTTTGGTGGCATGGAGAGGAAGACTTTCAGCAGTTCGATACAGGGCCGCTCCCATGTGTGCCATCTTGATACTACATCGAGTTATATAATCAAAATGATGAAGAAGTGACACGTCATCCATAGGGAGGACACCATAAGGACCGATTTGTTGTTCTACAAACTCGACCGCATCAAATTCAGGAGCATCAAGGTTGAAAGGCTCAATTGTTTTTTGCTTCTTACTAGGAGGAGCACTAGAAGCAGCGGTAGAAGTCTGTGGAGGATCGACCAGACGAACCCGAGGAATAGGAATCGCTTTCCTTGGCCCGGGAGAACTCGGTACAGGAGGTTTCATTGGAACCTGAGAAGATCCCTCTCCGGCCACCTTGGCCGAAATGTTTTGAGCAGCAGTTGCCTTCTTTTCCTTTTTGAAGGCCTTCATGGAGTCATTGTTTTTTTACATCTCTGCAAATACAGAATCAGCCATAGTAAAGGGTTACCATCACAAGAAGAGGAAGCAAAACTAAGAAAACAAGTACAGAAACAAGTCAAACAAGTACCCAAAACAGTCCGAACCAAGGACTGCTCATTCAAAAACCTTTTTGTATCAAGATGGGGTGGTTCCCCCCTATAAATCCTCAAGAACAACAACAAAAGCACGCTCAACCTCGTCAAGCATCTCCCATGTATACCGAGACACTCTCACATCCTTCTGCCACTCTAGAGGGAAAGAAGGCTTATCATCTTCATCAAGAAAAAAGGGGCGGGCCCCCTCGACAGCACGAACTCTAAGGAAGTAATTCTTAAAATCCTTAAAGGAATCATCATACATGGCGAAAACTTTATGGCCCTGGGCAGACAGATGAGCGGATAATTTATACGCTTTTTGGCATTGTTTTTAGGTAGTTTTTAGTAAGTTCAAGCTACTTTTAGGGATGTTTTCATTAGTTTTTATGTTAAATTCACATTTCTGGACTTTACTATGAGTTTGTGTATTTTTCTGTGATTTCAGGTAATTTCTGGCTGAAATTGAGGGACTTGAGCAAAACTCTGAAAAAGGCTGACAAAAGGACTGCTGATGCTGTTGGAATCTGACCTCCCTGCACTCAAAATGGATTTTCTGGAGCTACAAAACTCTAAATGGCGCGCTCTCAACGGCGTTAGAAAGTAGACATCCAGAGCTTTCCAGAAATATATAATAGTCTATACTTTATTTGGGAATTGACGATGTAAAGTGGCGCTCAACGCCAAGTACATGCTGCTGTCTGGAGTTAAACGCCAGAAACACGTCACAACCCGGAGTTGAACGCCAGAAACACACTATAACTCGGCGTTCAACTCCAAGAAAAGCCTTAGCTCGTGGATAGACCAAGCTCAGCCCAAACATACACCAAGTGGGCCCCGGAAGTAGAGTTATGCATCAATTACTTACTCATGTAAACCCTAGTAGCTAGTCTAGTATAAATAGGATAATTTACTATTGTATTAGACATCTTTTGATCACTTTAGATCTTTGGACCATTCGGTCTTTTGATCACCTTCGTGGGGGCTGGCCATTCGGCCATGCCTGAACCTTTCACTTATGTATTTTCAACGGTGGAGTTTCTACACACCTTAGATTAAGGGTGTGGAGCTCTGCTGTACCTCAAGTTTCAATACAATTACTATTATTTTCTATTCAATTCTCTTTTATTCTTATTCCAAGATATACGTTGCACTTCAACTTGATGAATGTGATGATCCGTGACACTCATCATCATTCTCACCTATGAACGCGCGTGACTGACAACCACTTTCGTTCTACTTTAGGCCGGGCGCATATCTCTTAGATTCCCCAACATAATCTTCGTGGTATAAGCTAGATAGATGGTGGCATTCATGGGAATCCGGAAAGTCTAACCTTGTCTGTGGTATTCCGAGTAGGATTCTGGGAATCTGGAAAGTCTAACCTTGTCTGTGGTATTCCGAGTAAGATTTCGGTATTGAATGACTGTGACGAGCTTCAAACTCCTGAAGGGTGGGCGTTAGTGACAGACGCAAAAGAATCAAGGGATTCTATTCCAACCTGATTGAGAACCGACAGATGATTAGCCGTGCTGTGACAGAGCATTTGGACCATTTTCACTGAGAGGATGGGATGTAATCATCGACAAGGGTGATGCCTCTAGACGATTAGCCATGCAGTGACAGCGCATAGGACCATTTTCCCGAGAGGATGAAAAGTAGCCATTGACGACGGTGATGCCCTACATACAGCTTGCCATGGAAAGGAGTAAGAAGGATTGAAGGAAGAAGTAGGAAAGCAGAAAAAGAAAGGGGACAGTATCTCCATACGCTTATCTGAAATTCCCACCATTAATTTACATAAGTATTTCTATCCTATGTTATTTATCTTTATTTCCTGTTTATTATTTATTATTATTCGAAAATCCATAACCAATCATAATCTGCCTGACTTAGATTTACAAGATGACCATAGCTTGCTTCATACCAACAATCTCTGTGGGATCGACCCTTACTCACGTAAGGTATTACTTGGATGATCCAGTACACTTGCTGGTTAAGTTGAACGGAGTTATGATCACACCAGGGATTATTAAGATCCCAATTCATCACACCATGATCTCTTTGGGGTATTTTTGATTTTATACAAGTACAAAGAGACCAACTTTGAGGATCACAATTTCGTCCACCAAGTTTTTGGCGCCGTTGCCGGGGATTGTTCGAGTATGGACAACTGACGGTTCATCTTGTTGCTCAGATTAGGTAATTTTCTTTTCAAAATTTTTCCTTTCTTTTTTGTTTTTCCAACTTTGTTTTCGAAAAAAAATTAATAAAAACCCAAAAAATCATAAAATCATAAAAACCAAAAATATTTTGTGTTTCTTGTTTGAGTCTTGAGTCAATTTTTATGTTTGGTGTCAATTGCATGCTTTTAAAATTTTTTCTTGCATTTTTCGAAAATTCATGCATTCATGGTGTTCTTCATGATCTTCAAGTTGTTCTTGACAAGTCTTCTTGTTTGATCTTGATGTTTTCTTATTTTGTGTTGTTTGTTGTTTATCATATGCATTTTTTGTTTGTTAGAGTCCATGCATTAAAGTTTCTAAGTTTGGTGTCTTGCATGTTTTCTTTGCATCAAAAATTTTTCAAAAATATGTTCTTGATGTTCATCATGATCTTCAAAGTGTTCTTGGTGTTCATCTTGACATTCATAGTCTTCTTGCATGCATCATGTGTTTTGATCCAAAATTTTCATGTTTTGGGTCATTTTTATGTTTTTCTCTCTCATCATTAAAAATTCAAAAATCAAAAAATATCTTTTCCTTATTTCTCTCCAAAATTTCGAAAATTTGAGTTGACTTAGTCAAAAAATTTTAAAATTAGTTATTTCTTACAAGTCAAGTCAAATTTTCAAAAATTTAAAAATCTTATCTTTTCAAAATCTTTTTCAAAAATCATATCTTTTCCAATTTTTCCTCTTTTTCGAAAATTTCAAAAATCTTTTTCAAAATATTTTCAAAATCTTTTTCTTATCTTTATATCAAATTTTCGAAAATTAGCTAACAATTAATGTGATTGATTCAAAAATTTGAAGTTTTTACTTTCTTGTTAAGAAAGGTTCAATCTTTAAATTCTAGAATCATATCTTGTAGTTACTTGTTAATTAAGTAATTAATTTTAATTTTAAAAAATTAAATCTTTTTTAAAATATCTTTTTCTTAAAAATCTTATCTTTTTATCTTATCTTCTTATCTTTTTATCTTATCTTTTTCAAAATTTGATTTCAAAATATCTTATCTAACTTCTTATCTTCTTATCTTTTCAAATTTGACTTTAATATCTTTTTCAACTAACTATTTGACTTTTTGTTTGTTTCTTATCTTTTTCAAAATCACCTAACTACTTTTCCCTCTCTAATTTTCAAAAATACCTCTCTCTTTTTCAAAAATTCTCTTTAATTGTTTTAAATTTTAATTTTAATCTTATCTTATCTCTAATTTTCGAAAACTACTAACCCACTTTTAAAATTATTTTTGAATTTTCTGTCTCTTCTCTCTTATTCTATTTAATTATTTATTTACTAACACTTCTCTTCACCTCTCTTCATCTAAATATTCGCACCCACTCTTCCTCACTCTTCTCCCCTTTCTTTTTCTACTAACATAAAGAAATCTCTATACTATGACATAGAGGATTCCTCTTTCTTTTCTTGTTTTCTTCTCTTTCATATGAGCAGGAACAAGGACAAAAGTACTCTTGTTGAAGCTGATCCTGAACCTGAAAGGACTTTGAAGAGAAAACTAAGAGAAGCTAAATTACAACAATCCAGAAGTAACCTTTCAGAAATTTTCGAACAAGAGAAGGAGATGGCAGCCGAACCCAATAATGATAATGCAAGAAGGATGCTTGGTGACTTTACCAAACCCACGTCCAAATTTGATGGAAGAAGCATCTCCATTCCTGCCATTGCAGCAAACAACTTTGAGCTGAAACCTCAGCTAGTTGCCTTAATGCAACAAAACTGCAAGTTCTATGGACTTCCATCTGAAGATCCTTATCAGTTTTTAACTAAGTTCTTGCAGATTTGTGAGACTGTTAAGACGAATGGAGTGGATCCTGAAGTCTACAGGCTCATGCTTTTCCCTTTTGCTGTAAGAGACAAAGCTAAAATATGGTTGGATTCACAACCTAAGGATAGCCTGGACTCCTGGGAGAAGCTGGTTCACGGCCTTCTTGGATAAATTCTTTCCTCCTCAAAAGCTGAGCAAGCTGAGAGTGGATGTTCAAACCTTCAAACAAAAAGATGGTGAATCCCTCTATGAAGCTTGGGAAAGATACAAGCAGCTGACCAAAAGGTGTCCATCTGACATGTTTTCAGAATGGACCATATTAGATATATTCTATTATGGTCTATCTGAATTTTCAAAAATGTCATTGGACCATTCTGCAGGTGGATCCATTCACCTAAAGAAAACACCTGCAGAAGCTCAAGAGCTTATTGACATGGTTGCAAATAACCAATTCATGTACACTTCTGAGAGGAATTCCATTAATAATGGGACGCCTCAAAGGAAGAGAGTTCTTGAGATTAATGCTCTGAATGCCATATTGGCTCAGAACAAAGTGTTGACTCAGCAAGTCAACATGATCTCTCAAAGTCTGAATGGATGGCAAAATGCATCCAACAGTACTAAAGAGGCAGCTTCGGAAGAAGCTTATGATCCTGAGAACCCTACAATGGCAGAGGTTAATTATATGGGTGAACCTTATGGAAACACCTATAATTCATCATGGAGAAATCATCCAAATTTCTCATGGAAGGATCAACAAAAGCCTCAACAAGGCTTTAACAATGGTGGACGCAATAGGCTGAGCAATAGCAAGCCTTTTCCATCATCTTCTCAGCATCAGACAGAGAATTCTGAACAAAACACTTCTAATTTAGCCAATCTAGTCTCTGATCTGTCAAAAGCCACTTTCAGTTTCATGAGTGAAACAAGATCCTCCATCAGAAATCTGGAGGCACAAGTGGGCCAGCTGAGTAAGAAAGTCATTGAAACTCCTCCCAGTATTCTCCCAAGCAATACAAAAGAGAATCCAAAAGGAGAGTGCAAGGCCATTGATGTGATCAATATGGCCGAATGCACAAGGGAGGAGAAGGACAAAAATCCTAGTGAGGAAGACCTCCTGGGATGTCTCTCAAGTAAGAGGGAGTTTCCTATTAAGGATCCAAAGGAATCTGAGGCTCATATAGAGACCATAGAGATTCCATTAAATCTCCTTCTGCCATTCATGAGCTCTGAAGACTATTCTTCCTCTGAAGAGGATGAAGATGTGACTGGAGAGAAAGTTGCTCAATATTTAGGAGCTATCATGAAGCTGAATGCCAAGTTGTTTGGTAATGAGACTGGGGAAAGTGAACCTCCCTTGCTCATTAATGAACTAGATACCTGGATTCAGCAAATTTTACCTCAAAAAAGACAAGATCCTGGCAAGTTCTTAATACCTTGTACCATAGGCACTATGACCTTTGAAAATGCTCTATGTGATCTGGGGTCAGGGATAAATCTTTTGCCACTCTCTGTAATGGAGAAGTTGGGGATCATTGAGGTACAACCTGCCTTGTTCTCATTACAATTGGCAGACAAGTCATTAAGACAAGCTTATGGAGTAGTAGAGGGCGTGTTAGTAAAGGTTGAAGGCCTTTACATCCCTGCTAATTTCATAATATTAGACACTGGGAAGGAAGAGGATGAATGCATCATCCTTGGAAGACCTTTCCTAGCTACAGCAGGAGCTGTGATAGATGTCAACAGAGGTGAATTAGTCCTTCAATTGAATGGGGACTACCTTGTGTTTAAGGCACATGGCCATCCCTCTGTGACAAAAGAGAGTGAGCACAAAGAGCTTCTTTCAGTTCAGATTCAAGAAGAGCCCCCACAGTCAAACTCTAAGTTTGGTGTTGGGAGGCCACAACCAAACACTAAGTTTGGTGTTAAGACCCCATATCCAAACTCTAAGTTTGGTGTTGGGACTATACAACATTGACCTGATCACCTGTGAGGCTCCATGAGAGCCCACTGTCAAGCTAATGACATTAAAAGAGCGCTTGTTGGGAGGCAACCCAATTTTATTTATCTAATTTTTATTTTATTTTATTTTATTGTTATTTTGTGTTCTATTAGGTACATGATCATGTGGAGTCACGAAAAAATATAAAAATTAAAAACAGAATCAAAAATAGCAGAAGAAAAATCACACCCTGGAGGAAGGACAGACTGGCGTTCAACGCCAGTAAGAAGCATCTGGCTGGCGTTCAACGCCAGAACAGAGCATGAATCTGGCGCTGAACACCAGAAACAAGCAACATTCTGGCGTTTGAATGCCAGGAATGTGCCTTAAGGAAAGTTGGCGCTGAACGCCAGTAACAAACATGAAACTGGCGTTCAACGCCAGAAACATGCTACATATGGGCGTTGAACACCCAGAACATGCTTCACATGGGCGTTGAACGCCCAGAACGTGCATCACCTCGGCGTTTAAACGCCAGAATGGTATGCAAAGGCATTTTACATGCCTATTTGGTGCAGGGATGTAATTCCTTGACACCTCAGGATCTGTGGACCCCACAGGATCATCTCAGGATCTGTGGACCCGACAAGATCTCCACCTAACATATTCCCACCTTACCTCCTAATCCTATAACACTCTTCCCCATGTCACACTTCCCAACAACTTCAATCTCTCTTCCCAATCACCCCCTTCACCACTCACATCCATCCACTCTTCCCCAAAAACCCCACCCACCTTCAAAATTCAAAAACACTTTCCCACCCAAACCCACCCTAAAATGGCCGAACCTACCCTCTCCCCTTTTCCTATATAAACCCATCAATTCCACTTCCTTTTCACACAACACAACCCCATCTTCCTTACCTTGGCCGAAACACCATCTCTCTCTCTCCACCATATTTTCTTCTTCTTCTTCTTCTCTTCTTTCTTCTCTTGCTCGAGGGCGAGCAATATTTTAAGTTTGGTGTGGTAAAAGCATAAGCTTTTTGTTTTTCCATTACCATCAATGGCACCTAAGGCCGGAGAATCCTCTAGAAAAGGAAAAGGGAAGACAAAAGCTTCCACCTCTGAGTCATGGGAGATGGAAAGATTTATCTCCAAAAGCCATCAAGACCACTTCTATGATGTTGTGGCAAAGAAGAAGGTGATCCCTGAGGTCCCTTTCAAGCTCAAGAAAAATGAGTATCCGGAGATCCGACATGAGATCCGAAGAAGAGGTTGGGAAGTCCTAACCAACCCCATGCAACAAGTCGGAATCTTAATGGTTCAAGAGTTCTATGCTAATGCATGGATCACTAAGAACCATGATCAAAGTATGAACCCGAGTCCAAAGAATTATCTCACAATGGTTAGGGGGAAATACTTAGATTTTAGTCCGGAAAATGTGAGGTTGGCGTTCCACTTGCCCATGATGCAAGGAGATGTACGCCTCTACACTAGAAGGGTCAACTTTAATCAAAGGTTGGACCAAGTCCTAATGGACATATGTGTGGAAGGAGCTCAATGGAAAAAAGACTCCAAAGGCAAGCCAGTTCAACTAAGAAGACTGGACCTCAAGTCTATGGCTAGAGGATGGTTGGAGTTCATTCAACGCTCCATCATTCCCACAAGCAACCGATCTGAAGTTACTGTGGATCGGGCCATCATGATTCATAGCATCCTGATTGGAGAGGAAGTAGAAGTTCATGAAGTCATCTCCAATGAAATCTACAAAGTAGCCAAAAAGTCCTCCACCATGGCAAGGCTAGCTTTTCCTCACCTTATTTGCCATCTATGTTACTCAGCTGGAGTTGTCATAGAAGGAGACATCTCCATTGAAGAGGATAAGCCCATCACCAAGAAGAGGATGGAGCGAGCAAGAGAGACCCTCCACGGATCTCAAGAGATGCATGAGGAAGCTCATCATCAAGAAATCACTGAGATGCCTCAAGGGATGCACTTTCCTCCCAACAACTATTGGGAACAACTCAACACTTCCTTAGAAGATTTGAGCCACAATGTGGAACAATTAAGGGTGGAACATCATGAGCACTCCATCATTCTCCATGAAATAAGAGAAGATCAAAGAGCAATGAGGGAGGTGAAACAAAGGCAAGGAAGGGACATAGAAGAGCTTAAGGACATTGTTGGTCCTTCAAGAAGGAGACGCCACTAAGGTGGATTCATTCCTTGTTCTTATTTCTTTCTGTTTTTCGGTTTTTATGTTGTTTTCATTTATGTTTTATGTCTCTACTTCATGATCATTAGTGTTTAGTAACTATGTCTTAAAGTTATGAATAATTCCATTAATCCTTCACCTCTCTTAAATGAAAAATGTTTCTAATTTAAAAAGAACAAGAAGTACATGAATTTTGAATTTATCCTTGAATTCAGTTTAATTATATTAATGTGGTGACAATACTTTTTGTTTTCTGAATGAATGCTTGAACAGTGCATATTTTTGATCTTGTTGTTTATGAATGTTAAAATTGTTAGATCTTGAAAGAATGATGAACAAAGAGAAATGTTATTGACAATCTGAAAATTCATGAAATTGATTCTTGAAGCAAGAAAAAGCAGTGAAAAACAAAAGCTTACGAAAAAAAAATTTGGCGAAAAAAAAAGAGAAAGAAAAAGAAAAAGCAAGCAGAAAAAGCCAATAGCCCTTATAACCAAAAGGCAAGGGTAAAAAGGATCCAAGGCTTTGAGCATCAATGGATAGGAGGGCCCAAGGAAATTAAATCCAGGCCTAAGCGGCTAAATCAAGCTGTCCCTAACCATGTGCTTGTGTCATGAAGGTCCAAGTGAAAAGCTTGAGACTGAGTGGTTAAAGTCGTGATCCAAAGCAAAAAGAGTGTGCTTAAGAGCTCTGGACACCTCTAACTGGGGACTCTAGCAAAGCTGAGTCACAATCTGAAAAGGTTCACCCAGTCATGTGTCTGTGGCATTTATGTATCCGGTGGTAATACTGGAAAACAAAGTGCTTAGGGCCACGGCCAAGACTCATAAGTTTCTGTGTTCAAGAATTAACATACTTAACTAGGAGAATCAATAACACTATCCGAAATTCTAAGTTCCTAGAGAAGCCAATCATTCTAAACTTCAAAGGAAAAAGTGAGATGCCAAAACTGTTCAGAAGCAAAAAGCTACAAGTCCCACTCATCTAATTAGAATTAATATTCATTGATATTTTGGGATTTATAGTATATTCTCTTCTTTTTATCCTAATTGATTTTCAGTTGCTTGGGGACAAGCAACAATTTAAGTTTGGTGTTGTGATGAGCGGATAATTTATACGCTTTTTGGCATTGTTTTTAGGTAGTTTTTAGTAAGTTCAAGCTACTTTTAGGGATGTTTTCATTAGTTTTTATGTTAAATTAACATTTCTGGACTTTACTATGAGTTTGTGTGTTTTTCTGTGATTTCAGGTAATTTCTGGCTGAAATTGAGGGACTTGAGCAAAACTCTGAAAAAGGCTGACAAAAGGACTGCTGATGCTGTTGGAATCTGACCTCCCTGCACTCAAAATGGATTTTCTGGATCTACAGAACTCCAAATGGCGCGCTCTCAACACCGTTGGAAAGTAGACATCCAGAGCTTTCCAGAAATTTATAATAGTCCATACTTTATTCGGGAATTGACGACGTAAAGTGGCACTCAACGCCAAGTACATGCTGCTGTCTGGAGTTAAACGCCAGAAACACGTCACAACCCGGAGTTGAACGCCAGAAACACGCTATAACTCGGCGTTCAACTCCAATAAAAGCCTTAGCTCGTGGATAGACCAAGCTCAGCCCAAACATACACCAAGTGTGCCCCGGAAGTGGATTTATGCATCAATTACTTACTCATGTAAACCCTAGTAGCTAGTCTAGTATAAATAGGATAATTTACTATTGTATTAGACATTTTTTGATCACTTTAGATCTTTGGACCATTCGGTCTTTTGATCACCTTCATGCGGGCTGGCCATTCGGCCATGCCTGAACCTTTCACTTATGTATTTTCAACGGTGGAGTTTCTACACACCATACATTAAGGGTGTGGAGCTCTGCTGTACCTCAAGTTTCAATACAATTACTATTATTTTCTATTCAATTCTCTTTTATTCTTATTCCAAGATATACGTTGCACTTCAACTTGATGAATGTGATGATCCGTGACACTCATCATCATTCTCACCTATGAACGCGCGTGACTGACAACCACTTCCGTTCTACTTTAGGCCGGGCGCATATCTCTTAGATTCCCCAACAGAATCTTCGTGGTATAAGCTAGATAGATGGCGGCATTCATGGGAATCCGGAAAGTCTAACCTTGTCTGTGGTATTCCGAGTAGGATTCTGGGAATCTGGAAAGTCTAACCTTGTTTGTGGTATTCCGAGTAAGATTTCGGTATTGAATGACTGTGACGAGCTTCAAACTCCTGAAGGGTGGGCGTTAGTGACAGACGCAAAAGAATCAAGGGATTCTATTCCAACCTGATTGAGAACCGACAGATGATTAGCCGTGCTGTGACAGAGCATTTGGACCATTTTCACTGAGAGGATGGGATGTAGCCATCGACAAGGGTGATGCCTCTAGACGATTAGCCATGCAGTGACAACGCATAGGACCATTTTCCCGAGAGGATGAAAAGTAGCCATTGACGATGGTGATGCCCTACATACAGCTTGCCATGGAAAGGAGTAAGAAGGATTGAAGGAAGAAGTAGGAAAGTAGAAAAAGAAAGGGCACAGTATCTCCATACGCTTATCTGAAATTCCCACCATTAATTTACATAAGTATTTCTATCCTATGTTATTTATCTTTATTTCCTGTTTATTATTTACTATTATTCGAAAATCCATAATCAATCATAATCTGCCTGACTTAGATTTACAAGATGACCATAGCTTGCTTCATACCAACAATCTCTGTGGGATCAACCCTTACTCATGTAAGGTATTACTTGGATGACCCAGTACACTTGCTGGTTAAGTTGAACGGAGTTATGATCACACCAGGGATTATTAAGATCCCAATTCATCACACCATGATCTCTTTGGGGTATTTTTGATTTTATACAAGTACAAAGAGACCAACTTTGAGGATCACAATTTCGTCCACCACAGACCTGAAAGAACCCCAGGAAGCTTTCGTTATGGAAGAACCACCAAGCTTGGCAGAAACAAACAGATAAAGGAAAAGAGTCTGAGAAGGTGTTACGCCTAACTCTTGGCAAAGTAGCTGAAATATCTTGACAAAACCCCAGGAATTCGGGTGAAGCTGGGATGGGGCAATGTTACACGACCACAACAGGTCAGCCTCAAAAGTAGTAAAAGGTAAAGTAATGTCCAACTGACTGAAGAAATATTCATAGGCATAGAAGAAGGGACGCTCTCCCTCGATGGAGGTAGGAAAACAAACCCTTTCATCAGAATCAGGAGCGACAAGCTCATAATCCCTCTCCCGGGCACTATTACCACAGATCCTATGATGCTTCCTCAGCTCTACGCAAAATTCAGCATCCACAATAGAGACACACATCAAGACAAGGGAGTCCAGCCAATCGGACATCCCCTCGGGAACTCTAGAAGACATCTCTACAATGTTATTGCGAGAAGACATGAGGCCAACTAATCCTACAATAAGAAAAGAAGATGGGATTACTAAAAACATCTCTGACGAAGGACAAAACAACTCGATTAATACGACACAGGCAAACAAACAGAAAAGGAAAACCCCAAGACTCAAACCAAAGTCCTGGGGCATTCTTTGGAGGCAGTAACAAAGCAAGGTTTTCAGGAAAAATCTACAGCTCGCATCCCAGCATCTCTCAAACAAGAAAAGAAGACTTCAAACAAACAAAGCATTTCGAAAAAGGAAAGTAGAAACAAAAAAATCATCAAAGCCACTATCTTTCTATAGTCTACCAGCAAAGAGCATTGTCAACAACACCAAGCAGAAAATCGTCAAAAACACAACCTTTTGCAGACTCAAGCAAAAACCCTAAAAAGTATCAAGAGGAAGTCAAGAAAATGCACTCCAAGCAAAAAGCAAACTATAGGTATCATTATCTCCCACAAAGGTATAGCAACAAGGATCTTTTGAAATTAAGGAGCAAGGGACAGTTTTTTCAAAAATAACAGCCAGAAGCAACAATAGAACATGCAAACCCCTGGGAAACCGCAGAGAAGAAACACCAGGAATATGCGAAGAAGAAAAAACACATTATAGCGACAAGAAAACACAAGATCATAAGAAAGGTTCAAACTTTTTCGACATTCAAGCAAATATCAACAATTTACCAGAGAATTAAAGAGAAAGCAAAACGAAAAGAAAATGAAACCAACTTGGAAAAAAGCAGGAAGCTTCAGAAAAGTTAGAGATGGAGAGACGGAATCACTGATCACTAAACGACGCCGCAACGCAAGAAAAGAAAAATGTGGGCAAAAGACAGGGAGCGAGAGAACGAAGGGAGAAGTTACGAAGAGGAGCGAAGAAGGGAAACCGTTTTCTGATCGCAAATTCAAAATAAAGGCCACAAGGAAAAACGGGGCAATTAATACCAATTAATGAAGGTATTAAACCTTCACACGTTCCCAAAGCGCTGATATAAAAGCACGCACTTTTAGAGAAAAATGTTCCACATTCAAAAAGCTTCCACAAAGGAATCGACAAAATGCTTGAGTTCGGCTTCACTAGAGAAGGACCAAAGTCAAGGACTCGACCTCAAAAAAGAAGACCGAGCTCAAGCAGGGGCACTGTTCATACTCTGGGTCAAGCTGTTCGAGCCGGGATGTTCAGTAGCAAAGCGACCGACCTCTTTAGGTCAAGCGGACCAACTTCTTCGTAAAGAACTCGACCAAATCGACAAGAAAGCCCAGAGGAGGGCCCAACTCAAGGAATACGACCTTGATCCAAAGGCAGCCCAAGCCTATAGAGATAAGGGTGGTTCCATGGAAGATAAGCTGACCTCGACAAAAGATAAGATAAGATAAGATAACTAACTTATCTTATCCAAAGAAGGTCACATCTCACCATTATAAATACACTGGAGCACACAGGTATAACTCATACTCAACACTACCACCAAGTCCAACAAGTCGGACACAACCGCTCCGACCAGCACAGAAGATCTCGTCCGAGATCGACCTCCAGTTTCAGGTAACCCCCGGAACAGTTTGGACCTTTGTTAGGTCTTTCTTAGGGATTACTTTTATAACTTTGTTTGCGGGAGGCCGACTTCATCATGTGGGTCATTTATAAGTTATTTTTAGTAATCCTCTTTCTTGGACCTTTGTCAGATCTCTTTCAGGGATTACTTTTTATAACATTTTGGTTTTGGGGCCGACTTCTTTACGTCAGTCCGTTATAAGTTATTTTTAGTAATCTTCTTTCTTGGACCTTTGTCAGGTCTCTTTTAGGGATTACATTTTATAACTTTTGGTTTTGGGGCCGACTTCTTTACATCGGTCCCTTATAAGTTATTTTTAGTAATCCTTTTTCTTGGACCTTTGTCAGGTCTCTTTCAGGGATTACTTTTTATAACTTTTTGGTTTTGGGGCCGACTTCTTTAGGTCAGTCCCTTATAAGTTATTTTTAGTAATCCTTTTTCTTGGACCTTTGTCAAGTCTCTTTCAGGGATTACCTTTTATAACATTTTGGTTTTGGGGCCGACTTCTTTACGTTGGTCCCTTATAAGTTTTTTTTAGTAATCCTCTTTCATGGACCTTTATCAGGTCTCTTTCAGGGATTACTTATTATAACTTTTTTGTTTTGGGGCCGAATTCTTTACGTCGGTCCCTTATAAGTTATTTTTAACAATCCTATTTTTTAGGGCTGACCAGGCCTCTTTCCAGGGATTTACTTTTTATAACTTGTTATTGCGGTGACTGGTTCGACTTCTTTACGTCGGCCTGTCTTTTAAGTTATTTATAGCAACCTATTTTATTAAGACCTCGTCAGATCCTTTCTATGGATTGCTTTCAATAACTTTTTGCATTATTCTATTTTCGTCGCTTTTTCATCTTTGCCCTTTATTGTAGAGACTGGGTTTTGTTCCCCGTTTGGTTGACCTTTTGATGAATTTGGTTTTCATCTATTTTGGTCCTTTTCATGATCGAGCAGTGAATTTGATTCTCACTTTCTGCTGACCTTGTAGCTTTATAATTGGGTGATGAATTTTTAGCATTTCAGATTAATGCGTCTTGAGTATTTGTAGAGAATCTAAAACTTTATTCAAAGAGAATGCAAATATATACATGTGGGTGTTTTATCCCTCTAAGTCGGGTAATTTGTAGATCTTGGCTTGGCACCTCATTAAAAAACCTTTTCAGGAAAAAGAGTGCGCCATATCCTAAGATCTTTATTACCTCTAATTGTAGTACCTTCTTAAGTTGCAGGCGTGCCATGACCTTGGGAGTTCTCACCCTTCGAGTTTGAACAGTTTGTAGTAGCCCTTTCCAAGTACCTCTACGACTCGGTATGGTCCTTTTCAGTTTGCCGCCAGCTTTCCTTCTCTGGGTCAAGTTGTTCTGATATCATTTTGGATTAGGATGAGGTCGTTCTCGGAAAAACCTTACGGTACTACCTTTTGATTGTATCTTGAAGCCATTCGACGTTTCAATGCCTCTTCCCTGATTCGAGCTCATTCTTGAATTTTCGGAAGTAGGTCGAGTTCCTCTCTTTAAAGTTGGGGTTGGCTTCTTCATTATAGTGAATCACTCTGGGCGATCCTTCTTCGATCTCCACTGGGATCATTGCCTCCAATCCGTAAGCTAATCAGAAAGGTGATTCCTTTGTGGTGAAGTGTGGAGTTGTCCGATATGCCCACAGGACTTGCGAGAGCTCCTCCGCCCAGGCTCTATTTGCGTCCTATATTCTCCGTTTTAACCCGGCTAATATGACTTTGTTAGCAGCTTTTGCTTGTCCATTGGTCTGAGGGTGTTCTACAGATGTGAATTGGTGTTTTATGTTCAGGTCGGTCACCAATTTTCTGAAGCCTGCATCTATAAATTGAGTGCCATTGTCTGTGGTGATGGAGTATGGAACCCCAAACCTTTTGATGATGTTTCTCTACAGGAATTTTCGGCTTCTTTGAGCAGTGGCATTAGCTAGGGGTTCCACCTCAATCCATTTTGTGAAATAGTCTACCCATACGATGAGAAATTTGACTTGTCTGGATCCTTGAGGGAAAGAAACGAGAAGGTCGAGTCCCCATTTTATGAATGGCCAGGGTGAGGTTAAGTTGATATGCTCCTCTGGTAGGGCGATGTGAAAGTTGGCATGTTTTTGGCATGGTGGACATGTCTTTACGAATTCTGTTGCTTCTTTTTGTAGAGTTGGCTAATAGAATCCGGCCTGGAGTATCTTTTTGGTAAGAGCCTGTGCTCCGAGATGGTTGTCACAGATGCCGCTGTGTACTTCTTCTAAGACTTTCTTTGTATTGGAAGTCGGCACACATTTTAACAGTGGTGTTGAAATCCTTCTCTTGTATAGAGTATTGTTTATGATTGTGTAGTGTTGTGCCTCCCGTTTTAACCTCTTTGCCTCTTTCTTATATGTAGGGAGTGTTTCTGTTTTGAGGTAGTTAATTATAGGAGTCATCCATCCTTGATCCTGACCTGTTATGGCTAGGATTTCTTCTTCTTCCGAGATTGACGGGTTCTGCAGCGTTTCTTGGATGAGGCTTCTATTGTTACCCCCTAGTTTGGTACTGCCTAGTTTTGAGAGTGCATCAGCTCAGGCGTTCTGTTCTCGGGGTATATGGCGGACCTCATATTCCCCGAGTTGTCCAAGCTGTTCCATGGTTTTGTCCAGCTACTTTTTCATGGTGGGATCTTTGGCTTGGTAGCTCCCTTCTATTTGTGAAGTGACTACCTGTGAGTCGCTGAAGATGATGAGCTTTTGAGCTCCAACCTCCTTAGCCAGCTTCAAACCAGCCAGTAGTGCCTCATACTCGGCTTGGTTGTTTGAGGCAGGGAACCCGAATTTGAGGAAAAGTTCGATTTGGGTTCCCTGGTCGCTTTCTATGATGACACCTGCGCCGCTTCCAATTTTGTTTGAGGAACCATTCACATAAAGATTCCATTCTGTAGGAATTTCTGGAATGTCTGTAAATTCTGTAATGAAATTGGCTAGATATTGCGATTTGATGGCTGTTCGAGCTTCATGTTGAAGGTCGAATTCGGATAACTCGACTGCCCATTGCAAAATTCTGCCTGCTAAGTCCGTTTCCTACAAAATCCCTTTTATGGGTTGGTTGGTCCGAACCTCAATGATGTGAGCTTGGAAATATGAACGGAGCCGTCGAGAGGTTAGTATGAGAGCATAGGCAAATTTTTCTATTTTTTGGTAGTTCAGCTCGGATCCTTGTAATGCTGTCGTCTTCACGGACTAGTGCTGAGGCTACTACCCGACTTCCTACTGCGAGATATAATATAAGTGGTTCTTCTTCCCAAGGCCGAGTTAGGATAGGTGGCTGTCCCAGGAATCTTTTAAAATCTTGGAAGGCCTGCTCGCACTCCATCGTCCATTCAAACCTCATTCCCTTCCTTAGAGTGTCATAGAAGGGGAGAGATCTTATTGCTAATCCAGCTAGAAATCTGGACAAGGCTGCCAACCTTCCATTGAGTTGTTATGCTTCTTTGACACAAGTCGGGCTCTTCATGTCGAGTATGGCCTGGCATTTATCCGGATTTGCCTCGATTCCTCTTTGTGTGAGCATAAAACCCGAGAATTTGCCAGCTTCGACTGCAAAGGTGCATTTTGCAGGATTAAGTCACATGCTATGCCTTCTTATAGTGTCGAATACTTGGGTGAGGTCGGACAGCAGCGTCTTATCACTTTGTGTCTTTATTAACATGTCGTCCACATATACTTCCATTATTTTTCCGATGTGATCCGTGAAGATCTTATTCATTAATCTCTAATAGGTAGCTCTTGCATTTTTTAGTCCAAAAGGCATGACGATGTAGCAGTAGTTTGCTTTTAGGGTTAAGAATGATGTTTTTTCTTGGTCGGGTGGATACATCGGAATTTGATTGTATCCCGAATATGCGTCCATAAACGAGAGATATTTATATCCGGAGGATGCATCTACTAGAGCGTCGATACTTGGGAGTGGATAAGGATCTTTCGGGCAGGCTTTGTTGAGATTGGTGTAGTCAGTGCACATCTGCCACTTTCCATTCGATTTTTTCACCAAGACAATGTTAGTTAGCCATAGTGGGTACGTGACTTCTCTTATGAATCCTGCCTCCAGTAGGGCTTGTACCTGCTCTTCCACAGCTTGGGATTGTTCTGCCGTCTTCTGGTCTGCTTTTATTGTAGCTATTTTTTCTGCAATTGGGAACTTCATGCATAGATGTGGAGTCGAGACTACTGCGCCGAGCTGATTCAATGTTGTCCGACCTATTAAGGCATTGTAGGTTGAGCTTACGTCGACCACATTGTAGTCTATTTTGAGTGTTCTTGACTGGTTTCCTTTTCCAAAGGTTGTGTGTAGTGAGACGTATCCAAGTGGTTGAACTGGGGTGTCTCCCAGTCCGAATAGGCTGTTCGGATATGCTCGGAGTTCTTTTTCTTCTAGGCCAACTTTGTCGAAGTCAGTTTTGAATAATATGTCGGTGGAGCTTCCTTGGTCTATTAGTGTGCGGTGGAGATTTGCGTTCGCCAATACGATAGTGATGACCATAGGATCATCGTGTCCTGGGATGATGCCGAATGCGTCCTCTTTGGTAAAAGTAATTATGGGGATGTCAGGTGTTTCCTCTCTTCCCTCAACATGATATACTTCTTTAAGATATCTTTTGCGAGATGATTTAGAGATCCTGCCTCCCGCAAATCCTCCGGATATCATATGGACGTGACTCTTGTTCTGTCTGCTTGGCTCGCCAAATACCGACCTAATTTTCCTTCTCTTACCAGTTTTTCTATGATATTTTTTTAAGTCGAAACATTCGTTGGTGGAATGTCCATAGATTCGATGATATTCACAATATTCTTCCCGGCCTTCTCCTTTTTTGCTTTTGAGTGGTCGAGCTGGAGGTATCTTTTCAGTATGGCATACTTCTTTGTAGACATCCACAAGGGATACCCAAATAGGGGTATAATTGTGGTATTTTTTATCTTTTCCCCATGTCGATCTTATTTTTTCTTGGATTCTTTGTCCTTATCTCGGGAGGAGTAGGAGAATCTGGATTTTGAGGTCTCTCCTAGTCGAGCATTTTCCTCCATGTTGATATACTTCTCTGCTCATTCTTGTACCTCCTTTAGAGATGTGGGATGCTTTTTCGATATGGATTGGCTAAAAGGCCCTTCTCGTAGGCCATTGATGACGCCCATGATGGCTGCTTCTGTGGGCAGACTTTGTATGTCTAGACATGCGTTGTTGAATCTTTCCATGTAGCTGCGGAGACTTTCTCGATCTCCTTGTTTGATTCCTAATATACTTGGGGCGTGCTTGGTTTTGTCTTTCTGGATAGAGAATCTGGCTAGAAACTTCTTGGTTAGGTCGTCGAAGCTTGAGATGGACCTGGGGGGTAGATTGTCGAACCACTTAATCGCGTTTTTGTTAAGGTAGTCGGGAAGGCTTTGCAGCGGACTACGTCTGAGGCGTCAGTGAGGTACATTCGACTTCTGAAATTACTGAGGTGATGGCTGGGATTTGCTGTGCCATCATATAAGGCCATATCCGGGAGTTTAAAGTCTTTTGGGATTTTGGTCTTCATGATCTCCTTGGTAAATGGATCATGGTCCTTGCAGGAGCTGTCCTCGTGGGTGGATCGAGTCGCTTTGCCTTTGAGATCGGCTTCGAGTTTTAGGAGTTTCTCCTCCAATTCCCGGTGTCGCCTTATCTCCCTTTGTAGGTCCTTCCCAGCTTCTCGCGGATGTTGGGCTTCTTTCTCAAGTTATTTTAAACGATCTTGAAGCGTCTCAAGGGCTCCCGGGTTTGGTGAATTTTTGTCTCCGTTAGGTTGTGGGGTATCTTTTGGTGTAGTGTCCACGTTTTTGTGCAGCATTCTATCTTCTAGTCCTGAATCGTGGTCGTTGTCATGGTTGTCTGCCATGATGATGGGATGACTTCCAGGTTCCCTGGCAATGGCACCAATGTTCTGAGGGTTACCTGAAACTATAGGTCGATCTCAGACGAGATCTTCTGTGCTGGTCAGAGCTGACGTGTCTGACTTGTTGGAGCTGTCGTGTCTGACCTGTTGGACTTGGTGGAGGTGCTGAACCTTCGTCACCGGAGGGTGGTGGTACCTGCAAGGGACTCCGATGCTTAAGTTAGCAAGGGTATTAAGCAGGTTTTTAGTAGAATCAGAGTATGAGTTATACCTAGGTGCTCTAGTGTATTTATAATGGTGTAGATCGACCTTCTTAGATAAGATAAGTTAGTTATCTTTATCTTATCTTATCTTATCTTTGAATGAGGTCATCTTATCTTCAAGGGAACCGCCCTTATCTCTATAGGCTTTCGGCTGCCTTTGAATTTGGGTCGTGTTCCTCTATGTGGGCCTTTCTTAGGCTTTTCTGGTGATTTGGCCGAACTCTTTGAGGAGAGGTTGGATTGTCATGACCTGAAGAGGTCGGTCGTCTTATCAGTAGAATATCCCGGATCGGACAGCTCGACCCAGGGTATGAACATCTATCCATTGAAAGTGAATGAAAAAACTTTCAGCCTCCATCACTGTTATTTGTACCTCTAATTTCCACGGAAGAACTAACCCACCAGCCATGCCAATTGGATCAACACAGTATTATTTTTTGTTTCACATAAGAACAATACTTCAGGGGATTGGGATCTTCGAATGCCTTGATAGTGGGGTGCCAATTTTGGGCTGACATTGGCTGACACCTTCCCTCAATTCAGCAACATCCATATCTTCCTTCTCCCTACTCTGCCACCACTCTTCTTCCTCTAACTCGCTGTTTCTTCTCTTCACTCTTGCCACTTGTATCTCTTCTAGCTTCAGTTTCCTTGCCAACTGCTTCAGTTTTGGCTTTTTATTGCTATATCGGTTGGCTTTATATATGCTTTTGCCTTGGCTTTCCTGAAATACAACCGTTATCTGCCCTTTGTTGACATTTACATTGCCCTCACTTTCCAAACAAAATAACAACGTCGAGTTCCTCTAATTCTTCCCTTGTTACTTATTGATTGGATTTCTCTTTTTCTCCCATTGATAAACTTGCAAAGCTCTTTAATAAACTGACAGGAGTTGGTTTCTTATATCCGTCTTTATTCTTTTAGTTAGTCTTGAATTTGTTAGTATTGAATTTCTCCTTCAAGTCTTCCACCCTTCTCCTTATGTGTTTTGCCTTCAACCATTCTCCCCTAATGCTCCTCTATTGGTCTCCGTTCTATTTCATTATTTGCTGCAATGGTACAATTTTAACTCCATGGCCTATTTGACCACCCAAGATAGCAAAAATTCTCAATTTACTCATATTTCAGTTGGACTTCCATGATTTTCTTACTAGGACCAGCAATCTTCACTATTTGTTAGAGCTTTTTAGTGACGTTGAGATTGATCCTCACCTTAACAATTCTTGTTTCTGTTCCCCTCATAGAAAAAATAGCAAGATCAAATACCTCACCATAGATTTTTCTATTTTCCTTCGTAGCTCCTTTGTTTTACAATACTCCGAATTCCCCAGAGTTGGATCTAGATTGAAACAATCGAGAAATCCATCTTTGGTACCTCTCCAGCTTCTGTCCATCTTCGAATGTTCAATATAAAGTTCTTAAACAGCCAGGACATGTCCTTTTCGATCTTGCTCAGGTCTTGTTCATGATCAAAGAAAAATTAGAATGTGTTGTCACTATGATCAATAACCCTCAATCGATCCGGTTGTCGCCAGATCACAGACATGTTTTGTTCAATCGTACCAATGCTGAATAATTAATTCGCCATTAATATCCCTACCAAACTCTTTTGGAATTCCTCCAAACCCCTTTTGACATCCGTAGAATCAAAGAAGATTCTACCTTCCTTTTCCATCCCTCCCTGCTTTTCCTCACTAGCCATTTTTGAATCTTTGTTTGCACTAGACACCAGCTGTGCAGATCAGTGTTGTATTCTTAGAAGATTAGAATTAGGATTCCACGTAAAATACACACAAATGTATGTAAATTCTATCAGAGTATCTAAATCCTAATAGATATCCTATAATTTTTAATTTTTTAAAAATATAATTCATCGGACATAAATTAACAGGATAAAATTTCATTCTGACGAATTCTAAAATTAACTATATCTATGTAAATAATAAAATTATACCATTTTTACATAAAAATTACCTACCCAATCATATTAAAATTAAAAAATGTTTTGTTGTTTTTCAAAAATTTTCCATACTTTTAATGTCGTGAATAAACTTTTTATTTCGCCAGAAATCAAATTTGGAAAGCAGAATTGTTAGCAGGGGAGAAGGGTAGTTTGTCTATTTAATTATACTATAAGAAAATATAAAAGGTTAATAAAAGTAGCTTTCACTAACCCTGAAACAACGCCAATGGGATGACTGTATCCAAAGTAACTATGTTTTAAAAGTAAAATCCTAATTTGGCAAAGAAGAAAGAGTGGTCCTGTGAAGTACCTGATGTATGTGTTCTTTATAGAAAAGAAAACAACGATAGCACGGTATACTACACTTTTCAATCCAGCTGGATAATAAACATGCCCATTTTTTCTCCTCTTCTTCTCTTATCTTTTTTTTTTTTTTTTGGTGTTGTGGAGAGTCACCATGCCATTAATAATAATGCATATGATCGTTTCAAGACATCAGAAGAATGTGAAAGATGGAGGTGGTATATGATATATAGTCTCATTTATTTATTTGTTTAAAGTTATTTATAAAGCGGAAAGTTGAAAATTAGAAAACATTTTAAGTATATTACTGATTCATGTGTTTCAGTAATTTTAGTCATTAATCTCAATTATACAATTAATTTTAATTTAGTTGTCAATCTCAACCATATGTTTTATGATTGAGATAAATAGTTAAAATCACTCAAAATAAACTTGATTTCATAGGGCACTTGAAATACTTCCTAAAAATTGATAATCTTTAAACTACTAACGTTTAATTGGAATTGGATCTGTACTATCAAAATGATATAGAGATTGATTGGGTCAATCACTTTTTACTTTATGATTACTCTAATTTTATTTTAGACTACCCTATTAGGGGAACAAAGATACCAAACAAAAGCATATGTTAAATTAAATCCTCATGTTGTCACACCTGACACAAGTCAATAATTAGTTTTCGGCTAAAATTGGGAGAATTTGGTTTGGAATTTATGGTAGATACATGGTATTAAATATTAATTAATGAATTAATCTTAAAACTTGTATCATGAGTTCATAACTTGCACAACATACATAGCACACCAATATAATGATCGAGTTGCAGAGCAGGAGGTAACAAATTAAAGTTGGTACCCAATTCAGAAACATCACAAGATGTCAAAACTCAAAAAGCTGCATCATCAATTCAATAGGTGAAAATTCACATGCAATTGTTCGATATAATATAAAATTGATGAATAATATTATTAGATGATAATTTAATCAAATATGTTAAAATTATTTAACTATTTAAAACGATCAAGATAACTGCATATAAATCTTCACTTATATAAAGTGCATATTATTTGAATGGTGTTACAAAGTATGAATAATCAATCAATAATTATTTTATTCCATTATAGTTTCAAACGTCACAAACGATTATCTGATCAAATATAAGGTTTGACCTCAAATATTCTGTGCCCGGGTGAGTATGCCGTGGCAACCGCATCTCCTGCCCAAATATAGCAAAACGAACATTTAATAAACAAATTTATGATAATTTCGCAATAAGCATCTTAAAACAAAAGACTTTCATGTAAAAAATTAATACTGGTTTCGAAAGGGAATTACTAATAGGAGAGGATGTCGAAAAGGAGATGAACAAGGTTGGCGCAGAAGATGAAGAGGAGGAGGAGAAAGATAAAGACGAGGGCGAAGCGCAAGAAGAAGATGAGAAGGATGATGGTGAGGATGATGGTGAAGGGAGAGTCCAAAAGCACCACAAGCATATCTTCTATCACTGTTACTTTATGTGTTGCTAATTTAGTAATTGTAACTGTAATTAGATTGATCGTTTGTGTTGAAGTGTGTTAGTGGAAAATATAATTGCCTTGTGTTTTCCTTTGGAGGTTGCACCGTTCGATCTTGCGTGTTGAAATTTTTTGATGACCAATCATTCTCCAATATCTGCCTCATTCTGATTGTACAAGTGTTTTCGAGTTTTTTCTTTTTTAATGTTCTAAAACTATATAATGAAGACTTATTTTTTTAATATTTAACTAAAAATATTATTTATACATTACAATTAATTATTATATATTTAAAAATATATATAAATATCGTACATTAAATTAGTCTCTTCACCAGTTTGTTCTCAATTTTTTGTAAATTTAAAATTTTCAATATTTTTTGATACATTAATTTTAATTTTTTATTATATAATTTTTTATAATGAATTTTTTAATTAATAATTTTAATTTGTTTCATTAGAGTACATGTTAGCTAAATCCAAAATTTTATTATTGTCTCTTGTATTTATTTGTATCTGGTTTAATACTGTTCAAGATATAGTTACAATAAATGCTTATGTTAATTAATAGTATAATATATAAAAAGGCTGCCTAACTAAGTTATAAACAAAATGAATTACTATAATCGACAGTATAAATCTATCTTATTAATTTAATAAGAAGTCAATTATACGGGGAATCAAATATCCTCAAAATGGATGGGAATAATGAATTTATATTAGTTAACAAGTGCCTTATCAAGTATTATTAAAATATTTATTAAGGTGTTAAATATTAAAAAATTTGTATTTAAAAAATTATTATACTCTTAACGTACACTCTTTACTAAATTAATACCAATATCTCATATAATTTTTTTAATAAAATATTATAGAAAAAAATATATAATTAAAACTAAAAATTTTAAAACATTTTATAAAAGTACCAGTTTTTAAATAACTTGTGAAAAGATAAAATTAAAATCAGTGTATTTAAAGATATTAAAAATTTTGAATTTATAAAAAAAACGAGAACAAACTAATGAAGCAACTAATTTGGTACACAATATTCAATTTCATGGACTAAAATGAGCCATTTGATATAAAGTAAGGGACTAATTTGGTGCATATGTATTGATGACATAGTGGATAACAGGTGGACAAATAACATTATGACACAGAGCATAATCTGACACGGGGCAAAATAACATTAAGACACGTGACATAACCATCCAAGTTAGCATACCACGTGTCGTTGACCAACACATCATTGTATCGTTATACGTTGTCAAATCTTGAGGTGACACATGTCACTAATGGTCCATGTCATCAAGTCACAACTGTAAACCCCGGTTAATTAATGACTAATCAATCCATAAATTAGAATTTATTCTAGAAAGCCAAAAAATGTGATTTTTGTAGAATCCACTACTTTATTCTTGAGGTAAGTCACGATTTTAGTTCAGTTTCTCAGCCCTTAAATTCGAATTTTTGGAGAAAAAGTGTTGAGATTTTGGGCTTTTTGATGTTATAGAATCCAACTAGCTTGAAGGAGAAGATTAATCTTGACTCCTTGATCTTTGGGTGTGGATAGATTCTCAATCCTAGTGGAATGGTTTGGTCTATGATGTTTGGTTATTGAGTTGTTGTGTTTGGGTATGATAATTGTGCCTTAGGTAGTGTGTATGTGAATATTGAAGCATGATTGAGATTTTGGAATGCTTGGAAAAGGACTTTGTGTGCTAAAAATCTGTTCTTGGAGGTGTTGAGACCTTGAGAGCTGGTGGAAAAGTGATTTGGAAGTGCTCTGGGTTGATCGGAAAAATCGGCTAAGGTATGGTCTCGGTTTCCTGTATCTAAAATATAATGTGGTGTGAAAACTTAGGCTAGAGGCCCTAAGATAGGAATTGAATTGTTGATGTTGTTGAATGGTTGAGATATATTGTGTGGTCATATATGTGATTATGAATATTGATGTTTTGATGGTATGATGCATGAGAGATATGCATGTTTTGATATATGTTTGATGATTGGTTGAGGTTGAATTGTGAGTAATACCATGTTGATGGTGAGGATGATATTGATTATATATAATGATGGTTGATTGGAAATGGTGTTGTTGGAAATTGGGATGAGGAAGAATATATGACATGATAATGTGTTTGAAATCGGGTTATTTGATTGAGATGGGTTAAAATGGTGGGATGGTGATTTGTGAATTAGATAAAAATGTTAA
Source organism: Arachis hypogaea (assembly GCF_003086295.3). Taxonomy (NCBI): domain Eukaryota; kingdom Viridiplantae; phylum Streptophyta; class Magnoliopsida; order Fabales; family Fabaceae; genus Arachis; species Arachis hypogaea. Next base: position 37,087,133 of record NC_092041.1, read on the forward strand.
TGTATGAGTTGAGGAGGCTTGAGGTTGATTTTTGGTATGTTTTGGTTGATTGTAAAAAGGGTTGGAATTGGTTTGTTTTGAAAGTGGCACTTTGTGGTTTTGTATGAAAATGTGAATTTTGGGCATACTTTGATGGGGCATAACTTGGACTCCGGATTCCCGATTTGTGCCAAACATGTTTAGAAATGAAATTAGATCTAGGATGTATATGCCGATCGAAGAACGGGTGAAAATGGTTTGAAACAGAGAAGTTTTGCCCGTCGGAAGATTGGGGTTTGAAACTGTGAATTCTGCAACTTTTAACTTAGTAAAATTTTTGGCAGAATGCACTCCCACGCGTAAGCGTGGTCGACGTGCACGTGTCATTTTCACTACCCACGCATGTGCCTAGCCGACGCGTACGCGTCGATGTGCTGCTCCAATTGCCCAGCCAAATTCCCGAGAGTTGTGCGAGACTTACGCTGGCTTTGTGCGTGGGGCAGAAAACGCACCCATGCATACGTGTGGCTGACGCGCGGGCGTCACTTGGCTTTTCTCCCATCCATGCGTATGCGTGGGCGATGCATACGCGTCACTATAATTTTTTGGCTTTCCACGCGTGCGCACGCGTAACCCTGCTTTCACTCAAAGGTTAATTTTTGTGTTTTCAAAGCCAAATTTCATATTTCTAAGCCTCCGATCTCACCCCTTATGTCTTAAATTATTACGATATGCCTAGTAGTGGAAAAGGAGCTAGGGAATGTGGTAACTTGTGAATGAATAAATGAGAGAATTAATGATCAATGATGATCGAAGAGGATTGTATGAGATACGGAGGATGGCGGTGGAAGTGCTTCATGTGCCATGAGCCGAAGGGCTGTATTTGTTAATGAATTGGATGGTTATGGATTGAATTATGAGTCGGATGGCTGAGTTATTGCCGAATTACGGCAGAGCTATTATTGAATTATGGCTGAGTATGATTGCATATATGCTTATTGAATGAAATGTGAATGTTGCACTACCACTATCTGAGATACGGGCTTCCCTGGAAGAAAGCCGTGGCTAGCCACCACGTGCTCCAGGTGGAGACTCGATACTCTACTGACCCTATGTCGTAAGTGTGGCCTGACATTGTGAAAGTTCCGGATGAGTGACGAACGAATTTTTGTGTGGTCTAGAATTCACAAATAAAAGCTCGTTGAAAGTATAGCTTCTAAACCAACAAGAATCCTTTCATACAAAAAATTGTTGGTCACAAGTAACAAAACCTAATAAAAAATAAATCGAAGAATTCAAACCTCGTGTCATCTCTCAAGGAATTGCAGGAAAGTCTGCTTATAATTGGTTATAGAAATTGTATCTTTTGGGGTTTTTTAAGATAAGAAGCAAGAATAGTAAATGGTAATGAAAATCAAATAATAAAGAGGTCTTTGCAAGGTTTCGTGGTCAAGGATCTCTATCCTTATCACTAACCACAACATGAGAATTGCCAAGGATCAATCATATTAAGTCATCCTCTAACTAGTAGTAAAGGAAAGTTAAATGAGCTATATCATTCCAAGTCCATAAGTCCTAGCTCTCCACCAATTCAATTAGTGAGAACTAGATTTAATGGCTCCCAATTATCAATTACTTGGACATTAGTAACTCAAGGGTCCCCCAGTTACCATCCCAAGCCAAGAACATAAAAGTCTAATTTGAGATCCTCCCAAGCATTTTGTCAAACACTTGGAAGACACAAAACAAAAGCATAGAAAATTAATACGAGAATATTAAATCCAAGCAATCAATTGAAAGCATCAATACACAAATTGAAGAAAGCAATCATAAATATAAAATACCTCAAATTGCATTAAATAAAAAATCAAATCTAACATGAGAATTCCTAAACTAAATAAATCAACAAGGGAAATCAATAAACTAGAATGCTAAGACAAATAAAAGTAGAAGAGAAATCCTAAAACCTAAAACCTAGAGAGAGGAGAGAGCCTCTCTCTCTAAAAACTACATCTAAAACCTAAAGTGTGAATAATGAGAAGTGTCTGAATGAATCTTTCATTCCTCCACTATACAGCCTCTAATCTGTGTTTTCTGGGTCGAAACTTGGCCCAAAAACTTGGTGGACGAAATTGTGATTCCCTTTTTTCTTGTAATTGGATTTATAAAAGATGTATACTCTGAGGGCATTGTTTATTTTCTTCACAATCTCGTTCAACTAACCAGCAAGTGTACTGGGTCGTCCAAGTAATAACCTTACGTGAGTAAGGGTCGAATCCACAGAGATTGTTGGTATGAAGCAAGCTATGGTCACCTTGCAAATCTCAGTCAGGCAGAAAAAAGAGGAATTGTAATTATAATAAATAAAAAGGAATAATAAAAGGGATAGAAGACTTATGCAGATTCATTGGTAGGAATTTCAGATAAGCGGATGGAGATGCTGTAGAGCCCAAGGACGCCTGCTCTCCTACTGCTTCTACTCAATCCTTCTTACTCCTTTCCATGGCAAGCTTTGTATAGGGGTTCACCATCAACTGTGGCTACTTTCATTCCTCACGGGGAAATAACCTGTGCGGCTGTCACTCGCACAGCTAACCAGTCTGGAGGCATCACCCATGGCTGATGGCTACATCCCATCCTCGCAGTGAAAACTATGCTAACGCACTCTGTCACAGTACGGCTAATCACCGGTTGGTTCCCGCTCCTACTGGAATAGAATCCCTCTTTTGCGTCTGTCACCAACGCCCAGCAGGTTAAAGTTTGAAGCACGTCACGGTCATTCATGATCGGAATCCTACTCGGAACACCACAGACAAGGTTGGACTTTCCGGACTCCCAGGATCCTACTCAGAACACCACAGACAAGGTTGGACTTTCCGGATCCAGATGAATGCCGCCAACTATCTAACTTATACCACGAAGATTCTGTTGGGGAATCTAAGAGATACGCATTCAAGCTCTGTTGCATGTAGAACGGACATGGTTGTCAATCACGTACATTCATAATTGAGAATGATAATGAGGGTAATCTGACTCATCACATTCATCATGTTCTTGGGTACGAATGAATATCTTGGAATAAGAATAAAAGAGAATTGAATAAAAGAAGATAGAATTTTATTAATACTTGAGGTACAGCAGAGCTCCACACCCTTAATCTATGGTGTGCAGAAACTCCACCGTTGAAAATACATAAGCAAAGAGTTCAGGCATGGCCGAATGGCCAGCCCTCTCTAACGTGATCAATGATCCCCTAAGATGAAGAATAAAACAAAACTGAGATCAAAGATGAGATCAAAGATGAGATCAAAGATGAAACGTGGTCAAAAGACATCTAATACAATAGATAAATGTCCTATATATACCAGACTAGCTACTAGGGTTTACATGAGTAAGTAATTGATGCATAAATTCACTTCCGGGGCCCACTTGGTGTATGCTTGGGCTGAGCTTGATTAATCCACGAGCTGAGGCTTCTCTTGGAGTTGAACTCTGAGTTTTGACGTGTTTTGGGCGTTCAACTCCGGATCATGACGTTTTTCTGGCGTTTTACTCCAGACAGCAGCGTGTACTTGGCGTTCAACGCCAAGGTACGTCGTCATTCTTCGAATAAAGTATAGACTATTATATATTGCTGGAAAGCCCTGGATGTCTACTTTCCAACGCCGTTGAGAGCGCGCCAATTCGAGTTCTGTAGCTCCAGAAAATCCATTTCGAGTGCAAGGAGGTCAGATTCCAACAGCATCAGCAGTCCTTTTGTCAGCCTTCTTCAGAGTTTTGCTCAAATCCCTCAATTTCAGTCAGAATTTACCTGAAATCACAGAAAAACACACAAACTCATAGTGAAGTCCAGAAATGTGAATTTAACATAAAAACTAATGAAAACATCCCTAAAAGTAGCTCAAACTTACTAAAAACTATCTAAAAACAATGCCAAAAAGCGTATAAATTATCCGCTCATCACAACACCAAACTTAAATTGTTGCTTGTCCCCAAGCAACTGAAAATCAAATAGGATAAAAGAAGAGAATATACTATAAATTCCAGAATATCAATGAATATTAATTTAATTACATGAGCGGGACTTGTAGCTTTTTGCTTCTGAACAGTTTTGGCATCTCACTTTTTCCTTTGAAGTTCAGAGTGATTGGCATCTCTAGGAACTTAGAATTTTGGATAGTATTATTGACTTTCCTAGTTAAGCATGTTGATTCTTGAACACAGCTACTCATGAGTCTTGGCTGTGGCCCTAAGCACTTTGTCTTCCAGTATTACCACCGGATACACAAATGCCACAGACATATAACTGGGTGAACCTTTTCAGATTGTGACTCAGCTTTGCTAGAGTCCCCAGTTAGTGGTGTCCAGAGCTCTTAAGCACACTCTTTTGCTTTGGATCACGACTTTAACCATTCAGTCTCAAGCTTTTCACTTGGACCTTCATGACACAAGCACATGGTTAGGGACAGCTTGATTTAGCCGCTTAGGCCTGGATTTTAGTTCCTTGGGCCCTCCTATCCATTGATGCTCAAAGCCTTGGATCCTTTTTACCCTTGCCTTTTGGTTTTAAGGGCTATTGGCTTTTTCTACTGCTCCTTCTTTTTTCTTTCTCAATTTTTTGCCATTTTTTTTTCGCAAGCTTCCTTTTTCACTGCTTTCTCTTGCTTCAAGAATCAATTTCATGATTTTTTTCAGATCATCAATAACATTTCTCTTTGTTCATCATTCTTTCAAGAGCCAACAATTTTAACACTCATAAACAACAATATCAAAAGACATATGCACTGTTCAAGCATTCATTCAGAAAACAAAAAGTATTGTCACCACATCAATATAATTAAATTAAATTCAATAATAATTTCGAAAATTATGTACTTCTTGTTCTTTTGAATTAAAACATTTTTCATTTAAGAGAGGTGAAAGACTAATGGATTTTATTCATAGCTTTAAGGCATGGTTACACACTAATGATCATGAAGTAGAGACACAAAACATAGATAAACATAATACTTAAAAACCGAAAACAAAAAGAAATAAAGAACAAGGAATGAATCCACCTCTAGTGGCGTCTTCTTCTTGAAGGACCAATGATGTTCTTCAACTCTTCTATGTCCCTTCCTTGCCTTTGTTGCTCCTCCCTCATTGCTTTTTGATCTTCTCTTATTTCTTGGAGAATGATGGAGTGCTCATGATGTTCCACCCTTAATTGCTTCCAATGTTTGTGTGGAGGACAATTTATCCTCTGAGGTATCTCAGGGATCTCTTGATTTGCAGCCACATGTTCTACCACTGAGCTATGACGGCTTATATTTTTACCATCTCCCAAGACTCAGAGGTGGAAGCTTTTGTCTTCCCTTTGAGGTTTCTCTGGCCTTAGGTGCCATTAATGGTAATGGAAAAGCAAAAAAAGCTATGCTTTTACCACACCAAACTTAGAAAATTGCTCGCCCTCGAGCAAGAGAAGAAAGAAAAGAGGAAGAAGAAGAAGAAGAAAATGGAGGTGAGTGAGGGGAGATGGATTCGGCTATATGGGTGGGATAGGGTGGGAAATTGAATTTGAAATTTTTTTTGAGGGTAGGTGGGATTTATGGGGAAGAGGAGGTTGATGTGAATGGTGAATGGGGTAATTGGGAAGAGGAATTGAAAATGAGATTTGGATTAGGAGAGTGTGATTAGGATTAAAAGAAAAGGTAGGTGGGGATCCTGTGGGGTCCACAGATCCTGAGGTGAAAAGAAATACCATTCCTTCACCATATAGGCATGTAAATTGCCTCCATGCATCATTCTGGCGTTCAAACGCCCATTGGTGCATGTTCTGGGCGTTAAACGCCCATGTAATGCATGTTTCTGGCATTGAACGCCAGTTTCATGCTTGTTTCTGGCGTTCAGCGCCAGTTTGTCCTCTCTGTGCACCATCCTGGCGTTTAACGCCAGGTTGTTGCTTGTTTTGGGCGTTCAGCGCCAGAGTGGTGCTTTGTTCTGGCGTTGAACGCCGGCCAGATGCACCTTCTGGGCGTTGAACGCCAGCCTGTGCGTCCTCCAGGGTGAAAAATTTTTTTCTTCTGTTTTTGACTCTGTTTTTAATTTTTTTGATTTTTTTCGTGACTTCTCATGATCATGTACCTAATTAAACACAAAAATAACAAAGAAACAAAATAAAATAAAATTAGATAAATAAAATTGGGTTGCCTCCCAACAAGCGCTTCTTTAATGTCAATAGCTTGACAGTGGTTCTCATGGAGCCACAAGGTGATCAGGTCAATGTTAGTGTGGTCCCAACACCAAACTTAGAGTTTGGATATGGGGTTTGAACACCAAACTTAGAGTTTGACTGTGTGGGTTCTTCTTGACTCTGAACTGAGAGAAGCTCTTCATGCTTACTCTCCTCTGTCACAGAGGGATGGCCATGTGCCTTAAACACAAGGTAGTCCCCATTTAATTGAAGGACTAACTCACCTCTGTTGACATCTATCACAGCTCCTGCTGTGGCTAGGAAAGGTCTTCCTAGGATGATGCATTCATCATCTTCCTTCCTAGTGTCTAGGATTATGAAATCAGCAGGGATGTAAAGGCCTTCAACCTTTACTAGCACGTCCTCTACTATTCCATAAGCTTGTCTCATGGACTTGTCTGCCAATTGTAATGAGAACAAGGCAGGTTGTACCTCAATGATCCCCAGCTTCTCCATTACAGAGAGTGGCATAAGATTTATCCCTGACCCTAGATCACATAGAGCTTTGAAAAAGCTCATGGTGCCAATGGTACAAGGTATTAAGAACTTGCTAGGATCTTGTTTCTTTTGAGGTAGAGTTTTCTGAATCCAAGTATCTAGTTCACTAATGAGCAAGGGAGGTTCATTTTCCCAAGTCTCATTACCAAACAGCTTGGCATTCAGCTTCATGATAGCTCCTAAGTATTGAGCAACTTGCTCTCCAGTTACATCTTCATCCTCTTCAGACGATGAATATTCTTCAGAGCTCATGAATGGCAGAAGGAGATTTAATGGAATCTCTATGGTCTCTAGATGAGCCTCAGATTCCTCTAGATCCTTAATAGGAAACTCCTTCTTGCTTGATGGACGTCCCAGGAGGTCTTCCTCACTAGGATTTTCGTCCTCCTCCTCCTTGATGCATTCGGCCATGTTGACTAAGTTAATGGCTTTGCACTCTCCTTTTGGATTCTCTTCTGTATTACTTGGGAGAATACTGGGAGGAGTTTCAATAACTTTCTTACTCAGCTGACCCACTTGTGCCTCCAAATTTCTAATGGAGGATCTGGTTTCATTCATGAAACTGAAAGTGGCCTTTGACAGATCAGATACTATATTGGCTAAATTAGAATTATTTTGATCAGAGTTCTCTGTCTGTTGCTGAGAAGATGATGGATATGGCTTACTATTATTCAGCCTATTGCGTCCACCATTATTAAAGCCTTGTTGAGGCTTTTGTTGATCCTTCCAGGAGAAATTTGGATGATTTCTCCATGATGGGTTATAGGTGTTTCCATAAGGTTCACCCATGTAATTCACCTCTGCCATGGCAGGGTTCTCAGGATCATAAGCTTCTTCAGAAGCTGCCTCTCTAGTACTGTCGGATGCATGTTGCAGTCCATTCAGATTTTGAGAGATCATGTTGACTTGTTGAGTCAACACTTTGTTCTGAGCCAATATGGCATTCAGAGCATCAATTTCAAGAACTCCTTTCTTCTGAGGTATCCCATTATTCACGGAATTCCTTTCAGAGGTATACATGAACTGGTTGTTTGCAACCATGTCAATGAGTTCTTGAGCCTCTTCAGGCGTTTTCTTCAGGTGAATAGATCCACCTGCAGAATGGTCCAGTGACATTTTCGAAAATTCAGAGAGACCATAATAGAATATATCTAACCTGGTCCATTCTGAAAACATGTCAGATGGACATCTTTTGGTCAGCTGCTTGTATCTCTCCCAAGCTTCATAGAGGGATTCACCATCTTTTTGTTTGAAGGTTTGAACATCCATTCTCAGCTTGCTCAGCTTTTGAGGAGGAAAGAATTTATCCAAGAAGGCAGTGACCAGCTTATCCCAGGAGTCCAGGCTATCCTTAGGTTGTGAATCCAACCATATTCTAGCTCAGTCTCTTACAGCAAAAGGGAAAAGCATGAGTCTGTAGACTTCAGGATCAACTCCATTCGTCTTTACAGTCTCACAGATCTGCAAGAACTCAGTTAAGAACTGATAAGGATCTTCAGATGGAAGTCCATAAAACTTGCAGTTTTGTTGCATTAATGCAACTAGTTGAGGCTTAAGCTCAAAGTTATTGGCTCCAATGGCAGGAATGGAGATGCTTCTTCCATCAAACTTAGACGTTGGCTTTGTGAAGTCACCAAGCATTCTCCTTGCATTATTATTATTATTATTTTCGGCTGCCATCTCCTTCTCTTGTTCGAAAATTTCTGAAAGGTTACCTTTAGAATAATTTAATTTAGCTTCTCTTAATTTTCTCTTCAGAGTCCTTTCAGGTTCTGGATCAAATTCAACAAGAGTGCCTTTTTCCCTGTTCCTGCTCATATGAAAGAGAAGAAAACAAGAAAAGAAAGAGGAATCCTCTATGTCACAGTATAGAGATTCCTTTATGTTAGTAGAAGAAGAAGGGGGTAGAAGAATGAAGAAGGATGAATTCGGATTTTTGGATGAGGTGAGGTGAAGAGAAGTGTTGGTAATTAAATAATTAAATAGAATAAGAAAAGAAAGGGAGAATTTTGAAAATAATTTTTGAAAAAGGAGTTAGTAATTTTCGAAAATTAGAGATAAGATAAGATTAAAACTAAAATTTAAAACAATTAATTAATTAAAAAGAAATTTTGAAAAAGGGATGAGATATTTTCGAAAATTAGAGATGGAAAAGTAGTTAGGTGGTTTTGAAAAAGATAAGAAACAAACAAAAAGTTAGTTAGTTGATTGAAAAAGATTTGAAATCAAATTTAAAAAGATAAGAAGATAAGAAGTTAGATAAGATATTTTGAAATCAAATTTTGAAAAAGATAAGATAAAAGATAAGATAAAAATTTTAATAAAAAGATATTTTGAAAAAGATTTAATTTTAAAATTGACTTAACTAACAAGAAACTACAAGATAAGATTCTAGAACTTAAAGATTGAACCTTTCTTAACAAGAAAGTAACAAACTTCAAATTTTTGAACCAATCACATTAATTGTTAGCTAATTTTCGAAAATTTGATATAAAGATAAGAAAAAGATTTTGAAAATATTTTGAAAAAGATTTTTGAAATTTTCGAAATTTATAAAAAAATGAAAAAGATATGATTTTTGAAAAAGATTTTGAAAAGATAAGATTTTTAAAATTGAAATTTTGTCTTGACTTGTAAGAAACAACTAATTTTTGAAAATTTTTGACCAAGTCAATCCCAAAATTTCGAAATTTTGGAGGGAAATATGGAAAAGATATTTTTTTTTTATTTTTGAAATTTTAAAGAAAAACACAAAAATGACCCAAAACATGAAAATTTTGGATCAAGACACAAGATGCATGCAAGAATGCTATGAATGTCAAGATGAACACCAAGAACACTTTGAAGATCATGATGAACATCAAGAACATTATTTTGAAAAATTTTTGATGCAAAGAAAACATGCAAGACACCAAACTTAGAAATTTTTAATGCATGGAAAATATGAATGCAAAAATGCACATGAAAAACAACAAACAACACAAAATAAGAATTCATCAAGATCAAACAAGAAGACTTGTCAAGAACAACTTGAAGATCATGAAGAACACTATGAATGCATGAGATTTTCGAAAATTGCAAGAAAAATTTTTAAAAGCATGCAATTGACACCAAACTTAAAAATTAACACAAGACTCAAACAAGAAACACAAAATATTTTTTATTTTTATGATTTTCTAATTTTTTTGTATTTTTATTAATTTTTTTCGAAAATATAGTTTGGAAAAACGAAAAATAAAAGAAAAATTTTGAAAAAGATTTTTGAAAAGAAAATTACCTAATCTGAGCAACAAGATGAAACGTCAGTTGTCCATACTCGAACAATCCCCGGCAACGGCGCCAAAAACTTGGTGGACGAAATTGTGATTCCCTTTTTTCTTGTAATTGGATTTATAAAAGATGTATACTCTGAGGGCATTGTTTATTTTCTTCACAATCTCGTTCAACTAACCAGCAAGTGTACTGGGTCGTCCAAGTAATAACCTTACGTGAGTAAGGGTCGAATCCACAGAGATTGTTGGTATGAAGCAAGCTATGGTCACCTTGCAAATCTCAGTCAGGCAGAAAAAAGAGGAATTGTAATTATAATAAATTAAAAGGAATAATAAAAGGGATAGAAGACTTATGCAGATTCATTGGTAGGAATTTCAGATAAGCGGATGGAGATGCTGTAGAGCCCAAGGACGCCTGCTCTCCTACTGCTTCTACTCAATCCTTCTTACTCCTTTCCATGGCAAGCTTTGTATAGGGGTTCACCATCAACTGTGGCTACTTTCTTTCCTCACGGGGAAATAACCTGTGCGGCTGTCACTCGCACAGCTAACCAGTCTGGAGGCATCACCCATGGCTGATGGCTACATCCCATCCTCGCAGTGAAAACTATGCTAACGCACTCTGTCACAGTACGGCTAATCACCGGTTGGTTCCCGCTCCTACTGGAATAGAATCCCTCTTTTGCGTCTGTCACCAACGCCCAGCAGGTTAAAGTTTGAAGCACGTCACGGTCATTCATGATCGGAATCCTACTCGGAACACCACAGACAAGGTTGGACTTTCCGGACTCCCAGGATCCTACTCGAAACACCACAGACAAGGTTGGACTTTCCGGATCCAGATGAATGCCGCCAACTATCTAACTTATACCACGAAGATTCTGTTGGGGAATCTAAGAGATACGCATTCAAGCTCTGTTGCATGTAGAACGGACATGGTTGTCAATCACGTACATTCATAATTGAGAATGATAATGAGGGTAATCTGACTCATCACATTCATCATGTTCTTGGGTACGAATGAATATCTTGGAATAAGAATAAAAGAGAATTGAATAAAAGAAGATAGAATTTTATTAATACTTGAGGTACAGCAGAGCTCCACACCCTTAATCTATGGTGTGCAGAAACTCCACCGTTGAAAATACATAAGCAAAGAGTTCAGGCATGGCCGAATGGCCAGCCCTCTCTAACGTGATCAATGATCCCCTAAGATGAAGAATAAAACAAAACTGAGATCAAAGATGAGATCAAAGATGAGATCAAAGATGAAACGTGGTCAAAAGACATCTAATACAATAGATAAATGTCCTATATATACCAGACTAGCTACTAGGGTTTACATGAGTAAGTAATTGATGCATAAATTCACTTCCGGGGCCCACTTGGTGTATGCTTGGGCTGAGCTTGATTAATCCACGAGCTGAGGCTTCTCTTGGAGTTGAACTCTGAGTTTTGACGTGTTTTGGGCGTTCAACTCCGGATCATGACGTTTTTCTGGCGTTTTACTCCAGACAGCAGCGTGTACTTGGCGTTCAACGCCAAGGTACGTCGTCATTCTTCGAATAAAGTATAGATTATTATATATTGCTGGAAAGCCCTGGATGTCTAATTTCCAACGCCGTTGAGAGCGCGCCAATTGGAGTTCTGTAGCTCCAGAAAATCCATTTCGAGTGCAAGGAGGTCAGATTCCAACAGCATCAGCAGTCCTTTTGTCAGCCTTCTTCAGAGTTTTGCTCAAATCCCTCAATTTCAGTCAGAATTTACCTGAAATCACAGAAAAACACACAAACTCATAGTGAAGTCCAGAAATGTGAATTTAACATAAAAACTAATGAAAACATCCCTAAAAGTAGCTCAAACTTACTAAAAACTATCTAAAAACAATGCCAAAAAGCGTATAAATTATCCGCTCATCACCCAGCGTTTTCTGTGTTTTCTACACGTGGCACATGTCACACGTATGTGTTAGTCACGCATACACATTGATGGTCTTCTTCGCTTGTCATGCGTACGCGTCAAGTACGCGCACGCGTCGCTTTTCGCTGGTTATCTCCTTTAATTCTTGTGCTCCTTCCATTTGTGCAAGCTTCCTCTCCATCCTCTAAGCCATTCCTACGCCATATAGCCTGAAAATGCTTAACACATGGATCAAGGCATCGAATGGTATAAAGGAAGATTAAAAATACATAATTTAAAGGCTTAGGAAGCAAGGTTTCAATAATAGAACAAAATTGGGAAGGAATTGTAAAAATCATGCAAATTGTATGAATAAGTGTGAGAATAGTGGATAAAATCCACTCAATTAAGCACAAGATGTACCACGAAATAGTGGTGCATCAAATCTCCCCACACGTAAACATTAGCATGTCCTCATGCTATGCTCATGGAGAAGCTATAAGAGTGAAGCGGAGTGGCAGAAAGTATGAGATGCAACCTGTCTGTATGAATACAGCTAAATGCAAAATATTTCTACTGACTTGGTGAAAAGTAAATAAACCTTTTAAGAACAAATATGAACTAGATTTCACTAATTTAAATCATAAAAATAAAGTACAAACAGATTTGCAAGAAGAAGATAGCTCATGAAAGCCGGGAACAAAGAATCGAGCATCGAACCACACCAGAAGTGTATACACTTTAATAACTCATATGTTTAAGGTTCGATTCTCTTAATTCTCTACTAAGCTTGCTTTCTAAGACTTGATCTTCATCTAATAATCAACAAAGAATTTAATACACAGATATACATATCAAGAGGTCTTTTAAGGGTTGTAATGGGGTTAGGGTCAAGGTAGGATTGTATTTGGTCAAGTGGACTAAAATCTGAATCCTTGATTAACCTAAACTTCCCACCTAACTTGAGACAATCCATGTAATCACAATAAGAAATCTAACTACCCATTAACTATATTTTCCACATATTCATGCATCAGAAATTGAGTACAACTCATATGCGTTGCTATCACCAATTACTTTGGGGCATTTTGTCCCCTTTTATTATTTGGTCTTCTTCTTTTCTTTTTCTTTTATTTTTCTTTTTTTCTTTTCTTTGTTTTTCCGAATGCATATGATTAAGGTATTGAATGCATAAACATGTCCTCAACGTTTTTCACATTTTCACAAAAAGTCTAACATACTCAATTCCCAAACCAAATGTTTCCAAACCCATTTTCCCCACACTTAATTCATGAGCACTCTCACTAGTCTAAGCTAACCAAAGATTCAAATTAAGACCATTATTGTTTTTCGCTTAGAGTTAGTGATGAGCTAAAGTAAAGAACAAATAGGGTAAAATAGGCTCAAATTGGTTTACAAAGGATAATGAAAGGGTAAGGCCATATGTGTATGTAAGCTAAGTGAAACAAGGCCTCAATCATATAAGTATATGCATACATTAAACCATAGAAATATAGAATGAAGCAAGATATAGATCACAATTCTAGAGAGAACAACACACACAAAAAATAAAATATTAGTTGATAAGATGCAACCAATCAATTAGGCTCAAAATCTCATTGGTTTTGTGTGTTCGGGCTCTAAACCATGTTCCAAAATAATTTTCTTCAAACAAGTTTAACAAAAGTTTTAATTTAATTTAGTGAAATACTCTAAAATTGTATCTTGAAAAGAGAATAATTACTTCAACCAAGCAGTGGTAGAATATGCACAAAATCAGACAAACATGCAATCAACATGCAAATGCAACAACTAATTTAATAAAGAAAACTAAACATTGGTGTTAAGACAGGAAATAGTTACCCGCGGAAGTCGGTATCGACCTCCACACACTTAAAGATTGCACCGTCCTCGGTGCATGCAAAGATGTGCAAGTGGATGGGTGGCTCCAACTGACGCTTTTTCTCCAAAGATTGTGCCGCAGATTTGTTTATTGCTCCAGTTAGAAACTTTTTCTTTTCCCTCTTAGTGGCCATCCTGAAAAAAAGGGGGGAAAGGAAAGGGACATGTAATTCAAATAGCTAGAACCAGGAGGAGGAAAGTCCAAGTGATAATTGGTGCACGAAATTGTGATCACTACTTTTCACAACTCAAATAATCCTTGGTAATGAATCCAAAAACTTGGTGTTCAATACCATGGCATAAACACAACTTCGCACAACTAACCAGCAAGTGCACTGGGTCGTCCAAGTAATAAACCTTACGCGAGTAAGGGTCGATCCCACGGAGATTGTTGGTATGAAGCAAGCTATGGTCACCTTGTAAATCTTAGTCAGGCAGACTCAAATGGTTATGGATGATATATGAATAAAACATAAAGATAAAGATAGAGATACTTATGTAATTCATTGGTGAGAACTTCAGATAAGCGAATGGTGATGCTTTGTCCCTTCCGTCTCTCTGCTTTCCTACTGTCTTCATCCAATCCTTCTTACTCCTTTCCATGGCAAGCTGTATGTTAGGCATCACCGTTGTCAATGGCTACAGTCCCGTCCTCTCAGTGGAAATGTTCAACGCACCCTGTCACGGCACGGCTATCCAGCTGTCGGTTCTCGATCATGTCGGAATAGAATCCAGTGATTCTTTTGCGTCTATCACTAACGCCCCACAATCGCGAGTTTGAAGCTTGTCACAGTCATTCAATCATTGAATCCTACTCAGAATACCACAGACAAGGTTTAGACCTTCTGGATTCTCTTGAATGCAGTCATCAATTCTAGCTTATACCACGAAGATTCCGGTTAAAGAACCCAAGAGATATCTACCCAATCTAAGGTAGAACGGAGGTGATTGACGGTCACACGTTCATAGGTGAGAATGATGATGAGTGTCACGGATCATCACATTCATCAAGTTGAAGAACAAGTGATATCTTGGAATAAGAACAAGCTGAATTGAATAGAAGAACAATAGTAATTGCATTAATACTCGAGGTACAGCAGAGCTCCACACCTTAATCTATGGTGTGTAGAAACTCCACCGTTGAAAATACATAAGAACAAGGTCTAGGCATGGCCGTGAGACCAGCCTCCCAAAGAGGGTTCAATCATAAAAACATGATCAAAAGATGAAAATACAATAGTAAAAGGTCCTATTTATAGAGAACTAGTAGCCTAGGATTTACAAAAATGAGTAAATGACATAAAAATCCACTTCCGAGCCCACTTGGTGTGTGCTTGGGCTGAGCATTGAAGCATTTTCGTGTAGAGACTCTTCTTGGAGTTAAACGCCAGCTTTTGTTCCAGTTTGGGCGTTTAACTCCCATTCTTGTGCCAGTTCTGGCGTTAAACGCCGGGCAGTTTTGAGCTGATTTGGAACGCCGGTTTGGGCCATCAAATCTTGGGCAAAGTATGGACTATTATACATTGCTGGAAAGCCCAGGATGTCTACTTTCCAACGCCGTTGAGAGCGCGCCAATTGGGCTTCTGTAGCTCCAGAAAATCCACTTCGAGTGCAGGGAGGTCAGAATCCAACAGCATCTGCAGTCCTTTTCAGCCTCTGAATTAGATTTTTGCTCAGGTCCCTCAATTTCAGCCAGAAAATACCTGAAATCATAGAAAAACACACAAACTCATAGTAAAGTCCAGAAAAGTGAATTTTAACTAAAAACTAATAAAAATATAATAAAAACTAACTAAAACATACTAAAAATATACTAAAAACAATGCCAAAAAGTGTACAAATTATCCGCTCATCAATAATCAATGCCAAGGTAAAAGATAATATCTTAAATACATGGTCGCAACTACATGCAAATAGGATATCAATTGAAGTCAATGAAGGCATATTAGAGCAATTAGATGCAAGAGGTTTAAAAGCATACAAGTAAAGGCATGAGAAGCATAGATCAAGCATCAGGTTCAATAATAAGTATTGTTCATACCCTGACCGGGCTCCTCCAACTCGGCAAAATCCATGAAAGGTCCGACCTCGTCCCAAGGCCCACGCCTGAGGTCGGACCTCGGACAATAAAGCTAAGAAGGCCCATCAAAAGGAACGCAGCCCAAAACCTAAGGGCCGAAAAGGCCTAGGAAAGGCGGTTCCACAAAGATAGAGATAAAACTCCCAAAAGATAAGATAAGATAAGAATATCTTATCCAGGGAAGATCACGGCCAACTACTATAAATACACTGGAGCACCCAGGTATGACACACATTCCACATTCTACACATATCTGCTTGAACCCATGCTAACTTAAGCATCGGAGTGTCATTGCAGGTACAACCACCAACCACTCCACATATAAAGCTCGGGTCCCTGACCCCCACCTCGGGCCTCTCCAAGACGACCGAGCTACACGTTTCAGGTAACCCTCGGAACATTGGCGCCGTTGCCGGGGACCTGGAAGTCATCCCTCTACTATGGCGGACGACCCCTCCAACAATGACCACGCTGCATCAGAACAAGAGGATGAAGTTGACACCGGAGAACGACCGGACAGCCCTCTATCACCACGCACTCCAGGAGGAAACAAACAGAATCACCCAAAGACATCGCTCCCAAACAAAGATCCACAAAATCCCAAGAATGAAAAGAGCTCGGAAATTCTAGAAGCAGTCCAAGCACAACAAAACCGACTGAAACAACTCGAAGAGGACATAAAGAAGCAGAGAGAAACTGAACAAGATCTGAGAAGGGAGGCTCGCAAGCGCAGAGAATTAGAAGAAAAACTACGGAAAATAGAGGCCAACCTAAAAAACAGGACAGAACGCGGCACCACCCCCGAAGGCAACCATGATCCCTTCACACAAGAGATCATGAAGGAGAAGGTACCGCGAAACTTCAAACCACCCGATATGGATCTCTACGACGGCACCACCGATCCGAGTCACCACCTCAGCAACTTCAGAAGCAGAATGTACCTGGTCGACGCCTCTGACGCAATTCGATGCAAAGCCTTCCCCACCACTCTCACCAAGTCGGCCATGAAGTGGTTCGACAACCTGCCACCAAGATCAGTCACCAGCTTCGAAGACCTAACCAAAAAATTCCTAACAAGGTTCTCTATTCAAAAGGACAAGACAAAACATGCCCCCAGTCTACTCGGAATCAAACAAAGTAACCAAGAAACTCTCCGAGAGTACATGGAGCGATTCAACAGAGCCTGCCTGGACATACAACACTTGCCCACTGAAGCAGCCATCATGGGACTAGCAAACGGCCTAAAGGAGGGACCGTTTAGCCAATCCCTATCCAAACGATACCCGACCTCCCTATACGAGGTGCAGGAGCGAGCAGAAAAATATATCAACATGGAGGAAACCTCCCAGTTAAGAGACTCTTCTAGGAAGGAATCAACCTACCCGCTCCGAGATCGAGATCGGGAACAGAGAAAGAAAGAAGAAACCAACTCGGACAAGCCACGGAAATACCACAGTTACGCCCCCCTCCGAGTCTCCTTGGTAGACATCTACAGAGAAGTATGCCACACCGAAAAGATCCCACCACCTCGACCGCTAAAACACAAGAGAGCGGGGAGAGATCGGTCCGAATACTGTGAATACCACAAGCTCTACGGTCATTCTACTAACGACTGCTACGACCTAAAAAATGTTATAGAAAAGCTAGCCAGAGAAGGAAAACTCGACAGATACATAGCAAAGAAAGGAGAAGAGACCAGGAAGAGAAGACGGGGAGATAACGAAAATCGGGCCGAACAAACCCCACGAACCCCTGAAAGGCACGTTCACATGATAAATGGAGGTTTTGCAGGCGGAGGAACATCCAGATCCTCGCGAAAAAGACACCTCAAAGAAGTCTATCATGTCCGAGAAGACAGTCCCCTACCCGAATTACCTCCTATCTTATTTACCCGAGAAGATGCTCAAGGGATAATACCCGGGCACGACGATCCAATGGTAATCACCATCATCCTAGCAAACGCCAACTTACATCGAACTCTGGTTGACCAGGGAAGCTCAGCAGATATCCTATTCAAAACGGCCTTCGACAAGCTCGGACTCGAAGAAAAAGAACTAAAAGCCTATCCCACCGACCTATTTGGGCTAGGGGATACCCCAATCCATCCCTTAGGATACGTCTCGCTGCACACTACCTTTGGAAGAGGCGAGCAATCTAAAACATTAAGCATCGACTACATTATAGTCGACGTCACTTCAGCATACAATGCCCTCATTGGGCGACCAACCCTAAACAGACTGGCAGCTATAGTCTCGACCCCACACCTCTGTATGAAGTTCCCTACCACAAAAGGAATCGCTACCCTAAAAGGCGACCAAAAACTAGCACGGCGATGCTACAACGAAAGCCTGAGCCTAAAAGGGAAAGAGGTCAACACAATAGAACTCGGACGAGTTCAAGCCCGCGAAGACCTTCGGCCACAACCAGAGGGAGAAACCGACAAAGTCCAAATCGGGAACACACCTGAAAAAATAACAAACATAGGAGCAAACCTCGAAGCAGGCCTAAAGGAGGAACTCATAACCCTCTTAAGGGAGAATTCCGACCTCTTCGCCTGGAAAGCCTCCGACAAGCCAGGCATAAGCCCCGACCTGATGTGCCATAAGCTATCAGTATACCCGGGATCCAGACCTGTCCAACAAAGACGCCAGAAGCTCGGACCTGAGCGCATGCAAGCAATAGAAGAACAAGTACAAGCACTACTAGACGCAGGGTTCATTCGGGAAGTAAAATACCCCCTATGGCTCGCAAACGTGGTCCTGGTAAAAAAGCCCAACGGAAAATGGAGGATGTGCGTCGATTACACGGATCTCAACAAAGCCTGCCCCAAAGACCCATATCCACTACCAAACATCGACGCCTTAGTAGACGCAGCCTCAGGCTATAGATATCTCTCCTTCATGGACGCATACTCGGGATACAATCAAATCCCGATGTACGGACCCGACCAAGAAAAGACCTCGTTCATAACCCCAAGGGCAAACTACTGCTACGTAGTAATGCCCTTCGGGCTGAAGAACGCAGGGGCAACCTACCAGAGGCTAATGAACAAAGTGTTCTCAGAGCACATCGGACTACAGCTGGAGGTGTACGTCGACGACATGCTGGTAAAGACACAAGAAGACAGAAACTTGCTGACCGACCTCACCAGTGTCTTCGGCACCCTCAGAAAACACAACATGAGACTTAACCCGACAAAATGCACCTTCGCCGCAGAAGCCGGAAAGTTCTTAGGCTTCATGCTGACTCAAAGGGGCATTGAAGCAAACCCGGACAAATGCCAAGCAATACTCAATATGAAGAGCCCGACGTGTGTCAAAGAAGTACAACAACTGAATGGAAGGCTAGCCGCCCTATCAAGATTCTTGGCAGGATCGGCAATAAAATCACTACCTCTCTACTCGCTCCTAAAGAAAGGGAAACCCTTCTCATGGACCCCGGAGTGCGAAAAAGCCTTCCAAGAATTCAAGGAGTTCCTCGGGCAACCACCAATCCTAACCCGACCTTTAAAAGAAGAAGAACTCGTACTATACCTCTCGGTTGGAAACCGAGCAGTCGCTTCAGCGTTAATACGAGAAAATGACCAAGGAAAACACCCCATATACTTTGTAAGCAAAGCACTACAAGGGGCCGAATTAAACTATCAGAAGATAGAAAAATTCGCCTACGCCCTAGTGTTCACAGCTCGGAGGCTCCGTCCCTACTTTCAAGCCCACACCATCAAAGTCCGGACAAACCAACCCATGAGACACATCCTGCAAAAAACAGACCTGGCAGGACGAATACTACAATGGGCGGTGGAACTGTCCGAGTTCGACCTCCACTATGAAGCCCGGACTGCCATAAAATCCCAGTATCTAGCCGACTTTATCGCAGAATACACGGAGACCCCTGGAACCCCACTCTCATGGAACCTGTATGTCGACGGGTCCTCAAACAAAACAGGAAGCGGAGCCGGGGTTATACTTGAAAGCGACCAAGGAACGCGGATAGAACTATCCCTAAAATTCGAGTTCCAGGCTTCGAACAACCAAGCCGAATACGAGGCCCTACTAGCAGGTCTAAAGCTAGCCGAAGAGGTCGGAGCCCAGAGAATCACAATCTTCAGTGACTCCCAGGTCGTCACATCACAAGTAAATGGAAGCTACCAGGCCAAAGACCCAACTATGAAAAAATACCTGGACCAAACACAGGCACAATTACGCCACTTTTCAGAAATACAAATCCAGTACATACCTCGGGAACAAAACGCCCGGGCAGACGCCCTCTCAAAGCTCGCCAGCACCAAGCCCGGAGGCAACAACAGAAGTCTCCTCCAAGAAACCTTACAATCTCCCTCCGTGTTAAGAGGGGAGGAAACGCTAAATATATCCAACCAACAGCAAGGATGGATGACCCCCATACTCAACTACCTGAAGTCGGGAACTCTCCCCGCCGAAAGAAAAGAAGCTAAAAGGCTTGCAAAGGACGCCCAGAATTATACACTAATCCACGACGTGTTATACAGAAGAGGATTCTCAAACCCCCTCCTTAGATGCGTTCCGACCTCAGAAACAAAGAGCGTCCTCGAGGAAGTCCACGGAGGTATGTGTGGAAACCATCTCGGAGCTCAGGCATTATCCAAAAAAATAGTCCAAGCCGGGTTCTACTGGCCGACCTTGCAAAGAGATGCAACGGAATTTGTGAAAATATGCCCCCCCTGCCAAAAACACGCCAATTTCCACAAGGCACCACCAGAAGACCTTATCAGCATTACCGCACCATGGCCCTTCGCAAAATGGGGACTTGACCTACTCGGCCCGTTCCCCCAAGGACCGGGGCAAGTCAAATACCTCATAGTAGGGGTCGACTACTTCACAAAGTGGATTGAAGCTGAACCCTTAGCCACCATTACGGCTCAGAAAAGCCGCAAATTCCTATACAAAAACATTGTCACAAGGTTCGGAGTCCCCTACTCCATCACAACGGACAATGGAACACAGTTCACGGACACAAGTTTTCAGAACTTAGTAGCCGAACTAAAAATCAAACAGCAATTCACCTCAGTCGAGCACCCACAAGCCAATGGACAAGCAGAGGCTGCAAATAAAGTCATCTTGGCAGGGTTAAAACGAAGACTCCAAGAGGCCAAAGGGGCATGGGCCGAGGAGCTCCCCCAGGTACTATGGGCATATCGGACAACCCCACACTCTACAACGGGAGAATCACCGTTCCGACTAGCTTACGGGATGGAGGCAATGATTCCTATCGAAATAGATGAAGGGTCACCCAGAGTCATCTTCTACAACGAAGAAGACAACCCGCAGGCACAAAAGGAAGAACTCGACCTCCTCCCCGAGGTCCGAGAAAGAGCCCGGATCCGAGAAGAAGCCTTAAAACGGCGAACGGCCCTCAGATACAATCAGAAAGTAATAAAGCGAAGCTTCTCCATTCACGACCTGATTCTAATCCGAAATGACATCGGAACACAAAAATCGGGAGAAGGAAAGCTAGCCGCAAATTGGAAAGGGCCCTACAAGGTAACAGAAGTCTTAGGGACAGGCTATTACAAAGTATCCAACCTAGAAGGCAATGAGCTGCCCAGGGCCTGGCACGCCTGTAATCTAAGACGGTACTACAGCTAGAAAAACTTAACCCGAGGTGTACTCTTTTTCCCTACAAGGGTTTTTTAATGAGACACCCGGTTAAGTAAGACACCCGACCTAGTCAAGGGTAAACACTCTGTAAATATTCTTTCTTTTTTAATACTAATCAAATTTTTCTATTTTTTTTCCTCATGATGAAACAAATCCTAGAAAGTACCCCGCCAAGGCGCATTAATTTATGCTCGGCAAAACGCAAAAAATCATTTGCCAAGAGACCATACAAGGTCGGCAAAGATAAAGCGACGAGGTTCAAATTAATGTGAGAAGTTATAAAGTAACTCTGAAAAGGCTCAGAAAAGCCAATAAAAAGAGATTACAAAAATAACTTAAAAAGGCCGACCAACAACAAGGTCGGACCCAACAAAAGGAGGTACTCGAAACGCCCGAGGCCCGAGAAAGAGCCCGGATCCAAAGAAAGAAGCCTTAAAACGGCGAAAACAAAGATTTCGAAAACGCTTACTAGAAAGTTGCTATACAACTAAAAAGTACAAGCGAAAAAACGAAAACAAAGATTTCGAAAACGCTTACTAAAAAGTTGCTATACAACTAAAAAGTACAAGCGACAAAAAAAAAAAACGAAATCAAAAGAAAGGGTACAGCAAAAGTTCCAAGCGCTAGCTAAAAAGTTGTTATCCAAAAACAACTAAAAAGCATAAAAGCGGAACAAAAAGTCAAAACGCGAACAAAAACACCGCATAAATAAGCTAAAAAGTTACTACAAGTAGCTAATAAGCAAAAAGGTGTCCAAAGCGTTCACAGAAACCATCCAAAAACAAAAGAGCCCACAGGTCGGGCAAAACACCAAAAATAAAAAGATTACAGAGGATCAAGGTCCTTTCCAGACTCCACATCAACAGAAGGCTGCGGAGGAAACATAGATATCGGGACTGCATCAACAGCAACGTCATCCCGGTTTGAAACCTCCACACCAGATCCATCCCCGGCCAAAGGTAAAGTCGGGTTCTCCACCGGAACTTTGGGGTCGGACACCGGAACCTCATCCTCGTTGGGAGCAGGAACAATCTTTCCCTCCACAACAACGTTATCCGTACTAAATAAGCTCAGATCCAGGTCAGGAGCAAGAACTCGGACCTGAGCCTTCAAAATTCTCAAACATAGCATCCATACCCTTGGCCACATGACCTTCTAGCTCGTAAAAATCATCCCGAGCAGATTGCAACTTCTCCTTTGTCTCCACAAGCTCGGCATATATCCGAGTATAATTCTCCGTCGCCGCCTTCGCCATCTCCTCAGATGTCTTCGCTGCCGCCACAGCCGCGGTAGCTTTAGTTTTCTCTTTCTCCAAAGAGGCCTCCAGCTCAGTAATCCTGGCAGCCTTCAGGTGACTAATCCTATCAAACTCGGACTGAGCCTTCTCAAGTCGGGAGCTGGTCGCCCCAAGGGGGGATTTCTTGAACTCCCGGGCAATAGCGGCATGAAGACTAGCCATCCGGACACAGCTCCGCGCCATATACTGAAAATGATGCTCCATAGACACATCATCAGTAGAAATAAAGGTCTGAGGGAGAATATGCTGTTCAACCCAACCAAGAGCATCAAAGTCCTTATCGTTGAAACCGGCAAGCTCTTGAGAGGTCTTCTGCTTCTTGGGAGGAGGACCCGAGGACGGAGGAGAAGAAGAAGTAGCAGGCCCAGAGGTCGGAGGATCCTGACTTATAGCTCGGAACTGGGGAGTCGGAATAGTCTTCGACCGAGTCTGAACACCCATAGTAGTCTTCTGCGGAGAAGATCGGGCAGAAGCCTCCCCGGCCTCGATATTCCGAGCAGCCACAGACTTCTTCGTCCGACGAAGGAACTTCATGGAATCCGCCTGAGAAGACATCTCTGCAAGAAATAAAGAAAAGGATTACCACAACAGAAATTCCACCAAAAACAAGCAAAACCAAAATACTAAAAAAGATGAATCTCGGAAGAGGTCGGGAACTACCTAACTCGGAACGGAGAAGGCTTGGATCTCCCAACATTTTCTTCGTGTCCAAGTGAGGTGCCCGACCCCATAAACTGCTCACCACACCCACAAAAGCCTGCTCCACCTCATCTAGACTCTCAAAGGTATACTTAGCAGACACTACATTCTCCTGCCAACAAAAAGGAAAAGAAGGCTCCCCACTCTCATCTAGAAAGAAAGGTCGGACGTCTCCAGTAGCCCGGACCTTGAAATAAAAGTTCTTAAAATCGTGAAAGGACTCATCATACAGGGTACAAAACTTTCTTCCCTGGTTAGCCCTAAAAGAGACCCAAGATACCTTCCCTCCACCTGACCCCGGCTTCGTCAACACAAACAAGTAGGAAAAAAGAGAAATAGAGGGAGCAACGCCCAAAAACTGACACAAAAGTTGAAACAGCTTTAAAAATGCCCAAGAATTTGGATGGAGCTGCGTAGGGGCAAGGTTACAAGACCATAACACCTCGGACTCCAGGTCGGTAAAAGGAAGTCGGACACTCAGCTTAGAGAAAAAACAATCATAAGCGTAAAAGAAGAGCTTCTCGGAACTATCTAAGGGCGGGAAGCAAACTCTCTCCTCGGAATCCGGGGCTACTAGTTCATAATCCCTCTCAGACTCTCTATCTTCACATATGCTACATTGCCTACGAAACCTAGCTAAATACTCAGAATCTACCACAGAAGGGACTCTTAGAGGAACAGGATCTACCCAACCAAGACCACTTGGAATCTTGGTCGAAATCGCTTGAAGAACCTTTCGAGACATAAAATTCTTGCCTACAAAGAAGAATACAACAGCAAGCAAAAATCACATAAAAGCAGACAGCGAGAACCCATTCAGCAAAGCAAGAAACAAAGATCTTTTAGAAGAAAATACAGCAACCCGGAGCAAAATACCAGAGAACAAAAAAGAGTCCCCCCCATGTACAAACAACTGGCGGCGCCTCTTTTCGGGGCAACCCAGGCATAGGGAAAAAGAAACAAACAAAGAGCCACACAAAAGAAACAGAAGCATATGTGCACAAGAAAAGAGATGGGAACAAACCTGGAAGAATAACACGAGGACGACGAGCTCCGAAGCAAGGAGAACGGAACGGCGGCGCAGAGGAAACCCCGGAAAGACACGCGGAAAGATTCGGGGAAGAAGAAGAACAAAAGAAAAAGGAAGCGGTGCTCAAAAAAGGAGATGGCGAAAACTCAGAAAACAGGAAGGGAACAGAATAAACGAAGAAAAGGACGAAAGGGGCAAATAAATAATGCCTTCACAAAGCCCGAACGGAAATCAAGGAGAAACGGTAAAATGCAATAAATGCAGGAACGGCCATTTTTGAATTTTGAAAAACTACTATGCCCGAGCTCGACCTCCCAAAAAGGACGAACTCGGGCACGGGCACTGTTCATACCCTGACCGGGCTCATCCAACTCGGCAAAATCCATGAAAGGTCCGACCTCGTCCCAAGGCCCACGCCTGAGGTCGGACCTCGGACAATAAAGCTAAGAAGGCCCATCAAAAGGAACGCAGCCCAAAACCTAAGGGCCGAAAAGGCCTAGGAAAGGCGGTTCCACAAAGATAGAGATAAAACTCCCAAAAGATAAGATAAGATAAGAATATCTTATCCAGGGAAGATCACGGCCAACTACTATAAATACACTGGAGCACCCAGGTATGACACACATTCCACATTCTACACATATCTGCTTGAACCCATGCTAACTTAAGCATCGGAGTGTCATTGCAGGTACAACCACCAACCACTCCACATATAAAGCTCGGGTCCCTGACCCCCACCTCGGGCCTCTCCAAGACGACCGAGCTACACGTTTCAGGTAACCCTCGGAACAAGTATCACATGGAAGGAAAGAATGAGCAAATGTAAGATGAAAAATATGTATAATATACTCAAAACAAGTGGATGGCAAGAGCTCTGAAAAAGAGGCATGAAAGTAGTAAGAATAGAATAATTAAGAATTCACAATGCCATACGGGCTTTTCACAAATACTTGGTATGCATGTAAAATATGTTAGGGAAAGTATGAAATCCAAATATGCATGCAACCCAAAAATTAATATTAATTGTCAAATCACTCCCTAATATGTCCACAAGCAAAATATAGAAGAGAATAATCACCCATTTAAATTTCTAACACCAATTAAAAGAATGCAAAAAGAAGAGATAAATAGTAAGAAGGAAAGAAAGAAGATAGGAAGAAAGAACCTTGAGAAAAAGATGAAAAGAGAGAGGTGATGGAGGATGTGAGTGGGAAAGAAGTAAGAGGAGAAGAAGAAGAAGAAGAAGATAGAAAAGATAGAAGAAGAAGAAGAAGAAGAAGAAAGAAATTAGGATTAGGAGAGAGGGGATAAGTGAAATCTGGTGGCGTTCCGGTTTAACCACGCGAGGGATGCGACGCGTATGCGTACGTGATGAGCGGATAATTTATACGCTTTTTGGCATTATTTTTAGGTAGTTTTTAGTATATTTTTATTAGTTTTTATGCAAAAATCACATTTCTGGACTTTACTATGAGTTTGTGTGTTTTTCTGTGATTTCAGGTATTTTCTGGCTGAAATTGAGGGACCTGAGCAAAAGTCTGATTCAGAGGCTTAGAAAGGACTGCAGATGCTGTTAGATTCTGACCCTCCTGCACTCGAAGTAGATTTTCTGGAGCTACAGAGACCCAAATGGCACGATCTTAGTTGCTTTAAAACGTAGATATCTTGGGCTTTTTAGCAATGTATAATAGTCCATACTTTGCCCGAGAATTGATGGCCTAAACTAGCGTCCAAACGCCCACCGGAGACCCATTTTCTGGCGTAAAACGCCGGGACTGGCACTAAAGCTGGAGTTAAACGCCCAAACTGGCACCCAAGCTGGCGTTTAACTCCAAGGATGGCCTATGCATGTGAAAGCTTCAAAGCTCAGCCCAAGCACACACCAAGTGGGCTCCGGAAGTGGATTTCTGCAATATTTGCACTTAGTTACTCATTTTCTGTAAACCTAGTTTACTAGTTTAGTATAAATAGCACTTTCTACTATTGTATTCGAAGTCTTCGACCTTTTGGGAGTTCTTCGAACCCCTTTTGGAGGCTGGCCATTCGGCCATGCCTAGACCATTTTGTTCTTATGTATTTTCCAAAGGTGGAGTTTCTACACCTCATAGATTAAGGTGAGGAGCTCTGCTGTTCCTCATAAATTAATGCAAGTACTATTGTTTTTCTTTAAATTCACGCCTACTTCTTCTCCAAGATATACTCTTGTACTTAATTCAGTTAAGTCAAAATGAAGGGGTGACCCGTGATAATCACCCACTATCTTCATTACTCTCTTAGCCAAGATCCGCGTGCCTAACAACCACAAGCGGTCTACATGATGTTCAACTTAGTCATTGGACGACAGCCAGAGTATATTCTCTTGGGTCTCTGATCCGCGATTCGCATCGTCTCTTCTGACAACAGAGCATCCGAATCTGAGATTAGAACCTTCGTGGTATAGGCTAGAAACAATTGACAACATTCCTGAGATCCGAAAAGTCTAAACCTTGTCTGTGGTATTCCGAGTAGGATCTAGGATGGGATGACTGGGACGAGCTTCAAACTCGCGATTGTTGGGCGTAGTGACAGTGTGCAAAAGGATCAATGGATCCTATTCTAACACAAGTGAGAATCGACATATGATTTGCCCTGCGGTAGCTGTGCCTGGTATTTTTCATTCGAGACGAGAAATCCGACAGTTGATTAGCCATACAGAAACTGCAGCCAGACCATTTTCACTGAGAGGATCATACAGCTTGCCATGGAAGGGAGGATGCATGATTGGATAAAGACAATAGGAAGAGGAGGTTCAGAACCAACAAAGCATCTCCAAATGCTTATCTGAAATCTCCACTAATGAATTACATAAGTATCTCTATGCTATTTTCCATTTTATTTATCTTTTAATTATCAAAACCTCATAACCATTTGAATCTGCCTAACTGAGATTTACAAGATGACCATAGCTTGCTTCAAGCCATAAATCTCCATGGGATCGACCCTTACTCACGTAAGGTATAACGTGGATGACCCAATGCACTTGCTGGTTAGTTGTGCGGAGTTGTGAAAAGTGTGATCACAATTCCGTGCACCAGTACGCGTGGGTTGCATGAAGTTCAAGTGACGCGTAAGCGTCTGGGATGTGCACGCATGATCTCAGTTTGTGCGAATCGTGCGAAGGCAGCCCCGTGCACACACAACTCTCGGGTTGATACGCATGAGGGCTAAAAAGGCAGACGACGCGTGCGTATTAGGTACGTGCACGCGTGGATGGGGAAAAAGTGAAGAGGACGCGCATGCATCAAGAACGCATAAGCGTGATGAGGATTGCGCTCCTAACACAATTCCAGCACCAAGTCAGCACAACTTTCAGGTAGAACACCCATTTACGCCGATTTCCAGGGTCACGCGTATGCGTCATAGACGCTTATGTGTGGGTGACGAACAACGCAAGCGATGCGCACGCGTCAAGTACGCGTACCCGTGGGCTTGCTGGTGTGCAAAGCACACTTCCAGTGCCACTCCTGTCCAACTCTCTGTTTACTTCCTTGGTGTTGCGAATTCACGGATGACGCGTACGCGTCTATGACGCTTGCGCGTCGAACACCCTTTTTTTATCATGCACAATGCAGATGAATATGTAGAAATTATGAATAAACACTAGGAAAAACAAAATAAAATGGAATTAGGAATGAAGAGGAATGATCATACTATGGTGGGTTGTCTCCCACCTAGCACTTTTAGTTAAAGTCCTTAAGTTGGACCTTTGGTGAGCTCCTTGTCAGGGCGGCTTATGCTTGAACTCTTCCAGGAATCCCCATCAATGCTTGCAATTCCAACAGCCTCCGGGCTCCCAAACTAGGTGCATAACGCCTTTAAGCAATTTGAAGCAAGCGACAAGGCCCCAAGAGTGTTGATTGCTAGAATGAATTTCAGGGTCCCAAACCTTACTTTCGCACCCGTCTTCTTGTTGATCATTATTGTTCCAACCGGGTGGCAAGCTGTCAAAATTCTCGATGCGATACTAAACTCTTCTCTTAGATCCAACCAAATGTTCACTAGTCCCACCCTTGCATCTAGCTCTTAAAATATCAACCTTGATGAGTCTTGATTTGTAACTCCAACCACTAAACATCATTCTCTTATGCTTAATGCCACAAAGCTTCCTAAGTTGACCATCGGTTTCAAGAATACGGTACTCAAGTGGGACTGTAAAGCGAATAGAGTTAAGTCTTACCCACTCAAATGATGTAGTAGACGGCAACCTAGGTAGAGAAGTCTCCAACAATCTTGACAACGCATGTTCAACACCCGTCCATCCTTTTCGAAGGACTTCCACTTCCACATCATCCTCTGATTCAATCGAAGAAGGATCTTCATATTCACCGAGTTCATTTGTGGATGTGGATTCATCACCAGGAAGACTTGCTTCATGATCATCTTCACCAAGGGAACTTGCTTCTTGATCTATTCCATCCAATTCTTCATAGGGAATATACCATGGAGGTTGTGCAATAGCCTCTTTAACATCAATTTCAAGCTTCTTGGAGGAATACTCTACAACTCTAGATTCCCATGGAGGTTCAGCATCTCCTAAGTCTCCAACCATTTCTTCCTCTTCAACTATTACGGCTTCCTCCACTTGTTCCAATATAAAGTCATGCTCCTCACTGTCCATCGGAGTTTCTAGTATCTCCTTCATGCTACGTTCTTCATTAGATTCTCCACATAAAGCCATGGGGTTCCTTGAGTGTCCAAATGTTAGGAAGCTAATCAATTTACTACCTCAGTCAAGGCAGCCGTGAATTCTAGTACTTCCCTTTGCATCTCTCTTAGCCCTTGAAGAAGAACACTTAGAGTGTTATCCATTGAAGATTGGGGTAGATATGAGGGTTCATTGCTTGGGAGAAAAGGTTCATAATAAGAGGGTGGTTCATCATAATAAGGATGTGGGGGCTCAACACCCTCTCCATCTTTTCCACTTGTTGCACAACACTCTTCAATCCTTTGTTCTCAAGTTGAGATTCTTTAGCCATGAGATCTTCGTGTGTTTCTCGGCTTACCACTCGCTCCAATTGATGAATGGTTGCTTGAAGTTGATCCAGTATTTCCTTGAGATGATCCCTTGACTCTTGTTCTGCTTGGATACCGTAAGTAGGATCATAAGGCTCTTGGAATGATAGATATGGACAAGGTGTATATAGCGGTGGTGGCTCTTGGGAGTAATTGGATTGGAATTGGGGTGGTTCCATATATGGTTCATATGGCTCATAAGGTGGTTGGTTGAGTGGATATGGGTTAAGATCATATGAGGGTGTTTGGTAGTAGGGGGCTTGTGAGTATGGTGGTTCAAAGCTATGTTGAGGAGGGGGTTCATAGGCATATAGTGGGGCTTGTTGGTAACCACAAGGGAGTCCACCATATCCATTGGATTGATATACACCTTGGAATGGTTCTTGCTCATAGTGCATTGGAGGAGGTTGTTGCCAAAAGGGTTGATCAAATCCTTGTGGCTCCTCCCATCTTTGATTCTCCTAACCTTGTGGCTCATAATGCATATTCTCATTGTAGCATCCATTCCCTACAACAAAATTTGAACCAAACTCATAGCCAAAGGGGAGAGAATTCATAGTAGTAAGAGAAAATAAAAACAAAGACTAATAAAAACAAGCAACTAAGTCCTAAAACTAACAAAAACTAACAAATAAGCAAAAAGCAAATATTTATAGTAACCTATAATAAGAAACGGCACCATTTTGACGAACGAATTTTTGTGTGGTCTAGAATTCACAAATAAAAGCTCTTTGAAAGTATAGCTTCTAAACCAACAAGAATCCTTTCATACAAAAAATTGTTTGTCACAAGTAACAAAACCCAATAAAAAATAAACCGAAGTATTCAAACTTCGGGTTGTCTCTCAAGGAATTGCAAGGAAGTGTGCTTATAATTGGTTATGGAAATTGTATCTTTTGGGGTTTTTTAAGATGAGAAGCAAGAATAGTAAATGGTAATGAAAATCAAATAATAAAGAGGTGTTGGCAAGGTTTGGTGGTCAAGGATCTCTATCCTTATCACTAACCACAACATGAGAATTGGCAAGGATCAATCACATTAAGTCATCCTCTAACTAGTAGTAAAGGAAAGTTAAATGAGCTATATCAATCCAAGTCCATAAGTCCTAGCTCTCCACCAATTCAATTAGTGAGAACTAGATTTAATGGCTCCCAATTATCAATTACTTGGACATTAGTAACTCAAGGGTCCCCCAGTTACCATCCCAAGCCAAGAACATAAAAGTCTAATTTGAGATCCTCCGAAGCATTTTATCAAACACTTGGAAGGCACAAAATAAAATCATAGAAAATTGATACGAGAATATTAAATCCAAGCAATCAATTGAAAGCATCAATAACACAAATTGAAGAAATCAATCATAAATATAAAATACCTCAAATTGCGTTAAATAGAAAATTAAGTCTAACATGAGAATTCCTAAACTAAAGTAATCAACAAGGGAAATCAATAAACTAGAATGCTAAGACAAATAAAAGTAGAAGAGAAACCCTAAATCCTAAATCCTAGGGAGAGAAGAGAGCCTCTCTCTCTAAAAACTACATCTAAAACCTTAAGTGTGAATAATGAGAAGTGTCTGAATGAATTTTTCATTCATCCACTCTGCAACCTCTAATCTGTATTTTCTGGGATGAAAACTGGGTCGAAACTTGGCCCAAAATCGCCCCCAGCATTTTCTGAGTTTTCTGCACGTGGCGGATGTCACGCGTACGCGTCAGTCATGCGTACGCGTTCATGGTCTACTTCGCGTGTCACGCGTACGCGTCAGCTACGCGTACGCGCCGCTATGCAAATATCCAAATCACGTGCACGCGTCAGGTACGCGCACCGTCGGTTCTCACTGATTATCTCCTTAAATTCTTGTGCTCCTTCCATTTGTGCAAGCTTCCTCTCCATCCTCTAAGCCATTCCTGCCTCATATAGCCTGAAAACACTTAACGCACGGATCGCGACATCGAAAGGTATAAAGGGGGATTAAAAATACACAATTTAAAGGCTTAGGAAGCATGTTTTCAATCATAGAAAAAAATTGGGAAGGAATTGTAAAAATCATGCAAGTTGTATGAATAAGTGTGTGAATAGTGGATAAAATCCACTCAATTAAGCACAAGATGTACCATGAAATAGTGGTGCATCATTGAGCTCGCCCCCGTGAATATACAACAGTGAGGTTGTTGGATACGAATTATGATTTTTGTTGAGTATAACTCAAGTTGGGGATGCACGACAGAGGGACAGTCCAATAGTTAGCTACCAGGGCTTGTCGGGTTGGCTTTATACCCGACAGATGAGACTCAGCCATTAGGACAGGCATTCAACATATGCATATTATGTGAGTTGTTTGGAATTACCTAATTGACTGCATATTACTTGCTACTTGTCTAAATGCCATATCTGTTTCCTATTTGTATATCCCCTTGTCTGATATATTTTTGTTTACCATATTATATTACTGCTGGCGGTTGGGAGGTCTGAAGGATTTGGAAAGGGAAGTAATAGATAGACTGAAGATCTTTAGTCAGTTGCCATTTATGGTTTAGTCTGTTTATAAGCTTTGATTTATCTGTTGGAAGTTCCAGGATTGCCTTCGGCTTTCCCAAGACATGTAATGTTAGATATGTGGGCACTGTTACCATACTGAGAACCTCCAGTTCTTACCCATGCGGATTTTGTGGTTTTCAGATGCAGGACGTGAGGCTTCTCGCTGAAGCATGCTGGAGACTTCTGGATTAGCGAAGATCCTTTGTTCTCGGGTCTTTTCTTTGGTTTCATGTTTTTGCTTAGATACTTTTTATCTCCACTAAATAATACATACTGTGTTGACTCCTCTTAGAGGTTGTTTTGGAGAACACATTTTTGTAATTCGTCTTTTGGGTTTCTTTTGGGCTCCTTACTTTATATATATGTGTGTGTATATACTTTATGCTCGGATCGGTTATATTCACAACTGGATCTTAAATTTTGATATTCATTTTTTTGGCACTCTTTTGTATATATACTCTTTTGTTAGCTTATCCTTTATCCGTTACGTGACGTTATCGATCGGAGTGTTACGCTTTTCAATTTACGATTTTGTTTTACCCCTTTTCTTCAAAGGCTCCTAGTTATAAACATTGTTCACACTACTATGTATACTAAATTTTATTTTTAGAGGTCGTAATACCTTGCCATCTCTGTTTTATAACTTAAGCATAAGACTCTGTATGGTAGGGTGTCACATTATAGTATCAGAGCAGTTTGTTCCTATAGAGCCTGAGGGACGGACTGACTATGCTTCTGTGCATTCTCTGTGTGTGTGTTATGTGCTATTAGGATATCTACTTGATATAACTGGCATAAACGTTCATAAGCATGCATTTGGGACTTCGAAGTACTAAACTTCCGATATTGAGAATGATCAGCTTGATATCAATTGTTTGATGTGTATAGGAACCAGATGGCACCTCGTGGATGCGATAGAGGTCGTAGGAGAGGTTGTACTAATGCTCGGGGGCCGGGTGACAAACCCCATTTTGATGGTTTATCTTGTATTGATTTTTGGGGATTTTATAAACCTTTTACCCACATTTATTCAATGAAATAGCATGGTTTTATAACTTCTCCTTTAATTGTGTTTAAGAGTGAAAACATGCTTTTTAGGTCTTAAAATGAATAAATTTAATTCACCTTGATTCCATTAGATGCCTTGATATGTGATGAGCGGATAATTTATACGCTTTTTGGCATTGTTTTTAGGTAGTTTTTAGTAAGTTTGAGCTACTTTTAGGGATGTTTTCATTAGTTTTTATGTTAAATTCACATTTCTGGACTTTACTATGAGTTTGTGTGTTTTTCTGTGATTTCAGGTAAATTCTGGCTGAAATTGAGGGACTTGAGCAAAACTCTGAAGAAGGCTGACAAAAGGACTGCTGATGCTGTTGGAATCTGACCTCCCTGCACTCGAAATGGATTTTCTGGAGCTACAGAACTCCAATTGGCGCGCTCTCAACGGCGTTGGAAAGTAGACATCCAGAGCTTTCCAGCGATATATAATAGTTCATACTTTATTTGGAGATTGACGACGTAACTTGGCGTTGAACGCCAAGTACATGCTGCTGTCTGGAGTTAAACGCCAGTAAAACGTCATGATCCGGAGTTGAACGCCCAAAACACGTCATAACTCGGAGTTCAACTCCAAGAGAAGCCTCAGCTCGTGGATTGATCAAGCTCAGCCCAAGCATACACCAAGTGGGCCCCGGAAGTAGATTTATGCATCAAATACTTACTCATGTAAACCCTAGTAGCTAGTCTAGTATAAATAGGATAAGTTACTATTGTATTAGACATCTTTTGACAGTTTAATCTCTTGAATATTCGGTCACTTGATCATGGAGAGGGCTGGCCATTCGGCCATGCCTGAACCTCTTTCACTTATGTATCTTCAACGGTGGAGTTTCTGCACACCATAGATTAAGGGTGTGGAGCTCTGCTGTACCTCAAGTATTAATGCAATTCTATTTTCTTTTATTCAAATCTCTCTTATTCTTATTCCAAGATATTCATTCGTACCCAAGAACATGATGAGTGTAATGATGAAAGTGACGATCATTATCATTCTCACTTATGAACGCACGTGATTGACAACCACTTCCGTTCTACATGCAACCGAGCTTGAATGTGTATCTCTTAGATTCCCCAACAGAATCTTCGTGGTATAAGCTAGATAGATGGCGGCATTTATGAGGATCCAGAAAGTCTCACCTTGTCTGTGGTATTCCGAGTAGGATCCTGGGAATCCGGAAAGTCTCACCTTGTCTGTGGTATTCCGAGTAGGATTCCGGTAATAAATGACTGTGACGTGCTTCAAACTTGCAAGTGCTGGGCGTTAGTGATAGACGCAAAAGAATCAAGGGATTCTATTCAAGTAGGCACAGGAACCAACCAGTGATTAGCCGTGCTGTGACAGAGTGTGTGAGCGTAGTTTTCACTGCAAGGATGGGATGTAGCCATCAACCATGGGTGATGCCTCCAGACGATTAGCCGTGCGAGTGACCGCCGCATAGGATCATTTTCCTGAGAGGATTGAAAGTAGCCACCGCTGATGGTGAACCCCTATACACAGCTTGCCATGGAAAGGAGTAAGAAGGATTGAGTTGAAGAAGTGGGAAAGCAGGCGTCCTTGAGCCATACAGTATCTCCATTCGCTTATCTGAAATTCCCACCAATGAATCTGCATAAGTATTCTATCCCTTTTATTATTTATTTTCTTATTTCTATTTTCGAAAACCCATAAACCATTTTAATCTGCCTAACTGAGATTTGCAAGGTGACCATAGCTTGCTTCATACCAACAATCTCTGTGGGATCGACCCTTACTCACGTAAGGTTTATTACTTGGACGACCCAGTACACTTGCTGGTTAGTTGAACGGAGTTGTGAGCTTCTCTAACAGTGCCTGAAACTCTTTAATCACAATTTCGTCCACCAATATGTTTGTTAAGTGATTTAAGGTTTAGGAGGCAAAGATTGGATCAAGGGAATGAAGAAAGAAGCATGAAAAGTTGGAGAACTCATGAAGAAATGAAAGAACCGGAAAGCTGTCAAGCCGACCTCTTCGCACTTAAACGACCATAACTTGAGCTACAGAGGTTCAAATGATGCGGTTCCAGTTGGGTTAGAAAGCTAACATCCGGGGCTTCGAAACCATATAAGATTTGCCATAGTTGCTACACGTATGGTGGCGCGCACGCGCAAAGTACGCGCACGCGCCGTTGGTGCACGTGATCACTTCATGCAAACTCGTGGCTAGCGAATTTACAAGCCTTGTGGGCCCAATCCAACTCATTTCTAATGCTATTTAAGCCAAGGATTGAAGGGGGAATGAACATACTTTACCATATCTTGTTACCATTAGTTTAGATTAGTCATAGTTTAGTTTTAGAAGTAGTTTTAGTTTAGACATCCTGGGCTTTCCAGAAATATATGATAGTCCATACTTTGCCCAATATTTGATGGCCCAAACCGGCGTTCAAAGTCACCCTCAGAAATCCCAGCGTTAAACGCTGGAACTGGCACCAAAATGGGAGTTAAACGCCCAAACTGGCATAAAAGCTGGCGTTTAACTCCAAGAGAAGTCTCTGCACGAAAATTCCTCATTGCTCAGCCCAAGCACACACCAAGTGGGCCCGGAAGTGTATTTTTATGTCATTTACTCATTTCTGTACACCTTAGGCTACTAGTTTTCTATAAGTAGGACCTTTTACTATTGTATTCAGACATCGAAGGGGTAGCTATCTTCATTGTTATGCTATCTTAGATCATTGGGAGGCTGGCCATTCGGCCATGCCTAGACCATGTACTTATGTATTTTCAACGGTGGAGTTTCTACACAGCATAGATTACGGTGTGGAGCTCTGCTGTACCTCGAGTATTAATGCAATTACTATTGTTCTTCTATTCAATTCCGCTTGTTCTTGTTCTAAGATATCACTTGTTCTTCAACTTGATGAATGTGATGATCCGTGACACTCATCATCATTCTCACCTATGAACGTGTGACTGACAACCGATTGGGTGAATATCTCTTGGATTCCTTATTGCACGATGCATGGTTGATCGCCTGACAACCGAGTGCTCGCCTGACAACCGAGCCAACCATTCCGTGAGATCAGAGTCTTCGTGGTATAGGCTAGAACTGATGGCGGCATTCAAGAGAATCCGGAAGGTCTAACCTTGTCTGTGGTATTCTGAGTAGGATTGAATGATTGAATGACTGTGACGTGCTTCAAACTCCTGATGGCGGGGCGTTAGTGACAGACGCAAAAGAATCACTGGATTCTATTCCGGCCTGATCGAGAACCGACAGATGGATAGCCGTGCCGTGACAGGGTGCATTGAACATTTCCACTGAGAGGATGGGAGGTAGCCACTGCCAACGGTGAAACCCTTGCATAAGCTTGCCATGGAAAGGAGTAAGAAGGATTGGATGAAGACAATAGGAAAGCAGAGAGACGGAAGGGAAGGCATCTTCATGCGCTTATCTGAAGTTCCTACCAATGAATTACATAAGTACCTCTATCTTTATCTTTATGTTTTATGCGTTTATCACCATACCCATTTGAGTTTTCCTGACTAAGATTTACAAGGTGACCATAGCTTGCTTCATACCAACAATCTCTGTGGGATCGACCCTTACTCGCGTAAGGTTTATTACTTGGACGACCCAGTACACTTGCTGGTTAGTTGTGCGAAGTTGTGTTTATGCCATGGTATTGAACACCAAGTTTTTGGATTCACTACCGGGGATTATTTGAGTTGTGAAAAGTATTGATCACAATTTCGCGCTACCAAGTTTTTGGCGCCGTTGCATTATACAAACTGCTAAGTTTGGTGTCTTGCATGCATAGTTATTTGATTCTTGTTGCATTTTGATTTTTCCTTATTATTAAAAATCCAAAAATATTTTTTTATTTGTGTCTTCTCAAGTCAATACTACAGAGAAATTAAAGATTCAGAACATACAGCAGAGGAATTACACAGAAAAGCTGGGCGTTCAAAACGCCCAGTGAAGAAGGACAGACTGGCGTTTAAACGCCAGCCAGGGTACCTGGTTGGGCGTTTAACGCCCAAAAGGGTATAGGTTTGGGCGTTAAACGCCAGAATGTGCACCATTCTGGGCGTTTAACGCCAGGATGGCACAAGAGGGAAGATTCTGTTTTTCAATGCAATTTTTTTCAGGTTTTCAAAGTTTTTCAAAATCAAATCTTTTTTCAAATCAATTTTTCAATCAAATCTTTTTCAAAATCAATTTCTTTCTATTTTCAAAGATACTTACTATCAATTAATGATTTGATTCAACATTTCAAATATGTTGCCTTTTCTGTTGAGAAAGGTTTAATGTTTGAATCATATCTTTTCTTGTTAGTCAAGTTTTTAATTTTCAAAATCAAATCTTTTTTAAAATGTTTTTCAAATCATATCTTCTCAATCACATCTTTTTAAAACTAATCATATTTTCTTAACCACATCTTCTTCAAAATAACTTTCAATCAAATCTTTTTGAT
Source organism: Arachis hypogaea (assembly GCF_003086295.3). Taxonomy (NCBI): domain Eukaryota; kingdom Viridiplantae; phylum Streptophyta; class Magnoliopsida; order Fabales; family Fabaceae; genus Arachis; species Arachis hypogaea. The sequence continues at coordinate 37,124,751 of NC_092041.1, forward strand.
TTCTAATTTTAAAATCTTTTTCAAAAATCACTTGATTTCTTTTCCACTTTCATTTTCGAAAATTAATTAGTGTTTTCAAAAATGTTTTCAAAATCTTTTACTTAATTTTCGAAAATTACTTCCCTCCTTCCCACATCCTTCTGTTTATGGACTAACACTATCTCTTAATGCAAAATTCGAACTCCATCTTCTTTGATAAGTTCGAATTTTCTACTTCTGTCTTCTACTCTTCTTTTCTTCTGACACTTTAAGGAATCTCTATACTGTGACATAGAGGATTCCACATTTTCTTGTTCTCTTCTCTTTCATATGAGCAGGAGCAAAGACAAAGGCATTCTTGTTGAGGCTGATCCTGAACCTGAAAGGACCTTGAAGAGAAAGCTAAGAGAAGCCAAAGCACAACTCTCTTTAGAGGACCTGACCGAATTCTTCAAAGAAGAAGAACACATGGCAGCCGAAAACAACAATGCCAACAATGCAAGGAAGGTGCTGGGTGACTTTACTGCACCTACTCCCGATTTCTATGGGAGAAGCATCTCCATCCCTGCCATTGGAGCAAACAACTTTGAGCTTAAGCCTTAATTAGTTTCTCTAATGCAGCAGAATTGCAAGTTCCATGGACTTCCATTGGAAGATCCTCATCAGTTCTTAGCTGAGTTCTTGCAAATCTGTGACACAGTCAAGACTAATGGGGTTGACCCTAAGGTCTACAGACTTATGCTATTCCCTTTTGCTGTAAGAGACAGAGCTAGAACATGGTTGGACTCTCAACCTAAAGAAAGCCTGGACTCTTGGGAAAAGCTAGTCAATGCCTTCTTGGCAAAGTTCTTTCCACCTCAAAAATTGAGTAAGTTTAGAGTGGAAGTCCAAACCTTCAGACAGAAGGAAGGAGAATCTCTCTTTGAAGCTTGGGAAAGATACAAACAATTAATCAGAAAGTGTCCTTCTGATATGCTTTCTGAATGGAGCATCATAGGTATTTTCTATGATGGTCTCTCTGAACTGTCCAAGATGTCTTTGGATAGCTCTGCTGGAGGATCTCTTCATCTGAAGAAGACACCTACTGAAGCTCAAGAACTGATTGAAATGGTTGCAAATAACCAATTCATGTACACCTCTGAAAGAAATCCTGTGAACAATGGGACTAGTCAGAAGAAAGGAGTTCTTGAAATTGACACTCTGAATGCCATATTGGCTCAGAACAAAATATTAACTCAACAAGTCAATATGATTTCTCAAAGTCTGTCTGGAATGCAAAATGCACCAAGCAGTACTAAGGAGGCTTCATCTGAGGAAGAAGCTTATGATCCTGAGAACCCTTCAATGGAAGAGGTGAATTACATGGGAGAACCCTATGGAAACACCTACAATCCTTCATGGAGGAATCATCCAAATCTCTCATGGAAGGATCAACAGAGACCTCAACAAGGTTTCAATAACAATAATGGTGGAAGAAACAGGTTTAGCAATAGCAAGCCTTTTCCATCATCTTCTCAGCAACAGACAGAGAGTTCTAAGCAGAATAACTCTGACTTAGCAACCATGGTCTCTGATCTGATCAAAACTACTCAAAGTTTCATGACTGAAACAAGATCCTCCATTAGAAATTTAGAGGCACAAGTGAGTCAGCTGAGCAAGAAAATTACTGAACTCCCTCCCAGTACTCTCCCAAGCAATACAGAAGAAAATCCAAAAGGAGAGTGCAAGGCCATCAACATGGCCGAATTCTGGGAGGAAGGAGAGGCAGTGAACGCCACTGAGGAAAGCCTCACTGGGCGTCCACTGGCCTCCAATGAGTTCCCCAATGAGGAACCATGGGAATCTGAGGCTCAAACTGAGACCATAGAGATTCCATTGGACTTACTTCTGCCATTCATGAGCTCTGATGAGTATTCTTCCTCTGAAGAGGATGAGTATGTCACTGAAGAGCAAGTTGCTAAATACCTTGGAGCAATCATGAAGCTGAATGACAAGTTATTTGGAAATGAGACTTGGGAGGTTGAATCCCCTTTGCTCACCAAAGAACTAGATGACTTGTTTAGGCAGAAACTGCCTCAAAAGAGACAGGATCCTGGGAAGTTTTCAATACCTTGTACCATAGGCACCATGACCTTCAAGAAGGCCTTGTATGACTTAGGGTCAAGTGTAAACCTCATGCCTCTCTCTGTAATGGAGAAGTTAAGGATCTCTGAGGTACAAGCTGTAACAATCTCACTAGAGATGGCAGACAACTCAAGAAAACAAGCCCATGGACTTGTAGAGGATGTTCTGGTTAAAGTTGAAGACCATTACATCCCTACTGATTTCATAGTCCTAGAGACTGGGAAGTGCATGGATGAATCCATCATCCTTGGCAGACCCTTCCTAGCCACAGCAAGGGCTGTGATTGATGTTGATAGAGGAGAGTTGATCATTCAAGTGAATGAAGAATCCTTGGTGTTTAAGGCCCAAGGATATCCCTCTATCATCATGGAGAGGAAGCATGAAGAGCTTCTCTCAAAACAGAGCCAAACAGAGCCCCCACAGTCAAACTCTAAGTTTGGTGTTGGGAGGCCACAACCAAACTCTAAGTTTGGTGTTGAAACCCCACAGTCAAACTCTAAGTTTGGTGTTGGGAGGTTCCAACATAGCTCTGAGCATTTCTGAGGCTCCATAAGAGTCCTCTGTCAAGCTAATGACATTAAAGAAGCGCTTGTTGGGAGGCAACCCAATGTTTTATAATTAACTATTTTCTTTTGTTATTTTATTTTTTTTGTAGGTTGATGATCATAAGAAGTCACAAAATCAATGAAAAAAGCAAAAACAGAATGAAAAACAGGAAGAAAAACAGCACACCCTGGAGGACGCACCTACTGGCGTTTAAACGCCAGTGAGGTTAGCTGTTGGGGGTTTAACGCCCAGTCTGGCACCATTCTGGCGTTAAACGCCAGAAAGGGGCAAGAAGCTGGCGTTAAACGCCAGAAATGGGCACCAGCCCGGCGTTTAACGCCAGAAATGGCTAAAAACGTGATTTTGTTTGCCATTTGGTGCAGGGATGACTTTTCCTTGACACCTCAGGATCTGTGGACCCCACAGGATCCCCACCTACCCTACCACTCTCTCTCTCTTCTTCACCAATTCACCAATCACCTCAACACCTCTTCCCCAAAAAACCCTTCACCTATCAAATCCCATCTTTCTCTTCACCACTCACATCCATCCTTCATAAAACCCCACCTACCTCACCATTCAAATTCAAACCACCTTCCCACCCAAACCCACCCTCAAATGGCCGAACCCTCCCATCCCCCTCTCCTATATAAACCCTCCTTCACTCTTTCATTTTCACACATCCTAAACACCATTTCTCTCCCCTTTGGCCGAACACAAAGCCATTCCCTTCTTCCTCATTTCTTCTTCTTCTACTCTCTTCTTTCTTCTTTTGCTCGAGGACGAGCAAACCTTTTAAGTTTGGTGTGGTAAAAGCCGGTTCAATTGAGAAGGCATGACCTCAAGCCCGTGGCTAGAGGATGGTTGGAGTTCATCCAACGCTCAATCATTCCCACTAGCAACCGGTCCGAAGTTACCATAGACCGAGCTATCATGATTCATAGCATCATGATTGGAGAAGGAATAGAAGTTCATGAAGTTATAGCCCAAGAACTCTATAAGGTGGCGGACAAGTCCTCTACCTTGGCAAGGTTAGCCTTCCCTCATCTCATTTGTCACCTCTGTTATTCAGTTGGAGTTGACATAGAGGGAGACACCCCTATTGATGAGGACAAGCCCATCACTAAGAAGAGGATGGAGCACACAAGAGACCCCTCTCATCATGAGATCCCTGAGATTCCTCAAGGGATGCACTTTCCTCCACAAAACTATTGGGAGCAACTAAATACCTCCCTAGGAGAATTGAGTTCCAACATGGGACAACTAAGGGTGGAGCACCAAGAACACTCCATTATCCTCCATGAAATTAGAGAAGATCAAAGAATCATGAGAGAGGAGCAACAAAGACAAGGAAGAGACATTGAGGAGCTAAAGCACTCCATTGGATCTTCAAGAGGAAGAAAGAGCCGCCATCACTAAGGTGGACCCGTTCCTTGATTTCCTTGTTCTTTATTCTTCTGTTTTTCGAATTTTATGCTTATGTTTATCTATGTTTGTGTCTTGTGATCATTAGTGTCTTAGTGTCTATGCCTTAAAGTTATGAATGTCCTATGAATCCATCACCTCTCTTGAATAAAAATGTGCTTAATTGAAAAAGAAAAAGAATTGCATGAATTTTGAATTTTATAACAGTTTAATTATTTTGATGTGGTGGCAATATTTTTGTTTTCTGAATGTATGCTTAAACAGTGCATATGTATCTTGAATTTGTGGTTCATGAATGTTGGCTCTTGAAAGAATGATGAAAAAGGAGACATGTTACTGAGGATCTGAAAAATCATTACAATGATTCTTGAAGCAAGAAAAAGCAAAAAAAAAATCAAAAAAAAAAAGAAAGAAGAGAAAAAGAAAAGAAAACGAAAAAAAAAGAGAGAGAAAAGAAAGAAATAAAGTTGTGATCCAAGGCAAAAAGAGTGTGCTTAAGAACCCTGGACACCTCTAATTGGGGACTCTAGCAAAGCTGAGTCACAATCTGAAAAGGTTCACCCAATTATGTGTCTGTGGCATGTATGTATCCGGTGGTAATACTGGAAGACAGAGTGCTTTGGGCCACGGCCCAGACTCAATAAGTAGCTATGTTCAAGAATCATCATACTTAACTAGGAGAATCAATAACACTATCTACATTCTGAGTTCCTAAAGAAGCCAATCATTCTGAAGTTCAAAGGATAGAGTGAGATGCCAAAACTGTTCAGAGGCAAAAAAGCTAAAAGCCCCGCTCATCTAATTAATACTGATCTTCATAGATGTTTTTGGAATTCATTGCATATTCTCTTCTTTTTATCTTATTTGATTTTCAGTTGCTTGAGGACAAGCAACAATTTAAGTTTGGTGTTGTGATGAGCGGATAATTTGTACACTTTTTGGCATTGTTTTTAGTATGTTTTTAGTATGATCTAGTTAGTTTTTAGTATATTTTTATTAGTTTTTAGTTAAAATTCACTTTTCTGGACTTTACTATGAGTTTCTGTGTTTTTCTGTGATTTCAGGTATTTTCTGGCTGAAATTGAGGGACCTGAGCAAAAATCTGATTCAGAGACTGAAAAGGACTGCAGATGCTGTTGGATTCTGACCTCCCTGCACTCGAAGCGGATTTTCTGGAGCTACAGAAGCCCAATTGGCACGCTCTCAACGGCATTGGAAAGTAGACATCCTGGGCTTTCCAGCAATATATGATAGTCCATACTTTGCCCAAGATTTGATGGCCCAAACCGGCGTTCAAAGTCACCCTCAGAAATCCCAGCGTTAAACGCTGGAACTGGCACCAAAATGGGAGTTAAACGCCCAAACTGGCATAAAAGCTGCCGTTTAACTCCAAGAGAAGTCTCTGCACGAAAATTCTTCATTGCTCAGCCCAAGCACACACCAAGTGGGCCCGGAAGTGGATTTTTATGTAATTTACTCATTTCTGTACACCTTAGGCTACTAGTTTTCTATAAGTAGGACCTTTTACTATTGTATTCAGACATCGAAGGGGTAGCTATCTTCATTGTTATGCTATCTTAGATCATTGGGAGGCTGCCCATTCGGCCATGCCTAGACCCTGTACTTATGTATTTTCAACGGTGGAGTTTCTACACACCATAGATTAAGGTGTGGAGCTCTGCTGTACCTCGAGTATTAATGCAATTACTATTGTTCTTCTATTCAATTCCGCTTGTTCTTGTTCTAAGATATCACTTGTTCTTCAACTTGATGAATGTGATGATCCGTGACACTCATCATCATTCTCACCAATGAACGTGTGACTGACAACCACCTCCGTTCTACCTTCGATTGGGTGAATATCTCTTGGATTCCTGATTGCACGATGCATGGTTGATCGCCTGACAACCGAGTGCTCGCCTGACAACCGAGCCAACCATTCCGTGAGATCAGAGTCTTCGTGGTATAGGCTAGAACTGATGGCGGCATTCAAGAGAATCCGGAAGGTCTAACCTTGTCTGTGGTATTCTGAGTAGGATTCAATGATTGAATGACTGTGACGTGCTTCAAACTCCTGAGGGCGGGGCGTTAGTGACAGACGCAAAAGAATCACTGGATTCTATTCCGGCCTGATCGAGAACCAACAGATGGATAGCCGTGCCGTGACAGGGTGCGTTGAACATTTCCACTGAGAGGATGGGAGGTAGCCACTGACAACGGTGAAACCCTTGCATAAGCTTGCCATGGAAAGGAGTAAGAAGGATTGGATGAAGACAGTAGGAAAGCAGAGAGACGGAAGGGAAGGCATCTTCATGCGCTTATCTGAAGTTCCTACCAATGAATTACATAAGTACCTCTATCTTTATCTTTATGTTTTATGCGTTTATCACCATACCCATTTGAGTTTGCCTGACTAAGATTTACAAGGTGACCATAGATTGCTTCATACCAACAATCTCTGTGGGATCGACCCTTACTCGCGTAAGGTTTATTACTTGGACGACCCAGTACACTTGCTGGTTAGTTGTGCGAAGTTGTGTTTATGCCATGGTATTGAACACCAAGTTTTTGGATTCACTACCGGGGATTATTTGAGTTGTGAAAAGTATTGATCATAATTTCGCGCTACCATACATCTCAATTCCTTGTTGTTAGATTCATCTTCTTCCATTCTTCTATTGTAATTTCCTTTATGTTGTTCTTATGCTTTGTTGTAGATCTACTATTGTTCCTTCCATTTTCTTTCAATTCAATAAGAGGTAATTCATAATAAATTTGTCTTCTTTGCTTTTCTATTGTTGATCTCTTGTTTTTGTAGTTGTAGATTCCTTTAATTCTTGCATTTAATAATGATTACTTCTATTGCACTCTATGTGTTTGTTGAAATGTCTCTTTTAGTTTTAGTGTAGATTTTGTTCCTCTTGGCTTAGGTAGAGTAATTAGTGACACTTGAGTTATCTAATTCCTTTGTTGATTGATAATTGGAGAGATTGCTAATTGGTTTGGAGTGCACTAAAGCTAGTCTTTCCTTGGGAGTTGGCTAGGACTTGTGGCTCAAGTCAATTCATCCACTTGACTTTCCTTTATTTAGTAAGGGTTAACTAAGTGGTAGCAATGAACAATTCTCATCACAATTGAGAAGGATAACTAGGATAGGACTTCTAATTTTCATACCTTGCCAAGAGCCTTTTATAGTTGTTAGTTTATTTTCATTGCCATTTACTTTTAATGCTTCTTATCCAAAAACCCCAAAATAACTCACAACCAATAACAAGACACTTTGTTTCAATTCCTAGGGAGAACGACCCGAGGTTTGAATACTTCGGTTTATAAATTTTAGGGGTTTGTTTTAGTGACAAACAACTTTTTGTATGAAAGGATTATTGCTTGGTTTAGAAACTATACTTCGACGAGAATTCATTTGTGAAATTTTATACCATCAAAAAATCCATTCGTCACCGGGGGTCAACCCAAATAACCTAATAGACTTTATGGCGGCATTGGAGAACATGGCTGCTGCTATGTAGGCCACTGCGGAGGCTCTTGGGCAACAGATGAACAACCATGGCAATGACGGAAGTGAAGCTCAGGGCCTGATGACACTGGCAACCTTCTTGAAGGTTAATCCACCTAAGTTCAAGGGAACCACTAGCCCAACTGAAGCCGATACCTTGTTGGAGGCTGTGGGGCAAGCACTATAAGCGCTTTTTGGGGGTAATTTCATGTAGATTTTAGTATGTTTTAGTTAGTTTTTAGTATAATTTTTATTAGTTTTTAGGCAAAATTCATATTTCTGGACTTTACTATGAGTTTGTGTGTTTTTCTGTAATTTTAGATATTTTCTGGCTGAAATTGAGGGAGCTGAGCAAAGACTTGATTTAGGCTGAAAAAGGACTGCTGATGCTGTTGGATTCTGACCTCCGTGCACTCGGAATGGATTTTTTGGAGCTAAAGGAGTCCAATTGGCGCGCCCTCAATTGGGTTGGAAAGTAGACATCCAGGGCTTTCCAGAAATATATAATAGTCCTTACTTTTCGTGAAGATAGATGGCATAAACTGGCGTTCAACGCCAGTTCCATGTTGCAGTCTGGCGTTCAGCGCCAGAAACAGGTTGCAAGTTGAAGTTCAGCACCATAAACAGGTTAAAACCTGGCGTTCAACTCTAGAACAGCCCAGGCACGTGAGAAGCTTAAGTCTCAACCCCAGCACACATCAAGTGGGCTCCAGAAGTGAATTTCTGCACCAATTATCTTAGTTTACTCATTTTTCTGTAAACCTAGGTTACTAGTTTTGTATTTAAACAACTTTTAGAGACTTATTTTGAATCTCATGACATTTTTAGATCTAAATTTTATACTCTTTGACGGCATGAGTCTCTAAACTCCATTGTTGGGGGTGAGGAGCTCTGCAGCGTCTCGATGAATTAATGCAATTATTTCTGTTTTTCCATTCTAACATGCGTGTCCCTATCTAAGATGTTCATTCGCGCTTAACTATGGAGAAGGTGGTGATCCATGACACTCATCACCTTCCTCAATCCATGAACGTGTGTCTGATAACCACCTCCATTCTACATCAGATTGAATGAGTATCTCTCAGATTCCTTAATCAGAATCTTCGTTGTATAAGCTAGAATTGATGGCGGAATTCATGAGAATCCGGAAAGTCTAAACTTTGTCTGTGGTATTCCGAGTAGGATTCTGGGATTGGATGACTGTGACGAGCTTCAAACTCGTGAGTGTTGGGCGTGATGACAAACGCAAAAGAATCAGTGGATTCTATTCCAATATGATCGAGAACCAATAGCTGATTAGCCGTGCTGTGACAGAGTATTTGGACCATTTTCACTGAGAGGATGGGAAGTAGCCATTGACAACGGTGACACCCTACATAGAGCTTGCCATAGAAGGAACTTTGCACTTTTTCATGAGAGGAATATTATGTTATAGGAATTCAGAAGACAAAGCATCTCCAAAACTCCAACATATTCTCCATTATTGAACAACAAGTAATTATTTCACGCTCTTTTAAATTTTTTTAGTAATTCAAACTGATAATCATAATTGATATCCTGACTAAGAATAATAAAATAATCATAGCTTGCTTCAAGCTAACAATCTCCGTGGGATCGACCCTTACTCACGTAAGGTATTACTTGGACGACCCAGTGCACTTGCTGGTTAGTTGTGCGGATTGCAAAAGTGTGATTGTAATTTCATGCACCAAGTTTTTGGCGCCGTTGCCGGGGATTGTTTGAGTTTGAACAACTAAAGGTTTATTTTGTTGCTTAGATTAGGAATAGAGTATTGATGCTATAGAGTTATTAAATTTGAGTCCTTTAATTTCTCTTCAAAAATTTTTAAAAATATTACTTTTCCTTATAAATTTTTAATTTTTCGTGAGTTAGTGTCTTGTTTTAAGTTTGGTGTTCTTTCTTTTGTTCTTGTTGTTCTTGTGAATCTTCAAAGTGTTCTTGAGTCTTCTTTGTGTTTTGATCTTAAAATTTTTTAGGTTTGGTATTCCTTGGTGTTTTTCCTCCAAAATTTTCGAAATCAAGGAGGATTAAATCTAAAAATTTTAAGTCTTGTGTCTTTTGTGTGTTTTTCTCTTTCATCATAAAATTCAAAATTCAAAAATTTATCTTTTCTAACTATTTTTAAGCTACTTTTTCGAAATTTTTTTTTAAAAAAATTTCAGATTTCAATTTCAAAATTTTTCAAATCTTATCCTTTTAAGAATTTAAAATATATATATATATATATATATATATTATCTTTTTCGAAAATATCCTAACCATTTTCTCTCTCCTCACTTTTTCGAAAATCTTCATAAAATATTTTCAAATTTTTATTATTTTTAATTTTTAATTTTTTTATTTATTTTATTTTATTTTATTCTTTCGAAAATCAATTTTTTTATATAATAAATTAAATAAAATTTAAATCCACATTACCTCCTTTACTCCAACATGGACCTAAGTGGAAATGAACAGTCCAGAAGGACTTTGAGGTCATATGCTAACCCCACTACTGCTTCATATGGGAGTAGTATCTGTATACCCTCTATCGGAGTCAGTAGTTTTGAGTTGAATCCTCAGCTCATCATCATGGTGCAGCAAAGTTGCTAGTATTCCGATCTTCCACAGGAAGAACCTACAGAGTTTCTGGCACAGTTTTTATAAATTGCTGACACAGTACATGATAAGGAGGTAGATCAGGATGTCTACAGGCTATTACTATTCCCATTTGCTGTAAAAGACCAAGCTAAGAGGTGGTTAAATAACCAACCTAAGGACAGCATAAAGACATGGAAATAGCTGTTAGAAAAATTCCTGAATCACTATTTTCCTCCAAAACGGATGACACAGCTAAGGCTGAGCATCCAAGGCTTCAAACAAGGAGATAATAAATCTCTTTATGAGGCTTGGGAGAGATACAGACAGATGCTAAGAAAATGCCCCTCTGAAATGTTTTCAGAGTGGGTGCAGTTAAACATCTTCTAATATGGGCTTACAGAAAGAGCTCAGATTTCTCTAGATCACTCAGCTGGTGGATCTATACACATGAGAAAGACAATAGAAGAACTCAAGAGCTTATTGATACAGTTGCTAGAAATCAGCATCTGTACCTAAGCAGTGAATCTTCCATCAAAGAAGAGGCTAAAACAGTAACTGCTGAACTCAGTCCTACAGAGTAAGTTACTGAATTCAATCAGCAACTGGATTTTCTAACAAAACAGCTAGCCAAATTCAAGGAAATACTACAAGAAACAAGAATGGCTAATATGAATATGGAAGTACGGTTGAAGCAAACAGAACAGCAGTTATCAAAACAAATAACAGAAGAGTGCCAAGCAGTTCAATTAAGAAGTGGAAAAATATTAAATACCTCACTTCAAGATAGTAGGAAGCCAAGAAATGAGCAAACTAACCAAAATCCCTCTGAGGACAGTAAGAGCCCAGAGAGGAATAATTCTGGCGCTCAAACGCCAGAGAATGGGTGGAAAGCTGGTGTCGAACGCCCAAACCATGCTCAGTCCTGGCGTTCAACGCCAGAAACAAGCAAGGATTTGGCATTGAACGCCCAAAGGGAGCACAGTTCTAGCGTTCAGATGCCATAAACAAGTAAGGAGTCGGCATCTAACGCCACTCCAGCTTCCACCCCTGGCATTCAAATGCCAGTAGGGGATCAGACACATACAAGTACTGATAATAACCCATCTAAAAAGGCTCCTCAAACCACATCTGTAGGCAATAAACCTGCAGCAACTAAGGTTGAGGAATACAAAGCCAAAATGCCTTATCCTCAGAAACTCCGCCAAGTGGAATAGGATAAGCAATTTGTCCTCTTTGCAAACTATCTCAGGACTCTTGAAATAAAGATTTCGTTTGCAAAGGCACTTGAGCAAATACCCTCTTATGCTAAGTTCATGAAAGAGATCTTAAGTCATAAGAAGGATTGGAAGGAAACTGAAAAAAGTTTACCTCACTGAAGAATGCAGTGCAGTCATTCTGAAAAGCTTACCTGAGAAGCTCAAAGATCCCGGAAGCTTTATGATACCATGCACATTAGAAGGTACTTGTACCAAGCAAGCTCTATGTGGTCTTAGGGCAAGTATCAACCTGATACCTGCATCTACTATCAAAAAACTTGGTTTGACTGAAGAATTCAAACCAACCCGGATATGTCTCCAACTTGCTGACGGCTCCATTAAATACCCATCAGGCGTGATTGAAGACATGATTGTCAAGGTTGGGCCATTCGCCTTTCCTACTGACTTTGTGGTGCTGGAAATGGAGGAGCACAAGAGTGTAACTCTCATTCTAGGAAGACCTTTCCTAGCAACTGGCTGAACCCTTATTGACGTCCAAAAACGGGAAGTAACCCTGAGAGTCAATAAGGATGAGTTCAAGTTGAATGTTGTCAAAACTATGCAGCATCCAGACACCCCAAATGACTGCATGAGCATTGATGTTATTGACTCTTTGGTAAAAGAGGTTAATATGACTAAGAGTCTCGAATCAGAGCTAGAGGATATTTTTAAAGATGTTCAGCCTGATCTGGAGGAATTAGAGAGAATAATAGAACCTCTAAAAATACCTCAAGAAGAGGAGAAACCTCCTAAACCCGAGCTCAAACCATTACCACCATCCCTGAAATATGCATTTCTGGGAGAAGGTGATACCTTCCCTGTGATTATAAGCTCTACCTTAGAGCCACAGGAAGAGGAAGCACAAATTCAAGTGCTAAGGACACACAAGACAACTCTTGGGTGGTCCATCAGTGATCTTAAGGGCATTAGCCCAGCCAGATGCATGCACAAGATCCTATTGGAGGGTGACGCCAAGCTAGTGGTTCAACCACAAAGGCGGCTGAATCCAGCCATGAAGGAGGTGGTGTAGAAGGAGGTCACTAAATTACTAGAGGCTGTGATTATTTATCCTATTTCTGATAGCCCCTGGGTAAGCCCTGTCCAAGTCGTCCCTAAAAAGGGTGGCATGACAGTGGTCCATAATGAAAAAAATGAACTGGTTCCCACAAGGACAGTTACAGGGTGGCATATGTGTATTGATTATAGAAGGCTCAATACAGCTACCAGAAAGGATCATTTTCCTTTACCATTCATAGACCAAATGCCAGAAAGACTAGTAGGTCATGAATACTACTGCTTCTTGGATGGATATTCAGGTTATAATCAAATTGTAGTAGATCCCCAGGATCAAGAGAAAACAACATTCACATGTCCATCTGGAGTATTTGCATACAGAAGGATGCCATTTGGTTTGTGCAATGCACCTGCAACCTTTCAAAGGTGCATGCTCTCAATTTTCTCTGATATGGTGGAAAATTTCTAGAAGTCTTCATGGATGACTTTTCAGTATTTGGAGACTCATTCAGCTCCTGTATTGACCATCTAGCACTTGTTCTAAAGAGGTGCCAAGAGACTAACCTGGTTTTAAACTAGGAAAAATGTCACTTTATGGTGACTGAAGGAATTGTCCTTGGGCACAAAATTTTGAACAAGGGAATAGAGGTGGATCAAACTAAGGTAGAGGTAATTGAAAAATTACCACCACCTACCAATGTTAAGGCAATCAGAAGCTTTCTGGGGCATGCAGGATTCTATACGAAGTTTATAAAAGATTTCTCAAAAATTGCCAATCTGCTAGCTGCTGACACGCCATTTATCTTTCATAAGGAGTGTCTGCAGGCATTTGAGACTCTGAAAGCTAAATTGGTCACAGCACCAATCATCTCTGTACCAAACTAGACATTACCATTTGAACTAATGTGTGATGCCAGTGACCATGCCATTGGTGCAGTGTTGGGATAGAGGCATGACAAGCTTCTGCACGTCATTTACTATGCCAGTCGTGTTTTAAATAACGCACAGAAGAACTACACAACCACAAAAAAAGAGCTACTTGCAGTGGTTTACGCCATTGACAAGATCAGATCCTATTTAGTGGGATCAAAAGTGATTGTGTACACTGACCATGCTGCTCTTAAATATCTACTCACAAAGCAGGATTCAAAACCCAGACTCATAAGATGGGTGTTGCTTCTGCAAGAGTTTGATATAGAAATAAGAGACAGAAAAGGGACAGAGAATCAAGTAGCAGATCACCTGTCCCGAATAGAACCAGTAGAAGGGGCGTCCCTCCCTCTTACTGAGATCTTTGAAAACTTTCCGGATGAGCAACTCTTTGCCATCCAGGAAGTGACATGGTTTGTAGACATTGCAAACTACAAGGCAGTGAGATTCATACCCAAAGAGTACAGTAGGCAGCAATCAAAAAAGTTGATCACGGATGCAAAGTACTATCTTTGGGATGATCCATATCTCTTCAAGAGATGTGCAGACGGAGTAATCCATAGATGTGTGCCTAAACAAGAAGCACAGAAGATCCTCTGGCATTGCCATGGATCATAGTATGGAGGACATTTTGGAAGTGAGCGAACAGCCACAAGAGTTCTCCAATGTGGCTTCTACTGGCCTACTCTCTATAAAGACTCCCAAGTGTTTGTACTTAACTGTGATAGTTGCCAAAGATCTGGCAATCCATCTCACAGTTATGCCATGCCTCAATAAGAGATCTTGGAGATTGAGTTGTTTGATGTATGGGGTATTGACTTCATGGGGCCTTTCCCACCATCATACTCAAACACTTACATTCTGGTGGCAGTGGATTATGTATCCAAATGGGTGGAAGCTATTGCAACACCCACTAATGACACTAAGACAGTGCTAAAATTCCTCCAGAAACGCATCTTCAGCAGATTTGGTACCTCTAGAGTATTAATCAGTGATGGGGGCACTCATTTATGCAATAAACAGCTTTACTCTGCTTTGGTTCGTTATGGAGTTAGACATAGGGTAGCCACTCCATATCATCCACAAATAAATGGGCAAGCTGAAGTCTCTAACAGAGAACTTAAAAGAATTCTGGAACGGACTGTAATTAACCGTAGAAGGGATTGGGCAAGAAGCTTGGATGATGCTCTGTGGGCATACAGAACAGCATTCAAGACTCCCATAGGAACTTCTCCATACCAACTTGTGTATGGAAAGGCAAGTCACTTGCCAGTGGAACTGGAACATAAGGCCTACTGGGCTACCAAATTCCTAAACCTTGATGCCAAGTTAGCTAGAGAAAAACGATTGCTTTAGTTAAATGAGCTAGAGGAATTTAGACTCAATGCTTTCGAGAATGCAAAAATTTACAAAGAGAAAGCAAAAAGATGGCATGATAAGAAACTATCATCCAGAGTCTTTGAGCCAGGGCAGAAAGTTCTGCTATTTAATTATAGGCTCAGATTATTCCTCGGAAAATTGAAATCCCGGTGGAGAGGACCATATGTGATTACAAGTGTGTCACTATATGGATACGTAGAGCTTAAGGATAATGAGTCTAACAAAAAGTTCATTGTTAATGGACAAAGAGTTAAACATTATCTCGAAAGCAATTTTGAGCAAGAATGCTCAAAACTGAGACTTGATTAAAGCTCAGTAATAGTCCAGCTAAAGACAATAAAGAAGCGCTTGCTGGGAGGCAACCCAGCCATTTACAAAGTTTATTTGTTAATTAATTGATTTTTATAGGTATATGTCGAGTATCTTCAAGGTAAAATAGCAATTGCTTGAATTCACAGAGTTATAAAAGGATTCAAAGGATAAAAACAGCAAATGGAAGCTCACTGGTGCAAAAACGCTAGTAAAAGCTGTTTTGGGCGTTAAACGCCCAAAAGAAGCACCTTCTGGGCGTTGAATGCCAGAAATAAGCACCTTCTGGGCATTGAACGCCAGAAAGAAGCACCTTCTAGGCGTTCAACGCCAGATTTACAGCGTCCTGGGCGTTCAAAAAAATGCCCAGTGACGAAGGAGTTCCTGGCGTTCAATGCCAGAAAGAAGCAACAGCTGGGCGTTGAACGCCCAGGAGAAGCAGCGTTTGGGCGTTAAACGCCCAAAACATGCAGCGTTCGGGCGTTTAACGCCAGGATGGTGGGGAGGAGGTAAATTCATTTTTTCTTCACAAATTTTTTATTTTTTGTGTTTCAATTCATGATTTCTTGCATAAACACGTTACAAATTCTCATCCTTCAATTCCAAAAATTTTAATCCTAATTTCTAAAAACCTTAATTTCTAAAATCCCTTTTTCAAAAATATCAAATGTATCTTAGTTCATAAACACAAATTTTTTCCAATCCAATCCAACTCTTTTCTCAAAATTTTTCAAAACTTATCTATCTTTTTGAATTCTTTTCAAATCCTTTTTAATTTCTTCTCATAGCTTTTTCAACTCATCATATCTTTTGAATTTCGAAATTGCCTCTCCCTCTATTCCTCTCCTTTCCTTTCTTTTGCTTGAGGACAAGAAAATCTCTAAGTTTGGTGTGATTTGCCATGATCATTGAGCTAAAACTCATCAAGATCATGGCACCTAAGGGAAAAGGAAGAGCAAGGATGTGACTTGAAGGAACTGAAGCGTCAGAAATTATCTCTTGAAGGATCAAGCACCCCACAGACTAGAGGAACATTCACTTCCCAAAATAAAGGTTGTTGAGTCCTAATCTTTGCCTTAACTCTATGATAACTGATAAACCCCATTTGTAGGGCTTATCTTATGCTTGATTTAGGGGATTTTATAACCTTTTACCCACATTTATACAATGAAATAGCATGGTTTTGTATATTCTCCTTTAATTGTGCTTAAGTGTGAAAACATGCTTTTTAGGACTCAAAATAACTAAATTTAATTCACCTTGATTCTATTAGATGCCTTGATATGTTTGTTAAGTGATTTCAG
The DNA here is from genome assembly GCF_003086295.3 of Arachis hypogaea. Lineage (NCBI taxonomy): Eukaryota > Viridiplantae > Streptophyta > Magnoliopsida > Fabales > Fabaceae > Arachis > Arachis hypogaea. The sequence continues at coordinate 37,141,133 of NC_092041.1, forward strand.
ATTTAGGAGGAAAAGATTGGATCAAGGGAATGAAGAAAAAGCATGTAAAGTTGGAGTACTCATGAAGAAATGATGGAACCAAAAAGTTGTCAAGCTGACCTCTTCGCACTTAATTGATCATAACTTGAGCTACAGAGGTCCAATTGATGCGGTTTCAGTTGGGTTGGAAAGCTAACATCCGGGGCTTTGAAATAATATAAGATTTGCAAGAGTTGCATCGCGCATAGGGGCGCGCACGCGCACGGTACGCGGATGCGCCAATGGTGGCACATGACCCACTTAATGCAACACGTGGCCAGCGATTTTAGAAGCCTTGTGGGCCCAATCCAACTCATTTCTGATGCTATTTAAGCCAAGGATTGAAGAGGAATCAACATAATTTTGATCATTAGTCATAGTTTAGTTTTAGAAGTAGTTAGAACTAGTTTTTAGAGAGAGAAGCTCTCACTTCTCTCTAGAATTAGGATTAGGAAATAGGGTTAGATTAGGATCTTATAGTTCTAGGTTTAATTCAAGTCTCCTTCTACTTCTACCTCCAATTTGTGATTGTTACACTTTGGTTCTTCTCTCTATCCCTATTCTCATGTTGTAATTTCTCTTATTTTGTTTCTAGGTTTTGTAATTGAGATACTCTTGTTCTCTTTATTTTCTTTCAATAATGCAATTTGAGGTAATTCATGATAATTGTGATTTCCTTGATTGTTGTTGTTAATTCTTTACATTCAATTGTAGTTAGAATTCATTCTTGTTGTGATTGACTATACTTTTCTTTTGTGCCTTCCAAGTGTTTGATTAAATGCTTGGAAGAATGTTAGACTAGAATTTTATGTTCTTGGCTTGAGAAGGTAACTTAGGATTTCTTGAGTCACTAGTGTCCAATTGATTGATAGTTGATAGCCATTAACTCTTGCCTTCATTAATCCAATTAGTGAAAAGTTAGGACTTATGGACTAAGATTGATATAACTCACTTGACTTTCCTTTGTTAATTGATTTAAGGATGACTAAGTGGGATTAATCCTTGCAACTACCATACTTGTGGCTAGTGATAATGATGAAGACCCTTGACAACCAAACCTTGCCAAAACCATTTTGTGAATAAAGTTTTCCTACCATTTACTATTCACATTTCTCATCCAAAACCCCAAAATAAACAAGTCCATAACCAATAACAAGAACACTACCCTGCAAGTCCTTTGAGAGATGACCCGAGGTTTAAATACTTTGGTTTATAGATTTTAGGGGTTTGTACTTGTGACAAACAAATTTTTGTATGAAAGGATTTTTGATTGGTTTAGAAAGTATACTTGCAACGAGACTTCAATAGTAAAATTCTATACCATCAAAAATCTAACCATCAAAATGGCACCGTTGCCGGGGATTTGCAATGGTGTTATGTTATTGGTTATTGTACATATGTGAATATTGTAAATAGCTTGTCTTTTGCTTGTTTACTAGATTTTGTTAGTTTTATTTTGTCTTTCCATAATGAATTCTCCCTATGGCTATCAGTTTGGTTCTAGTTTTGTTGTAGGAAATGTGCACCTCAATGATGACACTCATTATGGATGGAACCAACAAAGATGGGAGGAGCCTCAAGGAATTGATCACTCCTATTGGCAACAACCTCTGGATACTTATAGGTATAATTTCCATCCTAATGCATGCCAATTTAATGGCTATGATGACTCTTTTTGTGACACTCAACAACCACCATCATATGCCTATGAATCTCATCCTCAACATGAACCTCAGCCATTCTCACAAGCCTTTCATTACCAAACACCACCCTATGATCCATACCCATCATATGACCAATCACCCATACCATATTCTTATGACCATTATGAGCAAGAACCTTTAGAACCACCACAACCCTATCAAGATTACTACCATGAACCACCTCAACCCTCACCATCTCCAAACCCTTACCAAGAAGAACCACCTTCCTACTATGAACCCTCTCTCTAAAATAATGAACCTTCCTATTCACCCCAAGCCCCAATAGACGATCCTCTCACTTTGTTACTCCAAGGACAAGAAGCCATGAAGCGGGATACACTTAAGTTTGTGACTAATTTGACCAAGGTGGTGCACACTTTAGCCCACCAATGTTTGAATATTCAAGGTACTTCCGTGACCACATGTGAAAAGTCAAAAGAAGAGCAAAGCATGAAGGAGAAATTGGAAAATCCGGTGGAGAAGGAGGAGTCGAATTTTGTGTTAGAGCAACTAGAGGAAGCCATGATTGTTGAAGAAAAGGAAGAAGTGGTTGAAGATTTAAGAGATGTTGAAAATCCAAGGGATTGTAGCATAATGGAGCACTCTTCCAAGAAGCTTGATATTGATGTTGAGGAGGGTGCGCAACCTCCAAGGCATATCATCGTTGGAGACTTAGAAGAGGCTTATCAAGAGATGGATTCAATCATGGATGAATTTTTCTCTACAATGGAATCCTCTCCCATTGGACATGGAGTTGAAATTATAGAAGAGTGTGCACAACCTCCCATACCCTTGGTGAGCAATGAGAAAGAGAGCTACCAAGAGGAAAACGTTGGCATGGTGTATATCGAAATTGAAGAATATGAAGAGGTTGACCAAGAAATGGATTTATTCATCAATGAATTTCTATCCAAAATTGAATCACCTCCCATTAGGCAAGAAATCAAAGTTCTTGAAGACAACACCAAGCCATGTGATAAAAGGGGAAAGGTTGAAATCGAGGAAGCCCGCAAAGAGGTGGAAATACACAAAGAAGAGCACAAGGAAGTGGACCTTGCATTGTCTAAGTGTGGGGAAGCCTCCCTTCCCAAGTTACCATCCGATACGACATTTAAGTGGGTGAAATCTCTATCTCTAAGCTTTAATTTCTCACATGAATATGGTTTGATTGAAACGGATGGACAACTTAGAGCTCTTTGTGGAATTAAAAGCAAGAATGAGTTGTGTAGTGGTTGCAAGTTAGGAATTAGGCTCATTAAGATCAAAGCTTCAAGGTATAGGAACGATGATTGGAAGAATGCCACTTTACAAGGGTCTCGACGGAAGGCTTGGTATGTTAAAGAGAATTCTATATGTCAACCACCCGGAAAAAGAGAGTATGAAGACCAAATCGAAGACGGGTGCGAAAACAAGATATGGGATCCTGGTTCGCTATGTGAAGACCAACTATAGGGACTCATATCTTGGGTAGAACTTTGCCCAAGCTTGATGAAGATGGTTGGAAATTCTGTCAATCAATTGAGAAGCAAAGATCCTTGGAGATTCAAGGATGAGTACAAACATAAGCCACCATGACAATAAGCTCCTCAAAATGTCCAACTTAAGGACTTAAACTAAAAGTGCTAGGTGGGAGACACCCCACCATGGTAAACTCTTTCCATCATATTCTAGTTTTGTTTAATAAGTGATTTGAGTTGCCATTGTAGGTATATTTTCATTTCATATTGATTTGTTTGTAAAGATTGGTTGTTAGTATGTTGTATTCATTAGTAGTAGATGAATAAATCCGAAAATCAAATTAGATTTTTGTGAATTGTTTGATAATTGATTGAATAAAGAAGAGTTTTAGACATTATAGGGAGCTCTTGGGCACTTTTTTCTGCTTTTTCGGCAAAAAAAAAAGGGCATCGGCGCGCTAGCACGCTGTGCGCGCGCGCGGATTTGCACTTTGCTTTTCTCCTTCCTCCTTTCTCCTTCTTTCCTCTTCTCTTCTTCTTTCTTTCTAATTTTTTTTCTCTTCTTCCTCTCTTAGAAATTTTTTTTCTCTATTAATATAAATGAAATTTTTTTAATAAAAAAATAATAATAATATAATAATAATAATAAATAAATAAATAAATAAAATACTAAAAAAAACAAATTTTTTTTTCTCTTTTCCTCCATTTTCTTTTATTGCATTTGCTTATTTTCATTCATTGCATTTTTATTTGTTTTTTCTACCTTGTTCTCATTTTATTTTCTAAGTTTTCCATTTTAATAATGGTGTTGAACTTTCCTACTCAATTGTTGAGAATTTCTTACATTATTTTGGTGCTTCTTGACTTGTTTGATATTGTTGGGTGATGAAACTTTTAAATCAATGCTTCATCTTGTATGACTCTTGTGCCTTTGTGCATTGATATGACCTCATATTGTCTTTCATGACCCACTTCTTCTCATTTGAACTTGATGCTCCATACACTCTTCATGCTTTAACTTTACTCTTGCATCGAGCTTAATGATATGTCTTAGCTTACATTGTTTTCTCACTCACATGCTTAGCTAACATGTAGTAGGGAATCATACTCTTATTTGGCATTAGCCCCTGCCTATGTTCTAATTGCCTTGATATCTTTGTTATAGGCTTAATTTTCTTTCCTTTTCTTTCCTTTTAGGTTGGCCACCAGAAAGAAAAAAAGGAAAAGTTTCTAAATGGGGCAACAAACAAGTCATCCGCACAACCTTTTGAAGGAGCTCATCAATTGTAGCAACCCATCCACCTTGCTCTTCTTTGCATGCACCGAGGACGGTGCAATCTTCAAGTGTGGGGAGGTCGTTCGACCGATCTCCATGGGTAAAAATTTCTTTTTCAACACCAAATTTTTTATTTTCTTTGTTAGATTAGCTATTGCATTGCATGATAGGTTGCATGTTAGAATTTGTACATATTTTTACCACATCTTTCTTATTAGGACTACGTGGTTAGGGTGATGATTTCCTTTCCAAGAAACTGTTTTAGGGCACCCTACCAATTTGAAAAAGAAAATTTGTGGAACTTGCTTGGAAGAATTTATTTTGGAACATGGTTTTTGAGCTAAGGACACAAGCTTGTGAGATTTGAGCCTAATTGTGTGGTTACATCTTATAACCACTTATTTTTCCTTCTTGTGTGCATTATTCTCTTTCTATGGTTGTAATCTTTGATTTGTTTGATTCTTTATGTCCATTATTTTATGTATTCATGCATTTATATGATTGAGGTCATTGTTTCATTAGCTCACTTACCCAAATAGCCTACCTTTTATCAACCTTTATTAGCTAACTTTGAGCCTATGCTTAACCCATTTGTTCTTTAATTTAGCACATTACAAGCCTTAAAGCGAAAAATAATAATTGTCCTTATTTGGATCTTTGATTAGCTTAGGCTAATGTGTGTAAGTATCATTCAAGTGTGGGAATCCTGGGACATTGGAGGAATAAAAGGGTAGTTTTGTATTTTTATTGAAATTATTGGAAATTGGGTACATGCTCATGTATTGATCAATTGTAAAACCTTATGCATTGATGCTTTTGTATATAGGAAGAAAGAAAAAAAAACAAAAGAAAAAGAAAAGAAAAAAAAGAAAAATAATATGGAAAAGGAAAGAAAAAAAAGAAAAAAGAAAAGAAAAAAAATAGAAATAAAAAGAAATAAAAAGGGGACAAAATGCCCCAAAGTAAAGTCCAATAAAGATCAATGCATAAGTGTTGTGAAATGAAAAGGGATACATGAGTATGTGAAAAAGTGAGAAATGGGTAGTTAGGTTAGAACTCAATTGTATAGGATGTCATAGGTTAGGTGGGAAGTTTAAGCTTATCAAAGATTCAAATTTTAAGCTCACTTGACCAAATATGCACCCCTACCTTGACCCTAGCCCCATTACAACCTAAAGAAAAGACCTCATGATACTTGTATGCATGCATGAAATATATGTTGATTGTTAGAAGAAAAACAAATCTTAGAAAGCATGATTAGGGGAGAATTGAGAGAATTGACCCTACACACTTGAGCGACTAGAGTGCAAACACTTCCGGTGAGGGTTCGATGCTCGACTCCTTGATTCCCGGCTTTCATGAGCGCCCTTCTTGCAAGTCTACTTGAACTTCATTTCTTATACTAAAATTGGTAGGATTCATGAATCGTCATATGACCTTAGCCCTACCCGTTTATACATGCTCTTGGAGGATTGATTTATTTTTAACCAAGTAGGTAGAATCATTTTGCATCTAGTTGCATTCATGTAGATAGGATGCATATAGATAGGTTACATTGAATAAATGTTGATGCCCTTTGCTTTCTCTTGGCTTAAGCATGAGGACATGCTTGGTTTAAGTGTGGGGAGGTTGATAAACCCCATTTGTAGGGCTTATCTTATGCTTGATTTAGAGGATTTTATAACCTTTTACCCACATTTATGCAATGAAATAGCATGGTTTTGTATATTCTCCTTTAGTTGTGCTTAAGAGTGAAAACATGCTTTTTAGGACTCAAAATAGCTAAATTTAATTCACCTTGATTCTATTAGATGCCTTGACATGTTTGTTATGTGATTTCAGATTTAGGAGGCAAAGATTGGATCAAGGGAATGAAGAAAAAGCATGTAAAGTTGGAGAACTCATGAAGAAATAATGGAACCAAAAAGCTGTCAAGCCAACCTCTTCGCACTTCATTGATCATAACTTGAGCTACAGAGGTCCAATTGATGCGGTTCCAGTTGGGTTGGAAATCTAACATCCGGGGCTTCGAAACGATATAAGATTTTCCATAGTTGCATTGCGTATAGGGGCGCGCACGTGCACGGTACGCGGACGCGCCGGGGTGGCACATGACCCACTTAATGCAACACGTGGCCAGCCATTTTAAAAGCCTTGTGGGCCCAATCCAACTCATTTCTGATGCTATTTAAGCCAAGGATTGAAGAGGAATCAACATACTTTTGATCATTAGTCATAGTTTAGTTTTAGAAGTAGTTAGAACTAGTTTTTAGAGAGAGAAGCTCTTACTTCTCTCTAGAATTAGGATTAGGAATTAGGGTTAGATTAGGATCTTATAGTTCTAGGTTTAATTCAAGTTTCCTTCTACTTCTACCTCCAATTGGTGATTGCTACACTTTGGTTCTTCTCTCTATCCCTATTCTCTTGTTGTAATTTCTCTTATTTTGTTTCTAGGTTTTGTAATTGAGATACTCTTGTTCTCTTTATTTTCTTTCAATAATGCAATTTGAGGTAATTCATGATAATTGTGATTTCCTTGATTGTTGTTGTTAATTCTTTACATTCAATTGTAGTTAGAATTCATTCTTGTTGTGATTGACTATACTTTTCTTTTGTGCCTTCCAAGTGTTTGATTAAATGCTTGAAAGAATGTTAGACTAGAATTTTATGTTCTTGGCTTGAGAAGGTAACTTAGGATTTCTTGAGTCACTAGTGTCCAATTGATTGATAGTTGATAGCCATTAACTCTTGCCTTCATTAATCCAATTAGTGAAAAGCTAGGACTTATGGACTAGGATTGATATAACTCACTTGACTTTCCTTTGTTAATTGATTTAAGGATGACTAAGTGGGATTAATCCTTGCAACTACCATACTTGTGGCTAGTGATAATGATGAAGACCCTTGACAACCAAACCTTGCCAAGACCATTTTATGAATAATGTTTTCCTACCATTTACTATTCACATTTCTCATCCAAAACCCCAAAATAAACAAGTCCATAACCAATAACAAGAACACTACACTGCAAGTCCTTTGAGAGATGACCCGAGGTTTAAATACTTCTGTTTATAGATTTTAGGGGTTTGTACTTGTGACAAACAAATTTTTGTATGAAAGGATTTTTGATTGGTTTAGAAAGTATACTTGCAACGAGACTTCAATAGTGAAATTCTATACCATCAAAAATCTAACCATCAATAACTGTTCTTCTTAGGAATTTACCTTAGAAGTTATATGTTAGTAGTAGTAATTAGTATCACTATTTTGATTTTATCTCCAATTAAGCTATAATTTATTTTTTTCTCATCATCATCAAACATGAATAAAATAGTAGATTTTTAGAATAAAGAGGCAATATTTTTTGAGTTTTTAATAAGGAAAATTCTAATTATTTAGATGTGGTGGCAATACTTTTTATCTTCTGAATGAATGCTTGAACAGTGCATATTTTTTATATTAAATTTCATGAATGTTAAAATTGTTGGCTCTTGAAAGAATGATGAACAAGAGAAATATTATTGATGATCTGAAAAATCATGAAATTGATTCTTGAAGCAAGAAAAAGCATTGAAAAAAAAAGGGAATCATTGGATAAAGAAAAAGAAAAGCCAATAACCCTTAAAACCAAAAGGCAAGGGTGAAAAGGATCCAAGGCTTTGAGCATTAATGGATAGGAGGGCCCAAGGAAATAAATCCATGCCTAAGCGGCTAAATCAAGCTGTCCCTAACCATGTGCTTGTGGCATGCATGTCCAAGTGAAAAGCTTGAGACTGAGTGGTTAAAGTCGTGATCCAAAGCAAAAGAGTGTGCTTAAGAACTCTGGACACCTCTAATTGGGGACTTTAGCAAAGCTAAGTCACAATCTGAAAAGGTTCACCTAGTTATGTGTCTGTGGCATTTATGTATCCGGTGGTAATACTGGAAAACAAAGTGCTTAGGGCCACGGCCAAGACTCATCAAGTAACTATGTTCAAGAATCAACATACTAAACTAGGAGAATCAATAATACTATCTGAATTCTAAGTTCTGGATTTCAAAGGATAAAGTGAGATGCTGGTGCACGAAATTGCAATCACACTTTTGCAATTCCGCACAACTAACCAGCAAGTGCACTGGGTCGTCCAAGTAATACCTTACGTGAGTAAGGGTCGATCCCACGGAGATTGTCGGCTTGAAGCAAGCTATGGTTATCTTGTAACTCTTAGTCAGGAGATCAATAATTCTTAGGTTTAATTGTGATGAGTAAAAGAACATGAAATAAATACTTGTTTTGCAGTAATAGAGAACAGGTTGAGGTTTTGGAGATGCTCTATCTTCTGAATCTCTGCTTTCCTACTGTCTTCTTCTTCAAGCACGCACGGCTCCTTCCATGGCAAGCTGTATGTAGGGTGTCACCGTTGTCAATGGCTACCTCCCATCTTCTCAGTGAAACTGTTCAACGCGCTCTGTCACAGCACGGCTAATCATCTGTCAGTTCTTAATCAGGTTGGAATAGAATCCAGTGATTCTTTTGCGTCTGTCACTAACGCCCAGCCTTCAGGAGTTTGAAGCTCGTCACAGTCATTCAATCCTTGAATCCTACTCAGAATACCACAGACAAGGTTTAGACCTTCCGAATTCTCTTGAATGCCGCCATCAATTTTAGCTTATACCATGAAGATTTTGATTAAAGAATCCAAGAGATACACACTCAATCTAAAGTAGAACGGAGGTGGTTGTCAGGCACACGTTCATAGGTGAGAATGATGGTGAGTGTCACGGATCATCACATTCATCAGGTTGAAGAACAAGTGGTATCTTAGAATGAAAGCAAGCGTGATTGAATGAAAAATAGTAGTAATTGCATTAATCCAACAAGACACAGCAGAGCTCCTCACCCCCAACCATGGGGTTTAGAGACTCAGGCCATAGAAGGTACAATATGAAACGTGTAAAGTGTCATGAGGTAGAGATACAATGTCCAAAAGGTCCTATTAATAGTGAACTAGTAACCTGAGATATACAGAAATGAGTAAATGACGTAAAAATCCACTTCCGGGGTCCACTTGGTGTGTGCTTGGGCTCAGCATTGAAGCTTTCATGTGTAGAGACTTTTTCTGGAGTTAAACGCCAGCTTTTGTGCCAGTTTGGGCGTTTAACTCCAATTTTTGTGCCAGTTCCGGCGTTAAACGCCGGGAATTCTAAAGCTGATTTGCAATGCCAGTTTGGGCCATCAAATCTCGGGAAATCCCAGGATGTCTACTTTCCAACGCAATTGAGAGCGCGCCAATTTGGTTTCTGTAGCTCCATAAAATCCACTTCGAGTGAAAGGAGGTCAGAATCCAACAGCATCTGCAGTCCTTTTCAGCCTTTGAATCAGATTTTTGCTCAGGTCCCTCAATTTCAGCCAGAAAATACCTGAAATCACAGAAAAACACACAAACTCATAGTAAAGCCCGGAAGAGTGAATTTTAAATAAAAACTAATAAAAACATGATAAAAACTAACTAAAATGTACTAAAAACATACTAAAAACAGTGTCAAAAAGCGTATAAATTATCCGCTCATCACAACACCAAACTTAAATTGTTGCTTGTCCCCAAGCAACTGAAAATCAAATAGAATAAAAAGAAGAGAATATACTATAGACTCCAAAATATCAATGAAACTTAGCTCCAATTAGATGAGCGGGACTAGTAGCTTTTTGCTTCTGAACAATTTTGGCATCTCACTTTATCCTTTGAAGTTTAGAATGATTGGCATCTATAGGAACTCAGAATTCAGATAGTGTTATTGATTCTCCTAGTTAAGTATGATGATTCTTGAACATAGCTACTTTATGAGTCTTGGCTGTGGCCTAAAGCACTCTGTCTTCCAGTATTACCACCGGATACATACATGCCACAGACACATAACTGGGTGAACCTTTTCAGATTGTGACTCAACTTTGCTATAGTCCCCAATTAGAGGTGTCCAGGGTTCTTAAGCATACTCTTTTTGCCTTGGATTACTTTTTATTAAATATATATATATATATATATATATATATTTCTTTTTCTTGCTTCAAGAATCAATTTGATGATTTTTCAGATCCTCAATAACATTTCTCCTTTTCCATCATTCTTTCAAGAGCCAACAAGTTTAACATTCTTTAATCAACAAATTCAAAAGATATATGCACTGTTCAAGCATTCATTCAGAAAACAAAAAGTGTTGTCACCACATCAAACTAATTCAACTAGTTTCAGAGATAAATTCGAAATCCTGTTGATGAGCGGATAATTTATACGCTTTTTGGCATTGTTTTTAGTATGTTTTTAGTATAATCTAGTTAGTTTTTAGTATATTTTTATTAGTTTTTAGCTAAAATTCACTTTTCTGGACTTTACTATGAGTTTGTGTGTTTTTCTGTGATCTCAGGTATTTTCTGGCTGAAATTGAGGGTTCTGAGCAAAAATCTGATTCAGAGACTGAAAAGGACTGCAGATGCTGTTGGATTCTGACCTCCCTGCACTCGAAGTAGATTTTCTGGAGCTACAGAAGCTCCATTGGCGCGCTCTCAATGGCGTTGGAAAGTAGACATCTTGGGCTTTCCAGCAATATATGATAGTCCATACTTTGCCCAAGATTTGATGGCCCAAACCAGCGTGGCAAATCAGCCTCAGAAATTCCAGCGTTAAACGCCGGAACTGGCATAAAACTTGGAGTTAAACGCCCAGACTAGCATAAAAGCTGGCGTTTAACTCCAGAAAAGGTCTCTACACGAAAATGCTTCAAAGCTCAGCCCAAGCACACACCAAGTGGACCCAGAAGTGGAGTTTTACGTCATTTACTCATTTCTGTATACCCTAGGTTACTAGTTTACTATTAATAGGATCTTTTGACATTGTATCAGACCTCATGACACTTTACACGTTTTCTTTGTGTACTTTCCACGGCATGAGTCTCTAAACCCCATGGTTAGGGGTGAGGAGCTCTGCTGTGTCTTGATGGATTAATGCAATTACTACTGTTTCTCATTCAATCATGCTTGCTTCCATTCTAAGATAATACTTGTTCTTAACCCGGATGAATGTGATGATCCGTGGCAATCATCATCATTCTCAACTATGAACGTGTGCCTGACAACCACCTCCGTTCTACCTTAGATTAAGTAGTTATCTCTTGGATTCTTTAACCGGAATCTTCGTGGTATAAGCTAGAACTGATGGCGGCATTCAAGAGAATCCGGAAGGTCTAAACCTTGTCTGTGGTATTCTGAGTAGGATTCAATGATTGGATGACTGTGACGTGCTTCAAACTCCTAGCAGGCGGGGCGTTAGTGACAGACGCAAAAGAATCATTGGATTCTATTCCGGCCTGACCGAGAACCGACAGATGATTAGCCATGCTGTGACAGAGCATAGGAACATTTTCACTGAGAGGATGGGAGGTAGCCATTGACAACGGTGAAACCCTACATACAGCTTGCCATGGAAGGAGCCTTGCGTGTTTGAAGAAGAAGACAGTAGGAAAGCAGAGATTCAGAAGATGGAGCATCTCCAAAACCTCAACCTATTCTCCATTACTGCAAAACAAGTAACCATTTCATGTTCTTTTGCTTTTCACAATCAATCCTGATAATTTCTGATATCCTGACTAAGATTTACAAGATAACCATAGCTTGCTTCAAGCCGACAATCTCCATGGGATCGACCCTTGCTCACGCAAGGTATTACTTGGACGACCCAGTGCACTTGCTGGTTAGTTGTGCGGATTTGCAAAGGTGTGATTGCAATTTCGTGCACCAAGTTTTTGGCGCCGTTGCCGGGGATTGTTCGAGTTTGGACAACTGACGACTTATCTTGTTGCTTAGATTAGGACTGCTTTTGTTTTTGTTGGTTTAGAGTCTTTTAGTTGAGTCTAGTTCCATATTTTAAGTTTGGTGTCAATTGCATGCTTTTGCTTTTCTTTTAGTTTTTCGAATTTGCATGTCCTTAGTCCCTTTTGATCTTTAAAATTCTAAGTTTGGTGTCCTCTTTGTGTTTTTCCTTTGAAGTTTTCGAAAAATTTGTGTTTGATTTTCTAAAAATTTTAAGTTTGGTGTCCTTTTGTGTTTTTCTCTTTCCTCTTTTCAAAAATCAAATCTTTTTCATAAAAATTTTTCAATCATATCTTTTTAATTGCTGTTTTCAAAATCTTTCTCATTAACTAATTGATTCAGTTCTCAATTTGCTTTGACCTTATTTTCTTTTTGATTTTCGAATTTTTATTTTAATTTTCTTTTATTTTAATTTATTTTTTTTCGTTAACTCAAAAAATATATATATATATATATATATATATATATATATATATATATATTATCCATCATGGACCTAAGTGGAATTGATCAGTCCAAAAGGACTCTGGGGTCATATGCTAACCCCATTACAGTTGCATATGGGAGTAGCATATGTACACCTCCCATCAAAGCAAGCAGCTTTGAGCTAAATTCTCAACTCATTATTATAGTGCAGCAAAATTGCCAGTATTCCGGTCTTCCACAGGAAGAACCTACTGAGTTTCTGGCACAGTTTTTACAAATTGCTGACACAGTACATGATAAATAGGTGGATCAAGATGTCTATAGACTATTATTGTTTCCATTTGCTGTGAAAGATCAAGCTAAGAGGTGGTTGAATAACCAACCTACAGCAAGCATAAAGACATGGAAACAGTTGTCAGACAAATTCCTGAATCATTTTTACCCTCCAAAGAGGATGACACAGCTAAGGCTGGACATCCAAGGCTTTAAACAAGAGGATAATGAATCCCTTTATAATGCCTGGGAGAGGTATAGAGGTATGCTAAGGAAATGTCCCTTTGAAATGTTTTCAGAGTGGGTACAGTTAGATATTTTCTACTATGGGCTTACAGAAAAAGCTCAGATGTCCTTAGACCACTCAGCTGGTGGATCTATACACATGAGGAAGACAATTGAAGAAGCTCAAGAACTAATAGACACTGTTGCTAGAAACCAATATTTATACTCTAGCAATGAGTTCTCTCCAAAAGAGGAAGTCATGGCAGTAGTCACTGACCCTAGTCCTCAAGAACAGATAATTGAGCTTAATCAACAATTGCTCCTGATGACAGAACAGTTAGCAGACTTTAAAGAGATGCTTCATGAAACTAAAGTTGCTAACAAGAGCATAGAACTGCAGTTGAATCAAGCAAAACAGCAAATATCTAAACAGATAACAGAGGAATGTCAAGCAGTTCAACTGAGGAGTGGGAAGACACTGAATACCTCTGCTCAAAAGAGCAGAAAGCCAAACAAGGAACAATTGACAGAGGATAACCAAACCACTGTTCAAAATCCCTCTGAGGACAGTAAGAGCCCAGAGAGGAATGTTATTGGCGTTCAAACGCCAGAAAGGGAAGGAAAGCTGACATTAAACGCCCATTCCTTGCCCAGTTCTGGCGTTCAAACGCCAGAAAAGGGGGAAAGTTGGCGTTAAACGCCGATTTTCCACCCAATCCCGGCGTTCAAACGCCAAGGGAAGGTCAGACACATGAGAGTGCTGACAGTAATTCCTCTAACAAGGCTTCTTCAACCACTTCTGTAAGGAATAAACCTACAGCATCTAAGGTTGAAGAATATAAAGCCAAGATGCCTTATCCTCAGAAACTCCGCCAAGTGGAACAGGATAAGCAATTTGCCCGCTTTGCAGACTATCTAAGGACTCTTGAAATAAAGATTCCGTTTGCAGAGGCACTTGAGCAAATACCTTCTTATGCTAAGTTCATGAAAGAAATCTTAAGCCATAAGAAGGATTGGAGAGAAACTGAAAAAGTTTTTCTCACTGAAGAATGCAGTGCAGTCATATTAAAGAGCTTACCAGAAAAGCTTCAAGATCCAGGAAGCTTTATGATACCATGCACATTAGAAGGTGCTTGCACCAAGACAGCCCTATGTGATCTTGGAGCAAGCATCAATCTAATACCTGCATCCACTATCAGAAAGCTTGGGATGACTGGAGAAGTCAAACCAACCCGGATATGCCTCCAACTTGCTGATGGCTCCATTAAACATCCATCAGGCATAATTGAGGACATGATTGTCAAGGTTGGGCCATTTGCCTTTCCAACTGACTTTGTGGTGCTGGAAATAGAGGAGCACAAGAGTGCAACTCTCATTCTAGGAAGACCTTTCCTAGCAACTGGACGAACTCTCATTGATGTACAAAAAGGGGAAGTAACCCTGAGAGTCAATGAGGATGAGTTCAAGTTAAATGCTGTAAAAGCTATGGAGCATCCAGACACACCAAATGACTGCATGGGCGCTGACATTATTGACTCTCTGGTAGAAGAGATCAATATGGCTGAAAGCCTAGAATCAGAGCTTGAGGACATCTTCAAAGATGCTCAACCTGATCAAGAAGAACCAGAGGAAGCAAAGGAATTTTCGAAAATTCCTCAGGAGGAGGATAAGCCTCCCAAACCTGAACTCAAACCACTACCACCATCCCTGAAATATGCATTTCTGGGAGGGGGTGAAACTTTTCCAGTGATTATAAGCTCTGCTTTAAATCCACAGGAAGAGGAAGCACTGATTCAAGTGCTAAGGACACACAAGACAGCTCTTGGGTGGTCCATAAGTGATCTTAAGGGCATTAGCCCAGCTAGATGCATGCACAAGATCCTGTTGGAGGATAATGCCAAACCAGTGGTCCAACCACAAAGGAGGCTAAATCCAGCCATGAAGGAGGTGGTGCAGAAAGAGGTTACTAAATTACTAGAGGCTGGAATTATTTATCCTATTTCTGATAGCCCCTAGGTGAGCCCTGTCCAAGTTGTCCCCAAAAAGGGAGGCATGACAGTGGTTCATAATGAAAAAAATGAACTGGTTCCTACAAGAACAGTCACAGGGTGGCATATGTGTATTGACTACAGAAGGCTCAATATAGCCACCAGAAAGGATCATTTCCCTTTACCATTCATAGACCAAATGCTAGAAAGACTAGCTGGGCATGACTATTACTGCTTTTTGGATGGCTATTCAGGCTACAACCAAATTGCAGTAGATCCTCAGGACCAAGAGAAAACAGCATTCACTTGCCCTTCAGGCGTGTTTGCCTATAGGAGGATGCCTTTTGGTCTGTGCAATGCACCTGCAACCTTTCAGAGGTGCATGCTCTCTATCTTTTCAGATATGGTAGAGAAATTTCTGGAAGTCTTCATGGATGACTTCTCAGTATATGGAGACTCATTCAGTTCCTGTCTTAATCACCTAGCACTTGTCCTGAAAAGATGCCAAGAGACTAACCTGGTTTTAAACTGGGAGAAATGTCACTTTATGGTGACTGAAGGAATTGTCCTTGGGCACAAAATTTCAAGCAGGGGAATATAGGTGGATAAGGCAAAGGTAGAGGTAATTGAAAAATTACCACCACCTGCCAATGTTAAGGCAATCAGAAGCTTTCTGGGGCATGCAGGATTCTACAGAAGGTTTATAAAGGATTTTTCAAAAATTGCAAAACCTTTGAGTAACCTGCTAGCTGCTGACACACCATTTGTGTTTGACACACAGTGTCTGCAGGCGTTTGAGACCCTGAAAGCTAAGCTGGTCACAGCACCAGTCATCTCTGCACCAGATTGGACATTGCCATTTGAACTAATGTGTGATGCCAGTGACCATGCCATTGGTGCAGTGTTGGGACAGAGGCATAACAAGCTTCTGCACGTCATTTACTATGCCAGCCGTGTTCTAAATGACGCACAGAAGAACTACACAACCACAGAAAAAGAGTTACTTGCAGTGGTCCATGCCATTGACAAGTTTAGATCCTATCTAATGGGGTCCAAAGTGGTTGTGTATACTGACTATGCTGCTCTTAAATACTTACTCACAAAGCAGGATTCAAAACCCAGGCTTATCAGATGGGTGTTGCTTCTGCAAGAGTTTGATATAGAAATAAGAGACAGAAAAGGGACAGAGAACCAAGTAGCTGACCATCTGTCCCGGATAGAACCAGTATCTGGGGCGTCCCTCCCTTCTACTGAGATCTCTGAGACTTTCCCAGATGAGCAACTCTTTGCCATTCAGGAAGCTCCATGGTTTGCAGATATTGCAAATTATAAAGTTGTGAGGTTCATACCCAAGGAGTACAGCAGCGTGCAAAGAAAGAATTTAATTTCAGATGCCAAGTACTACCTCTGGGATGAACCATATCTCTTTAAGAGAAGTGCTGACGGAGTGATCCGCAGATGTGTACCCAGAGAAGAAGCACAAAGGATCCTATGGCACTAAAGTCCTCCAATGTGGCTTCTACTGGCCTACTCTCTATAAAGATTCCCGAGAGTTTGTGCGTAACTGTGACAGTTGCCAAAGAGCTGGTAACTTGCCTCACGGATATGCCATGCCTCAACAAGGGATATTAGAGATAGAGTTGTTTGATGTATGGGGCATTGACTTCATGGGGCCATTCCCACCATCATACTCAAACACTTATATTCTGGTGGCAGTGGACTATGTATCTAAGTGGGTAGAAGCAATTGCTACACCCACTAATGATACCAAGACCGTGCTAAAATTCCTCCAGAAACACATCTTCAGCAGGTTTGGTGTTCCTAGAGTACTAATCAGTGACGGGGGCACCCATTTCTGCAATAGACAGCTATACTCTGCTATGGTTAGATATGGAATTAGCCACAAAGTGGCAACTCCGTATCATCCACAGACAAATGGGCAAGCTGAGGTCTCTAACAGAGAGCTAAAAAGAATCCTGGAACGGACTGTGATAGCCCGAAGAAAGGATTGGGCAAAGAGCTTGGATGATGCTCTGTGGGCATACAGAACAGCATTCAAGACTCCTATAGGAACCTCTCCATACCAACTGGTGTATGGGAAGGCTTGTCACCTGCCCGTGGAACTGGAACACAAAGCCTACTGGGCAACCAGATTCCTAAACATGGATGCACAGTTAGCTGGTGAAAAAAGATTACTCCAGCTAAATGAGCTAGAGGAGTTCAGACTCAATGCCTTTGAAAATGCAAAAATTTATAAGGAAAAGGCAAAGAAATGGCATGACAAGAAGTTGTCAACCAGAGTCTTTGAGCCAGGACAAAAAGTTCTGCTCTTCAACTCTAGGCTCAGACTGTTTCCAGGAAAACTCAAATCCCGGTGGAGGAGTCCGTATGTGATTACAGGAATTTCACCATATGGATATGTTGAGCTTCAGGATGTTGATTCTGACAAAAAGTTCATTGTTAATGGACAGAGAATCAAGCACTATCTTGAAGGAAATTTTGAGCAGGAATGCTCAAAACTGAGACTTGAGTAATTCTCAGTGAAGGTCCAGCTAAAGACAGTAAAGAAGCGCTTGCTGGGAGGCAACCCAGTCATTAGGAAGTTGTATGAATTGTTCTTACAGAGGCAAGTATCAAAAATGAAGGAATTCACAGAGTTACAGAAGGATTCAGCTCAAAAAGCAGAGAAAAAGAGCTTACTGGCGAAAAAACGCCAGTAAGGGGCACTTTGGGCGTTAAACGCCAGAATGGGTACCATTCTGGGCGTTTAACACCAGGAATGGTGCCATTTTGGGCGTTAAACGCCAGAATGGGCACCATTCTGGGCGTTTAACGCCAGGTGTGCAGCATCCTGGGCGTTTAGAAAAACGCCCAGTGAAGAAGGAATTCTGGCGTTTAACGCCAGCCAGGGCACCTGGCTGGGCGTTAAACGCCCAAAAGGGGCACCAAATGGGCGTTAAACGCCAGAATGGGTGCCATTCTGGGCGTTTAACGCCAGAAAGGTGGGGGGACCACAATTTTGTTTTCAAATCAAATTTTTTCAAACTTTCCTTTTCTCACGCATATTTTTCTACAAAAATACATTTCAATCTCTCATCATTCACTTTTAAATTTTCAAAATCATTCTTCAAATCATTCAAATCATTCCCAAATTTTGTTCAAAAAACTCACCTTTCTCTCAATTTCTTTCCATATCTTCTCAAATCTCTTTTCAAATTTCTTTTTTTTCGAAAACTCCCCTCCCCACCTTATAAATACACGTTTGGCTCCCTCTTCCCACCACACCATTCGAATTTCCTCTTCCTCTCTCTCTCTTCTCTTCTTTCTTTTCTTTTGCTTGAGGACAAGCAAACCTCTAAGTTTGGTGTGCTTTTCCGTGATCACTAAGCCTAGATTCATCAAGATCATGGCTCCTAAGGGAAAACAAACCAATTTAAGAGGAAAGAAAGAGAATAATCCAAAGAATCTTTGGAATCAAGAGAAGTTCTTAACCAAAGAACATGAAGACCATTATCACAAAATAATGGGTCTGAGGTCAGTGATCCCGGAAGTTAAATTTGATCTGAAAGAAGATGAGTATCCGGGGATCCAAGAGCAAATTCGAAACAGAGGATGGGAAGTTCTAACCAATCCTGAAATAAAGGTTGGAAGGAACATGGTTCAGGAATTCTACTATAATCTGTGGCTGACAGATAAGCAGAGAATGACTGGAACTGCTTACCATACCTACAGAACCATGGTCAGAGGGAAAGTTATATACTTCCATCTGGACAAAATAAGAGAAATCTTCAAACTACCTCAACTGCAAGATGATCCTGAATCCTTTAATAGGAGGATGGTGAGAGCAGATAAAGGGTTGGATCAAGTTCTAGAGGACATATGCCTCCCTGGAACTAAGTGGATAACCAATTCAAAGATTGTCCCAAACCAACTCAAGAGGGGAGACCTCAAACCAATTGCAAGAGGTTGGCTAGATTTTATTGGGCATTCCATATTGCCCACTAGCAACCATTCTGAGGTCACCATCAAGAGAGCAGTGATGATTCATTGCATTATGCTTGGAAAAGAAGTGGAGGTTCATCATGTGATTGCTTGTGAGATCTACACAATTGCAAATAAGAATTCCACTGAAGCCAAATTGGCTTACCCAAGCTTGATCTCCTTGCTCTGTAAAGAGGCTGGGGTGAAGATGGGAGTAGATGAGTTCATACCCATTGAACACCCAATCACCAAGAAGTCAATGGAAGGACAAATGCAGGACAACTCTATCAAGAGGAGGGCGCAGGAATTCCTCCCTGAATTCCCAAGAATTGACTACTGGACCAGCCTAGAAGCATCTATCTCCAAGTTGCAAGAGACTATGGAGCAACTGAAGGAAGAACAGCAGAATCAGAACTGCATGCTCTGCAAATTGCTAAAGGAACAAGAGAAGCAGGGGCGTGAACTCCAAGAGTTGAAACGCCAAAAGCTCTCTTCTCAAGCTGAGGGAGCATCCACTTCTCAAAATCAAGGTTGTTGAGTCCTAACTCTGTGAAAACCTCTATCATTAGGAGCCTGTGTTTTTGCGTTTTTTTTCTTTTGTTTTGTTTTCTATTTTTATTTTTTTTAGTCTCATCTTATATCTATCTTTGAGTCTTGTTCTTAATTCATAATTAATAAAATTGAAATTTTATGCCTTAAAGCTATGAATGTCCTATGAATCCATCACCTCTCTTAAATGAAAAATGCTTTAATCACAAAAGAACAAGAAGTACAGGATTTCGAAATTTATCCTTGAAACTAGTTGAATTAGTTTGATGTGGTGACAATACTTTTTGTTTTCTGAATGAATGCTTGAACAGTGCATATGTCTTTTGAACTTGTTGTTTTGAGAATGTTAAAAAAATTTTGTTGGCTCTTGAAAGAATGAAGGAAAAAGAGAACTGTTATTGAGGATCTGAAAAATCATCAGATTGATCCTTGAAGCAAGAAAAAGCAGTGATTCAAAAAAAAATTTCAAAAAAAAAGAGAGAAAGGAAAAGAAAAAGAAGGAAAAAGAAGGAAATAAAGTTGTGATCCAAGGCAAAAAGAGTGTGCTTAAGAACCCTGGACACCTCTAATTGGGGACTCTAGCAAAGCTGAGTCACAATCTGAAAAGGTTCACCCAATTATGTGTCTGTGGCATGAATGTATCCGGTGGTAATACTGGAAGACAGAGTGCTTTCGGCCACAGCCAAGACTCATACACTAGCTATGTTCAAGAATCATTATGCTTAACTAAGAGAACCAATAACACTATCTGAGTTCTGAGTTCTTATAGATGCCAATCATTCTGAACTTCAAGGGATAGAGTGAGATGCCAAAACTGTTCGGAGGCAAAAAGCTACTAGTCCCGCTCATCTAATTGGAGCTATGTTTCCTTGATATTTTGGAGTCTATAGTATATTCTCTTCTTTTTATCTTATTTTGATTTTCAGTTGCTTGGGGACAAGCAACAATTTAAGTTTGGTGTTGTGATGAGCGGATAATTTATACGCTTTTTGGCATTGTTTTTAGTATGTTTTTAGTATAATCTAGTTAGTTTTTAGTATATTTTTATTAGTTTTTAGCTAAAATTCACTTTTCTGGACTTTACTATGAGTTTGTGTGTTTTTCTGTGATTTCAGGTTTTTTCTGGCTGAAATTGAGGGTTCTGAGCAAAAATCTGATTCAGAGACTGAAAAGGACTGCAGATGCTGTTGGATTCTGACCTCCCTGCACTCGAAATGGATTTTCTGGAGCTACAGAAGCCCAATTGGCGCGATCTCAACGGCGTTGAAAAGTAGACATCCTGGGCTTTCCAGCAATATATGATAGTCCATACTTTGCCCAAGATTTGATGGCCCAAACCGGCGTGGCAAATCAGCCTCAGAAATTCCAGCGTTAAACGCCGGAACTGGCATAAAACTTGGAGTTAAACGCCCAAACTGGCATAAAAGCTGGCGTTTAACTCCAGAAAAGGTCTCTACACGAAAATGCTTCAAAGCTCAGCCCAAGCACACACCAAGTGGACCCAGAAGTGGATTTTTACGTCATTTACTCATTTCTGTATACCCTAGGTTACTAGTTTACTATTAATAGGATCTTTTGACATTGTATCAGACCTCATGACACTTTACACGTTTTCTTTGTGTACTTTCCACGGCATGAGTCTCTAAACCCCATGGTTGGGGGTGAGGAGCTCTGCTGTGTCTTGATGGATTAATGCAATTACTACTGTTTCTCATTCAATCATGCTTGCTTCCATTCTAAGATAATACTTGTTCTTAACCCGGATGAATGTGATGATCCGTGACAATCATCATCATTCTCAACTATGAACGTGTGCCTGACAACCACCTCCGTTCTACCTTAGATTAAGTAGTTATCTCTTGGATTCTTTAACCGGAATCTTCGTGGTATAAGCTAGAACTGATGGCGGCATTCAAGAGAATCCGGAAGGTCTAAACCTTGTCTGTGGTATTCTGAGTAGGATTCAATGATTGGATGACTGTGACGTGCTTCAAACTCCTAGCAGGCGGGGCGTTAGTGACAGACGCAAAAGAATCATTGGATTCTATTCCGGCCTGACCGAGAACCGACAGATGATTAGCCATGCTGTGACAGAGCATAGGAACATTTTCACTGAGAGGATGGGAGGTAGCCATTGACAACGGTGAAACCCTACATACAGCTTGCCATGGAAGGAGCCTTGCGTGTTTGAAGAAGAAGACAGTAGGAAAGCAGAGATTCAGAAGATGGAGCATCTCCAAAACCTCAACCTATTCTCCATTACTGCAAAACAAGTAACCATTTCATGTTCTTTTGCTTTTCACAATCAATCCTGATAATTTCTGATATCCTGACTAAGATTTACAAGATAACAATAGCTTGCTTCAAGCCGATAATCTCCGTGGGATCGACCCTTGCTCACGCAAGGTATTACTTGGACGACCCAGTGCACTTGCTGGTTAGTTGTGCGGATTTGCATAGGTGTGATTGCAATTTCGTGCACCACCTGTACTTCTTGTTCTTTTGTGATTAAAGCATTTTTCATTTAAGAGAGGTGATGGATTCATAGGACATTCATAGCTTTAAGACATGAACCTTAAATTTTATTAATCATGAATTAAGAACAAGACTTAAAAATAAATATAAGATAAGACTAATAGTAATAGAAAAAAAATTTAAATGACTCTAAAATAGACTCCTAATGATAGAGGTTATCACATAGTTAGGACTCAACAACCTTGATTTTGAGAAGTGGATGCTCCCTCAACTTGTGGGGTATTTGACCCTTCAAGGGAGAGCTTCTAGCGCTTCAGCTCCTGTAGCTCACGCCCCTGCTTCTCTTGTTCTTTCAGCAATTTGCAGAGCCTGCAATTTTGATTCTGTTGTTCTTCCTTAATTTGTTCCATAGCTTCTTGCAGCTTGGAAATAGATGCTTCTAGGTGGGTCCAGTAGTCAATTTCAGGAAGTTCAGGGAGGAACTCCTGCGCCCTCCTTTTGATAGAGTTATCTTGCATTTGTCCTTCCATTAACTTTTTGGTGATTGGGTGTTCAATTGGGATGAATTCATCTACTCCCATCCTCACCCCAGCATCTTTACATAGCAAAGAGATTAAGCTTGGGTAAGCCAGTTTGGCTTCAATGGAGTTCTTGTTTGTAATTGTGTAAATCTCACAAGCAATTAGATGATGAATCTCCACTTCTTTTCCCAGCATAATGCAATAAATCATCACTGCTCTCTTGATAGTAACCTCAGAACGGTTACTAGTGGGCAAAATAGAATGCCCTATGAAGTCCAACCAACCTCTTGCAACTGGTTTGAGATCTCCCCTCTTGAGTTGGTTTGGGACACCTTTTGAATTGGTCATCCACTTGGTTCCAGGGAGGCATATGTCCTCTAGAACTTGATCTAACCCCTTATCTATACTCACCATTCTTCTATTAAAGGATTCAGGATCATCTTGTAGTTGAGGCAATTCGAAGACCTCTCTTATTTTGTCCAGATAGAAGTAAATAATTCTCCCTCTGACCATGGTTCTGTAGGTATGAAAAGCAGTTCCAGTCATTCTCTGCTTATCTGTCAGCCACAGATTTGAGTAGAATTCCTGAATCATGTTTCTTCCAACCTTTGTCTCAGGGATGGTTAGAACTTCTCATCCTCTGTTTCGAATTTGCTCTTGAATCTCCGGATATTCATCTTCTTTCAGATCAAATTTAACTTTCGGGATCACTGACCTTAGACCTATTATTTTGTGGTAATGGTCTGCATGTTCTTTGGTTAAGAACCTCTCTTGACTCCAAAGATCCTTTGGAGCATTCTCTTTCTTGCCTCTTGAATTGGTTTGTTTTCCTTTGGGAGCCATGATCTTGATGAGCCTTAGCTTAGTGATCACGGAAAAACACACCAAACTTAGAGGTTTGCTTGTCCTCAAGCAAAAGAAAGGAAATAGGAGAGAGAGGAGGAGAGCGAATTCGAATGGTGGGGAAAGGGGGATGGCCGAACGTATATTTATAAGGGAGGGGGAGAGATTTCAAAAATTTTAAAGGAGATTTGAGAAGATATGAAAAGAATTTGAGAATATATTTGAGTTTTTGAAGAAGATTTGGGAAGGATTTGAAAGAGATTTGAAGAATGATTTTAATTTTTGAAATTTGAAGGTGAATGATGAAAGTTTGAAATGTGTTTGTGCAGAAAATTATGGATCAAAACAAGAAAGTTTGAAAAAATTTGAAGTGGAAAGCAAAATCTCTGTCCCCCACCTATCTGGCGTTAAACGCCCAAAATGGTATCCATTCTGGCGTTTAACGCCCAAATGTTGGCCATTATGGGCGTTTAACGCCCAGCCAGGGCCTGGCTGGCGTTAAACGCCAGAAACCCCTTCATCACTAGGCATTTGACTAAACGCCCAGGATGTTGCACACCTGGCGTTAAACGCCCAGAATGGTGCCCATTCTGGCGTTTAACGCCCAAAATGGTACCTTTACTGGCATTAAACTCCTAGAATGGTATCCATTCTAACATTTAATGCCCAGAGTACCCCTTACTGGCATTTTTTCGCCAGCAAGCTCCTTTTCTCTGCTTTTTGCACTGAATCCTTCTGTAACTCTGTGAATTCCTCCATTTTTGATGATCACCCTTTGAGAATATGTATCAAACTTTTATTAAATAAAACAGATAACCTGCTAATGACTGGGTTGCCTCCCAGCAAGCGCCTCTTTATTGTCTTTAGCTGGACCTTTACTGAGATTCATTCAAGCCTCAATTTTGAGCATTCTTGCTCAAAATTGCTTTCAAGATAATGTTTGATCCTCTGTCCATTAACAATGAACTTTTTATCAGAATCAATATCTTGAAGCTCCACATATCCATATGGTGACACTCCTATAATCACATACGGACCCGTCTACCAGGATTTAAGTTTTCTTGGGAATAGTCTGAGCCTAGAGTTGAAGAGCAGAACTTTTTGTCCTGGCTTAAAGACTCTGGATGACAACTTCTTGTCATGCCACTTCTTTGCCTTTTCCTTATAAAGTTTTGAATTTTCAAAGGCACTGAGTCTAAATTCATCTAGCTCATTTAGCTGGAGTAATCTTTTTTCACCAGCTAACTTAGCATCCAGGTTTAGGAATCTGGTTGCCCCGTAGGCTTTATGTTCCAGTTCCACGGGCAGATGACAGGCCTTGCCATACACAAGTTGGTATGGAGAGGTTCCTATGGGAGTCTTGAATGCTGTTCTGTATGCCCACAGAGCATCATCCAAGCTCTTTGCCCAATCCTTTCTACGGGCAATTACAGTCCGTTCCAGGATTCTTTTTAGCTCTCTGTTAGAGACTTCAGCTTGCCCATTTGTCTGTGGATGATACAGAGTTGCTACTTTGTAGCTAATTCCATATCGGACCATAGCAGAGTATAGTTGTTTATTGCAGAAATGAGTGCCCCCATCACTGATTAGTACTCTGGGAACACCAAACCTGCTGAATATGTGTTTCTGGAGGAATTTCAGCACGGTCTTAGTATCATTATTGGGTGTGGCAATTGCAATCACACTTTTGCAATCCGCACAACTAACCAGCAAGTGCAATGGGTCGTCCAAGTAATACCTTACGTGAGTAAGGGTCGATCCCACAGAGATTATTGGTTTGAAGCAAGCTATGTTTATTTTATTAATCTTAGTCAGGATGCCAATAAGGTTATCTGGATTTAATTGTAAGAAGTAAAAATGTTTGGAATAAGTAATTGTTACTTTATTAATGAAGAACATGTTGGGGTTTTGGAGATGCTTTGTCCTCTGAACTTCAACTCTTCCTTAAAATCCTTTTCCACACGCAAGGCTCCTTCCATGGCAAGCTGTATGTAGGGTGTCACCATTGTCAGTGGCTACCTCCCATCCTCTCAGTGAAAATGGTCCAGATGCTCTGTCATAGCACGGCTAATCAGCTGTTGGTTCTCGATCATGTTGGAATATGATCCATTGATCCTTTTGTATTTGTCATCACGCCCAGCGATCGTGAGTTTGAAGCTCGTCACAGCCATTCAATCCTTGAATCCTACTCGGAATACCACAGACAAGGTTTAGACCTTCCGGATCCTCAAGAGTGGCCGCCATCAATTCTAGTTTATACCACGAAGATTCTGATTAAGGAATCTAAGAGAAGCTCATTCAGTTTGATGTAGAATGGAGGTGGTTGTCAGGCACACGTTCATGTATCTGAGGAAGGTGATGAGTGTCACGGATCATCACCTTCTTCATGTTTAAGCGCAAATGAACATCATAGATAGGAACAAGCGTGTTTCAATGGAAAACAAAGGTAATTGTATTAATTCATCGAGACGCTGCAGAGCTCCTCACCCCCAACAATGGAGTTTAGAGACTCATGCTGCCAAAAGGTACAAATTTCAGATCTAAAATGTCATGAAGTGCAAAGTAAATCTCTAAAAGTTGTTTGAATAGTAAACTAGTAACCTAGGTTTACAGAAAATGAGTAAACTATGATAGATAGTGCAGAAATCCACTTCTGGGGCCCATTTGGTGTGTGCTGGGGCTGAGACTTAAGCTTCTCACATGCCTGGGGCTGTTTTGGGCATTCAACGCCAGGTTGTAACCTGTTTCTGGCGTTGAACTCCAGCTTGTAACCTGTTTCTGGCGCTGGACGCCAGACAGCAGCATGATACTGGTGTTGAACGCCAGTTTACGTCGTCTATCTTCGCGCCAAGTATGGACTATTATATATTGCTGGAAAGCCCTGGATGTCTACTTTCCAACGCCGTTAAGAGGGCACCAATTAGACTCTTGTAACTCCAGAAAATCTATTTCGAGTGCAGGGAGGTCAGAATCCAGCAGCATCAGCAGTCCTTTTTCAGCCTAACTCAGATTTTTGCTCAGGTCCCTCAATTTCAGCCAGAAAATACCTGAAATCACAGAAAAACACACAAACTCATAGTAAAGTCCAGAAATATGATTTTTGCCTAAAAACTAATAATATTCTACTAAAAAATAATTAAAACATGCTAAAATCTACATGAAATTACCCCCAAAAAGCGTATAAAATATCTGCTCATCACAACACCAAACTTAAACTGTTGCTTGTCCCCAAGTAACTAGATGAATAAAATAGGATAAAAAAAATTTAAGGAGTAATAAAATCTCCGAGTTTTAAGTGAAGCTCAGATTCTAATTTAGATGAGCGGGGTGATGAGCGGATAATTTATACGCTTTTTGGCATTGTTTTTAGTATGTTTTTAGTATGATCTAGTTAGTTTTTAGTATATTTTTATTAGTTTTTAGTTAAAATTCACTTTTCTGGACTTTACTATGATTTTGTGTGTTTTTCTGTGATTTCAGGTATTTTCTGGCTGAAATTGAGGGACCTGAGCAAAAATCTGATTCAGAGACTAAAAAGGACTGCAGATGCTGTTGGATTCTGACCTCCCTGCACTCGAAGTGGATTTTCTGGAGCTTCAGAAGCCCAGTTGGCGCACTCTCAACGGCGTTGAAAAGTAGACATCCTGGGCTTTCCAGCAATATATGATAGTCCATACTTTGCCCAAGATATGATGGCCCAAACCGGCGTTCAAAGTTACCATCAGAATTCCCAGTGTTAAACGCCGGAACTGGCACAAGGATGGGACTTAAACGCCCAAACTGGCACCAAAGCTGGCGTTTAACTCCAAGAAGAGTCTCTACACGAAAATGCTTCAATGCTCAGCCCAGGCACACACCAAGTGGGCCCGGAAGTGGATTTTTATGTCATTTACTCATCTCTGTAAACCCTAGGCTACTAGTTCTCTATAAGTAGGACCTTTTACTATTGTATTTTCATCTTTGGATCTTTGGAATCTCTTGATCACTTTAGATCTTTAGATCATGTTTAGAGGCTGGCCTCACGGCCATGCCTAGACCTTGTTCTTATGTATTTTCAACGGTGGTGTTTCTACACACCATAGATTAAGGTGTGGAGCTCTGCTGTACCTCGAGTATTAATGCAATTACTATTGTTCTTCTATTCAATTCCGCTTGTTCTTGTTCTAAGATATCACTTGTTCTTCAACTTGATGAATGTGATGATCCGTGACACTCATCATCATTCTCACCTATGAACGTGTGCCTGACAACCACCTCCATTCTACGTTAGATTGGGTGGATATCTCTGGGATTCTTTAACCGGAATCTTCGTGGTATAAGCTAGAACTGATGGCGGCATTCAAGAGAATCCGGAAGGGGTCTAAACCTTGTCTGTGGTATTCTGAGTAGGATTCAATGATCAAATGACTGTGACGAGCTTCAAACTCGCGATTGTGGGGCGTTAGTGACAGACGCAAAAGAATCACTGGATTTTATTCCAACATGATCGAGAACCGACAGCTGGATAGCCGTGCCGTAACAGGGTGCGTTGAACATTTCCACTGAGAGGATCGGAGGTAGCCACTGACAACGGTGAAACCCTTGCATACAGCTTGCCATGGAAAGGAGTAAGAAGGATTGGATGAAGACAGTAGGAAAGCAGAGAGACGGAAGGGACCAAGCATCTCCATACGCTTATCTGAAATTCCTACCAATGAATTACATAAGTATCTCTATCTTTGTCTTTATGTTTTATTCATCATTCATAATCATTTGAGTTTGCCTGACTAAGATTTACAAGGTGACCATAGCTTGCTTCATACCAACAATCTCTGTGGGATCGACCCTTACTCGCGTAAGGTTTATTACTTGGACGACCCAGTACACTTGCTGGTTAGTTGTGCGAAGTTGTAGTGATCACAATTTCGTCCACCAAGTTTTTGGCGCCGTTGCCGGGGATTGTTCGAGTTTTCGGCAAGCTTTTGGTCCGGTAAAATCAGTGCCAAATTTCTGATCCGGCAATAGCACCAAGTTTTTGGCGCCGTTTCCGGGGATTGTTGAGTTTGGACAACTGACAGTTCATCTTGTCGCTTAGATTAGGTATTTTTCTTCAGAGTTCTTAAGAATGAATTCTAGTGTTTCAGGGTGATGTTTTTATCATCACCAAAGCTGATTGATTTTCATCAATTTAGCTCTTGAATGCAATGTCCTGCTGAAGCTTGTTCAGCCATGTCTAATTTCTTTAGACTGAAGCTTTAGACTAACATTGCATGATTCCTGGAATTCTCATTAAGAATTTTGATATCTTTTTTTTTCTTTCCACTTAATTTTCGAAAAATCAAAAAAATTTACAAAATCATAAAAACCAAAAATATTTTATGTTTCCTATTGAGACTCTAGTCTCATGTTAAGTTTGGTGTCAATTGCATGTTTCTGTTCTTCTTACATTCATGCATGTGTCTTCATTAATCTTCAAGTTGTTCTTGATGATTTCATTGCTCTGATCTTTGAATTTTATTGACTTGAGTGTTTATGTGTCTCATATGCATTCTCATTTTGTTAGTGTCAGTAGTATACAAACTGCTAAGTTTGGTGTCTTGCATGCATTGTTATTTGATTTTAGTTGCATTTTGATTATTTCTTATTATTAAAAATTCAAAAATATTTTTAATTTGTGTCTTTTCAAGTCAATAATACAGAGGATTGAAGATTCAGAACATACAGTAGAGGAACTACACAGAAAAAGCTGGGCGTTCAAAATGCCCAGTGAAGAAGACAGACTGGCGTTTAAACGCCAGCCAGGGTGCCTGGCTGGGTGTTTAACGCCCAAAAGGGTAGAGTTTTGGGCGTTAAACGCCAGAATGTGCATCATTCTGGGCGTTTAACGCCAGGATGGCCTAAGAGGGAAGAATTTTTTTCAAGTTTTCACAGTTTTTCAAAATCAAATCTTTTTCAAATCATATCTTTTCAATCAAATCTTTTTCAAAATCAATTTCTTTCCATCTTCAAAGATACTTGCTATCAATTAAATGATTTGATTCAACATTTCAAGTATGTTGCCTTTTCTGTTGAGAAAGGTTTAATGTTTGAATCATATCTTTTCTTGTTAGCCAAGTTATTAATTTTTAAAATCAAATCTTTTTAAAAATGTTTTTCAAATCATATCTTCTCAATCACATCTTTTTAAAACCAATCATATCTTCCTAATCACATCTTTTTCAAAATAGTTTTCAATCAAATCTTATTGATTTCTAATTTCAAAATCTTTTTCAAAAATCACTTGATTTCTTTTCCACTCTTGGTTTTTGAAAATCAATTAGTGTTTTTCAAAATGTTTTCAAAATCTTTTACTTAATTTTCGAAAATTACTTCCCCTCTTCTCACATCCTTCTATTTATGGACTAACACTATTCCTTAATGCACAATTCGAACTCCATCTTTCTTGATAAATTCGAATTTTCTACCTCTGTCTTCCATTTTTCTTTTCCTCTGACACCTCAAGGAATCTCTATACTGTGACATAGAGGATTTCGTATTTCCTTGTTTTCTTCTCTTTCATATGAGCAGGAGCAAAGACAAGAGCATTCTTGTTGAGGCTGATCCTGAACCTAAAAGGACCTTGAAGCAAAAGCTAAGAGAAGCTAAGGCACAATTCTCTGTAGAGGACCTAACATAAATCTTCAAAGAAGAAGATCCCATGGCAGCCGAAAACAACAACAATGCCAACAATGCAAGGAAGGTGCTAGGTGACTTTACTGCACCTACTCCCGACCTCTATGGGAGAAGCATCTCTATCCCTGCCATTGGAGCAAACAACTTTGAGCTTAAGCCTCAATTAGTTTCTCTAATGCAATAGAATTGCAAGTTTCATGGACTTCCATTGGAAGATCCTCATCAGTTTTTAGCTGAATTCTTGCAAATCTGTGACACTGTCAAGACTAATGGGGTTGACCCTGAGGTCTACAGACTTATGCTATTCCCTTTTGCTGTAAGAGACAAAGCTAGAATATGGTTGGACTCACAACCTAAAGAAAGCCTGAACTCTTGGGAAAAGCTGGTCAATGCCTTCTTGGCAAAGTTCTTTCCACCTCAAAAATTGAGTAAGCTTAGAGTGGAAGTCCAAACCTTCAGACAGAAGGAAGGAGAATCCCTCTATGAAGCTTGGGAAAGACACAAACAATTAATCAGAAAGTGTCCCTCTGATATGCTTTCTGAATGGAGCATCATAGGTATTTTCTATGATGGTCTGTCTGAACTGTCCAAGATGTCTTTGGATAGCTCTGCTGGAGGATCTCTTCATCTGAAGAAGACGCCTACAGAAGCTCAAGAACTAATTGAAATGGTTGCAAATAACCAATTCATGTACACTTCTGAAAGGAATCCTGTGAACAATGGGACTAATCAGAAGAAAGGAGTACTTGAGATTGATACTCTGAATGCCATATTGGCTCAGAACAAAATATTGACTCAGCAAGTCAATATGATTTCTCAAAGTCTGTCTGGAATGCAAAATGCACCAAGCAGTACTAAGGAGGCTTCATCTGAAGAAGAAGCTTATGATCCTGAGAACCCTTTAATGGAAGAGGTGAATTACATGGGAGAACCCTATGGAAACACCTATAATCCTTCATGGAGAAATCATCCAAATCTCTCATGGAAGGATCAACAGAAACCTCAACAAGGTTTCAACAACAATAATGGTGGAAGAAACAGGTTTAGCAATGGCAAGCCTTTTCCATCATCTTCTCAGCAACAGACAGAGAGTTCTAAGCAGAACACCTCTGACTTAGCAACCATGGTCTCTGATCTAATCAAAACCACTCAAAGTTTCATGACTGAAACAAGGTCCTCCATTAGAAATTTGGAGGCACAAGTGGGACAGCTGAGTAAGAAAATTACTGAACTCCCTCCTAGTACTCTTCCAAGCAATACAGAAGAAAATCCAAAAGGAGAGTGCAAAGCCATCAACATGGCCGAATTAGGAGAGGAGGAAGAGGCAGTGAACGCCACTGAGGAAGACCTCAATGGACGTCCACTGACCTCCAATGAGTTCCCCAATGAGGAACCCTGGGAATCTGAGGCTCAAAATGAGACCATAGAGATTCCATTGGACTTACTTCTGCCATTCATGAGCTCTGATGAGTATTCTTCCTCTGAAGAGGATGAGTATGTCACTGAAGAGCAAGTTGCTAAATACCTTGGAGCAATCATGGAGCTAAATGACAAGTTATTTGGCAATGAGACTTGGGAGGATGAACCCCCTTTGCTCACCAAAGAACTGGATGACTTGTCTAGGCAGAAATTACCTCAAAAGAGACAAGATCCTGGGAAGTTTTCAATACCTTGTACCATAGGCACCATGACCTTTAAGAAGGCCTTGTGTGACCTAGGGTCAAGTGTAAACCTCATGCCTCTCTCTGTAATGGAGAAGCTAGGGATTTTTGAGGTGCAAGCTGCAAAAATCTCACTAGAGATGGCAGACAACTCAAGAAAACAAGCTTATGGACTTGTAGAGGATGTTCTGGTAAAAGTTGAAGACCATTACATCCCTGCTGATTTCATAGTCCTAGAGACTGGGAAGTGCATGGATGAATCCATCATCCTTGGCAGACCCTTCCTAGCCACAGCAAAGGCTGTGATTGATGTTGACAGAGGAGAATTGATCATTCAAGTGAATGAAGAATCCCTTGTGTTTGAGGCTCAAGGATATCCCTCTGTCATCATGGAGAGGAAGCATGAAGAGCTTCTCTCAAAACAGAGCCAAACAGAGCCCCCACAGTCAAACTCTAAGTTTGGTGTTGGGAGGCCACAACCAACTTCTAAGTTTGGTGTTGAACCCCCACATTCAAACTCTAAGTTTGGTGTTGGGAGGTTTCAACATTGCTCTGAGCATCTGTGAGGCTCTATGAGAGCCCTCTGTCAAGCTACTGACATTAAAGAAGCGCTTGTTGGGAGGCAACCCAATGTTATATTTTATCTATTTTCCTTTGTTATTTTATGTTTTCTGTAGGTTGATGATCATGAGAAGTCACAAAATCAATTGAAAAAGCAAAAACAGAAAGAAAAATAGAAAGAAAAATAGCACACCCTGGAGGAAGATCTTGCTGGTGTTTAAACGCCAGTAAGGCTAGCAGATGGGCATTTAACGCCCAGTCTGGCACCATTCTGGGCGTTTAACGCCAGAAAGGGGCACCAGACTGGCGTTAAACGCCAGTAAAAGGGCAAGAACTTGGCGTTAAACGCCAGAAAGGGGCACCAGCCCGGCGTTTAACGCTAGAATTGGCACAAAAAGCATTTTTGCTCGCCACTTGGTGCAGGGATGACTTTTCCTTGACACCTCAGGATCTGTGGACCCCACAGGATCCCCACCTACCCCACCACTCTCTCTCTTCTTCCTCACCCATTCACCAATCACCTCAACACCTCTTCCCCAAAAACCCCTCACCTATCAAATCCCATCTTTCTCTTCACCACTCACATCCATCCTTCATAAAATCCCACCTACCTCACCATTCAAATTCAAAACACTTTCCCTCCCAAACCCACCCTCCCATAGCCGAACCATAACCCTCCCCCCACCCCTATATAAACCCATCTTCACTCCCTCATTTTCACACAACCTAAACACTCTTTCTCTCCCTTTGGCCGAACCACAAGGCCATTTAAATCTCCTCTATTTCTTTTTCTTCTACTCTCTTCTTTCTTCTTTTGCTCGAGGACGAGCAAACCTTTTAAGTTTGGTGTGGTAAAAGCATTGCTTTTTGTTTTTCCATAACCATTTATGGCATCCAAGGCCGGAGAAACCTCTAGAAAGAGGAAAGGGAAGGCAAAAGCTTCCACCTCTGAGTCATGGGAAATGGAGAGATTCATCTCAAGGGTGCATCAAGACCACTTCTATGAAGTTGTGGCCTTGAAGAAGGTGACCCCCGAGGTCCCTTTCAAACTCAAAAAGGGTCAACTTTGATCAAAGGTTGGACCAAGTCCTCACAGTCATTTGTGAAGAGGGCGCTCAATGGAAGAGAGAGGGAAGCCGATTCAACTAAGAAGGCATGACCTCAAGCCCATTACTAAGAAGAGGATGGAGCAAACAAGAGACCCCGCTCATCATCAAATCCCTGAGATGCCTCAAGGGATGCACTTTCCTCCACAAAACTATTGGGAGCAACTAAACACCTCCCTAGGATAATTGAGTTCCAACATGGGACAACTAAGGGTGGAGCACCAAGAACATTCCATTCTCCTCCATGAAATTAGAGAAGATCAAAGAATCATGAGAGAGGAGCAACAAAGACAAGGAAGAGACATTGAGGAGCTCAAGCACTCCATAGGATCTTCAAGAGGAAGAACAAGCCGCCATCACTAAGGTGGACCCGTTCTTTAATTTCCTTGTTCTTTATTTTCCTGTTTTTCGAATTTTAGTGCTTATGTTTATCTATGTTTGTGTCTTGTGATCATTAGTGTCTTAGTGTCTATGCCTTAAAGTATGAATGTCCTATGAATCCATCACCTCTCTTAAATGAAAAATGTTCTTAATTGAAAAAGAGAAGAATTGCATGAATTTTGAATTTTATAACAGTTTAATTATTTTGATGTGGCGGCAATATTTTTGTTTTCTGAATGTATGCTTAAACAGTGCATATGTCTTTTGAATTTGTGGTTCATGAATGTTGGCTCTTGAAAGAATGATGAAAAAGGAGAAATGTTACTGATGATCTGAAAAATCATAAAAATGATTCTTGAAGCAAGAAAAAGCAGTGAATACAAAAAAAAAGAAAAAAAGGAGAAAAACGAAAAAAAAGAAAGAAATAAAGTTGTGATCCAAGGCAAAAAGAGTGTGCTTAAGAACCCTGGACACCTCTAATTGGGGACTCTAGCAAAGCTGAGTCACAATCTGAAAAGGTTCACCCAATTATGTGTCTGTGGCATGTATGTATCCGGTGGTAATACTGGAAGACAGAGTGCTTTGGGCCACGGCCAAGACTCAATAAGTTGCTGTGTTCAAGAATCATCATACATAACTAGGAGAATCAATAACACTATCTGGATTCTGAGTTCCTAAAGAAGCCAATCATTCTGAATTTCAAAGGATAGAGTGAGATGCCAAAACTGTTCAGAGGCAAAAAGCTAAAAGCCCCGCTCATCTAATTAATACTGATCTTCATAGATGTTTTTGGAATTCATTGCATATTCTCTTCTTTTTATCTTATTTGATTTTCAGTTGCTTGAGGACAAGCAACAATTTAAGTTTGGTGTTGTGATGAGCGGATAATTTATACGCTTTTTGGCATTGTTTTTAGTATGTTTTTAGTATGATCTAGTTAGTTTTTAGTATATTTTTTTAGTTTTTAGTTAAAATTCAATTTTCTGGACTTTACTATGAGTTTGTGTGTTTTTCTGTGATTTCAGGTATTTTCTGGCTGAAATTGAGGGACCTGAGCAAAAATCTGATTCAGAGACTAAAAAGGACTGCAGATGCTGTTGGATTCTGACCTCCCTGCAGTCGAAGTGGATTTTCTGAAGCTACAGAAGCCCAATTGGCGCGCTCTTAACGGCGTTGGAAAGTAGACATCCTGGGCTTTCCAGAAATATATGATAGTTCATACTTTGCCCAAGATTTGATGGCCCAAACCGGCGTTCAAAGTTACCATAAGAATTCCCAGCGTTAAACGCCGGAACTGGCACAAGGATGGGAGTTAAACGCCCAAACTGGCACCAAAGCTGGCGTTTAACTCCAAGAAGAGTCTCTACACGAAAATGCTTCAATGCTCAGCCCACGCACACACCAAGTGGGCCCGGAAGTGGATTTTTATGTCATTTACTCATCTCTGTAAACCCTAGGCTACTAGTTCTCTATAAGTAGGACCTTTTACTATTGTATTTTCATCTTTGGATCTTTGGAATCTCTTGATCACTTTAGATCTTTTGATCACATTTAGAGGCTGGCCTCACGGCCATGCCTAGACCTTGTTCTTATGTATTTTCAACGGTGGAGTTTCTACACACCATAGATTAAGGTGTGGAGCTCTGCTGTACCTCGAGTATTAATGCAATTACTATTGTTTTTCTATTCAATTCCGCTTGTTCTTGTTCTAAGATATCACTTGTTCTTCAACTTGATGAATGTGATGATCCATGACACTCATCATCATTCTCACCTATGAACGTGTGCCTGACAACCACCTCCGTTCTACCTTAGATTGGGTGGATATCTCTTGGATTCTTTAACCGGAATCTTCATGGTATAAGCTAGAACTGATGGCGGCATTCAAGAGAATCCGGAAGGTCTAAACCTTGTCTGTGGTATTCTGAGTAGGATTCAATGATCAAATGACTGTGACGAGCTTCAAACTCGCGATTGTGGGGCGTTAGTGACAGACGCAAAAGAATCACTGGATTTTATTCCGACATGATCGAGAACCGACAGCTGGATAGCCGTGCCGTGACAGGGTGCGTTGAACATTTCCACTGAGAGGATGGGAGGTAGCCACTGACAACGGTGAAACCCTTGCATACAGCTTGCCATGGAAAGGAGTAAGAAGGATTGGATGAAGACAGTAGGAAAGCAGAGAGACGGAAGGGACCAAGCATCTCCATACGCTTATCTGAAATTCCTACCAATGAATTACATAAGTATCTCTATCTTTGTCTTTATGTTTTATTCATCATTCATAATCATTTGAGTTTGCCTGACTAAGATTTACAAGGTGACCATAGCTTGCTTCATACCAACAATCTCTGTGGGATCGACCCTTACTTGCGTAAGGTTTATTACTTGGACGACCCAGTACACTTGCTGGTTAGTTGTGCGAAGTTGTAGTGATCACAATTTCGTCCACCACGGGGCTAGTAGCTTTTTGTTTCTAAACAGTTTTGGCATCTCCCTTTATCCTTTGAAATTCAGAATGATTGGCATCCATAGGAACTCAGAATTCAGATAGTATTATTGATTCTCCTAGTGTAGTATATTGATTCTTGAACACAGTTACTTTATGAGTCTTGGCCGTGGCCCTAAGCACTTTGTTTTCCAATATTACCACCGGATACATAAATGCCACAGACACATGACTGGGTGAACCTTTTCAGATTGTGACTCAGCTTTGCTAAATTCCCCAGTTAGAGGTGTCCAGAGCTCTTAAGCACACTCTTTTTGCTTTGGATCACGACTTTAACCACTCAGTCTCAAGCTTTTTACTTGGACCTGCATGCCACAAGCACATGGTTAGGGACAGCTTGATTTAGCCGCTTAGGCCTGGATTTACTTCATTGGGCCCTCCTATCCACTGATGCTCAAAGCCTTGGATCCTTTTCTTAATCCAATGATTCCTTGTAATTTTTTTTGTTGGTTTTTTTTCAAGAATCAAATTCATGATTTTTCAGATCATCAATAATATTTTTCGTGTTCCTCATTCTTTCAGGAGCCAATATTTGTAAAATTCAGGATAAAATATGCACTGTTCAAGCATTCATTCAGAGAACAAAAAGTATTGCCACCACATATAATTAATTATAATTTTTTTTATTATTAAGAACTCGAAAAATATAATTACTTCTTTATTCTAAAAATCTACTATTTTATTCATGTCTGATGATGATGAGAAAAATATATTATAACTTTAATTGGGAATAAAACCATAATAGATATGCTAACTACTACTACTACTCTATATATCTCCTAAGGTAAATTTCTATAATAACACTATCACAGAGTTAAAGCTAAAATTAGAACTCAACAACCTGTGTTTTGAGAAGTGGATGTTCCTCTGATCTGTGGGGTGCTTGGGCCTTCAAGGATTAATTTCTGGCGCTTCAGCTCCCTTAAATCACGCCCTTGCTCTTCTTGTTCCTTAAGCAGTTTGTAAAGCATGCTACTTTGATTGTTCTGTTCTTCCTTTATTTGGTTCATAGCTTCTTGCAATTTGGAGATAGATGCCTCAAGGTGTTCCCAATATTCGAATTGAGGAAGTTCTGGGAGGACTTCCTGTGCTCTCCTCTTGATTGGATCATCCTGCAACTGTTGTCTGTCCATTGATATTCTAGTGATTGGCCTCTCAACTGAGATATACTCTGTTATTCCCATCTTCACTCCAGCATCTCTGCAGAGCATAGAAATTAAGCTGGGATAGGCCAATCTGGCATCCTTGGAATTCCTGTTTGCTATTTTGTATAGTTCACACGAGATCAGTTGATGGACTTCTACTTCTTTTCCCAACATGATGTAGTGAATCATCACTGCTCTTTTAATAGTAACTTCAGAACGGTTGCTGGTGGGCAATATAGAATGCCCAATGAAATCCAGCCAGCCTCTGGCTGCTGGTTTGAGATCTTCTCTTTTGAGTTGATTTGGGATGCCAGTTGTGCTAGTGGTCCACCTGGCTTCAGGGATGCATATATCCTCTAGAATCTTGTCCAAGCCTTTATTTACCCTCATCATTCTCCTATTAAAGGAGTCTGGGTCATCTTTCAGTTGCCTGTCTGTCTGCCATAGATTAGCATAGAACTCCTGAACCATGTTCCTTCCCACTTTCGTTTCAGGATTAGCTAGGATTTCCCAGTTCCTGTTTCGAATTTGTTCTTGGATCTCCGGATATTCATCTTCTTTCAGATCAAACTTGACTTCCGGGATCACTGATCTTAGACTCATTATTTTGTAGTAATGGTCTGAATGTTCTTTAGTTAAGAACTTCCCTTGATTCCAAAGTGGCTTTGGAATATTCTCTTTCTTGCCTCTTGGGTTGGGTTGTTTTCCTTTAGGGGCCATGATCAAAGTGAGTATGTTTTTGTGATCACGGATAAGCACACCAAACTTAGAGGTTTGCTTGTCCCCAAGTAACTAGATGAATAAAATAGGATAAAAAAAATTTAAGGAGTAATAAAATCTCCGAGTTTTAAGTGAAGCTCAGATTCTAATTTAGATGAGCGGGGTGATGAGCGGATAATTTATACGCTTTTTGGCATTGTTTTTAGTATGTTTTTAGTATGATCTAGTTAGTTTTTAGTATATTTTTATTAGTTTTTAGTTAAAATTCACTTTTCTGGACTTTACTATGATTTTGTGTGTTTTTCTGTGATTTCAGGTATTTTCTGGCTGAAATTGAGGGACCTGAGCAAAAATCTGATTCAGAGACTAAAAAGGACTGCAGATGCTGTTGGATTCTGACCTCCCTGCACTCGAAGTGGATTTTCTGGAGCTTCAGAAGCCCAGTTGGCGCACTCTCAACGGCGTTGAAAAGTAGACATCCTGGGCTTTCCAGCAATATATGATAGTCCATACTTTGCCCAAGATATGATGGCCCAAACCGGCGTTCAAAGTTACCATCAGAATTCCCAGTGTTAAACGCCGGAACTGGCACAAGGATGGGACTTAAACGCCCAAACTGGCACCAAAGCTGGCGTTTAACTCCAAGAAGAGTCTCTACACGAAAATGCTTCAATGCTCAGCCCAGGCACACACCAAGTGGGCCCGGAAGTGGATTTTTATGTCATTTACTCATCTCTGTAAACCCTAGGCTACTAGTTCTCTATAAGTAGGACCTTTTACTATTGTATTTTCATCTTTGGATCTTTGGAATCTCTTGATCACTTTAGATCTTTAGATCATGTTTAGAGGCTGGCCTCACGGCCATGCCTAGACCTTGTTCTTATGTATTTTCAACGGTGGTGTTTCTACACACCATAGATTAAGGTGTGGAGCTCTGCTGTACCTCGAGTATTAATGCAATTACTATTGTTCTTCTATTCAATTCCGCTTGTTCTTGTTCTAAGATATCACTTGTTCTTCAACTTGATGAATGTGATGATCCGTGACACTCATCATCATTCTCACCTATGAACGTGTGCCTGACAACCACCTCCATTCTACGTTAGATTGGGTGGATATCTCTGGGATTCTTTAACCGGAATCTTCGTGGTATAAGCTAGAACTGATGGCGGCATTCAAGAGAATCCGGAAGGGGTCTAAACCTTGTCTGTGGTATTCTGAGTAGGATTCAATGATCAAATGACTGTGACGAGCTTCAAACTCGCGATTGTGGGGCGTTAGTGACAGACGCAAAAGAATCACTGGATTTTATTCCAACATGATCGAGAACCGACAGCTGGATAGCCGTGCCGTAACAGGGTGCGTTGAACATTTCCACTGAGAGGATCGGAGGTAGCCACTGACAACGGTGAAACCCTTGCATACAGCTTGCCATGGAAAGGAGTAAGAAGGATTGGATGAAGACAGTAGGAAAGCAGAGAGACGGAAGGGACCAAGCATCTCCATACGCTTATCTGAAATTCCTACCAATGAATTACATAAGTATCTCTATCTTTGTCTTTATGTTTTATTCATCATTCATAATCATTTGAGTTTGCCTGACTAAGATTTACAAGGTGACCATAGCTTGCTTCATACCAACAATCTCTGTGGGATCGACCCTTACTCGCGTAAGGTTTATTACTTGGACGACCCAGTACACTTGCTGGTTAGTTGTGCGAAGTTGTAGTGATCACAATTTCGTCCACCAAGTTTTTGGCGCCGTTGCCGGGGATTGTTCGAGTTTTCGGCAAGCTTTTGGTCCGGTAAAATCAGTGCCAAATTTCTGATCCGGCAATAGCACCAAGTTTTTGGCGCCGTTTCCGGGGATTGTTGAGTTTGGACAACTGACAGTTCATCTTGTCGCTTAGATTAGGTATTTTTCTTCAGAGTTCTTAAGAATGAATTCTAGTGTTTCAGGGTGATGTTTTTATCATCACCAAAGCTGATTGATTTTCATCAATTTAGCTCTTGAATGCAATGTCCTGCTGAAGCTTGTTCAGCCATGTCTAATTTCTTTAGACTGAAGCTTTAGACTAACATTGCATGATTCCTGGAATTCTCATTAAGAATTTTGATATCTTTTTTTTTCTTTCCACTTAATTTTCGAAAAATCAAAAAAATTTACAAAATCATAAAAACCAAAAATATTTTATGTTTCCTATTGAGACTCTAGTCTCATGTTAAGTTTGGTGTCAATTGCATGTTTCTGTTCTTCTTACATTCATGCATGTGTCTTCATTAATCTTCAAGTTGTTCTTGATGATTTCATTGCTCTGATCTTTGAATTTTATTGACTTGAGTGTTTATGTGTCTCATATGCATTCTCATTTTGTTAGTGTCAGTAGTATACAAACTGCTAAGTTTGGTGTCTTGCATGCATTGTTATTTGATTTTAGTTGCATTTTGATTATTTCTTATTATTAAAAATTCAAAAATATTTTTAATTTGTGTCTTTTCAAGTCAATAATACAGAGGATTGAAGATTCAGAACATACAGTAGAGGAACTACACAGAAAAAGCTGGGCGTTCAAAATGCCCAGTGAAGAAGACAGACTGGCGTTTAAACGCCAGCCAGGGTGCCTGGCTGGGTGTTTAACGCCCAAAAGGGTAGAGTTTTGGGCGTTAAACGCCAGAATGTGCATCATTCTGGGCGTTTAACGCCAGGATGGCCTAAGAGGGAAGAATTTTTTTCAAGTTTTCACAGTTTTTCAAAATCAAATCTTTTTCAAATCATATCTTTTCAATCAAATCTTTTTCAAAATCAATTTCTTTCCATCTTCAAAGATACTTGCTATCAATTAAATGATTTGATTCAACATTTCAAGTATGTTGCCTTTTCTGTTGAGAAAGGTTTAATGTTTGAATCATATCTTTTCTTGTTAGCCAAGTTATTAATTTTTAAAATCAAATCTTTTTAAAAATGTTTTTCAAATCATATCTTCTCAATCACATCTTTTTAAAACCAATCATATCTTCCTAATCACATCTTTTTCAAAATAGTTTTCAATCAAATCTTATTGATTTCTAATTTCAAAATCTTTTTCAAAAATCACTTGATTTCTTTTCCACTCTTGGTTTTTGAAAATCAATTAGTGTTTTTCAAAATGTTTTCAAAATCTTTTACTTAATTTTCGAAAATTACTTCCCCTCTTCTCACATCCTTCTATTTATGGACTAACACTATTCCTTAATGCACAATTCGAACTCCATCTTTCTTGATAAATTCGAATTTTCTACCTCTGTCTTCCATTTTT
Source organism: Arachis hypogaea (assembly GCF_003086295.3). Lineage (NCBI taxonomy): Eukaryota > Viridiplantae > Streptophyta > Magnoliopsida > Fabales > Fabaceae > Arachis > Arachis hypogaea. Next base: position 37,182,744 of record NC_092041.1, read on the forward strand.
CTTTTCCTCTGACACCTCAAGGAATCTCTATACTGTGACATAGAGGATTTCGTATTTCCTTGTTTTCTTCTCTTTCATATGAGCAGGAGCAAAGACAAGAGCATTCTTGTTGAGGCTGATCCTGAACCTAAAAGGACCTTGAAGCAAAAGCTAAGAGAAGCTAAGGCACAATTCTCTGTAGAGGACCTAACATAAATCTTCAAAGAAGAAGATCCCATGGCAGCCGAAAACAACAACAATGCCAACAATGCAAGGAAGGTGCTAGGTGACTTTACTGCACCTACTCCCGACCTCTATGGGAGAAGCATCTCTATCCCTGCCATTGGAGCAAACAACTTTGAGCTTAAGCCTCAATTAGTTTCTCTAATGCAATAGAATTGCAAGTTTCATGGACTTCCATTGGAAGATCCTCATCAGTTTTTAGCTGAATTCTTGCAAATCTGTGACACTGTCAAGACTAATGGGGTTGACCCTGAGGTCTACAGACTTATGCTATTCCCTTTTGCTGTAAGAGACAAAGCTAGAATATGGTTGGACTCACAACCTAAAGAAAGCCTGAACTCTTGGGAAAAGCTGGTCAATGCCTTCTTGGCAAAGTTCTTTCCACCTCAAAAATTGAGTAAGCTTAGAGTGGAAGTCCAAACCTTCAGACAGAAGGAAGGAGAATCCCTCTATGAAGCTTGGGAAAGACACAAACAATTAATCAGAAAGTGTCCCTCTGATATGCTTTCTGAATGGAGCATCATAGGTATTTTCTATGATGGTCTGTCTGAACTGTCCAAGATGTCTTTGGATAGCTCTGCTGGAGGATCTCTTCATCTGAAGAAGACGCCTACAGAAGCTCAAGAACTAATTGAAATGGTTGCAAATAACCAATTCATGTACACTTCTGAAAGGAATCCTGTGAACAATGGGACTAATCAGAAGAAAGGAGTACTTGAGATTGATACTCTGAATGCCATATTGGCTCAGAACAAAATATTGACTCAGCAAGTCAATATGATTTCTCAAAGTCTGTCTGGAATGCAAAATGCACCAAGCAGTACTAAGGAGGCTTCATCTGAAGAAGAAGCTTATGATCCTGAGAACCCTTTAATGGAAGAGGTGAATTACATGGGAGAACCCTATGGAAACACCTATAATCCTTCATGGAGAAATCATCCAAATCTCTCATGGAAGGATCAACAGAAACCTCAACAAGGTTTCAACAACAATAATGGTGGAAGAAACAGGTTTAGCAATGGCAAGCCTTTTCCATCATCTTCTCAGCAACAGACAGAGAGTTCTAAGCAGAACACCTCTGACTTAGCAACCATGGTCTCTGATCTAATCAAAACCACTCAAAGTTTCATGACTGAAACAAGGTCCTCCATTAGAAATTTGGAGGCACAAGTGGGACAGCTGAGTAAGAAAATTACTGAACTCCCTCCTAGTACTCTTCCAAGCAATACAGAAGAAAATCCAAAAGGAGAGTGCAAAGCCATCAACATGGCCGAATTAGGAGAGGAGGAAGAGGCAGTGAACGCCACTGAGGAAGACCTCAATGGACGTCCACTGACCTCCAATGAGTTCCCCAATGAGGAACCCTGGGAATCTGAGGCTCAAAATGAGACCATAGAGATTCCATTGGACTTACTTCTGCCATTCATGAGCTCTGATGAGTATTCTTCCTCTGAAGAGGATGAGTATGTCACTGAAGAGCAAGTTGCTAAATACCTTGGAGCAATCATGGAGCTAAATGACAAGTTATTTGGCAATGAGACTTGGGAGGATGAACCCCCTTTGCTCACCAAAGAACTGGATGACTTGTCTAGGCAGAAATTACCTCAAAAGAGACAAGATCCTGGGAAGTTTTCAATACCTTGTACCATAGGCACCATGACCTTTAAGAAGGCCTTGTGTGACCTAGGGTCAAGTGTAAACCTCATGCCTCTCTCTGTAATGGAGAAGCTAGGGATTTTTGAGGTGCAAGCTGCAAAAATCTCACTAGAGATGGCAGACAACTCAAGAAAACAAGCTTATGGACTTGTAGAGGATGTTCTGGTAAAAGTTGAAGACCATTACATCCCTGCTGATTTCATAGTCCTAGAGACTGGGAAGTGCATGGATGAATCCATCATCCTTGGCAGACCCTTCCTAGCCACAGCAAAGGCTGTGATTGATGTTGACAGAGGAGAATTGATCATTCAAGTGAATGAAGAATCCCTTGTGTTTGAGGCTCAAGGATATCCCTCTGTCATCATGGAGAGGAAGCATGAAGAGCTTCTCTCAAAACAGAGCCAAACAGAGCCCCCACAGTCAAACTCTAAGTTTGGTGTTGGGAGGCCACAACCAACTTCTAAGTTTGGTGTTGAACCCCCACATTCAAACTCTAAGTTTGGTGTTGGGAGGTTTCAACATTGCTCTGAGCATCTGTGAGGCTCTATGAGAGCCCTCTGTCAAGCTACTGACATTAAAGAAGCGCTTGTTGGGAGGCAACCCAATGTTATATTTTATCTATTTTCCTTTGTTATTTTATGTTTTCTGTAGGTTGATGATCATGAGAAGTCACAAAATCAATTGAAAAAGCAAAAACAGAAAGAAAAATAGAAAGAAAAATAGCACACCCTGGAGGAAGATCTTGCTGGTGTTTAAACGCCAGTAAGGCTAGCAGATGGGCATTTAACGCCCAGTCTGGCACCATTCTGGGCGTTTAACGCCAGAAAGGGGCACCAGACTGGCGTTAAACGCCAGTAAAAGGGCAAGAACTTGGCGTTAAACGCCAGAAAGGGGCACCAGCCCGGCGTTTAACGCTAGAATTGGCACAAAAAGCATTTTTGCTCGCCACTTGGTGCAGGGATGACTTTTCCTTGACACCTCAGGATCTGTGGACCCCACAGGATCCCCACCTACCCCACCACTCTCTCTCTTCTTCCTCACCCATTCACCAATCACCTCAACACCTCTTCCCCAAAAACCCCTCACCTATCAAATCCCATCTTTCTCTTCACCACTCACATCCATCCTTCATAAAATCCCACCTACCTCACCATTCAAATTCAAAACACTTTCCCTCCCAAACCCACCCTCCCATAGCCGAACCATAACCCTCCCCCCACCCCTATATAAACCCATCTTCACTCCCTCATTTTCACACAACCTAAACACTCTTTCTCTCCCTTTGGCCGAACCACAAGGCCATTTAAATCTCCTCTATTTCTTTTTCTTCTACTCTCTTCTTTCTTCTTTTGCTCGAGGACGAGCAAACCTTTTAAGTTTGGTGTGGTAAAAGCATTGCTTTTTGTTTTTCCATAACCATTTATGGCATCCAAGGCCGGAGAAACCTCTAGAAAGAGGAAAGGGAAGGCAAAAGCTTCCACCTCTGAGTCATGGGAAATGGAGAGATTCATCTCAAGGGTGCATCAAGACCACTTCTATGAAGTTGTGGCCTTGAAGAAGGTGACCCCCGAGGTCCCTTTCAAACTCAAAAAGGGTCAACTTTGATCAAAGGTTGGACCAAGTCCTCACAGTCATTTGTGAAGAGGGCGCTCAATGGAAGAGAGAGGGAAGCCGATTCAACTAAGAAGGCATGACCTCAAGCCCATTACTAAGAAGAGGATGGAGCAAACAAGAGACCCCGCTCATCATCAAATCCCTGAGATGCCTCAAGGGATGCACTTTCCTCCACAAAACTATTGGGAGCAACTAAACACCTCCCTAGGATAATTGAGTTCCAACATGGGACAACTAAGGGTGGAGCACCAAGAACATTCCATTCTCCTCCATGAAATTAGAGAAGATCAAAGAATCATGAGAGAGGAGCAACAAAGACAAGGAAGAGACATTGAGGAGCTCAAGCACTCCATAGGATCTTCAAGAGGAAGAACAAGCCGCCATCACTAAGGTGGACCCGTTCTTTAATTTCCTTGTTCTTTATTTTCCTGTTTTTCGAATTTTAGTGCTTATGTTTATCTATGTTTGTGTCTTGTGATCATTAGTGTCTTAGTGTCTATGCCTTAAAGTATGAATGTCCTATGAATCCATCACCTCTCTTAAATGAAAAATGTTCTTAATTGAAAAAGAGAAGAATTGCATGAATTTTGAATTTTATAACAGTTTAATTATTTTGATGTGGCGGCAATATTTTTGTTTTCTGAATGTATGCTTAAACAGTGCATATGTCTTTTGAATTTGTGGTTCATGAATGTTGGCTCTTGAAAGAATGATGAAAAAGGAGAAATGTTACTGATGATCTGAAAAATCATAAAAATGATTCTTGAAGCAAGAAAAAGCAGTGAATACAAAAAAAAAGAAAAAAAAGGAGAAAAACGAAAAAAAAGAAAGAAATAAAGTTGTGATCCAAGGCAAAAAGAGTGTGCTTAAGAACCCTGGACACCTCTAATTGGGGACTCTAGCAAAGCTGAGTCACAATCTGAAAAGGTTCACCCAATTATGTGTCTGTGGCATGTATGTATCCGGTGGTAATACTGGAAGACAGAGTGCTTTGGGCCACGGCCAAGACTCAATAAGTTGCTGTGTTCAAGAATCATCATACATAACTAGGAGAATCAATAACACTATCTGGATTCTGAGTTCCTAAAGAAGCCAATCATTCTGAATTTCAAAGGATAGAGTGAGATGCCAAAACTGTTCAGAGGCAAAAAGCTAAAAGCCCCGCTCATCTAATTAATACTGATCTTCATAGATGTTTTTGGAATTCATTGCATATTCTCTTCTTTTTATCTTATTTGATTTTCAGTTGCTTGAGGACAAGCAACAATTTAAGTTTGGTGTTGTGATGAGCGGATAATTTATACGCTTTTTGGCATTGTTTTTAGTATGTTTTTAGTATGATCTAGTTAGTTTTTAGTATATTTTTTTAGTTTTTAGTTAAAATTCAATTTTCTGGACTTTACTATGAGTTTGTGTGTTTTTCTGTGATTTCAGGTATTTTCTGGCTGAAATTGAGGGACCTGAGCAAAAATCTGATTCAGAGACTAAAAAGGACTGCAGATGCTGTTGGATTCTGACCTCCCTGCAGTCGAAGTGGATTTTCTGAAGCTACAGAAGCCCAATTGGCGCGCTCTTAACGGCGTTGGAAAGTAGACATCCTGGGCTTTCCAGAAATATATGATAGTTCATACTTTGCCCAAGATTTGATGGCCCAAACCGGCGTTCAAAGTTACCATAAGAATTCCCAGCGTTAAACGCCGGAACTGGCACAAGGATGGGAGTTAAACGCCCAAACTGGCACCAAAGCTGGCGTTTAACTCCAAGAAGAGTCTCTACACGAAAATGCTTCAATGCTCAGCCCACGCACACACCAAGTGGGCCCGGAAGTGGATTTTTATGTCATTTACTCATCTCTGTAAACCCTAGGCTACTAGTTCTCTATAAGTAGGACCTTTTACTATTGTATTTTCATCTTTGGATCTTTGGAATCTCTTGATCACTTTAGATCTTTTGATCACATTTAGAGGCTGGCCTCACGGCCATGCCTAGACCTTGTTCTTATGTATTTTCAACGGTGGAGTTTCTACACACCATAGATTAAGGTGTGGAGCTCTGCTGTACCTCGAGTATTAATGCAATTACTATTGTTTTTCTATTCAATTCCGCTTGTTCTTGTTCTAAGATATCACTTGTTCTTCAACTTGATGAATGTGATGATCCATGACACTCATCATCATTCTCACCTATGAACGTGTGCCTGACAACCACCTCCGTTCTACCTTAGATTGGGTGGATATCTCTTGGATTCTTTAACCGGAATCTTCATGGTATAAGCTAGAACTGATGGCGGCATTCAAGAGAATCCGGAAGGTCTAAACCTTGTCTGTGGTATTCTGAGTAGGATTCAATGATCAAATGACTGTGACGAGCTTCAAACTCGCGATTGTGGGGCGTTAGTGACAAACGCAAAAGAATCACTGGATTTTATTCCGACATGATCGAGAACCGACAGCTGGATAGCCGTGCCGTGACAGGGTGCGTTGAACATTTCCACTGAGAGGATGGGAGGTAGCCACTGACAACGGTGAAACCCTTGCATACAGCTTGCCATGGAAAGGAGTAAGAAGGATTGGATGAAGACAGTAGGAAAGCAGAGAGACGGAAGGGACCAAGCATCTCCATACGCTTATCTGAAATTCCTACCAATGAATTACATAAGTATCTCTATCTTTGTCTTTATGTTTTATTCATCATTCATAATCATTTGAGTTTGCCTGACTAAGATTTACAAGGTGACCATAGCTTGCTTCATACCAACAATCTCTGTGGGATCGACCCTTACTTGCGTAAGGTTTATTACTTGGACGACCCAGTACACTTGCTGGTTAGTTGTGCGAAGTTGTAGTGATCACAATTTCGTCCACCACGGGGCTAGTAGCTTTTTGTTTCTAAACAGTTTTGGCATCTCCCTTTATCCTTTGAAATTCAGAATGATTGGCATCCATAGGAACTCAGAATTCAGATAGTATTATTGATTCTCCTAGTGTAGTATATTGATTCTTGAACACAGTTACTTTATGAGTCTTGGCCGTGGCCCTAAGCACTTTGTTTTCCAATATTACCACCGGATACATAAATGCCACAGACACATGACTGGGTGAACCTTTTCAGATTGTGACTCAGCTTTGCTAAATTCCCCAGTTAGAGGTGTCCAGAGCTCTTAAGCACACTCTTTTTGCTTTGGATCACGACTTTAACCACTCAGTCTCAAGCTTTTTACTTGGACCTGCATGCCACAAGCACATGGTTAGGGACAGCTTGATTTAGCCGCTTAGGCCTGGATTTACTTCATTGGGCCCTCCTATCCACTGATGCTCAAAGCCTTGGATCCTTTTCTTAATCCAATGATTCCTTGTAATTTTTTTTGTTGGTTTTTTTTCAAGAATCAAATTCATGATTTTTCAGATCATCAATAATATTTTTCGTGTTCCTCATTCTTTCAGGAGCCAATATTTGTAAAATTCAGGATAAAATATGCACTGTTCAAGCATTCATTCAGAGAACAAAAAGTATTGCCACCACATATAATTAATTATAATTTTTTTTATTATTAAGAACTCGAAAAATATAATTACTTCTTTATTCTAAAAATCTACTATTTTATTCATGTCTGATGATGATGAGAAAAATATATTATAACTTTAATTGGGAATAAAACCATAATAGATATGCTAACTACTACTACTACTCTATATATCTCCTAAGGTAAATTTCTATAATAACACTATCACAGAGTTAAAGCTAAAATTAGAACTCAACAACCTGTGTTTTGAGAAGTGGATGTTCCTCTGATCTGTGGGGTGCTTGGGCCTTCAAGGATTAATTTCTGGCGCTTCAGCTCCCTTAAATCACGCCCTTGCTCTTCTTGTTCCTTAAGCAGTTTGTAAAGCATGCTACTTTGATTGTTCTGTTCTTCCTTTATTTGGTTCATAGCTTCTTGCAATTTGGAGATAGATGCCTCAAGGTGTTCCCAATATTCGAATTGAGGAAGTTCTGGGAGGACTTCCTGTGCTCTCCTCTTGATTGGATCATCCTGCAACTGTTGTCTGTCCATTGATATTCTAGTGATTGGCCTCTCAACTGAGATATACTCTGTTATTCCCATCTTCACTCCAGCATCTCTGCAGAGCATAGAAATTAAGCTGGGATAGGCCAATCTGGCATCCTTGGAATTCCTGTTTGCTATTTTGTATAGTTCACACGAGATCAGTTGATGGACTTCTACTTCTTTTCCCAACATGATGTAGTGAATCATCACTGCTCTTTTAATAGTAACTTCAGAACGGTTGCTGGTGGGCAATATAGAATGCCCAATGAAATCCAGCCAGCCTCTGGCTGCTGGTTTGAGATCTTCTCTTTTGAGTTGATTTGGGATGCCAGTTGTGCTAGTGGTCCACCTGGCTTCAGGGATGCATATATCCTCTAGAATCTTGTCCAAGCCTTTATTTACCCTCATCATTCTCCTATTAAAGGAGTCTGGGTCATCTTTCAGTTGCCTGTCTGTCTGCCATAGATTAGCATAGAACTCCTGAACCATGTTCCTTCCCACTTTCGTTTCAGGATTAGCTAGGATTTCCCAGTTCCTGTTTCGAATTTGTTCTTGGATCTCCGGATATTCATCTTCTTTCAGATCAAACTTGACTTCCGGGATCACTGATCTTAGACTCATTATTTTGTAGTAATGGTCTGAATGTTCTTTAGTTAAGAACTTCCCTTGATTCCAAAGTGGCTTTGGAATATTCTCTTTCTTGCCTCTTGGGTTGGGTTGTTTTCCTTTAGGGGCCATGATCAAAGTGAGTATGTTTTTGTGATCACGGATAAGCACACCAAACTTAGAGGTTTGCTTGTCCTCAAGCAAAAGAAAAGAGAGAAAAGGGATAGGAGGAGAGCAAGTTTCGAATGGTGGATGATGAGAGGGGCGCCGAAAGTGGATATAAAGGGAGGGGGGTGGGTTTTCGAAAATAAAAAAGAGATATAAGATAAAAGATATGATTTATAAAAGATAAATATGACAAGAAAAGGATATAATTTAAAAAGATATGAATAAATTTGAAATTTATAATTTGAAAAAGATTTTAAAAGATAATTAAGTTTGAAATTGGAAAAAGAGTTGGATTGGATTGGAAAAAGGTTTATGTTTATGTATGAAGCTACATTTGATATTTTTGAAAAAGGGATTTTAGAAATTAGGGTTTTTAGAAATTAGGATTAAAAATTTTGGAATTGAAGGATGATATTTTGAAAACATGTTTATGCAAGAAATCATGAATTGAAACATAAAAATTAGAAAATTTGTTAAGAAAAACGAATTTTACCTCTTCCCCACCATTCTGGCGTTAAACGCCCAACTGCTGCATGTTTTGGGCGTTTAACGCCCAATTGTTGCTTCTCCTGGGCGTTCAATGCCCAGCTGTTGCTTCTTTCTGGCGTTGAACGCCAGGAAGTCCTTTGTTACTGGGCGTTTTTCTAAACGCCCAGGATGCTGAAATTCTGGCGTTAAACGCCCAGAAGGAGCTTCTTTCTGGCGTTCAACGCCCAGAAAATGCTCCTTTCTGGCGTTCAACGCCCAGAAGATGCTCCTTTCTGGAGTTTAACGCCCAAATGGCTATCCTTACTGGCGTTGAACGCCCAGTGGATGCTTCTTTTGGGCGTTCAACGCCCAAAACGTTTCTTACTGGCCTTTTTCACGCCAGTGAGCTCCCAAATTCCCTGTAACTCTGTGAATTCAAGCAATTGCTATTTTACCTTGAAGATACTTTGACATATACCTGTAAAAATCAATTAATTAGCAAAAACAAATAAAATGAAATTTTGTGAATGGCTGGGTTGCCTCCCAGCAAGCGCTTCTTTAATGTCGTTAGCTGGACTATTACTGAGCTTTTAATCAAGTCTCAGTTTTGAGCATTCTTGCTCAAAATTGCTTTCAAGATAATGTTTAACTCTCTGTCCATTAACAATGAACTTTTTGTTAGATTCATTATCCTGAAGCTCTACGTATCCATATGGTGATACACTTGTAATCACATATGGACCTCTCCACCGGGATTTTAATTTCCCGGGGAATAATTTGAGCCTAGAATTAAATAGCAGAACTTTCTGCCCCGGCTCAAAGACTCTGGATGACAATTTCTTATCATGCCATCTTTTCGCTTTCTCTTTGTAAATTTTTGCATTCTCGAAAGCATTGAGTCTAAATTCCTCTAGCTCATTTAACTGGAGCAATCGTTTTTCTCCAGCTAACTTGGCATCAAGGTTTAGGAATCTGGTTGCCCAGTAGGCCTTGTGTTCCAGTTCCACTGGCAAGTGACATGCCTTTCCATACACAAGCTGGTATGGAGAGGTCCCTATAGGGGTCTTGAATGCTGTTCTGTATGCCCACAGAGCATCATCCAAGCTTCTTGCCCAATCCCTTCTACGGTTAATTACAGTCCATTCCAGGATTCTTTTGAGTTCTCTATTTGAGACTTCATCTTGCCCATTAGTTTGTGGGTGATATGGAGTAGCTACCCTGTGCTAACTCCATAACGAACCAAAGCAGAGTAAAGCTGTTTATTGCAGAAATGAGTGCCTCCATCACTGATTAATACTCTAGGGGTACCAAATCTGTTGAAGATGTGTTTCTGGAGGAATTTTAACACTGTTTTAGTGTCATTAGTGGGTGTTGCAATAGCCTCCACCCATTTGGATACATAATCCACTGCCACCAGAATATAAGTGTTTGAGTATGATGGTGGGAAAGGTCCCATGAAGTCAATACCCCATACATCAAACAACTCAATTTCCAAGATCCCTTGTTGAGGCATGGCATAACTGTGAGGCAGATTGCCATATCTTTGGCAACTGTCACAATTAAGTACAAACACTCGGGAATCTTTATAGAGAGTAGGATCTTCTGTGGCTGTTCGCTCACTTCCAAAATGTCCTCCATACTGTGATCCATGGCAGTGCCATAGGATCTTCTGTGCTTCTTCCTTAGGCACACATCTATGGATTACTCCGTCTGCACATCTCTTGAAGAGATATGGTTCATCCCAAAGATAGTACTTTGCATCTGTGATCAATTTCTTTGATTGCTGCCTACTGTACTCTTTGGGTATGAACCTCACTGCTGTAACATCCCGCATTTTTGAAAATCTAATTATGAATAAATTGTGATTTTATTTTATTAAGTTTAAACTTTATAATTTTAGAAATTATTTTATTAGAAATAATTAAATAGATTCGGAGATACTTTCATTTTAAATCAATTAAGATTCTTAAGTAATTTTATATAATGGAATATTTTGTATAATTTTAGTAATTGAAAAATAAGAAAGAATTGTATAATTTAATTCAAGTAACTTTTATTCTGAAAAGGCTACGATTTATTTTATTAATTTGATATCTTATTTTATAAATTAATCAATTAAGAGTAATTAATTTAGTTTTATTAATTAATATTTTTGTGTAAATTCTTATAATTGGTTATTTTATATAATTTCAAATTAGAATTCAGTAATGAAAGTGTTATATAATTAAATTTAAGAAACTTCTATTATGAATGAATTATGGTTTATTTTATTAGTTTGAGCTTTTAGAGATTAATTTATTAGAAATGATTAAATAGATTTTTATAAATACTTAAAGTTTAAGTAATTTTATTATAATTAGATATTTTGTAAATAGAAATTAAAGTTTCGGTGATAGAAAAATAATAAAAAGTTATATCATTTAATTTGAATAATTCGTATTGAGTTTAAACTATATTTTATAAAATGTGATTAGTATGCTTGTTTTATAATTTAAATTAGAAATAACTATTTGAGCTCGTTAATAGATTGATAGATAAAATCTTATGCGTTTTGAAAGTAATCTTGATAGTATTATATTTGAATCTTAAATTGTTATTCTATCTCAAGTACTTTATAAAATTTATGTTACTTGTATATATATATATTTTTCCTAGTTTTATGTTTCTTACTTTATACGTACCGTTATTATCTAACACGTATACTCACTGACCAATCACGTACCGACACACGTACTTCACACTCGTTTATGAGTTATTGGGCCACGCTTATTGTTTCCTCACCACTCATTCACGGTTAAACTCCTACCACATATACGCAATACATATCACAGAAGAAAAAAAAAGGGGGAACAGAAAAGAAGCAAAGGGGAAACGAGAAACTGAGGAAAGGGAGAAGAGGGATCAGGGAAGCACCACGAAGAATAGAGAGACGTGCGCGATCGAGGGAGAAGGTAGCGTTGCCACGGTGCCTCGTCATTGTCGCTGAAGCTCTCCTTGCCACTATCAACGCCATTTAGGGCAGAGGAGAAGAGGAAGAATGACAGAGAAAAGAGATTGGAGCTGCTACAGGAACGGCGGTTCCTGCTTCTAACCTCTGCTCTTTTGATTTCTGGAGCTACCGTGGGTGGAGCTTGTCATCAAAGGAAGCAAGCTGCCGCCACCAACTCTTAATTAAGCCAGTATCCTCCTCTTTGTTCTGATTCCAATTTTCCCATTTTTTAAACCGTAACATTCTCACCCTTACTCTGATTATACTTTGTTTCTCTTCCATGTGCTTGTTTTAATCATGGTTGCCTATATCTTTGTTGCTCAGCCCCTTTTTGGCTCCTATTTCCTGCTACAATTAGGTCGAGTATTAAAGCTGGTACTGCCAAGGGACGGTTGGAGCTGTTACTGATTCTGAATTTGCTATCTGGGTACTGGTCTTATCTTCTCCTTAGGGTTGATCTATTTACATGTTTTGTTTTGTCACTGCCGTGGTTGCCATGTTCTGGTTTTAATTCTATCTTAGTTCTTGCTTTGTCTTAAATCCCTAGAGCTGAAATTGCTTTTGATTCCTATCCAATTTGAATCCTCTATTTTACTGCAACCATTGTCAGTACTGCGAAGACTAATGTTGTTGCTGTTCCGGTTGCGGTTGCGTGAGAATTACCGCTGCTGCCCTGAAACTAAAAGAGAAGAGAGTTGTGACGTTAAAGTATGCGATTGCGACATCGAGGTAGGGGGTTTAAAACGATTTTAATTTAAGAATGCCTACAAGGTTTATTGAATAATTTCAAATAGATTTAATACCTGTGAGTAATTGATTGACTATGTGAATATTGAATTGTGGCTGAAATTGTAATTGGAATGGTTGGGATTGTGATTTGGAATTGTTGATTAGTGATATTGATTGATTGTGTGGACTGGGAATTGTTTGATGACTAATTGTTGAGAATTCCTGAATTTTAATGGGTTATGTTGGATTTGTTGCCATTGAGTTGTTATTTGGTATATTGTAATGTTAAGGAACTTGGTTGGTGGTTGGTTTGGAATTGGTTTTGAGGGGTTTTGAAGGGTTGGATTTTGAATACTAAATAGATTGCTGAAAATCTGATTTTTGAAATTAAAAAGTGACTTTGGAAGTGAATCAGTTATTCAACGATAATCGAAATGGTATAAGAGTAAAGGCTGAGTAAAGTATAATAAAAGTTGTTGTTGAGACTCAATTTTGAGAAGTTTGAATTAATTATAGAACTTGTTATGACTTTTCAAAGTTAAAATGTAAAACTTGATTTTCTGCATTATTTTTAAAGGAAGCCGGAAACTTTGAAAAACTATTAACTATTTCTGCGATTATCAGAATTGCGTGGGACCAAGTCCAGATTGAGCTTGCGAATATAGGGAACTGGACTGATAAATTTGAGACTTTTTCACTAAGTTTATGGTTTATGGTGAATTTTTGAATTATGGATGTCAAATCTGGTTTTTTCTGCTGAGCGTTTAACACAGCAACAACTTGTTTCCTCTATTAGAAATTCTCGAGTTTGCATTTTGAAATGGAACCAATTTTAAATGAAACTTTGGTTTTAACACTTTAATTTTATAAAAATTTAGAATTGTTAGAGTTGTGGTTTTAAAGATTTGGATTTTCAAAGAAAGATGTATTATGCAGTAAAAGTCAGGCTTTGTTTTCTAAGTCAGTAACTTTGAGGCTTTATAATTTTTGAATCTGGAATGATATTGAGGTGCAACCAATTGGGAGTGAAAACTAAGTATGTTTAGCATATGTGACTTAAATTTCAGGGCTATCCATGTTTTAATGAGTAAGTTATGGGACTTGGAAGAAGATAAGTTCATTAACTTTTAAAACAGAATTCTGCAGAAAATTAGTCAGCTTCTAGGTTATATAACTTCTTCATTAAAAATGATATTGACCTGAAACCAAAAGAAACTTGGATGAGTGAAGTTGAACTGTATTAATTTTCAAAGTCATTGGATTTAACTTGGATTTTATATTGAATTTTGAATGTCACATGCTGCTGCTGTTTTTCTGGTTTTACGCACTACAGAGCAGTCTCGGTTTTTCCTTTATTCCTAAGGCTAGAGAAACCAGAAAATTATGATCTTTGGTTTGTTAGAAAGCTTATCTCAAGAGGAACGCCTGGACATAAAGTTTGCACAATTTCGAGTTCATTTGCTATATTAAAAACAGAAAAGAAGATAAGGTGTTGAGAATGCTTGAGTGAGAGTTATGAGTTCATAAAATTAAAGATGAACCTTAGCGTTATATGGCTGACTCAATGTTGGAATTTGCTTGTTTCTGAATTCAATTGATATTGGAAAGGTTGAAAAGTGTTTGGTAAATTGTTTGGTTGGGACCCGTAAGGGTGGCTAAGTCCTATTTTTAAAGGAGATTATGCCCGAATTTTTATAAAAGTATAAGGACTTAATCAAAATAAATATTTAAGGCTTATTTAATGATAATAACTTCAATGATTCTTTTGAGAAAAGATTATTTGGTTTAAGAGATTGTTGGCAAGGGCGTGGGTCTAATCCCGCTTGCGTATTTGCAATTATGAAAGAAGAAGGAAAGAGTAAAGTACTTATTGTATGGTTATCTGTTGCTTGAAGCAACCCAAGAGATAGTTATATATATATTAGTTGTTTGATGCAACCCAGAGCTATATTTGATATATATTAGTTGCTTAATGCAACCCAGAGCTTCTGTACGGAAACTAGGATACCTATAGTAATTTTCCATTCACAAGAGCTTCTGTAGGGAAACTAGGATACCTATAGCAATTTTCCGTTCCCAAGAGTATATTTCCTGCGAGTAGAAAGTAGAGGCTGTCTCAATAGAGCTGCTAATAATTATATGCGCATTTATTTGAATGGAAAATCGTATCCGGGAAATCGGGAACTCGTGACCGGATAAATGTCGGGAATGCAGGTGCTAACCGACACATGAGCTCATGGCCTGTACTAGGACTAGACATTCATCATATGCATCTATGTGACATTGTTTGGGTGTGTATATTATAATTGGTTTGCCTAAATGAATAATCCTGTTTAACTGCTAATTGCTATACTTGATATAATTGCTCTTGATTGTGTTTGAACCTCATTACCTGTGTTTGTAACTGATTGTTTGGATTGTAGTGATTGGATGTTGATTGAGTTGTTTGGGCCTGAGGCCGTGAGTGGTACTTTTGAGGTATAGTTTTGTATAAAGTATCTGACTGGTTCAGCATAGACTTAATGAACCTATGCTTGGAGCAGGATGATCATTTATACCGCGTAGGTAACTTCTTTTATGTTAAGGTCTAGTAAAGTATGAAAAATCAAACTGGTTCAGCATAGACTTAATGAACCTATGCTTGGAACAGGTTGGTCATTCATACAGTCTAGGAAACTTTTACGAGTTTTATAAAGAAAATGTGGGTCTAGGATTTTAAATAATTAACTAATGCTTTTAAAAGAGGTTAATTTTCTTTTAGATGTCTCTGGATGAAATTAACTATTTGCGCTTTATTTTTTACTTTCACGGCATTCTCTACCTCTATTGAGAACATGTGGTTTGGTTCCCACCCCCAAATTTCCACCCTTTCAGTGACACAGGTTTGAAGACGCAATTTGAAACTGCGAGCGATTAGTAGGTTTTCTTTATGGTTTTAATTGGTCTGGTAGAGTCCCCTCGCTGATTGTCCCTTGAGATTTTATTTCATATAGAGGGGTAGGTTTGGTATATTGTATTTGAGTTTTATTTGGTTTCTTTTGTACAAGAATTATTATCAATAATATTTATGTGACTATTATTATTTGTAAATGTTTGAATTATGACTTTAATGAATAAAAAAAAAACAAAATTTTCTGGAATTTTCTTAAAACTAAGACGCGAACTCGATACAAAGGCTCGATAATTAAGTAGTTAATACTAGAGAAGGTTACGTAATGTTCTTTCTAGTAGAAATACCCTGACTTAAGCAAGGTATTTTGCTGGAAGGGATGTTACAACTGCCTTGTAGTTTGCAATATCTGCAAACCATGGCACTTCCTGAATGGCAAAGAGTTGCTCATCCGGAAAGGTTTCAGAGATCTCAGTAAGAGGGAGGGACGCCCCTTCTACTGGTTCTATTCGGGACAGGTGATCTGCTACCTGATTCTCTGTCCTTTTTCTGTCTCTTATTTCTATATCAAACTCTTGTAGAAGCAACACCCATCTTATAAGTCTGGGTTTTGAATCCTGCTTTGTGAGTAGATATTTAAGAGCAGCATGATCAGTGTACACAATCACTTTTGATCCTACTAAATAGGATCTGAATTTGTCAATGGCGTAAACCACTGCAAGTAGCTCTTTTTCTGTGGTTGTGTAGTTCTTCTGTGCGTCATTTAGAACACGATTGGCATAGTAAATGACGTGCAGAAGCTTGTCATGCCTTTGTCCCAACACTGCACCAATGGCATGGTCACTGGCATCACACATTAGTTCAAATGGCAATGTCCAGTTTGGTGCAGAAATGATTGGTGCTGTGACCAATTTAGCTTTCAGAGTCTCAAATGCCTGCAGACACTCCTTATCAAAGACGAATGGCGTGTCAGCAGCTAGCAGGTTGCTCAGAGGTTTGGCGATTTTTGAAAAATCCTTTATAAACCTCCTATAGAATGCTGCATGCCCCAGAAAGCTTCTGATTGCTTTAACATTGGCAGGTGGTGGTAATTTTTCAATTACCTCTACCTTAGCTTGATCCACCTCTATTTCCTTGTTCGAAATTTTGTGCCCAAGGACAATTCCTTCAGTCACCATAAAGTGACATTTTTCCTAGTTTTAAACCAGGTTAGTCTCTTGGCATCTCTTTAGAACAAGTGCTAGATGGTCAAGACAGGAGCTGAATGAGTCTCCAAATACTAAAAAGTCATCCATGAAGACTTCTAGAAATTTTTCCACCATATCAGAGAAAATTGAGAGCATGCACCTCTGAAAGGTTGCAGGTGCATTGCACAGGCCAAATGGCATCCTTCTGTATGCAAATACTCCAGATGGACATGTGAATGCCATTTTCTCTTGATCTTGGGGATCTACTGCAATTTGATTATAACCTGAATATCCATCCAGGAAGCAGTAGTATTCATGACCAGCTAGTCTTTCTAGCATCTGGTCTATGAATGGTAAACGAAAATGATCCTTTCTGGTGGCTGTATTGAGCCTTCTATAATCAATACACATACGACACCCTGTAACTGTTCTTGTAGGAACCAGTTTATTTTTTCATTGTGAACCACTATCATGCCACCTTTCTTAGGGACAACTTGGACAGGGCTCACCCAGGGGCTGTCAGAAATAGGATAAATAATCCCAGCCTCTAGTAATTTAGTGACCTCCTTCTGCACCACTTCCTTCATGGCTGGATTCAGCCGCCTTTGTGGTTGAACCACTGGCTTGGCGTCACCCTCCAATAGGATCTTGTGCATGCATCTGGCTGGGCTAATGCCCTTAAGATCACTGGTGGACCACCCAAGAGCTGACTTGTGTGTCCTTAGCACTTGAATTAGTGCTTCCTCTTCCTGTGGCTCTAGGGTGGAGCTTATGATTACAGGAAAGGTATCACCTTCTCCCAGAAATGCATATTTCAAGGATGGTGGTAATGGTTTGAGCTCGGGTTTGGGAGGTTTTTCCTCTTCCTGAGGGATTTTCAGAGGTTCTATTATTCTCTCTGATTCCTCCAAATCAGGTTGAACATCTTTAAAGATGTCCTCTAACTCTGATTCGAGACTCTCAGCCATATTGACCTCTCTTACCAGAGAGTCAATGATATCAACACTCATGCAGTCATTTGGGGTGTCTGGATGTTGCATGGCTTTGACAACATTCAACTTGAACTCTTCCTCATTGACTCTCAGGGTTACTTCCCCTTTTTGGACGTCAATGAGGGTTCGGCCAGTTTCTAGGAAAGGTCTTCCTAGAATGAGAGTTGCACTCTTGTGCTCCTCCATTTCCAGCACCACAAAGTCAGTAGGAAAGGCAAATGGCCCAACCTTGACAATCATGTCTTCAATCATGCCTGATGGGTATTTAATGGAGCCATCAGCAAGTTGAAGACATATCCGGGTCGGTTTGACTTCTTCATTCAAACCAAGCTTTGTGATAATAGATGCAGGTATTAAGTTGATACTTGCCCCAAGATCACACAGAGCCTGCTTGGTACAAGTACCCTCTAATGTGCATGGTATCATAAAGCTTCCGGGATCCTTAAGCTTCTCAGGTAAGCTTTCCAGGATAACTGCACTGCATTCTTCAGTGAGGTAAACTTTTTCAGTTTTCCTCCAATCCTTCTTATGACTTAAGATCTCTTTCATGAACTTAGCATAAGAGGGTATTTGCTCAAGTGCTTCTGCAAACGGAATCTTTATTTCAAGAGTCCTGAGATAGTCTGCAAAGCGGGCAAATTGCTTATCCTGTTCCGCTTGGCAGAGTTTTTGAGGATAAGGCATTTTGGCTTTATATTCCTCAACCTTAGTTGCTGCAGGTTTATTACCTACATAAGTGGGTTGGGAGGCCTTTTTAGAAGGGTTGTTATCAGCACTTGTATGTGACTGATCCCCCACTGGCATTTGAATGCCAGGGGTGGAAGCTGGAGTGTCGTTAAACGCCAACTCCTTATCTGTTACTGGCGTCTGAACGCCAGAACTATGCTCCCTTTGGGCGTTCAACGCCGGATTCATGCTTATTTCTGGCGTTGAACGCCAGGAATGAGCATGGTCTGGGCGTTTAGCGCTAGCATTATTCCTCTCTGGGCTCTGATTGTCCTCAGAGGGATTTTGAGTAGCCATTTGCTCATTTCTTGGCTTCCTGCTGCTTTGAAGTGAGGTATTTAATGTTTTCCCACTTCTTAATTGAACTGCTTGGCATTCTTCTGCTATTTGTTTTGACAGTTGCTTTTCTGTTTGCTTTAACTGTACTTCCATATTCCTGTTAGCCATTCTTGTTTCATGTAGTATCTCCTTGAATTCGGCTAGCTGCTGGGTTAGAAAATCTAATTGCTAATTGAATTCATTAGCCTGATTCACAAGACTGAGTTCAGCAGTTACTGTTTTACCTTCTTCTTTCATGGAAGATTCACTGCTTAGGTACAGATGCTGATTTCTGGCAACTGTATCAATAAGCTCTTGAGCTTCTTCAATTGTTTTTCTCATATGTATAGATCCACCAGCTGAGTGATCTAAAGAAATCTGAGCTTTTTCTGTAAGCCCATAGTAGAAGATGTCTAATTGCACCCACTCTGAAAACATCTCAGAGGGGGCATTTTCTTAGCATCTCTCTGTATCTCTCCCAAGCATCATAAAGGGATTCATTATCTCCTTGTTTGAAGCCTTGAATGCTTAGCCTTAGCTGTGTCATCCGTTTTGGAGGGAAATAGTGATTCAGAAATTTTTCTGACAACTGTTTCCATGTTTTTATGTTGTTTTTAGGTTGGTTATTTAACCACCTCTTAGCTTGATCTTTTACAGCAAATGGAAACAGTAATAATTTGTAGACATCCTGATCTACTTTCTTATCATGTACTGTGTCAGCAATTTGTAAAAATTGTGCCAGAAACTCTGTAGGTTCTTCATGTGGAAGACCAGAATACTGGCAGCTTTGCTGCACCATGATAATGAGCTGAGGATTCAACTCAAAGCTACTAACTCCAATGGAGGGTATACAGATACTACTCCCATATGAAGCAGTAGTGCATTTTCGCTTAGTTCCATGATGGAGCAAGGGAGATGGTATGTATGTTGATATTATTTATTTTATAAAAATTTATTTTATAAAATAAAATAAAAATAAAGCAAATAAAAACGAAATAAAATAAAAAAATGAAAATATTTTTTTTTTGAAGATTTTCGAAAAATTTGAGGAAAAGGAGAATGTGGTTAGGATAAAATTTTTTAAAAAGATAATAAAATATATATTAAAAAGATAAGAATTGAAAAATTTTGAAATTGAAATCTGAATTTTTATATAAAATTTTCGAAAATGTAGTTTAAAATTAGTTAGAATATATATATATATATATATATATATATTTTGAATTTTGAATTTTATGATGAAAGAGAAAAACACACAAAAGACACAAGACTTAAAATTTTTAGATCTAATGCTCCTTATTTTCAAAAATTTTGGAGGGAAAACACCAAGGAACACCAAACTTAAAAATTTTAAGATCAAAACACAAGAAAAACTCAAGAACACCTTGAAGATTCACAAGAACACAAGAACAAAAGAAAGAACACCAAACTTAAAATTTTTAGAAAACTTCACTAAATTTTCGAAAATTGAAGAAAAATTAACAATAAAACACCAAACTTAAAGTTTGGCACAAGATTAAATTAAGAAAAATTATTTTTAAAAAAAGATTTTAAAAAGAAGATGCCCAATTGCCAAGAACATAAGCCAACGCTATAACCAACTGAGCTAAAAATGTAACGTATTTTAAAGATGTATTATTTTTATGGATAAAAGTATAATTTTTGAAAGTTAATGTTTTGAAAAAGCACAAGAAAAACAAGAAAAGACACAAAACAAGAAAAACTCAAGATCAAACAAGAAAAATAAACAAGAACAACTTGAAGATCAATGAAGAACAAAGAACACAAGTTCGAAAATTTAAAGAAAAATATAAAATATGCAATTAACACCAAACTTTGAACAAGACACTATACTCACGAAAAGAAATTAAAAATTGATAAAGAAAAATAATATTTTTGAAATTTTTTTTTTTGAAAAGAAATTATCCTATCAGAATTTAATGACTCTATAGTAACAAAAATAAATTATTCCTAATCTAAGAAATAAAATAAACCTTTAGTTGTTCAAACTTGAATAATCCCCGGCAACGGCACCAAAAACTTGGTGCACGAAATTGCAATCACACTTTTGCAATCCGCACAACTAACCAGCAAGTGCACTGGGTCGTCCAAGTAATACCTTACGTGAGTAAGGGTCGATCTCACAGAGATTATTGGTTTGAAGCAAGCTATGTTTATTTTATTAATCTTAGTCCGGATGCCAATAAGGTTATTTGGATTTAATTGTAAGAAGTAAAAGTGTTTAGAATAAGTAATTGTTACTTTATTAATGAAGAACATGTTGGGGTTTTGGAGATGCTTTGTCCTCTGAACTTAAACTCTTTCTTGAAATCCTTTTCCACACGCAAGGCTCCTTCCATGGCAAGCTGTATGTAGGGTGTCACCATTGTCAGTGGCTACCTCCCATCCTCTCAGTGAAAATGGCCCAGATGCTCTGTCACAGCACGGCTAATCAGCTGTTGGTTCTCGATCATGTTGGAATAGGATCCATTGATCCTTTTGCATTTGTCATCACGCCCAGCAATCGCGAGTTTGAAGCTTGTCACAGCCATTCAATCCTTGAATCCTACTCAGAATACCACAGACAAGGTTTAGACCTTCCGGATCCTCAAGAGTGGCCGCCATCAATTTTAGCTTATACCACGAAGATTCTAATTAAGGAATCTAAGAGAAGCTCATTCAGTCTGATGTAGAACGAAGCTGGTTGTCAGGCACACGTTCATGGATCTGAGGAAGGTGATGAGTGTCACGGATCATCACCTTCTTCATGTTTAAGCACGAATGAACATCTTAGATAGGAACAAGCGTGTTTAAATGGAAAACAAAGGTAATTGTATTAATTCATCAAGACGCTACAGAGCTCCTCACCCCCAACAATGGAGTTTAGAGACTCATGCTGCCAAAAGGTACAAATTTCAGATCTAAAATGTCATGAGGTGCAAAGTAAATCTCTAAAAGTTGTTTAAATAGTAAACTAGTAACCTAGGTTTACAGAAAATGAGTAACCTATGATAGATAGTGCAGAAATTCACTTCTGGGGCCCACTTGGTGTGTGCTGGGGTTGAGACTTAAGCTTCTCACGTGCCTGGGGCTATTTTGGGCGTTCAACGCCAGGTTGTAACCTGTTTCTGGCGTTGAACTCCAGCTTGTAACCTGTTTCTAGCGCTGGACACCAGACAGCAGCATGATACTGGCGTTGAACGCCAGTTTACGTCGTCTATCTTCGCGCAAAGTATGGACTTTTATATATTGCTGGAAAGCCCTGGATGTCTACTTTCCAACGCCATTGAGAGCGCGCCAATTGTAGGGAGGTCAGAATCCAGCAGCATCAGCAGTCCTTTTTCAGCCTAACTCAGATTTTTGCTCAGGTCCCTCAATTTCAGCCAGAAAATACCTGAAATCACAAAAAAACACACAAACTCATAGTAAAGTCCAGAAATATGATTTTTTCCTAAAAACTAATAATATTCTACTAAAATCTAATTAAAACATGCTAAAATCTACATGAAATTACCCCCAAAAAGCGTATAAAATATCTGCTCATCAGAAGTCATCCATGAAGACTTCTAGGAACTTCTCCACCATATCAGAGAAGATGGATAACATGCATCTCTGAAAAGTTGCAGGTGCATTACACAGGCCAAAAGTCATTCTTCTGTAGGCAAACACGCCAGAAGGGCAAGTGAATGCTGTTTTCTCTTGGTCTTGAGGATCTACTGCAATTTGGTTGTAACCTGAATAGTCATCCAAAAAGCAGTAATAATCATGAGCAGCTAGTCTTTCTAGCATTTGGTCTATGAATGGTAAAGGAAAATGATCCTTTCTGGTGGCTGTATTGAGCCTTCTGCAATCAATACACATACGCCACCCTGTAACTGTTCTTGTAGGAACCAGTTCATTCTTTTCATTATGAACCACTGTCATGCCTCCCTTCTTGGGGACAACTTGGACATGGCTCACCCAGGAGCTATCAGAAATAGGATAAATAATCCCAGCCTCTAGTAATTTAGTGACCTCTTTCTGCACCACCTCCTTCATGGCTGGATTTAGCCGCCTTTGTGGTTGAACCACTGGTTCGGCATTATCCTCCAATAGGATCTTGTGCATGCATCTTGCTGGGCTAATACCCTTAAGATCACTTATGGACCATCCAAGAGCTGTCTTGTGTGTCTTTAGCACTTGAATTAGTGCTTCCTCTTCCTGTGAATTTAAAGCAGAGCTTATGATCACTGGAAAAGTGTCACCCTCTCCCAGAAATGCATACTTTAGGGATGGTGGTAGTGGTTTGAGCTTATCCTCTTCCTGAGGAATTTTCAAAAATTCTTTTATTTCCTCTAGTTCCTCCTGATCAAGCTGAACATCCTTGAAGATGTCTTCTAGCTCTGATTCTAGACTTTCAGTCATATTGATCTCTTCCACCAAAGAGTCAATAATGTTAGCGCTCATGCAGTCATTTGATGTGTCTGGATGCTGCATAGCTTTGACAGCATTTAACTTGAACTCATCCTCATTGACTCTCAGGGTTACTTCCCCTTTTTGTACATCAATAAGAGTTCGTCCAGTTGCTAGGAAAGGTCTTCCTAGGATGAGAGTTGCACTCTTGTGCTCCTCCATTTCCAGCACTACAAAGTCAGTTGGAAAGGCGAATGTCCCAACCTTGACAATCATGTCCTCAATTATGCCTGATGGATATTTAATGGAGCCATCAGCAAGATGGAGACATATCCGGGTTGGTTTGACGTCTTCAGTCAACCCAAGCTTTCTGATAGTGGATGCAGGTATTAGATTGATACTTGCTCCAAGGTCATATACGATTGTCTTGGTGCAAGCACCTTCTAATGTGCATGGTATCATAAAGCTTCCTAGATCTTGAAGCTTTTCTGGTAAGCTTTTCAGAATGACTGCACTGCATTCTTCAGTGAGAAACACTTTTTCAGTTTCTCTCCAATCCTTCTTATGACTTAAGATCTCTTTCATGAACGTAGCATAAGAAAGTATTTGCTCAAATGCCTCTGCAAACGGAATCTTTATTTCAAGAGTCCTTAGATAGTCTGCAAAGCGGGCAAATTTCTTATCCTCTTCTACTTGGCGGAGTTTCTGAGGATAAGGCATCTTGGCTTTATATTCTTCAACCTTAGTTGCTGCAGGTTTATTCCTTACAGAGGTGGTTGGAGAAGCCTTTTTAGAGGGGTTACTATAAGCACTCTCAGGTGTCTAATTCCTTATTGGCGTTTGAACGCCAGGATTGGGTGAGGAATGGGCGTTTAACGCAAACTTTTCCCCCTTTTCTAGCATTTGAACACCAGAATTGGGCAAGGAATGGGCGTTTAACGCCAACTTTTCCCCCCTTTCTGGCGTTTGAACGCCAGGAGTATTCCTCTCTGGGCTCTTACTGTCCTCGGAGGGATTTTGGACAGTGGTTTGGTTATCCTCTGTCAGTTGTTCCTTTCTTGACTTTTTGCCACTTTGAGCAGTGCTATTCAATGCCTTTCCACTCCTCAGTTGAACTGCTTGGCATTCTTCTGTTATCCGTTTATATAACTGCTATTTTGTCTGATTCAACTATGATTTTATATTCTTGTTAGCAATTTTGGTTTCTTGGAGCATCTCTTTAATTTCTGCTAACTGTTTTGTCATCAGGAGTAATTGCTGAATAAGCTCAACAATCTGTTCTTAAGGATTAGGATCAGTAGTTACTGCCATAGCCTCTTCTTTTGTAGAGGACTCACTACTTGAGTATAGATGTTGATTTCTAGCAACAGTATCTATGAGCTCTTGAGCCTCTTCAATCATCTTCCTCATATGTATAGATCCACCAACTGAGTGGTCTAGAGACATCTGAGCTTTTTTTGTAAGCCCATAGTAGAAGATGTCTAACTGTACCCACTCTGAAAACATTTCAGAGGGGCATTTTCTTAGCATACCTCTGTACCTCTCCCAGGCATTATAAAGGGATTCATTATCCTTTTGTTTAAAGCCTTGGATGTCCAGCCTTAGCTGTGTCATCCTTTTTGGAAGGTAGAATTGATTCAGGAATTTGTCTGATAACTGTCTCCATGTCTTTATGCTTGCTGTAGGTTGGTTATTCAACCACTTCTTAGCTTGATCTTTTATAGCAAATGGAAACAGTAGACATCCTGATCCACCTCTTTATCACGTACTGTGTCAGCAATTTGTAAGAATTGTGCCAGAAACTCAGTAGGTTCTTCCTGTGGAAGACCGGAATACTGGCAATTTTGCTGCACCATGATAATGAGTTGAGGATTTAGCTCAAAGCTGCTTGCTTTAATGGGAGGTATACAGATGCTACTCCCATATGCAGCTGTAATGGGGTTAGCATATGACCCCAGAGTCCTTCTGGACTGCTCAATTCCACTTAGGTCCATGATGGAGAAAGGGAGATGATGCGGATATTATTTTAATTTTTTTTATTTTTAATTTTTTTAAAAGTAACCGAAAATAATAAAATAAAATAAATAGAGAATAAAATAAGAATTCGAAAACCAAAAGAGAATAAAATCAAAGCAAATTGAAAACTAAATTAAGTAATCAATTAAAAAGATATGATTGAAAATTATTTTGAAAAAGATTTGATTGATTTTTTTTTGTTTGAAATGAGGAAAGAGAAAAACAACAATATGACACCAAACTTAAAATTTTTAGAAAACCAAGCACAAATTTTCGAAAATTTTAAAGGAAAACACAAAGAAGACACCAAACTTAGAATTTTTAAAGATCAAGAAAAGACTAAGGACATGCAAATTCGAAAAATTAAAAGAAAACAAAATCATGCAATTGACACCAAACTTAAAATATGAAACTAAACTCAAATAAAAGACTCTAAACCAACAAAAATAAAACAGTCCTAATCTAAGCAACAAGATAAACCGTCAGTTGTCCAAACTCGAACAATCCTCGGCAACGGCGCCAAAAACTTGGTGCATGAAATTGCAATCACACTTTTGCAATTCCGCACAACTAACCAGCAAGTGCACTGGGTCGTCCAAGTAATACCTTACGTGAGTAAGGGTCGATCCCACGGAGATTGTCGGCTTGAAGCAAGCTATGGTTATCTTGTAACTCTTAGTCAGGAGATCAATAATTCTTACGTTTAATTGTGATGAGTAAAAGAACATGAAATAAATACTTGTTTTGCAGTAATGGAGAATAGGTTGAGGTTTTGGAGATGCTCTATCTTCTGAATCTCTGCTTTCCTACTGTCTTCTTCTTCAAGCACGCAAGTCTCCTTCCATGGCAAGTTGTATGTAGGGTTTCACTGTTGTCAATGGCTACCTCCCATCCTCTCAGTGAAAATGTTCAACGCGCTCTGTCACAGCACGGCTAATCATCTGTCGGTTCTCAATCAGGTTGGAATAGAATCCAGTGATTCTTTTGCGTCTATTACTAACGCCCAGCCTTCAGGAGTTTGAAGCTCGTCACAGTCATTCAATCCTTGAATCCTACTCAGAATACCATAGACAAGGTTTAGACCTTCCGGATTCTCTTGAATGCCGCCATCAATTCTAGCTTATACCACGAAGATTCTGATTAAAGAATCCAAGAGATACACACTCGATCGAAAGTAGAACGGTGGTGGTTGTCAGGCACACGTTCATAGGTGAGAATGATGATGTGTGTCACGGATCATCACATTCATTAGGTTGAAGAACAAGTGGTATCTTAGAATGAAAGCAAGCGTGATTGAATGAAAAACAGTAGTAATTGCATTAATCCATCAAGACACAGCAGAGCTCCTCACCCCCAACCATGGGGTTTAGAGACTCATGCCGTAGAAGATACAATATGAAACGTGTAAAGTGTCATGAGGTAGAGATACAATGTCCAAAAGGTCCTATTAATAGTGAGCTAGTAACCTAGGATATACAAAAATGAGTAAATGACGTAAAAATCCACTTCCGGGGTCCACTTGGTGTGTGCTTGGGCTGAGCATTGAAGATTTCATGTGTAGAGACTTTTTCTGGAGTTAAACGCCAGCTTTTGTGCCAGTTTGGGCGTTTAACTCCAATTTTTGTGCCAGTTCCGGCGTTAAACGCTGGGAATTCTGAAGCTGATTTGCAACACCAGTTTGGGCCATCAAATCTCGGGCAAAGTATGGACTATTATACATTGCTGGAAAGCCCAGGATGTCTACTTTTCAACGCAATTGAGAGCGCGCCAATTGGACTTCTGTAGCTCTAGAAAATCCACTTCGAGTGCAAGGAGATCAGAATCCAACAGCATCTGCAATCCTTTTCAGCCTCTGAATCAGATTTTTGCTCAGGTCCCTCAATTTCAGCCAGAAAATACCTGAAATCATAAAAAAACATACAAACTCATAGTAAAGCCCAGAAAAGTGAATTTTAAATAAAAACTAATAAAAACATGCTAAAAACTAACTAAAATGTACTAAAAACATACTAAAAACAATGCCAAAAAGCGTATAAATTATCCGCTCATCAGATGCCAAAACTATTCAGAAGCAAAAAGCTACTAGTCCTGCTCATCTAATTAGAATCTGAGCTTCACTTGAAACTCTGAGATATTATTGCTTCTTAATTTCTTTTTATCCTACTTTATTTATCTAGTTGCTTCAGGACAAGCAACAGTTTAAGTTTGGTGTTGTGATGAGCGGATATTTTATACGCTTTTTGGGGGTAATTTCATGTAGATTTTAGTATGTTTTAGTTAGTTTTTAGTATAATTTTTATTATTTTTTAGGCAAAATTCATATTTCTGGACTTTACTATGAGTTTGTGTGTTTTTCTATAATTTCAAGTTTTTTCTGGCTGAAATTGAGGGAGCTAAGCAAAAATCTGATTTAGGCTGAAAAAGGACTGCTGATGCTGTTGGATTCTAACCTCCCTGCACTCGGAATAGATTTTTTGGAGCTACAAGAGTCCAATTGGCGCGCTCTCAATTTGGTTGGAAATTAGACATCCAGGGCTTTCCATAAATATATAATAGTCTATACTTTGCGTGAAGATAGATGACGTAAACTGGCGTTCAACGCCAGTTCAATGTTGCAGTCTGGCGTTCAGCGCCAGAAACAGGTTGTAAGTTGAAGTTCAGCGCCAGAAATAGGTTACAACCTGGCGTTCAACTCCAGAAACAGCCCAGACACGTGAGATGCTTAAGTCTCAGCCCCAGCACACACCAAGTGGGCTCCAGAAGTGGATTTCTGCACCAATTATCTTAGTTTACTCATTTTCTGTAAACCTAGGATACTAGTTTAGTATTTAAACAACTTTTAGAGACTTATTTTGAATCTCATGACATTTTTAGATCTAAATTTTTTACTCTTTGATGGCATGAGTCTCTAAACTCCATTGTTGGGGGTGAGGAGCTCTGCAGCGTCTCGATGAATTAATGCAATTATTTATGTTTTTCCATTCAAACATGCATGTCCCTATCTAAGATGTTCATTCGCGCTTAACTATGGAGAAGGTGGTGATCTGTGACACTTATCACCTTCCTCAATCCATGAATGTGTGTCTGACAACCACATCCATTCTACATCAGATTGAATGAGTATCTCTCAGATTCCTTAATCAGAATCTTCGTGGTATAAGCTAGAATTGATGGCGGCATTCATGAGAATCCGGAAAGTCTAAACCTTGTCTGTGGTATTCCGAGTAGGATTCTGGGATTGGATGACTGTGACGAGCTTCAAACTCGCGAGTGTTGGGCGTGATGACAAACACAAAAGAATCAGTGGATTCTATTCCAACATGATCGAGAACCAACAACTGATTAGCCGTGCTGTGACAGAGCATTTGGACCATTTTCACTGAAAGGATGGGAAGTAGCCATTGACAACGGTGACACCCTACATAGAGCTTGCCATAGAAGGAACTTTGCACTTTTGCATGAGAGGAATATTATGTTATAGGAATTCAAAAGACAAAGCATCTCCAAAACTCCAATGTATTCTCCATTATTGAACAACAAGTAATTATTTCACGCTCTTTTAAATTTTTTTAGTAATTCAAACTGATAATCATAATTGATATCCTGACTAAGAATAATAAAATAATCATAGCTTGCTTCAAGCCAACAATCTCCGTGGGATCGACCCTTACTCACGTAAGGTATTACTTGGACGACCCAGTACACTTGCTGGTTAGTTATGCGGACTGCAAAAGTGTGATTGCAATTTCGTGCACCAGCGAGGATGCCCGTAAGTTTCATTTAGGGTCAAGCAACGTGATTTTGTCCATGATTTAATTTGCTTGCCGATGATCAGTCTAGATCTTATCTTGGGATTAGACTGGTTATCTGAGAATCATTTCCTGCTCGATTGTTCTGCAAAATAGGTGTACTTTCTGCCGGAAGATACAGAAGGGCCGGTTGTATTGAATAGTTATTACTTGAATTCTATGATGGTGAATTATTCTGGGACCAAATGTCAGGGTGTTCTGTTGTTAACCGCGGGTGTTTCGGGTGATGATCAAAGATTGGAGCAAATTTTGGTTGTGTGTGAGTTTCCAGAGGTGTTTCCCAACAATATTGATGAATTTCCACCTAACCGAGAGGTTGAGTTTGCTATTGAGTTAGTGCCTGGGGCTGGACCAATCTCGAGTGCTCCTTATAGGATGTCACCGCTAGAAATGGCTGAGCTAAAGTCTCAGTTAAAAGATCTGTTGGGTAAGAACTTTATTTGACCAAGTGTTTCTCTGTGGGGCACGCCAGTGTTACTGGTAAAGAAGAAAGACAGGAGTATACGGCTCTATGTTGATTATAGGCAGCTGAACAAGGTCACAATAAAGAATAAGTACCCATTGTCGAGGATTGATGATCTGATGGATCAGTTATAAGGATCCGCGGTTTTCTCCAAGATCGATTTGTGATCCGGTTATCACCAGATAAGGGTGAGGGGTAAGGATATCCCTAAGACCGCTTTCATGACTCGTTATGGTCATTACGAGTACACTGTAATATCTTTTGGATTGACAAATGCTCCTGCAGTGTTTATGGATTATATGAACAGAGTTTTTCGTCCATTTCTGGATAAATTCGTTGTTGTGTTCATTGATGACATACTGATTTACTCTAAAACTGAAGAAGAACATGCGGAACACTTGAGGACCGTATTGCAGATACTAAAGGAAAAGAAACTCTACGTAAAACTATCTAAATGTGAATTCTGGAAGAGTGAGGTGAGGTTTTTAGGTCGCGTGGTGAGTAAACAGGGGATAGCAGTAAACCCATCTAAGGTGGAGGCAGTAATGGATTGGGGGCGACCAACCTCTGTAACTGAGATAAGGAGTTTTCTGGGCTTAGCTGGCTATTACCGAAGATTCATCAAAGCCTTTTCGCAGATAGCTTTGCCATTGACAAGGTTAACCCGCAAGGACCCGCCATTTGTTTGGACTCCTGAGTGTGAGGAGAGCTTTCAGGCGTTAAAGCAAAAGTTAATCACCGCGCCTGTATTGGTGTTACCTCAACCAAATAAATCATTTGACATGTACTATGATGTCTCACTGAAGGGTCTAGGGTGCGTGCTAATGCAGCATCGTAATGTGGTGGCGTATGCCTTACGGTAGTTGAGACCTCCTGAAGTTAATTACCCTACACACGATTTGGAGCTTGCTGCGGTTGTGTTTGCACTAAAGGTGTGGAGGCATTACCTCTATGGTGTTATGTTCCAAGTTTTCTCTGATCACAAGAGCTTGAAATATCTCTTTGATTAGAAAGAACTTAATATGCGGCGGAGGAGGTGGATGGAATTACTGAATGACTACGACTTTGAGTTGAATTACCATCCGGGGAAGGCGAATGTAGTGGCAGATGCGTTAAGTCGGAAGTCGTTGTATGCTGCTTGGATGATGCTTCGAGAAGAGAAGTTGCTCAAGGAATTTGAGAGTCTGAAAATTGGTGTTCAAGAAGTGTCTGGAACTCTGTGTTTGAGTCGATTACAGATCTCAAGTGATTTTAAATCCGAACTTCTAAAGGCTCATAAAAATGATGACGCGTTATCGAAGGTGTTACCAGCTATTGAGGAAAGGAAGCAGTGGAGAGTGTCGGAAGATCAAGATGGGTTATGGAGATTTAAGGGTAGGATCATTGTGCCAGATATTGGCACTTTGCGGCAAGATATCTTAAAGGAAGCTCATAAGAGCGGATTCTCTATTCACCCAGGGAGTACTAAGATATACCATGATCTAAAGGCGATGTTTTGGTGGCTGAGTATGAAGAATGATGTGGTGGAACATGTTTCAAAGTGTTTAACCTGTCAAAAAGTAAAGATCAAACACCAGAGACCTTCCGAGACGTTGCAACCTTTAGAGGTTCCACAATGAAAGTGGGAAAGCATTTCGATGGACTTTGTGTCGGGATTGCCAAGGACTAGGGCCGGTTTTGAAGCTATTTGGGTAATTATGGACCGACTGACGAAGTTAGCTCACTTTTTACCCATTTGAATGAATTACACCCTTGAGGAGCTAGTACAGTTATACATAAAAGAGATTGTGAGACTTCATGGTGTACCTTTTACTAGAATCTCCGATAGAGAGCCTTGTTTCACTTCGAGGTTTTAGGGTGCATTTCAGAAAGCTTTCGGAATCCGATTAAGCCTGAGCACAGCTTACCATCCTCAAACAGATGGTCAACCCAAGAGGAAGATCCAAACCTTAGAAGATATGTTGAGGGCTTGTGTTCTGGATCAGTCGACAAGTTGGGATCGATATATGCCGTTAATGGAGTTTGAGTACAATAATAGCTACCATGAGAGCATTGGAATGGCTCCGTATGAGGCTCTGTATGGGAGGAAATACCAATCTCTGCTATGCTGGCATGAGGCTAGGGAGAAAGGCTTGTTGGAGCTGGAGATGATAGATGAGAGCACTGAATAAGTCAAGAAAATTCGAGATAGGATGCTTACTATGCAGAGTCGTTAGAAGAGTTATACCGATTAGAGGCAGAAGCGCTTGGAATTTGAGGAAGGAGACCATGTTTTCCTAAAAGTTACTCCAACCACAGGAGTAGGTAGGGCAATTAAAGCGAAAAAGCTGAATCCTTGGTACATTGGTCCGTTTCAGATCCTGGAGAGAGTTGGACCGGTGGCGTATCGGATGGCTCTACCACCCCACCTTTCGAACCTGCACGACGTATTTCACGTATCACAGCTTCGGAAGTATACTCCTGATGCTGGCCATGTGTTAGAACCTGAATCTGTTCAGTTAAAAGAGGATCTGACGCTTCCAGTGGCTGCGGTCAGAATTGACGATACGAGTATCAAACGGTTGCGTGGAAAAGAGGTTTCGTTAGTCAAAGTGGCATGGAGTTGAGCCGGTATTGAGAAACACACTTGGAAATTTGAGTCGGAGATGCGAACTGATTACTCGCACTTATTCTCAGGTAATTGAATTCGAATTTTGTGGGCAAAATTCCCAATTAGGTGGGTAGAGTGTAAAACCCGGTTAATTAATGACTAATTAACCCATAAATTAGAATTTATTCTAGAAAGCTAAAAAGTGTGATTTTTATGGTTTAATATGATAGAGGATATTGAAATGAGAATTTCGATACCAATTTTATAGAAATCGGCCCAAGACTGGACCGAACGGACCAAACCGGGCCAACCGGACCTATATTGGGTCCTTGGCCAACCAAACTAAACCGAAAACCCTAAAAATAGCACTCTCTCTCCTCCCTTAAACCTCAAACACGCTGGAAATTACAAAGAATGAGGGAAGAACACTCTTCCAAAGTTTCAACTCTCATTTGATCTTCAAGTCACCATAACTTTTGATCCAGAGCTCCGATTGGCAAACCGTTTATGACCACACGTTCAGCGCGACGAGCTCTACAAAAACCTACTATTTTTTTCTTGAGGTAAGCCACAATTTTAGTTTAGTTTCTCAGCCCTTAAATTCAAATTTTTGGAGAAAAAAGTGTTGAGATTTTGGGCTCTTTGATGTTGTGGGATCCAACTAGCTTGAAGGAGAAGGTTAATCTTATCTCTTTGATCCTAGGGTGTGGTAAGATTCTCAACCCTATTAGAATGTGTTGGTCTATGATGTTTGGATATTGAGTTTTTGTGCTTGGGTATGATAATTCTGGCTTAGGTAGTGTGTATGTGAATATTGAAGCTTGATTGAGATTTTGGAAAGCTTGGAAAAGGGCTTTGGTGTGCCAAAAATCTATTCTTGGAGATGTTGAGACCTTGAGAGCTTGTGAAAAAGTGATTTGGAAGTGCTCTGGGTTCAGCGGGGAAAGCGGCTAAGGTATGGTCTCGGTTTTCTGTATCTAAAATGTAATGTGGTGTGAAAACTTAGGCTAGAGGTCCTAAGATAGGAATTGAATTGTTGATGTTGTCGAATGGTTGAGATACATTCTGTGGTCATATATGTGATTATGAATATTGATGTTTTGATGGTATGATGCATGAGAGATATGCATGGTTTGATATATTTGATGATTGGTTGAGGTTCAATTGTGAGTGATACCATGTTCATGGTGGAGATGATATTGATTGTATCTAATGATGGTTGATTGAAAATGGTGTTGTTGGAAATTGGGATGAGGAAGAATATATGACATGATAATTTGTTTGAAATTGGGTTATTTGATTGAAATGGGTTAAAATGGTAGGATGGTGGTTTGTGAATTTGATAAAAATGTTAATGTATAAGTTGATGAGGCTTGAGGTTGATTTTTGGTATGTTTTGGTTGATTGTAAAAAGGGTTGGATTTGGTTTGTTTGAAAATGGCACCTTGTGGTTTTGTATGAAAATGTGGTTTTTGGGTATACTTTGATGGAGCATAACTTGGACTCCGGATCCCCAATTTGTGCCAAACTTATTTAGAAATAAAATTGGATACGGGATGTTTATGCCCTTCAAAGAACGGGTGAAAAATGGTTTGAAACAAAGAAGTTATCCCCGTCGGAAGATTGGATTTGCAACAGAGAAGTTATGCCTGTCGTAAGCGTGGGTGACGCGTACGTGTCAATGTGCTACTCTAATTGTCCATACAAATTCCTGAGAGTTGTGCGAGAATTGCGCTGGCTTTGTGTGTGGGGCATAAAACACACCTACGCGTACGCGTGGCTAACGTGCGGGCGTCACTTGGCTTTTCTCCCATCCACGCGTACGCGTGGGCGACGCATACGCGTCACTATACTTTTTTGGCTTTCCACGCTTGCGCGTGGGCGACATGCACGGGTGACGCTGTTTTCACCCCAAGGTTGATTTTTAAGTTTTCAAAGCCAAATTTCATACTTCTAAGGCTCCGATCTCACCTCTTATGTCTTAAATTATTACGATATGCCTAGCAGTGGGAAAGGAGCTAGGGAATGTGGTAACTAATGAATGAATAAAAGGGAGAATTAATGATCAATGATGATCAAAGATGATTGTATGAGATACGGAGGATGGCATTGGAAGTGCTTCATATGCCATGAGCCGAAAGGCTATATTTGTTAATGAATTAGCTGGTTATGGATTGAATTATAAGCCGGATGGCTGAGTTATTGCCAAATTACGGCGGAGCCATTATTGAATTATGGCTGAGTATG
This sequence comes from Arachis hypogaea, assembly GCF_003086295.3. Classification (NCBI taxonomy): domain Eukaryota; kingdom Viridiplantae; phylum Streptophyta; class Magnoliopsida; order Fabales; family Fabaceae; genus Arachis; species Arachis hypogaea. Next base: position 37,216,874 of record NC_092041.1, read on the forward strand.
ATTGCATATATGCTTATTGAATGAAATGTGAATGTTGTACTTCCACTATCTGAGATACGGGTTTTCCTGGGAGAAAGTCATGGCTAGCTACTGATGACAGGCCATCATATACCCATTTTTCAAGCTAATTTCACTTGTTTTATTAGCCTTATGCACTTTCTTGTATCTTAAGTAAGCAATTTGGAATGAAAATGCACAACTTCTTTAAATCAAGCAACCACCATAAAATTGATGCTAAACCATGAGGTTTAAGCAAGAATTAATTGATTTTTAATGAATTATAAACCTTATGAGTTTAGAGATACTTTGAGTGGTTGTTTTGGTTTCTTGTAGGTGAAGAAAGGAAGAAAAGAGGAAAAACGTGGCTTAAGAAAGCGTGGTCCAAGGGAAGAAGGATTGTGGCGCATAGAAGGAGGAAGCAAACATTGCCCTCCACAAGGGCACACTGCCCTCCAGGAGAGCAACATTATGAGCCAAACCTTGAAAAGCATCACTGCCCTGCCCACAACAAGGGCGGAGCACAATTTGATGCTAAGAATCAAAGAGAGTAAAAACTCTGCCCTGCCCTCCTCAAGAGCAATATCGGGCTTCAACCAAGAAAAATTCAAAAGGAATTGCTTCATAATGCTTCCTATGGGTTTCGAACCCAAGGACAAGGAGGAAAGGAGTAGCGCTCAAGCACAATAAAATCAAGCTAAAATTAGCTTGCTTTCATTCTCCCTGGATCGAACACGGCACCATGAGGAAGCAAGGAACTAAGCATGACTTTGGTACCAAGAAAACCAAAGAAAAGAAGTAGCGTGTGCCTCCACCAGGTTTCGAACTTGGGACTTCACCTTTGGCACATTGCCCTGCCCTCCACAAGGGCAGGGCAGCATTTTGTGATGCACGGCCATCACATAAGATTGGCACGCACCAAGGGAGTCTCGGCCAGCAGCAGCGCGCGCGGGCATAATCTGGCGCACAAAGAAAACTCTGCCCTGCCCTCCACAAGGGCAGGGCAGCATCCTGCAGCATCACACGCACCAAACACGCACGCAACAAGGACTGCACGCACCATCTCCTGCCCTGCCCTCCACAATGGCAGGGCAGCCTCCTGGGAGCTACTTCCTCATGGGCTGAAATTGGATTAAGAATCCAATTAAATTCATTTCTTCACCAAATCAAAAGCCCATCCAAATTCCAAAATCCAAGAATAGAAAGTGTATAAATAGGAGATAGTTTGATGTAATTAGGACCTTTCTTTTCACTTTTGACTTTTGAACCTTCTTTTGATTTTTGAATTTGGAGACTTCATTGAGAGCTAGGAACTGAGATTTCAGGGAATTGGGGAGGAGAATTGATCTCTCTTCTTCCTCGTTCTTGAATGAGCATTTTTACTTTTCTTGTTTGAATCTTGGATGTGAAGAATTGAGGAATTTCTGTCTCAATCTCCATTTAAGATCCTTTTGATTATATCACTGCATAATTGAATTGAATCCAATTTCCTTTACTACTTCTTCTTTTATTTCTTATTAATTGCTTTGTGAATTTGGATCTGGGAAGGCAATTGAGATCTAGACTTTGCTATCTAGTCTCTGGAGTCCTGAGATCCCATTTTCCTTTTGGTTCTTCTGTGAACCCCTGCTGTAATTTAATTTCCCTTTCTGCTTGAGATTTAACAAAATTCAAATCATCTCTTGCTCTGATAATTGTTGCAATTTAATTTACCTTGCTTGAATTCTGAAATCCCAGTCCTCAAATCCCTTTTCATTTCTGCAATTTATATTTCTTGCACTTTAAGTTACTGCAATTTACATTTCTTGCACTTTAAGCTTCAGTCATTTAATTTCTTGTTCTTTAAGATTCAGCTCTTTTACTTTCAGTTTTCTTTAATTTCTGCAATTCTTCCCTTCCCCTTTACATTTTCTGTCATTTACTTACTGTTGGATACAAAATCACTCAACCAAAACTTGATTCGCTTGACTAAATCAACCACCAAACTAAAATTGCTCAATCCTTCAATCCCTGTGGGATCGACCTCACTCCCGTGAGTTTTATTACTTGATGCGACCCGGTACAATTGCCGGTGAGTTTTGTGTTGGATCGTTTTCCACACATCAGCTACCACGTGCTCCAGGTGGAGACTCGATACTCTACTGACCCTATGTCGTAAGTGTGGCCGGAAAATGTGAAAGTTCCGGATGAGCTCGCCCCCGTGAATATACACGAGTGAGGGTGTTGGATATGAATTATGATTTTTGTTGAGTATAACTTGAGTTGGGGATGCACAACAGAGGAACAGTCCAATGGTTAGCAACCAGGACTTGTCGGGTTGTCTTTATAACTGACAAATAAGACTCATCAGCCATTAGGATAGGCATTCATCATATGCATATTATGTGAATTGTTTGGAATTGCCTAATTGACTGCGTATTACTTGCTACTTGTCTAAATGCCATATCTGTTTCTTATTTGTATATCTCCTTGTCTGATATAATTATGTTTGCCATATTATATTACTGCTGGCGGTTGGGAGGTCTGAAGGATTTAGAAAGGGAAGTAATAGAAAGACTGAAGATCTTTAGTCAGTTGCCATTTATGGTTTAGTCTGTTTATAAGCTTTGATTTATCTCTTGGAAGTTCTAGGATTGCCTTCGACTTTCCCAGGACATTACATGTTAGATATGTGGGCACTGTTACCATACTGAGAACCTCCGGTTCTCACTCATGCGGATTTTGTGGTTTTCAGATGTAGGACGTGAGGCTTCTCGCTGAAGTATGCTGGAGACTTCTGGATTAGCGAAGATCTTTGGTTCTCGGGATTTTACTTTGGTTTCATGTTTTTGCTTAGATACTTTTTATCTCCACTAAATAATACATACTGTGATGACTCCTCTTAGAGGTTGTTTTGGAGAACAGGTTTTTGTAATTCGTCTTTTGGATTTCTTTTCGGTTCCTAACTTTAAAATATATATATATATATATATATACTTTATACTCGGACTGGTTATCTTCACAACCAGATCTTGAGTTTTGATATTCGTGTTTTTGGCACTCTTTTGTATATATACTCTTGTGTTAGCTTATCCTTTATCCGTTATGTTACGTTATCGATCGAAGTGTTGTGTTTTTCAATTTATGATTTTGTTTTACTCCTTTTCTTCAAAGGCTCCTCGTTATAAACGTTGTTCACACTACTATGTATACTAAATTTTATTTTTAGAGGTCGTAATACCTTGTCATTTCTATTTTATGACTTAAGTATAAGACTCTATATGGTAGGGTGTTACAACATCAGTGCAATTAAAACAATTAAAATTATTACTCTATCCTTTTATTTTTATTAAAATTCTTACTCTACACGAACCCTAATTTCTACCCATACCACTTTAGCCTTCACACAACACAACACAACACCCACTTATCCTCACCAAAACCTGGCCGCCAACCCCTTTTCCCCTAATGGCTAGAAAAGAAAAAGAAAAGAGAAAATGATAAAGAGAAGGGGAGAGCTCAAGGAAGAAGGGAAGAGAGGAAGGAGGAAGGAGACAGTGCCCACTGTCGCTGTCATCATCAAACCAAGAGGAGGAAGAGAGAGAGAGAGAGAGAGAGAGAGAGAGAGAGAGAGAGAGAGAGAGAGAGATGTGACGCGAGGGAGAGGAGGAGGAGTCCCCTCCTTCAAGCCACACCTCGTCACCGCCATTTATGCTTCGTCCTCATCGTCGTTGGGAAGCCGTCGACGTGCACGCCATCACCGGAGGAGCAGATCGCGATGGATGGGAGGAAGTCATGCCGTCATCATTGCCGGGCTCGCCATCACTATCGTTCGTGCTCGTGCTGCCATGCGTTGTCGCCGCCATGTCTATAGCCGCCGAAATTGCTTTGAGCTTGCCACTTCTTCAATTCTGGCTCTATTGAGACTTCGTCGCTGTGGCTATAGCCACCAGAACCACTGTCGAGCTACTACTGTCCAGTTCAGCCGTTCCTCCTTAGTTACAGTAAGCGTTTTTATTTCAAAATCCTTGGAATCAGTATTTTGTTATGGTTTTTTAAAGATTTTGAGATTTTGGAAATGTAGAGTCGAATTCTGGTCATTGCATGTTGCGATTAAAGTTGCTGCTATTACTACAAAAGTAGTATAGAACTGTGGTTGCAGCTGCCGCTATTGAGGACTAGAAGAATAATGGTCTTAACACATTATGTGGCTTATGGGTTTTGACTTTTTGAAGTAGGGACTTTTTCTTAAAACTGTTTTATTATCATGAATTGTTACAAGTTGATATTGATATGAAAAATATTTTTATGATTATGTGAGTCTTATGAATTGAACTGAGTTGCTTTAGATGAATGTAATTGTTTGCCTAATTGAGTTATATATTGACTATTTGAGAAGGTTGGACATTCTGGTTTGTTGGTTGACTTTGTTGAACTGGTTTTCTTGATATTGAAAATAATTTGATGTTAAAAATGACTTGATATCAGTTTGGTTAATTATGATTTGGGAATTTAATTGAACATAAATGAGTTTTATTGAATTAATATGAATTAAAGAGTGACGTTTTGAAGATTTTAACGAAAAATAAAGTAATGTAAGTGTGTATTTAAGAATAAAGGTTTTTTTGAGTCTTTTGTGAATGTTTTTAGCTTAAGAATGAAATTAAATCAGTTTTGAAAGCTTGATTAACTCAAAAATTAGTTAATTTGATTGATTCAAATTAAAGAGTTTTTATTTAAGAATTTTAATGAACTCAAGTAATGAGATTGATTATTTAAGGTTAAACAAAAATGGGTTCTATAATTTTTGTTAATTTGAAAAATTAGTTTATGATTTTAACTCATTTAATTTTAAGATGATGGTTGAAGACCGTGAAAATACTTTAAATTAAAATTGAGGATTATGGAAGTTTGGTTCGTTAGCCTATAAAATGATTATTATTTGAAAAGTCTGCCGGGCACTGTATCGCAAGAGTGTGTTGGATACTATATCCCTGATAAATGGTGATTATGAACATGATGAGGTCTGATTGAGAAATGTTTATATTAATTTGCGATTTTGCTTATGATCTTGATTATTCTTGATTTTGATTATGTAAATGATGAGTTTGATAATGATAACGATTATGGTTGAAAAGTGTGCTGAGCCCTATATCTCAAGAGTGTGCCAGACACTATATCCCAAGAATTTCCTGGGCACTATATCCCTGATGGATGGTGATTGTGATTATGATGAGGTTTGATTGAGAAATGATTATATTAAGTTGCAATTTTGCTTGTGATCTTGGTTGTGTATGATCTGTTTCCCTTTTGTTGTATCGTACTTTCTTTGTTTCCGAAGTGTGGCGGGCACTATATCCCAGGAGTATTGCAAGCATTATATCCCAAGAGTGTGAAGAGCACTATATCCCAAGAGCGTGACAGATACTATATCTCAAGAGTGTGACGGGTACTATATCCTAAGAGTGTGAGAGCATTATGTCCCAGAAAAGATATCGGACACTATATCCCAAGAGTGTGGCGGGTACTTTATCCCAAGAGTGTGTATATGTAATAGAGAGACGATATCCGAGTTAGCTACTAGATGTGTCGGGTTCTGACAGTTTAACTGACATGTGAGCTCATGCCCAGTAGGACAGGCATACATCATATACATCTATGTGACCTTTTTGGGTGTGCATATTATATTTGGTTTGCCTATGTGAATAATTCTGCTTAACTGCTAATTGCAATGCTTGCTGTAATTGCTCTTGATTGTGTTTGAACTTCATTACTTGTGATTGTGATTGGTTAGTTCGAATTACTGTGATTTGATTATGCTTTGGGTTGGAGGCCGTGGTTGATGATGTGTTAGGCCGGAGGTCGTGATTGATAATGTTTTGGGCCAGAGGTCGTGGTTGACTATGTTTTGGGTTGGAGGCTTCGATTGGATGAATTATTGGTAAGTTTGGTTAGAATGGTTCTTTGGTATTTAAGTGAAATATTATGAGATATTACGTTTGACTGGAGTTTTTATAATTAAAATATAAATTTGGGTTTTTGATAATTAATTGTTGATTTTCATAAAGGTTTATAAGACAAACGATGATCACTGCGATTGAAACCTATTTTTTTTCTTTTATATATCCTCTTATGACAATTCTAAAACTCTTATAATGAGATCGTGTGGTTAGGTTCTCACCCCCTACAGACTTCTCTTTTCAGGACGGACGTAGAAATTTATGAAGAGATTACTGCGTTTTGGGTTCTGTGATGTTGTTGTATTAGCTTAGTTATTCTTTTGCCTCACCATGGTTATTATATTTTTGTAAGAGGGATAGGAGTCGTGATTGTAATAAAATTTACGCATGTAATATTTATTGTTACTTCTATAAGAAGTCTTGTATGTATATATATATATATATATATATATATATATATATATATATATATATATATAAGTGTTGTGATTTGTATCTATGTATGTTTATAAAAAGAAAAAGTATTTTCGGTTTTTCAAACGAAAACAGTGATACGGTTTCGAGATAGAGGTTCCTATTTTATTATTAAATATACAAAAATCGTCGTAATATCCTCATTATCAGAGTGGCACAGCCGGAAACGTGATATTCTGATAATAATAGTGTTACATTCTCACTGGTTTACAGTTTGATCGGTTCAACCAGACAATTTGAACCAATTTTTAGAACTTTGATTATCATATAAAGAATAATTTCATTTTTACATCTATTATTATATAAATAATAATTTAATTTTTCTCTTAATTTTTATATCTATTATCGTATAAAGAATAATTTAACTTTTATAACAATTCTAACTAAATGTAATAAGAAAATATATACATAAAATGAATCACATAAAAATTTATTTATTTTTTATGATATTAAAAGAGAAAAACTTAAAGATCAACTTTTTTATTTTGTATTAGCCAGTACTTAATTAGTCAATAATCTAATATTTTTAGTCTAGCAATCTAACCACATAATTTTAGCTAATATTTTTAATTATTAATAATTAAATAATAATAAAAAATAATAAATTATGTTGTCCTCTAACATTATCTATATTAAAATAAAACGTATTAAGTAAATTATTTATTAATAGAAATATACTTTATATATTGTATTCACAAATTTATTTTAAATAATATATCAAACGTATTAGAAAAACTAATCTATATTATTTATCTTATATTATTTATAATAATGAAGGATAAAAATTACGGTTTTGTGCGAAAAATACTCTGATATAAATGAATTTCTTAAAATTACATTTAGTTGTTCATGATATTAAAATATGTTTCTCTTTTAGGAAAACTTCAATTTTGATATAGCACTTGAAACTTTTTGTTAAAAATAATAAAAGAAACCAACGTTACTAAATATATGATATAATCTTTGATATACAAGCTTATAGTTTTCTCCTATCTCTTTGTAAAATTCTTGGATTCGCCAAGTGATGCTGATAATTTCTACTTGTTAGATGTTAAACTCCTGTTTTTAAAAATTAGTTATTTATGTCTCATTTATCAGGTTTCTTATATAAAACAAAAAAAAATTATATTTATTCATTTGTTTAGTTTTTTAATTTTCTATCATTTTAAACATTATCTTTAATTTCGTAAGCATTGACTATTTAAGGTCTATGCAATAGGAAAAAAAGCTATTGTGTAGACTATGCCAGCGCAATAAAAAAACAACGACTCTCACATAATAATACAAGTGTTAACTGCAAAATAGCTGGGACCACTATATAACAACGCAAGTAATTCCGGCCCTGCGCATTACCCTAAAATTATTTGGCAAATTTTGAAGTTTGGTGGAATTGAGAGAAAAGAGAAAGAAAAAAGAAGAAAAAGAATGAATAAAAAAAAGTGTTTTTGTCGTGATAACTCACAATAACGATATCAACCATTTAAATGAAGACAGACATATCGCGGGTTATACTGATGTCCAAGTTAAAACTTAAGTTAATTTTTTTTGTTTATTATATCATATCTTAGTATGTATATAGTAACTATATCATAGTTGTTAGTTGGTTATTTAGTAGTTATCAGCTTAGGATAACTTTAATATATTAAGAAATAGGCTTTTATATTACGTTGTCAAAGTTTGAATTTTTTTAATATATAAATTAGGGACACTTTTAAATTTGATGTAGAAATCTTTGGATTTAGACTAAATATTGTAGATTATTATGAATGAGATAAATGTTTATCTTTGATTGATAGATTTTTAGATATGCTTTACACATAATAGGTGTTATGAATAGCATTGGTTAAAATTTAATGCAGAAATCTTTGAATTAAGCTAATTATGTAGTTTGTCATGATTGAGATAAATGGCATTTTATGATTGATAGAATTTTAGAGATATGATAGAGAGATGAATGCTGATTTAGACCAACGATCAATCCTCACAATCAAAATTTAGAATAAAAATGTCATAATAGACTAAATCTCCAAAATGGTCCCTCAAATTGGGCCCCTGAACCAATTTCATCCTTGGGTTTTTGATTGCACTATTTTAGTCCTCCAGATTGAATTACGGGCTCCATAAAAGTCCCCAAGCCTATTTCCAGCCTAAGTCAGTGAATCGGAGTGCTGATCTGGCAAGTGGCTGCCACGGTGGATGTGGAAACGGCTATATGACGTGGACATTTGGTGAATTTGCTCCAATATAGTCCTTACCCCCATTTGAAAACCCTAAACCCAATGTGAACCCTATCTTCTTCATCTTCTTTTTCCACTTCTTCTTTTTCTTCTCCTTCTTTTTCTTCTTCTCCTCCTCCTTCTTCTCCTCTTCATTCTTCTTCTTCTTCTTCTTCTCCTTCTTCTTCTTGTGACAAATGATGGGTGGTACTAGTCACGCAGTAGGGAGTTTCAGCCGCTCCTCTTCAACCAGGAACTGGACAAGAACATCAGTGCGAACTAGGCCTAAAAAGGTGACGGAGTGGTGTGGATGTGGATGTCTCCCCATCCTTAGGTAGTCAGGGACTAAAAGGCATCCTAACAAGCCCTTTTTTGGGTTTCCTAATTATAATGTAAGTGGGTTACATTTATATATAGTTGCTGTGTCTATGTTCCAAATTGATATGACCATTTTCTGGATTATTGTAGACTAATAGAAAGAGATGGTGTGGGTTATTTGTTTGGGCAGATTCTAAACAAGAAGATGTGGTTTGGAAAGATGATGATGAGGTGGGTGAATTGAAAATGAACTTGGCCTGGAGGCTAGGAAAAGTGGAAGCAATTGTGAGAACTCAGAAAGTGTTAATTCAAGCCATGTGTTTAGTGTTGTTGTTAGTTGTTATTTTTGTGTTAATGTTGTTGTTCAAAGTTTGAGCATGACATGAATTATACAAGTGTATTCCTCATAATAACTATCATGAATGAAAAAATTTGGAGATAATTGGATGAAAAGATTTGGCCTATTGTGTTCTAAAATTTGATGTGGATACGTTTGATGTTAATACTTACAAAAAAAAAATTGTAGACAGGATTACCATATGGTCTAATTAACGCACTACCATATATATAATTTATCAAAATACCATAGTATGCATATTTTTAAGGTCTTGAGTGTTTTCTATATTACTAAATTGACAAAGCAAATATAATAACAACAAGCAAACATCAAAAGTAGATCATCACCCTTGCCTATGACCATTGTCATAATAGTTCTCCAAAATAAAAATAGACTCACATTTAAAAATAACTAGCTAACATCAGAAAGTGTATATTTTTAAGAAACATCATTATTTTTTCCTTGGTGGCTTAAATCTCGGAGTTGGTATAAACTTCAGCATGTTTTCCAATCTTGAAGCTATAGCTAAACTGGTTCCCTGCATTAGATCCAAATTTGCAGAAATTGTTGGAAGAGATGATCTTCTTCTAGTTGCCAGCTTTTTAGGTCTTGCTGGAAGCATCTGATTTGATTCAGGTAACAACAATGTAATTGATGAGCGGATAATTTGTACGCTTTTTGGCATTGTTTTTAGTATGTTTTTAGTATGATCTAGTTAGTTTTTAGTATATTTTTATTAGTTTTTAGTTAAAATTCACTTTTCTGGACTTTACTATGAGTTTGTGTGTTTTTCTGTGATTTCAGGTATTTTCTGGCTGAAATTGAGGGACCTGAGCAAAAATCTGATTCAGAGACTGAAAAGGACTGCAGATGCTGTTGGATTCTGACCTCCCTGCACTCGAAGTGGATTTTCTGGAGCTACAGAAGCCCAATTGGCGCGCTCTCAACGGCGTTGGAAAGTAGACATCTTGGGCTTTCCAGCAATATATGATAGTCCATACTTTGCCCATAATTTAATGGCCCAAACCGGCGTTCAAAGTCACCCTCAGAAATTCCAGCGTTAAACGCCGGAACTGGCACCAAAATGGGAGTTAAACGCCCAAACTGGCATAAAAGCTGGCGTTTAACTCCAAGAAGAGTCTCTACACGAAAATGCTTCATTGCTCAGCCCAAGCACACACCAAGTGGGCCCGGAAGTGGATTTTTATGTCATTTACTCATCTTTGTAAATCCTTAGGCTACTAGTTTTCTATAAGTAGGACCTTTTACTATTGTATTTTCATCTTGGTTCTTCTGGTTCCCTCTCTGGGGCCGAAACCAATGATCACTTTTGTTCTTATGTATTTTCAACGGTGGAGTTTCTACACACCATAGATTAAGGTGTGGAGCTCTGCTGTACCTCGAGTATTAATGCAATTACTATTGTTCTTCCATTCAATTCCGCTTGTTCTTGTTCTAAGATATCACTTGTTCTTCAACTTGATGAATGTGATGATTCGTGACACTCATCATCATTCTCACCCATGAACAAGGTGACTGACAACCACTTCTGTTCTACAAGTAACCAAGGCTCTAGTGAATATCTCTTGGATTCTTTAATCGGAATTTTCGTGGTATAGGCGAGAACTGATGGCAGCATTCAAGAGAATCCGGAAGGTCTAACCTTGTCTGTGGTGTTCTGAGTAGGATTCAATGACTGAATGACTGTGACGTGCTTCAAACTCCTGAAGGCGGGGCGTTAGTGACAGACGCAAAAGAATCACTGGATTCTATTCCGGCCTGATTGAGAACCGACAGATGAATTCCGCTATGCTGTGACAGAGCATATGCAATCGCTTTCACTGAGAGGATGGGAGGTAGCCACTGACAACGGTGAAACCCTTGCTTAAGCTTGCCATGGAAAGGAATAAGAAGGATTGGATGAAGACAGTAGGAAAGCAGAGAGACGGAAGGGAAGGCATCTTCATGCGCTTATCTGAAGTTCCTACCAATGAATTACATAAGTATCTCTATCTTTATCTTTATGTTTATTTCGTTCATCACCATATCCATTTGAGTTTTCCTGACTAAGATTTACAAGATGACCATAGCTTGCTTCATACTAACAATCTCCGTGGGATCGACCCTTACTCGCGTAAGGTTTATTAGTTGGACGACCCAGTGCACTTGCTGGTTAGTTGTGCGAAGTTGTGTAATGCCATGGTATTGAGCTACCAAGTTTTTGGGGTTCATGACCGGGGATTATGAGAGTTGTGAAAAAGTATTGTTCACAATTTCGCGCACCAAGTTTTTGGCGCCGTTGCCGGGGATTGTTCAGTTTGGACAACTGACGGTTCATCTTGTTGCTTAGATTAGGTATTTTTCTTCAGAGTTCTTAAGAATGAATTCTAGTGTTTCAAGGTGATGTTCTTATCATCACCAAAGCTGATTGATCTTCATCAATTTAGCTCTTGAGTGCAATGTCCTGCTGAAGCTTGGCCGGCCATGTCTAATTTCTTTAGACTAAAGCTTTAGACTAACATTGCATGATTCCTGGAATTCTCATTAAGAATTTTGATACCTTTATTTTCTTTTTCTGCATAATTTTCGAAAAAAAAAACACAAAAAAAAAGTATAAAATCATAAAATCCAAAAATATTTCTTGTTTAGAGTCTCATCTTAAGTTTAGTGTCAATTGCATGTTTCTGCTCTTTTTGCATTCATGCATGTGTCTTCATTAATCTTCAAGTTGTTCTTGATGATTTTATTACTATGATTTTTAATTCTCTTGACTTGAGCGTTTATGTGTCTCATATGCATTCACATTTTATTAAGTGTCAGCAGTATACAAACTGCTAAGTTTGGTGTCTTGCATGCATTGTTATTTGATTTTAGTTGCATTTTGATTATTCCTTATTATTAAAAATCCAAAAATATTTTTAATTTGTGTCTTTTCAAGTCAATAATACAGAGAATTGAAGACTCATAACATACAGCAGAGGAATTACACAGAAAAAGCTGGGCGTTCAAAACGCCCAGTGAAGAAGGACAGACTGGCGTTTAAACGCCAGCCAAGGTGCCTGGTTGGGCGTTTAACGCCCAAAAAGGTAGTGCATTGGGCGTTAAACGCCAGAATGTGCACCATTCTGGGCGTTTAACGCCAGGATGGCACAAGAGGGAGGATTTTGTTTTCAAATCAATTTTTTTCAAGTTTTCAAAGTTTTTCAAAATCAAATCTTTTTCAAATCAAATCTTTTCAATCAAATGTTTTCAAAATCAATTTCTTTCCTTTTTCAAAGATACTTACTAACAATTAATGATTTGATTGAACATTTTAAGTATGTTGCCTTTTCTGTTGAGAAAGGTTTAATGTTTGAATCATATCTTTTCTTGTTAAGCAAGTCATTAATTTTTCAAATCAAATCTTTTAAAATGTTTTTCAAATCATATCTTCTCAATCACATTTTTTTTTCAAAACCAATCATATCTTCTTAACCACATCTTTTTCAAAATAGTTTTCAATCAAATCTTTTTGATTTCTAATTTCAAAATCTTTTTCAAAAATCACTTGATTTCTTTTCCACTTTCATTTTCGAAAATTAAGTAATGCTTTTCAAAAATGTTTTCAAAATCTTTGACTTAATTTTCGAAAATCACCTCCCTTCTTCTCACATCCTTCTATTATTGGAGTACCACTCCTTCTCAATGCACAATTCGAACTCCATCTAATTAAGTTCGAATTCTTCTCCTTCTGTTTTCTATTTTTCTTTTCTTCTGACACCTCAAGGAATCTCTATACTGTGACATAGAGGATTCCACATTTTCTTGTTATCCTCTCTTTCTTATGAGCAGGAGCAAAAACAAAGGCATTCTTGTTGAGCCTGATCCTGAACCTGAAAGGACCTTGAAGAGAAAGTTAAGAGAAGCTAAAGCACAACTCTCTTTAGAGGACCTGACCGAATTCTTCAAGGAAGAAGAACACATGGCAGCCGAAAACAACAATGCCAACAATGCAAGGAAGGTGCTGGGTGACTTTACTGCACCTACTCCCGACTTCTATGGGAGAAGCATCTCTATCCCTGCCATTGGAGCAAACAACTTTGAGCTTAAGCCTCAATTAGTTTCTCTAATGCAACAGAATTGCAAGTTCCATGGACTTCCACTGGAAGATCCTCATCAGTTTTTAGCTGAATTCTTGCAAATCTGTGACACTGTCAAGACTAATGGGGTTGACCCTGAGGTCTATAGACTTATGCTATTCCCTTTTGCTGTAAGAGACAGAGCTAGAACATGGTTGGACTCACAACCTAAAGAAAGCCTGGACTCTTGGGAAAAGCTAGTGAATGCCTTCTTGGCAAAGTTCTTTCCACCTCAAAAATTGAGTAAGCTTAGAGTGGAAGTCCAAACCTTCAAACAGAAGGAAGGAGAATCCCTCTATGAAGCTTGGGAAAGATACAAACAATTAATCAGAAAGTGTCCCTCTGACATGCTTTCTGAATGGAGCATCATAGGTATTTTCTATGATGGTCTCTCTGAACTGTCCAAGATGTCTTTGGATAGCTCTGCTGGAGGCTCTCTTCATTTGAAGAAGACGCTTGCAGAAGCTCAAGAACTGATTGAAATGGTTACAAATAACCAATTCATGTACACCTCTGAAAGAAATCCTGTGAACAATGGGACTAGTAAGAAGAAAGGAGTTCTTGAGATTGACACTCTGAATGCCATATTGGCTCAGAACAAAATATTGACTCAACAAGTCAATATGATTTCTCAAAGTCTGTCTGGAATGCAAAATGCACCATGCAGTACTAAGGAAGCTTCATCTGAGGAAGAAGCTTATGATCCTGAGAACCCTTCAATAGAGGAGGTGAATTACATGGGAGAACCCTATGGAAACACCTATAATCCCTCATGGAGGAATCATCCAAATCTTTCATGGAAAGATCAACAGAGACCTCAACAAGGTTTCAACAATAATAATGGTGGAAGAAATAGGTTTAGCAATGGCAAGCCTTTTCCATCATCTTCTCAGCAACAGACAGAGAGCTCTAAGTAGAATACCTCTGACTTAGCAACAATGGTCTCTGATCTAATCAAAACCACTCAAAGTTTCATGACTGAAACAAGGTCCTCCATCAGAAATTTGGAAGGACAAGTGGGTCAGCTGAGCAAGAAAATTACTGAACTCCCTCCTAGTACTCTCCCAAGCAATACAGAAGAAAATCCAAAAGGAGAGTGCAAGGCCATCAACATGGCCGAATTCTGGGATGAAGAAGAGGCAGTGAACGCCACTGAGGAAGACCTCACTGGGCGTCCACTGACCTCCAATGAATTCCCCAATGAGGAACCATGGGAATCCGAGGCTCAAAATGAGACCCTAGAGATTCCATTGGACTTACTTCTGCCATTCATGAGCTCTGATGAGTATTCTTCCTCTGAAGAGGATGAGTATGTCACTGAAGAGCAAGTTGCTAAATACCTTGGAGCAATCATGAAGCTAAATGACAAGTTATTTGGAAATGAGACTTGGGAGGATGAACCCCCTTTGCTCACCAAAGAACTGAACGACTTGTCTAGGCAGAAACTGCCTCAAAAGAGGCAAGATCCTGGGAAGTTTTCTATACCTTGTACCATAGGCACCATGACCTTCAAGAAGGCCTTGTGTGACTTAGGGTCAAGTGTAAACCTCATGCCCCTCTCTGTAATGGAGAGGCTAGGGATCTTTGAGGTGCAAGCTGCAAAAATCTCACTAGAGATGGCAGACAACTCAAGAAAACAAGCCTATGGACTTGTAGAGGATGTTCTGGTTAAAATTGAAGACCATTACATCCCTACTGATTTCATAGTCCTAGAGACTGGGAAGTGCATGGATGAATCCATCATCCTTGGCAGACCCCTCCTAGCCACAGCAAAGGCTGTGATTGATGTTGATAGAGGAGAGTTGATCATTCAAGTGAATGAAGAATCCTTGGTGTTTAAGGCCCAAGGATATCCCTCTGTCATCATGGAGAGGAAGCATGAAGAGCTTCTCTCAAAACAGTGCCAAATTGAGCCCCCACAGTCAAACTCTAAGTTTGGTGTTGGGAGGCCACAACCAAACTCTAAGTTTGGTGTTGAACCCCCACATTCAAACTCTAAGTTTGGTGTTGGGAGGTTCCAACACGGCTCTGAGAATCTGTGAGGCTCCATGAGAGTCCTCTGTCAAGCTAATGACAATAAAGAAGCGCTTGTTGGGAGGCAACCCAATGTTTTATAATTAACTATTTTCTTTTGTTATTTTATGTCTTTTGTAGGTTGATGATCATAAGAAGTCACAAAATTAATGAAAAAAGCAAAAACAGAATGAAAAACAGAAAGAAAAACAGCACACCCTGGAGGAAGAACTCACTGGCGTTTAAACGCCAGTAAGGCTAGCAGTTGGGCATTTAACGCTCAGTCTGGCACCATTCTGGGCGTTTAACGCCGGAAAGGGGCACCAGACTGGCGTTAAACGCCAGGAAAGGGCAAGAACCTGGCGTTAAACGCCAGAAATGGGCACCAGCCCAGCGTTTAACGCCAGAATTGGCTCAAAACGTGTTTTTGAATGCCATTTGGTGCAGGGATGACTTTTCCTTGACCCCTAAGGATCTGTGGACCCCACAGGATCATCACCAATCACCTCAACACCTCTCTCCCAAAAACCCCCCACCTATCAAATCCCACTATCCTCTTCACTCCTTCATTTTCACACACCCTAAACACTACTTTTTCCCCTTTTGGCCGAACCACAAAGCCATCTCCCTCTCCTCCATTTCTTCTTCTTCTACTCTCTTCTTTCTTCTTTTGCTCGAGGACGAGCAAACCTTTTAAGTTTGGTGTGGTAAAAAGCGTTGCTTTTCGTTTTTCCATAACCATTTATGGCATCCAAGGCCGGAGAAACCTCTAGAAAGAGGAAAGGGAAGGCAAAAGCTTTCACCTCCGAGTCATGGGAGATGGAGAGATTCATCTTAAGGGATGCACTTTCCTCCACAAAACTATTGGGAGCAACTGAACACCTCCCTAGGAGAATTAAGTTCCAACATGGGACAACTAAGGGTGGAGCACCAAGAACATTCCATTCTCCTCCATGAAATTAGAGAAGATCAAAGAATCATGAGAGAGGAGCAACAAAGACAAGGAAGAGACATTGAGGAGCTCAAGCACTCCATAAGACCTTCAAGAGGAAGAACAAGCCGCCATCACTGAGGTGGACCCGTTCTTTAATCTCCTTGTTCTTTATTTTCTTGTTTTTCGAAATTTTCATGCTTATGTTTGTCTATGTTTGTGTCTTATGATCATTAGTGTCTTAGTGTCTATGCCTTAAAGTTATGAATGTCCTATGAATCCATCACCTCTCTTGAATGAAAACTGTTTTTATCACAAAAGAACAAGAAGTACAGGATCTCAAATTCATCTTTAAAACTAGCTTAATTAGTTTGATGTGGTGACAATACTTTTTGTTTTCTGAATGTATGCTTAAACAGTGCATATGTCTTTTGAATTTGTTGTTCATGAATGTTAAAATTGTTGGCTCTTGAAAGAATGATGAAAAAGGAGACATGTTACTGAGGATCTGAAAAATCATAAAAATGATTCTTGAAGCAAGAAAAAGCAGTGAATACAAAAAAAAACTGTGAAAAACGGAAAAAAAAAGAAGAAAAACGAAAAATATATAATAAGAGTTGTGATCCAAGGAAAATAAGAGTGTGCTTAAGAACCCTGGACACCTCTAATTGGGGACTTTAGCAAAGCTGAGTCACAATCTGAAAAGGTTCACCCAATTATGTGTCTGTGGCATGTATGTATCCGGTGGTAATACTGGAAGACAGAGTGCTTTGGGCCACAGCCAAGACTCAATAAGTAGCTATGTTCAAGAATCATCATACTTAACTAGGAGAATCAATAACACTATCTGGATTCTGAGTTCCTAAAGAAGTCGATCATTCTGAATTTCAAAGGATAAAGTGAGATGCCAAAACTGTTCGGAGGCAAAAAGCTACTAGTCCCGCTCATATAATTTGGAGCTAAGTTTCATTGATAATTTGGAGTCTATAGTATATTCTCTTCTTTTATCTTATTTGATTTTCAGTTGCTTGAGGACAAGCAACGATTTAAGTTTGGTGTTGTGATGAGCGGATAATTTGTACGCTTTTTGGCATTGTTTTTAGTATGTTTTTAGTATGATCTAGTTAGTTTTTAGTATATTTTTATTAGTTTTTAGTTAAAATTCACTTTTCTGGACTTTACTATGAGTTCGTGTGTTTTTCTGTGATTTCAGGTATTTTCTGGCTGAAATTGAGGGACCTGAGCAAAAATCTGATTCAGAGACTGAAAAGGACTGCAGATGTTGTTGGATTCTGACCTCCCTGCACTCGAAGTGGATTTTCTGGAGCTACAGAAGCCCAATTGGCGCGCTCTCAACGGCGTTGGAAAGTAGACATCCTGGGCTTTCCAGAAATATATGATAGTTCATACTTTGCCCAAGATTTGATGGCCCAAACCGGCGTTCAAAGTCACCCTCAGAAATTCCAGCGTTAAACGCCGGAACTGGCACCAAAATGGGAGTTAAACGCCCAAACTGGCATAAAAGCTGGCGTTTAACTCCAAGAAGAGTCTCTACACGAAAATGCTTCATTGCTCAGCCCAAGCACACACCAAGTGGGCCCGGAAGTGGATTTTTATGTCATTTACTCATCTTTGTAAATCCTTAGGCTACTAGTTTTCTATAAGTAGGACCTTTTACTATTGTATTTTCATCTTGGTTCTTCTGGTTCCCTCTCCGGGGCCGAAACCAATGATCACTTTTGTTCTTATGTATTTTCAACGGTGGAGTTTCTACACACCATAGATTAAGGTGTGGAGCTCTGCTGTACCTCGAGTATTAATGCAATTACTATTGTTCTTCCATTCAATTCCGCTTGTTCTTGTTCTAAGATATCACTTGTTCTTCAACTTGATGAATGTGATGATTCGTGACACTCATCATCATTCTCACCCATGAACAAGGTGACTGACAACCACTTCTGTTCTACAAGTAACCAAGGCTCTAGTGAATATCTCTTGGATTCTTTAATCGGAATCTTCGTGGTATAGGCGAGAACTGATGGCAGCATTCAAGAGAATCCGGAAGGTCTAACCTTGTCTGTGGTGTTCTGAGTAGGATTCAATGACTGAATGACTGTGACGTGCTTCAAACTCTTGAAGGCGGGGCGTTAGTGACAGACGCAAAAGAATCACTGGATTCTATTCCGGCCTGATTGAGAACCAACAGATGAATTCCGCTATGCTGTGACAGAGCATATGCAATCGCTTTCACTGAGAGGATGGGAGGTAGCCACTGACAACGGTGAAACCCTTGCTTAAGCTTGCCATGGAAAGGAATAAGAAGGATTGGATGAAGACAGTAGGAAAGCAGAGAGACGGAAGGGAAGGCATCTTCATGCGCTTATCTGAAGTTCCTACCAATGAATTACATAAGTATCTCTATCTTTATCTTTATGTTTATTTCATTCATCACCATATCCATTTGAGTTTGCCTGACTAAGATTTACAAGATGACCATAGCTTGCTTCATACTAACAATCTCCGTGGGATCGACCCTTACTCGCGTAAGGTTTATTACTTGGACGACCCAGTGCACTTGCTGGTTAGTTGTGCGAAGTTGTGTAATGCCATGGTATTGAGCTACCAAGTTTTTGGGGTTCATGACCGGGGATTATGAGAGTTGTGAAAAAGTATTGTTCACAATTTCGCGCACCAGTAATGCAATAAGTAAATAAATAAATACTGATACACATGAGCACTATAAAGCAAATAGTAAATAAATAAATTATGATACACATGAATGTTACATAAAGTAATCAAGATAGTTGGAGAAAATGTAGTCCCACCTTTTGAGTGTCTTCGGGTTCAGAGTATGTTGGCTGAGAGAGATCAATCTCAGTGGGTTGGACTTCAATTTCAACCAAGGCAGCTCCTACCTTAGCTTGCAGATCTTTGATAATAGGAGTGGGATCAGCATCCTTAGCACCCTTAGAATCTTGTGCAGCCTTTGTTGCTACTGCAGCAACTGCTTTAGCATCTACAGCTCTCTTTCTGTGACATCATCTCTTTGTTTGACCTTTTTGCAAACAGTATTTGCAAGTAAATGGCCTTAATTGTCTTTTCAATGTAGTGCTTGCCTTGGATTTCTTGTTAGATGCACTACCTTTGTCTGCATCCTTCCTCCTTTTTGTTTGAAGCTTCCCTAGTTCCCTGCCTTCCTTTTTACCATGGGTGCTAATGACCTATTATGTTCTGAATGTTCTCATAAAGGTTGGCCAGGAATAGGGCTTATATGGTGGCTGTAGGTGATCTTTTAAGACTCCATAGTTAATCATTTATGGCAAAAGTTCTTTAGGTAAATTCACCAAACCTTGCACCCTCCCTCTGGGCAAATCTTGTAAGACTCCATAGTTCCCATTTGGTATTATATTTCATTCCGACTTCTAAGTACAATTCACCAAACCTTGCACCCTCCCTAAACACTGGAAAAACTTCATTAGAATCATCGTCTTCATCCAGCTCATCTTCAGAGTTTGGCTGGATTATTATCTCCAACGAATGCCATGAATTTGCACCATCAGAATCAGCTCCCGAATCACAAGCATCATAGTCTTCAAAGGTTGCATCCACCACAAACCCAAAATCAACTTATTGATCTGAAACATCTTCCACAAATGCATCATCATCAACTATTATCTTCTTCTTACCCTTATCAGATGCACCTGTAGGACCATTCCTTAATTTCACATCCTTCCTTCTTGAGGAAGAAACATTAACCAAATCTATCGAATCAGAGGAGCTGTCATCCCCAACTGGATTATAACCTTCATCTTTAGCACTTTTATAGTTATCAGAGAAGTCTTCATCAGAAGATAGAACAATTTCAGGAACCTTTACTGACTTATCTTTTGCAACAGATCTTCTACAGTGTCTCACGCTCACGGTAGTAGACCTCAGATAATACTTCCTAGACAGATTGGTTTTGGATTGTGTTGATTTATGTGTGGGTTTTGGGATTATCTCAGGCTTAGGATTAGTTTTGGCTTTGGTGGGTTCTTGATTCTTAGGAACAGAATATATGCTCTTGGACTTAAGGTTGGGCTCCACAATTGGTTTCGGATCAGCACAGGGCTTAGGATCAGCAACTGGAGGGGACAAGTTATGATAAGTATGGGTAGAAGTGTTTGGAATGACCCTGGCTTCCTTACCAACATCTCCTACTTGATCATCAACATATACCACAACCCTTTTTCCTTCCAGAAACTCAGGTGTTGACACTTCATGCTCCATGAACACATCAACCA
This sequence comes from Arachis hypogaea, assembly GCF_003086295.3. Lineage (NCBI taxonomy): Eukaryota > Viridiplantae > Streptophyta > Magnoliopsida > Fabales > Fabaceae > Arachis > Arachis hypogaea. Next base: position 37,237,500 of record NC_092041.1, read on the forward strand.
GACAATTATTTTTCTTAGCAAAGAAACACATCTCCTTTAACTCTCCTTCATTGTTTAACCTCTTGAGTACAACCTCTAGACTCCTACCCGGAACAAGCCACCAACATTCCTTCATCTTATCATACCCAAGCTCTTTATGGTAATTCCTAATATAGAAAATATCTAATGTATTTTCATCAATATCACCTAAACAACTTTTCTTATCAGGAGAATAAACCATCTTTTCTTCTTCATTTTCTTAAAGATACCCCCATGATGGAACATAATGTCAATTACATTTTCCATCTGCATCAGAAATAAAAATTGTACACATTAACTCAATGAACATGGTCAAAACCCAAAAATAAATAGATTGCATTTCATGGATGGTAAAAAAAATAACTTTCCCTTGTTTCATTAGGCAAAAACAGAGCATGTTTAAAACTGATGAGTGGATAATTTATACGCTTTTTGGCATTGTTTTTAGTATGTTTTTAGTAGGATTTAGTTAGTTTTTAGTATATTTTTATTAGTTTTTAGTTAAAATTCACTTTTCTGGACTTTACTATGAGTTTGTGTGTTTTTCTGTGATTTCAGGTATTTTCTGGCTGAAATTGAGGGTCCTGAGCAAAAATCTGATTCAGAGACTGAAAAGGACTGCAGATGCTGTTGGATTCTGACCTCCCTGCACTCGAAGTGGATTTTCTGGAGCTACAGAAGCCCAATTGGCGCGCTCTCAACGGCGTTGGAAGTTAGACATCCTGGGCTTTCCAGCAATGTATAATAGTCCATACTTTGCCCAAGATTTGATGGCCCAAACCGGCGTTTCAAATCAGCTCAAGAATTCTGGCGTAAAACGCCGGAACTGGCACAAGAATGGGAGTTAAACGCCCAAACTGGCACAAAAGCTGGCGTTTAACTCCAAGAAGAGTCTCTACACGAAAATGCTTCAATGCTCAGCCCAAGCACACACCAAGTGGGCCCAGAAGTGGATTTTTATGTCTTTTACTCATCTTTGTAATTCTTAAGCTACTAGTTCCCTATAAGTAGGACCTTTTACTATTGTATTTTTCATCTTCGGATCATTTTTGATCTTAGGATCATCTTTGGACATCTAGTTCTTAGATTATTGGGGGGCTGGCCTCACGGCCATGCCTAGACCTTGTTCTTATGTATTTTCAACGGTGGAGTTTCTACACACCATAGATTAAGGTGTGGAGCTCTGCTGTACCTCGAGTATTAATGCAATTACTATTGTTCTTCTATTTAATTCAGCTTGTTCTTATTCCAAGATATCACTTGTTCTTTAACTTGATGAATGTGATGATCCGTGACACTCATCATCATTCTCACCTATGAACATGTGACCGTCAATCACCTCCGTTCTACCTTAGATTGGGTGGATATCTCTTGGGTTCTTTAACCGGAATCTTCGTGGTATAAGCTAGAATTGATGACTGCATTCAAGAGAATCCGGAAGGTCTAAACCTTGTCTGTGGTATTCTGAGTAGGATTCAATGATTGAATGACTGTGACGAGCTTCAAACTCGCGATTGTGGGGCGTTAGTGACAGACGCAAAAGAATCACTGGATTCTATTCCGACATGATCGAGAACCAACTGCTGGATAGCCGTGCCATGACAGGGTGCGTTGAATATTTCCACTGAGAGGATGGGACTGTAGCCATTGACAACAGTGATGCCCAACATACAGCTTGCCATGGAAGGGAGTAAGAAGGATTGGATGAAGACAGTAGGAAAGCAGAGAGACGGAAGGGACAAAGCATCTTCATACGCTTATCTGAAATTCTCACCAATGAATTGCATAAGTATCTCTATCATTATCTTTATGTTTTATTCATATATCATCCATAACCATTTGAGTCTGCCTGACTGAGATTTACAAGGTGACCATAGCTTGCTTCATACCAACAATCTCCGTGGGATCGACCCTTACTCGCGTAAGGTTTATTACTTGGACGACCCAGTGCACTTGCTGGTTAGTTGTGCGAAGTTGTGTTTATGCCATGGTATTGAGCACCAAGTCTTTGGGGCCATTACTAGGGATTATTTGAGTTGTGAAAAGTAGTGATCACAATTTCGTGCACCAAGTTTTTGGCGCCATTGCCGGGGATTGTTGAGTTTGGACAACTGACGGTTCATCTTGTTGCTTAGATTAGGTATTTTTTTTCAGAATTTCTTTAAGAATTAATTCTAGAGTTTCATGATGATCTGTTGAAATCTGGCTGGCTGTGAAGCCATGTCTAATCTTATTGGACCGAGGTTTCAACTTATCATCACAAGAGCTTGTTGATTTCTATCAATCTTGCTGTTGGAGCAATGATCTGCTGAGGGTTGGCTGGCCATTGGCCATATCTAGTGTTTTGGACCGGAGCTTTCTTTGAAAGCTTGGCTGGCTGTGAAGCCATGTCTAATTCCTGGACCGGAGTCTTAGACTAGCATTGCAATGATTCCTAGAATTCTCATTAAGAATTCTGAAACCTTTATTTTCTTTTTTCATATAATTTTCGAAAAAGCACAAAAAAAATTTACAAAATCATAAAAAGCAAAAATATGTTATGTTTCTTATTGAGACACTAGTCTCATTTTAAGTTTGGTGTCTTACATGCATTGTTTATTTGATCTTGGTTCTATTTTCAAGTCAATAATACAAGGAACTGAAGATTCAGTACATGCAGCAGAGGAATTACACAGAAAAAGCTGGGCATTCAAAATGCCCAGTGAAGAAGGAAAAATTGGCGTTTAAACGCCAGCCAGGGTGCCTGGCTGGGCGTTTAACGCCCAAAAGGGTAGTGCTTTGGGCGTTAAACGCCATAATGGATACCATTCTGGGCGTTTAACGCCAGGATGGCACAAGAGGGAAGATTCTATTTTCAAATCAAATTTTTTTTCAGGTTTTCAAAATTTTTCAAAATCAAATCTTTTTCAAATCATATCTTTTCAATCAAATCTTTTTCAAAATCAATTTCTTTCCTTTTTCAAAAATACTTGCTAACAATTAATGATTTGATTCAACATTTCAAGTATGTTGCCTTTTCTGTTGAGAAAGGTTTAATGTTTGAATCATATCTTTCCTTGTTAGCCAAGTCATTATTTTTTAAAATCAAATCTTTTTAAAATTGTTTTTCAAATCATATCTTTTTCAATCATATCTTTTTAATCACATCTTTTTCAAAAAAGTTTTCAATCATATCTTCTTCAAAATCTTTTCCCCTCTTCTCACATCCTTCTATTTATGAAGTACCACTCCTCCTCGATGCACAATTCGAACTCTATCTCACTAAGTTAGAATTCTTCTACCTCTTCCTTCTATTTTTCTGTTCCTCTGACACCTCAAGGAATCTCTATATTGTGACATAGAGGATTTCACATTTTCTTGTTCTCTTCTCTTTCATATGAGCAGGAACAAAGACAAAGGCATTCTTGTGGAAGCTGACCTTGAACCTGAAAGGACCTTGAAGCAAAAGCTAAGAGAAGCTAAGGCACAACTCTCTGTAGAGAATCTAACAGAATTCTTCAGAGAAGAAGAACCCATGGCAGCCAAAAACAACAACAATGCCAACAATGCAAGGAAGGTGCTAGGTGACTTTACTGCACCTACTCCCGACTTCCATGGGAGAAGCATCTCTATCCCTGCCATTGGAGCAAACAACTTTGAGCTTAAGCCTTAGTTAGTTTCTCGAATGCAACAGAATTGCATGTTCCATGGACTTCCATTGGAAGATCCTCATCAGTTTTTTAGCTAAATTCTTGCAAATCTGTTACACTGTCAAGACTAATGGGGTTGACCCTGAGGTCTACAGACTTATGCTATTCCCTTTTGTTGTAAGAGACAGAGCTAGAATATGGTTGGACTCACAACCTAAAGAAAGCCTGAACTCTTGGGAAAAGCTAGTCAATGCCTTCTTGGCAAAGTTCTTTCCACCTCAAAAATTGAGTAAGCTTAGAGTGGAAGTCCAAACCTTCAGACAAAAGGAAGGAGAATCCCTCTATGAAGCTTGGGAAAGAAACAAATAATTGATCAGAAAATGTCCTTCTGACATGCTTTCTGAATGGAGCATCATAGGTATTTTCTATGATGGTCTCTCTGAACTATCCAAGATGTCTTTGGATAGCTCTGCTGGAGGATCTCTTCATCTGAAGAAGACGCCTACAGAAGCTCAGGAACTAATTGAAATGGTTGCAAATAACCAATTCATGTACACTTCTGAAAGGAATCCTGTGAATAGTGGGACAAATCAGAAGAAAGGAGTTCTTGAGATTGAAACCCTGAATGCCATACTGGCTCAGAATAAAATATTGACTCAGCAAGTCAATTTGATTTCTTAAAGTCTGTCTGGAATGCAAAATGCACCAGGCAGTACTAAGGATGCTTCATCTGAAGAAGAAGCTTATGATCCTGAGAACCCTTCAATGGAAGAGGTGAATTACATGGGAGAACCCTATGGAAACACCTATAATTCTTCATGGAGAAATCATCCAAATCTTTCATGGAAGGATCAACAGAGACCTCAACAAGGTTTCAACAACAATAATGGTGGAAGAAATAGGTTTAGCAATGGCAAGCCTTTTCTATCATCTTCTCAGCAACAGACAGAGAATTCTAAGCAGAACCACTCTGACTTAGCCACCATGGTCTCTGATCTAATCAAAACCACTCAAAGTTTCATAACTGAAACAAGGTCCTCCATTAAAAACTTGGAGGCACAAGTGGGACAGCTGAGCAAGAAAATTACTGAACTCCCTCCTAGTACTCTTCCAAGCAATACAGAAGAAAATCCAAAAGGAGAGTGCAAGGCCATCAATATGGCCGAACTTGGAGAGGAGGGAGAGGCAGTGAACGCCACTGAAGAAGACCTCAATGGACGTCCACTGGCCTCCAATGAGTTCTGTAAAGAGGAACCATGGGAATCTGAGGCTCATACTGAGACCATAGAGTTTCCAATAGATTTACTTCTGCCATTCATGAGCTCTGATGAGTATTCTTCCTCTGAAGAGGATGAGTATGTCACTGAAGAGCAAGTTGCTAAATACCTTGGAGCAATCATTAAGCTAAATGACAAGTTATTTGGTAATGAGACTTGGGAGAACGAACCTCCTTTGCTCACCAAAGAACTGGATGACTTGTCTAGGCAGAAATTACCTCAAAAGAGACAAGATCCTGGGAAGTTTTCAATACCTTGTACCATAGGCACCATGACCTTCAAGAAGGCTCTGTGTGACTTAGGGTCAAGTGTAAACCTCATGCCTCTCTCTGTAATGGAGAAGCTAGGGATCTTTGAGGTACAAGCTGCAAGAATCTCACTAGAGATGGCAGACAATTCAAAGAAACAAGCTTATGGACTTGTAGAGGATGTTCTGGTAAAGGTTGAAGACCATTACATCCCTGCTGATTTCATAGTCCTAGAGTCTGGGAAGTGCATAGATGAATCCATCATCCTTGGCAGACCCTTCCTAGCCACAGCAAAGGCTGTGATTGATGTGGATAGAGGAGAATTGATCATTCAAGTGAATGAAGAATCCTTTGTGTTTAAGGCTCAAGGATACCCCTCTGTCACCATGGAGAGGAAGCATGAAGAGCTTCTCTCAAAACAGAGTCAAAAAGAGCCCCCACAGTCAAACTCTAAGTTTGGTGTTGGGAGGCCACAACCAAATTCTAAGTTTGGTGTTGAACCCCCACATTCAAACTCTAAGTTTGGTGTTGGGAGGTTCCAACATTGCTCTGAGTATCTGTGAGGCTCCATGAGAGCCCACTGTCAAGCTACTGACATTAAAGAAGCGCTTGTTGGGAGGCAACCCAATATTATATTTTATCTATTTCTTTTGCTATTTTATGTTTTCTGTAGGTTGATGATCATGAGAAGTCACAAAATCAATTGAAAAATCAAAAACAGAATGAAAAACAAAAAGAAAAACAGCACACCCTGGAGGAAGACCTTGCAAGGGAGCAAATGGGCGTTTAACGCCTAGTCTGGCACCATTCTGGGCGTTTAACGCCAGAAAGGGGCACCAGACTGGCGTTAAATGCCAGAAATGGGCACCAGCCCGGCGTTTAACGCCAGAATTGGCAAAGGGTGCATTTTTGCACAACACTTGGTGCAGGGTTGAATTTTCCTTGACACCTCAGGATCTGTGGACCCCACAGGATCCCCACCTACCCCACCACCCTCTCTCTTCTTCTTCACCCATTCACCAATCACCCCAACCTCTCTTCCCCAAAAACCCCTCACCTATCAAATCCCATCTTTCTCTTCACCACTCACATCCATCCTTCATAAAACCCCACCTACCTCACCATTCAAATTCAAACCACTTCCCCTCCCAAACCCACCCATTCATAACCGAACCCTACCCCTCTCTCCACCCCTATATAAACCCATCTCCACTCCTTCTTTTCACACACCCTAAACACTACTTCTCTACCCTTTGGCCGAACCACAAAGCCACCTCCATCTCCTCCATTTCTTCTTTTTCTACTCTCTTCTTTCTTCTTTTGCTCGAGGACGAGCAAACCTTTTAAGTTTGGTGTGGTAGAAGCATTGCTTTTTGTTTTTCCATAAACATTTATGGCATCCAAGGCCGGAGAAACCTCTAGAAAGAGGAAAGGGAATGCAAAAGCTTCCACCTCTGAGTTATGGGAGATGGAGAGATTCATCTCAAGGGTGCATCAAGACCACTTCTATGAAGTTGTGGCCTTGAAGAAGGTGATCCCCGAGGTCCCTTTCAAACTCAAAAAGAGTGAATATCCAGAGATCCGACATGAGATTAGAAGAAGAGGTTGGGAAGTTCTTACCAACCCCATTCAACAAATCGGAATCTTAATGGTTCAAGAGTTCTATGCCAATGCATGGATCACCAAGAACCATGATCAAAGTGTAAACCCGGACCCAAAGAATTGGCTTACAATGGTTCGGGGGAAATACTTAGATTTTAGTCCGGAAAGGGTAAGGATGGCATTCAACTTGCCCATAATGCAAGGAGATGAACATCCTTACACTAGAAGGGTCAACTTTGATCAAAGGTTGGACCAAGTCCTCACAGACATTTATGAAGAGGGCACTCAATGGAAGAGAGATTCAAGAGGGAAGCCGGTTCAACTGAGAAGGCATGACCTCAAACCCGTGGCTAGAGGATGGTTGGAGTTTATCCAACGCTCAATCATTCCCACTAGCAACCGGTCCGAAGTTACTATAGACCGGGCCATCATGATTCATAGTATCATGATTGGAGAGGAAGTGGAAGTTCATGAGGTTATAGCCCAAGAACTCTATAAGGTGGCGGACAAGTCCTCTACCTTGGCAAGGTTAGCCTTTCCTCATCTCATTTGTCACCTCTGTTATTCAGTTGGAGTGGACATAGAAGGAGACATCCTCATTGATGAGGACAAGCCCATCACTAAGAAAAGGATGGAGCAAACAAGAGATCCCACTCATCATGAAATCCCTAAGATGCCTCAAGGGATGCACTTTCCTCCACAAAACTATTGGGAGCAAATCAACACCTCCCTAAGAGAATTGAGTTCCAACATGGGACAACTAAGGGTGGAGCACCAAGAACACTCCATTCTCCTCTATGAAATTAAAGAAGATCAAAGAATCATGAGAGAGGAGCAACAAAGGCAAGGAAGAGACATTGAGGAGCTCAAGCACTCCAAAAGATCTTCAAGAGGAAGAACAAGCCGCCATCACTAAGGTGGACCCGTTCTTTAATCTCCTTGTTCTTTACTTTCTTGTTTTTCGAATTTAATGCTTATGTTTATCTATGTTTGTGTCTTATGATCATTAGTGTCTTAGTGTCTATGCCTTAAAGTTATGAATGTCCTATGAATCCATCACCTCTCTTAAATGAAAAATGTTCTTAATTGAAAAAAAAAGAGAAGAATTGCATGAATTTCAGATTTTATAACAGATTAATTATTTTGATGTGGTGGCAATACTTTTGTTTTTTGAATGTATGCTTGAACAGTGCATATGTCTTTTGAATCTGTTGTGCATGAATGTTAAAATTGTTGGCTCTTGAAAGAATGATGAAAAAGGAGACATGTTACTGAGGATCTAAAAAATCATAAAAATGATTCTTGAAGCAAGAAAAAGCAGTGAATACAAAAAAGAAAAAAAAGAAGGAGAAAAACGGAAAAAAAAAGGAAAAAGAGAAAAAGAAAGAAATAAAGTTGTGATCCAAGGCAAAAGGAGTGTGCTTAAGAACCCTGGACACCTCTAATTGGGGACTCTAGCAAAGCTGAGTCACAATCTGAAAAGGTTTACCCAATTATTGGTCTGTGGCATGTATGTATCCGGTGGTAATACTAGAAGACAGAGTGCTTTGGGCCACGGCCAAGACTCATAAAGTAGCTGTGTTCAAGAATCATCATACTTAACTAGGAGAATCAATAACACTATCTGGATTCTGAGTTCCTAAAGAAGCCAATCATTCTGAATTTCAAAAGATAGAGTGAGATGCCAAAACTGTTCAGAGGCAAAAAGCTAAAAGCCCCGCTCATCTAATTAATACTGATCTTCATAGATGTTTTTGGAGTTCATTGCATATTCTCTTCTTTTTATCTTATTTGATTTTCAGTTGCTTGGGGACAAGCAACAATTTAAGTTTGGTGTTGTGATGAGCGGATAATTTATACGCTTTTTGGCATTGTTTTTAGTATGTTTTTAGTAGGATTTAGTTAGTTTTTAGTATATTTTTATTAGTTTTTAGTTAAAATTCACTTTTCTGGACTTTACTATGAGTTTGTGTGTTTTTCTGTGATTTCAGGTATTTTCTGGCTGAAATTGAGGGTCCTGAGCAAAAATCTGATTCAGAGACTGAAAAGGACTGCAGATGCTATTGGATTCTGACCTCCCTGCACTCGAAGTGGATTTTCTGGAGCTACAGAAGCCCAATTGGCGCGCTCTCAACGGCGTTGGAAGTTAGACATCCTGGGCTTTCCAGCAATGTATAATAGTTTATACTTTGCCCAAGATTTGATGGCCCAAACCGGCGTTCCAAATCAGCTCAAGAATTTTGGCGTAAAACGCTGGAACTGGCACAAGAATGGGAGTTAAACGCCCAAACTGGCACAAAAGCTGGCGTTTAACTCCAAGAAGAGTCTCTACACGAAAATGCTTCAATGCTCAGCCCAAGCACACACCAAGTGGGCCCAGAAGTGGATTTTTATGTCTTTTACTCATCTTTGTAATTCTTAAGCTACTAGTTCCCTATAAGTAGGACCTTTTACTATTGTATTTTTCATCTTCGGATCATTTTTGATCTTAGGATCATCTTTGGACATCTAGTTCTTAGATCATTGGGGGGCTGGCCTCACGACCATGCCTAGACCTTGTTCTTATGTATTTTCAATGGTGGAGTTTCTACACACCACAGATTAAGGTGTGGAGCTCTGCTGTACCTCGAGTATTAATGCAATTACTATTGTTCTTCTATTCAATTCAGCTTGTTCTTATTCCAAGATATCACTTGTTCTTCAACTTGATGAATGTGATGATCCGTGACACTCATCATCATTCTCACCTATGAACGTGTGACCGTCAATCACCTCCGTTCTACCTTAGATTGGGTGGATATCTCTTGGGTTCTTTAACCGGAATCTTCGTGGTATAAGCTAGAATTGATGACTGCATTCAAGAGAATCCGGAAGGTCTAAACCTTGTCTGTGGTATTCTGAGTAGGATTCAATGATTGAATGACTGTGACGAGCTTCAAACTCGCGATTGTGGGGCGTTAGTGACAGACGCAAAAGAATCACTGGATTCTATTCCGACATGATCGAGAACCAACAGCTGGATAGCCGTGCCGTGACAGGGTGCGTTGAATATTTCCACTGAGAGGACGGGACTATAGCCATTGACAACGGTGATGCCCAACATACAGCTTGCCATGGAAGGGAATAAGAAGGATTGGATGAAGACAGTAGGAAAGCAGAGAGACGGAAGGGACAAAGCATCTTCATACGCTTATCTGAAATTCTCACCAATGAATTGCATAAGTACCTCTATCATTATCTTTATGTTTTATTCATATATCATCCATAACCATTTGAGTCTGCCTGACTGAGATTTACAAGGTGACCATAGCTTGCTTCATACCAACAATCTCCGTGGGATCGACCCTTACTCGCGTAAGGTTTATTACTTGGACGACCCAGTGCACTTGCTGGTTAGTTGTGCGAAGTTGTGTTTATGCCATGATATTGAGCACCAAGTCTTTGGGGCCATTACTAGGGATTATTTGAGTTGTGAAAAGTAGTGATCACAATTTCGTGCACCAAAAACCCATATCCTAACAGAATAATATATGAAACCCTAAATCTTTTATAAACGATGAAAACACGCCACCACAAATAAACAAAAAGCCAAATAAACCTTTGAAAATCAAGCTATGATTGTCGAAAAAAAATAAGGGCACTGTAACACCCTAATTAATTTAAGCCTTACCTCGCGTCGTAAAGCAAAGGTCAATCAAAGGTTATGACAAGTCTAAAGCTTATACATATAATATATAGAAGAATAATATATTCTAGAAGGCCAATGAAGGATATAGCTCAAAAATAGGAAGTGAAAAGCGCAAAACGTACTCACGAAGCTACAAACTCTACGCACAAGAAAAAGATATAATATAACCAAATATAAGAGTATAATAGTATGAAGATCTAGCCATGGCTCGCAGAGTTTAAGCCGGATAGCTATATACAGACCATACAGATATCTGAAAGTTAAAATAGTTTATACAAGTTTTTCTCTCAAAGTAAGCCTCTAGGCAAAAGCAAATACAAAAGTGAAAGATAATACAAAATAAGCAAAAGACTCCAAAACAGATAGAGATCCTCCACTCTGTCACCACCAAAATAACTCATCGAGGTGGGTTGCGACCTACATCTGAAAAACAACAACAGAATATGGTATGATATCCGGAGGTTCTCAGTATGGTAACAGTGCCAAATAAGTAAGATGTAAGGCTCCGGGACACCGAAGGCAATCCTAGAACTTCACATCAAATACGGATATTCAAGCATGGAATAAATTAAATAAATAAAGAACTTTAAACATAAATCGGGTTATCTAAACTTAGAAGAATTGTAACTAATGCTAAACATACCACTATATCCCACAGCCTTCACCAACTTAACCTCCGTGTGATCCCATCGCCATCGCCTACCTACCTCCTCAGCACCAGACAATCACAAGTAATAAAAGCAAGTAAATCACAAGTAATATACATGTACAACAAGTAAAACAACTAGCAAATAAGCATATTATTCATTTAGGCAAGATATGCAATTAGGCAAAGCAAACAAAACACATAGTAGATGCACATGATGAATTCCTGTCCTATTGGCTCTTGATATTACTTGTCGGTCTATGAATGCCAACCTGACACATCCTTTCGGATGTCGCATTTCCTGCCACATCGGAAGATATAGTGCCTGGCACGCTTTTGTTTTGAGGATATAGTGCCTGCCACACTATCATTCCCAGGATATAGTGCCTGACACACTCTTGCGGTAGACAAGAAAAACAACAACAACATCTATTTCATCATAAATCATTTCGAGGATATAGTGCCTGGCACACTATCATTCCAAGGATATAGTGCCTGGCACACTATCCACATCCAGCAAGTCCATTGACAATAAATCATCACCAGTCATCACCATTCTCATCTTAAATCACTTTAAACTATCAATTCTCAACATTCCAAGGATATAGTGCCTGACACACTTTTCTTCAATATCTATCAACTAAACTCATCCTAATTCCGTTCCAAGCTCATTAGTTCATCAGTTTCTCAATTCGTTGTCAGTAATCACCAAGTTCACTACTTTTCCTTCTCCCTCAACTAAACTCATCCTCAATAAACCAGAAACCTAAACCTCAATTCTCTAACTTTTTACGGTAATACCCAAATAATTACAAGACCTTCTCTATGTTTAATATCCAAAAACAAGCCAAAATGTCTTAAATAGGTGTCACAGAAATTTACAAGCTTGTTGGGAAGGTGAAACAGTTAAAAACAAGATTTTGGTTGAAAAATAAGGCATGTGCATACGCAAGCCCAGGAGGATTTTCAAAATGTGTGCGTACGCATAGAGGTGTGTGTACGCACAAGTGTAAAATTTTCTATTTTGTTCGCTCACACAAGGCATGTGAACGCCCTCAACAGAATGCATCTTCCAACATATGCGTGCGCACAACTTGCAGAACTTTGTTGGTTATGTGTGCGCATAGAGCGTGCTAGTGCTCCCATCAGTAGCTGTGTCCCCGTGTGTGCGTACGCACAAGGTTGTGCGTGCACACAGGTTAAAAAATCCACGAGATGTGCATGCGCACACAAACCAAAAATCACAAATCCTGCAGAATGCATAGAATTCAGATTTTGACACCAAACTTTGAATGAGCATATCTTTCTCTACAAAATTCAATTTTCCATAAAATTTAAACCATTTTAAAGCTTCTTAAATTATCTTTCATTTGATATAAAATAAATCAAATTCCAATAATCATAGCTCAAGATATGATCCATCAAAATTAGCCTAAAACTTATTTTTACCAGAAAGTCACAAGTTCTCAACTTTCCAAATTCTCAACCAAAATCAAATCAAAACCATACCAAACTCTAAATTTACCTCATAACTCACTCTTTGTGTCATAATTCACCCTTCATACTAAATTTTCCTTCACATTTCATTATTCTCATTCTTAAATATCAAATATATACACTATAATCATTCCTCCACCAACACATTCATCAATCATCATTCTATTACTATCAATATTCATCATCAACCTTATTCATACTCCATATCAATAATCAACAATATTATTCACCCAAATTCATCATACCAAATACAATCAACAACATTATTTAACAACATCGATAATTCCTCACACCTAAATACTTTACTTACCACCCATCATTGTCATAAAAGTCACCCAACACCAACCTTACACACCATCAATAACGCACCAACCTTAACACAACATCAACCACAACATTCAAAATCCAGAATTATCATCAACATATATCATCACACATCACAATCATCAGTATCCTTTACTCCAAGCCATCACAAACATAGTACATTAACATATTACCTTAAATTCTCATAATCCTCATTATTCATCAATATAACTAATCACTTTCAATCCTCATCAACACCAATGATCCAATACAACCAACAATTACATCAATTCACATGTAATTATTCATACGCCAATATCATTCAATCCTATCTTAGGGTCAACTAGCCTAAGTGTCCAGAAACATTACATATTATATTAAGAAAATCGAAATCATACCTTGGCTAATTCTCAATATGCACAGAACACCAAGAGCTTGATTCTAACAAGATCAACAAGCCTCAAGCACTAACACTACTTCCAAAACTCACCAACTACCAAGCTATACACATAACATAACAAGAATCAACACTATGGCTAACTAAAATATCAAACCACAAGAGTTTGAAGAGACTTACCTTACCCAATGAGATTAGGGCTAAAATCCAACAAGTATCCGCTACTAGAGGTCACCTAAAAAAACCAAAACCACAAAATCTACTCAAAAACTATAACAAAAAACGCACAGAAACTAGGGCAGAAAACTGGAGTGTGAGCTTTGAGTTCTTACCAGATTTTCTTAAATAGAAACAAAGAGTTCAACAAGAGCTTCGCGTGGCCGCAAACGGCTCATCAATCGGAGCTTCGTAGCTCAAGATATGGTCAAAAGAAGGAGGAGATGAATATTGCTCTTCTTCCTCCTCTCTTTGTGGGTGTGCTGAAAAATGAGCTTAAAGCTCATTAAAAGGTACTTTTATATGTTGGGCTTGGGTCCAACTTGAGTCCGGTCCAACCACGTAGCGTTTTTAGTTCGTTTGGCCCACTTTGGGCCTAAATCTTTAAGATTAGTGCCCAGTTTTAAATTCTATATTATTTTTATTCTTTCAAAACAATAAATCAATTTTTAAAATCTTATTTTCCAAAATACGCGGTACTGGACAGACTAGAGTCGGTACTGCTAGCTTAAGCACCAGTACGCATTTTTACAAAAACTTGTCGAAAAAGATACATTTTCTAACTCAAAAAAATTCATTGAAATCAAATTTCACCTTTATATTTTCAAATTAAAACTTCTAAATTTTGAATCTATCTGGGGAACTTAAAATTATTATTTTTATTAAAACGATTTTACGGGAAGGCTCCAGTTCTTACAGGCAATGTGTACTCACCACAATAACAACAACAATGGTGCTTCCTCATTAATGGCACTATGAACTCCACGGTGACACTAGTAGTCTCGCGAAACTGTCGAACTCACAAATCCTATACCACTGCACTAAGCCTTCACCACTGTCAGAGGAAGAGGTAGTTTAAGTGTTTCGGTGTTGGAGAAAAGAAGGAGAAGACTGTAAGTGACCAAAACCCATATGGCTCTAACCTTTCGTTTTGTTCATTCATATAAAACGGTGACATTTTACTCTCCTTAGGTGCCAAAACCCTAAATGACGCCGTATTTCAACATCAACTTGCCAGATCAGCACTCCAATTTGCTGACTCAGGCCAAAAATAGGCTTGGGGACTTTTATGGAGCCCGGAGTTCAATCTCGAGGACCAAAATGGTGCAATCGAAAACTCAGGGGTGAATTGGTGCAGGAGCCCAATCTAAGGGGCCATTTTGGGGATTTAGTCTGTCATAATACAAATTAAATAACTGGGAGTTTTAAATCCTGGGTTGTCTTTCCTCAGACTAGAAATTAGGTGCACAAATTTATTTGTGAAATCGGGGGTTTTCAAGAATGGAACGGGAATTTAAAAGAACTAAAGAATAAATACACTAACAATGGGTCAAAAGACAGTTAATGCAAATCTGAGGAAAACAATATCAAAATTAGTGAAAATGTGATTAACACATAAAAGAGCCTTGACTTGGTAAGGAGAGTTAAGGAATCCTATCCTTGTCATAACCACAACTATGGCAATTACAATGAGTTAATCTCACTTCGTCAACCCTAACATCGAGGATAAGTCAAGCGAGCATAATTGGCCTTAAATCCACAAATCCTAACTAACTTACTGATTAACTTAGTAAAAAGCTAGCGTTAGTAAAAAAAAGGGCAAGTAACAACCCAAAATTACTACTAAATGTCAGACATTATGACTCTAGTATCCTAATTCCTCATTTCGCAAGTCAATGGGTGAAAATCTACTCAATATTCATAATTTGCATTTTCACAAAATTGAAGAAGAGCATGAAAACTATATCCAATCTATGAACAAAATCAACAATAGCAACCTAATCAAATATGTATAAATCATAAAACATAAAAATCATCAACAAGAACTCTCAAAAGTAGATATATTAACAAAGTAACTTCAACTATAAGAAAATGTAGCAAGAGTAGTGTAATTAAAGAGAGAATTAAAGATTACTTACAATAAAGACAAGCAAATATCCAAGATCAAAATTGTAGATTGGCAAGTCCTACTATAAATCCTAATAAAACTCTAAGAGAGAATTTCCTAAAAATACCCAAAACCTACTCTTACTCGTAATAATGTTGTATGTGTGTGTAAATGATGCCCCCTTTTGTTATGGAATGTTGCCCTTTTGATATAGCCTTCATTTCAGCTTCATGAACTCCAAAGGGGCAAAAGGCCTCCAAAATTGCGAGCCACATGATTTTTTAATGAAGCCACGCGTCAGGACTTGTGCGTATGCACAGGAAGGTATGCGTACACATACATTGAAGTGTGTTCTTCCCCTTTGTTTTCTTCATAAAATCTCTCATTTTGCATGCTTCCTTCCACTTCTAACAAACCATTCTTTCCTATTAGACCTGAAATCATTGAACAAAATATATCACGACATCGAATGTAATGAAGTGGTTTGATTAATTTAAGCAAAAAAAAGCATGTTTTCACAATTAAGTGCAATTTAGAGAGAAATAACAAAAGTAAGTTATTCAAGTGAATAAATGTGAGTTTGTGTGATGAATTCCACTCAATTCAAGCCAAAATTTACCATTAAATATGGACTCATCAGGATGCTTTACATAAGAGGTGTTACTACTAGTGGTGGTTTAAATTTAGTTTAATGCCAAAATTATACATAGTCGGTGGGTCTTATTTCTGAGGAAGATTAAAGACTCAGGAGTGGAAAGATCGATTGATGTAATACAGCCTTATTTAGAGGAGGCTGAATTTGCCCATTTGGTTGAGTTAGGGACTTTTACCATGATAACTTACTCCTGTCAGCCATTGTTGAGAGATGACATCTAGAGATCTATTTGTTCCACACATCATCGAGTGAGTGTACCATTATCCTTCAGAATATTGCTTATTGCCTTGGCTTACAGACTCATGGGGAGTCGGTAGGTAGTTGTAATCATGATTTTCAAGCTTATTATGGTCGTGGCACATGGGAGATGATTCAGGGGTACTTGTAGCTCATGCATGAGCATCTTTCCTATCCTTTCTAAATGATCTAAATGTGGATTTGTTTAGTTTTTGGGAGATTTTGGTGTTTTAGACCATTATGGATGCTACTTTGAGTCGTATTGTTGTTCTGTTAATTTTAGGGAAAATTTGGGCGAGTTTGACAGAATTCGTGCAGAAGAAAAAGGAGAAATTTGATGCTGTCAAGCTAGCACTAAACACCACTATCCGGCATTTAGTGCTGGATGCCTCGTACTCTGTGCAAGCTCTCTGTGAAGCTAGTGCTAAATGCTACGACTCAGCATTTAATGCCAGACACCTCGTACTTTATGCAAGCTCTCTGTGAAGCTGGTGCTAAACGCCACGACTCAGTATTTAGCAACAGGTGTCTCGTAAAGTGTGCCAAGGTTCTGCAAAGGTGGAGCTAAATGCCACTACATAGCTTTTAGCACCAGGTGTCTAGGAAGGTTAAAGACTCATTCTGTTTGGTGGCGCTAAATGCCACTGCTCGGCATTTAGCGCCCGGCCCGCGTCAAGTCTTTCAATAAGCTTATTGCAGTTTGTAATTTAAGTTTTATTTTAAAGAAATGATAATTTTTAGGGTTTACAATTTTAATTTTGAATCAATTAGGATTAGATATAAAAAGAGAAAACATTTGACCCTTCGGGCTCTCTTCTTTTCTTCTTGTTCACTAACAGAGGATAAATGTCGGTATAGAATGTTTCAATAAAATCGCTTTGCAAGTATAGTTCGAAACTGATATACAATCTTCGGTCAACGTTTAATTTGTTTGTCATAATGCAAACAAATAAAATAACCCAAGTATTTAAACCTTGGGTCATCTCTCCAAGGAATTGTAGGGAAGTGTACTTATTATTGGTTATAGAAAAAGTATTTTTGGATTTTTGGTTTGATAAATAGGAAATGTAAGTAACAGGAAAGTAAAACTGACAACTAAGAAAAGTCCTAGCAAGAGTTGAGAATTGGAATTTCTATCCTCATTATCATTGTCAATTGTGATGGTAAATATAAATCGCCTTCACTTAGTTAACCTCTAACCAATGAAGGAAAGTCAAGTGCATACAATTGATGAGTGGATATTTTATACGCTTTTTGGCATTATTTTCATATAGTTTTTAGCATGTTTTGTTTAGTTTTTATTAAGCTTTTATAGGTTTTAGTGTTAAATTCACATTTTATGGATTCTACTTTGAGTTTGTGTGTTTTTTTTACAATTTTAGGTATTTTTTGGCTGAAATTGAGGAGCTGGAGCAAATGTCTGATTTAGAGACAGAGAAAGCACTGCAGATGTTGTCCGAATCTGACCTCCTTGCACTGGGAAGAGCTTCTTTAGAGTTACAGAAGTCCAAATGGTATGTTCTCAACGGTTACGAAAAACTGACTTCTAAAGCTTTCCAACAATGCATAATAGTTCATACTTTGCTTCAGATTAAAAGTCCCAAAGCTGGCGTCCAACGCCAGCTTTCTGCCCCCTTCCAGGCGTCCAACACCCAAGGAGTAGAGACTAGCACCCAAACGCTCAAAAAGGATCCCCTAGCCAGTGTTCAATGCCCTAGAGGCCTCCTAGCACGTGGACCTCATCAAAGCTCAGCCCAAACACTCACCAATTGGGCCCCAAAAGTGGATTTTAGCACTAAAAAGACCGTTTTACCCTTACTAATCAATATTTTAGTATTTAAATTAGAAGATCACTTTTTGTTAAGGATCTTCGCCCATCATTAAGCATATTTTTGTTTACCATATTTTATTTCCTTTCAGTATGAGTTTCTAAACCTCCTAAGTTGAGGGGAGGAGCCCTACTGAGTCCTATGAATTAATAAAAGTATTGCTATTTCTCTTCGATCCGTGTTTGATTTATTTCTAAGATGTATACCCGTTCTTCAACATGGTGAATAGGATGATCAGTGACAATCAGCTCTGTTCATCATACTAGGACTGCATGCCTGACAACCACTCGTGTCTACTTGGGTTCGTGTGAATACGTGACTGGAAAGCGCGAGCCACCAACTTGATTACATCTCTCAGACGGCTAATTCACGACTTCGTTGGGGACTTCTCAAGACACCATTTCAGTTGATTTCCGTGGAGATTAGGGTCTCTGTGTTAAAGGCTAGAACCCAAAGAAGTAGCATTCTCTGATCCAGAAGATTTGACCTTGTCTGTGGCATTTTGAGTAGGATCGCCAAGAGAATGAACTGCTAGAGCTTCACCCTTGTTTAGATTGGATGACCACGGCCAATGGCGTTTGCTCTGAAGCAGAGAAGATTGATGACCAAGGCAAATGGCATTGATCAGATACAGCCTGCCATAGAAGAAATCACTAACAAGCAAAGGAGACAGTAATACCAGAGTTAATTCAGAAAGACAAAGCAACTCCAATCCTTAACCAATTCCTTATCCCTATTCATATTCATCTAGATTTTAAGATTATCATTATAATTCCATCTTCTAAATCAAAATCAACAACTTCTTGATTTGTCTGACTAAGACCTACAAGATAACCATAGCTTTCTTCAAACCACAATCCTCGTGGGATCGACCCTGACTCGCTCAGGTATTACTTGGACGACCTAGTGCACTTACTGGTACAGCTGTACAAAAGTTTGGGGATACGTGCACCAACAATCAACTTGAGTTCACAAGTCCTAGTCAAATCATAGTGAAAGACTAGATTTAATGAAGTTCAAGTTAACTGGCAATCTGCTATTACCAATCAACAAGAGATTTCAATAATTCAAGAGTCTCCAAATCACCAACCCAAGCCATGTACACAAAATTCTATTTTAAAATACCACCAAGCTTTTCATCAAATACTTGGAAGGTACAAAATAAAAACATAGAGAATTAAGAAGAAATAATAAAAATCAAAGACTAACAATTGCAAGAGAACAATAACAACCAATTAAAGAAAGTGACAATAAATATAAAATACCTCAAGTGTATTAAAAGGAAATTGGAATCAACACAGAGTCATGAATAATAAAGCAACAAGGTAAGAAGAAAGCAAAGAGGTAATAACAAGAAATTGAAAGAGGAACTTGGTTCAAGATAAGAAGTAGAATCTAAACCTAGATAAAACTAAAAATAAAAGTGGAAACCCTAAACCTAGAGAGAAAAGAGGGCCTCTCTCTCTAGATTTCTACATCTATCTAAAAACTAATATGTATGAATGAATTGAATGATGCCTTCCTCCTTCACTTCCCAACCTCTAATATGCATACTAGGCTCAAAACTGGGCCAGAAATCAGCTCTGAAATTGCCCCCAGCGTTTTCATTTTATTGTAGCATGTGACGCTTATCACACGTACGTGTCATCCACGCGCACATGTCGCTTGAACTCTGCACTATCCACACGTACATGTTAGTCACGCGTACGCGTAAGTAGACGACGCTCCTGGTCACACGAACACGTATGCGTCGGGACCAGCTTCTCAAATCTTCAATTCTTTGTGTTACTTCCATTTTCGCATGCTTTCTTTCCATCCTCTAAGCCATTCCTACCCTATAAACCCTAAAATCACTTAACACACATATCACGGCCCGAAATTGTTATCCCTTGGCATGGCTCCAAAAACTTGGTGCGCAATACCATAATTCACATGTCTCTTCACAACTTCGCACAGCTGACCAGCAAGTGTACTGGGTCATCCAAGTAATACCTTACGTGAGTAAGGGTCGATCCCACGGAGATTGTCGGCTTGAAGCAAGCTATGGTCATTGATGAGCGGACAAATTGTACACTTTATGGCATTGTTTTTAGTATGTTTTTAGTATGATATAGTTAGTTTTTAGTATATTTTTATGAGTTTTTAGTTAAAATTCACTTTTCTGGGCTTTACTATGAGTTTGTGTGTTTTTCTGTGATTTCAGGTATTTTCTGGCTGAAATTGAGGGACCTGAGCAAAAATCTGATCCAGAGACTAAAAAGGACTGCAGATGCTGTTGGATTCTGACCTCCCAGCACTCGAAGCGGATTTTCTGGAGCTATAGAAGCCCAATTGGCGCGCTCTCAACGTCGTTGGAAAGTAGACATTCTGGGCTTTCCAGCAATATATGATAGTCCATACTTTGCCCAAGATTTAATGGCCCAAACCGGCGTTCAAAGTCACCCTCAGAAATCCCAGCGTTAAACGCCGGAACTGGCACCAAAATGGGAGTTAAACGCCCAAACTGGCACCAAAGCTGGCGTTTAACTCCAAGAAGAGTCTCTACACGAAAATGCTTCATTGCTCAGCCCAAGCACACACCAAGTGGGCCCGGAAGTGGATTTTTATGTCATTTACTCATCTCTGTAAACCTTAGGCTACTAGTTTTCTATAAGTAGGACCCTTTTACTATTGTATTGAGATATCTGAGTAGTTATCTTTGTTCTGATGCTATCTTAGATCATTGGGAGGCTGGCCATTCGGCCATGCCTAGACCTTGTTCTTATGTATTTTCAACGGCGGAGTTTCTACACACCATAGATTAAGGTGTGGAGCTCTGCTGTACCTCGAGTATTAATGCAATTACTATTGTTCTTCTATTCAATTCTGCTTGTTCTTGTTCTAAGATATCACTTGTTCTTCAACTTGATGAATGTGATGATCTGTGACACTCATCATCATTCTCACCTATGAACGTGTGACTGACAACCACCTCCATTCTACCTTCGATTGGGTGAGTATCTCTTGGATTCCTGATACATGATGCATGGTTGATCGCCTGACAACCGAGTGCTCGCCTGACAAACGAGCCAGCCATTCCGTGAGATCAGAGTCTTCGTGGTATAGGCTAGAACTGATGGCGGCATTCAAGAGAATCCGGAAGGTCTAACCTTGTCTGTGGTATTCTGAGTAGGATTCAATGATTGAATGACTGTGACGTGCTTCAAACTCCTGAGGGCAGGGCGTTAGTGACAGACGCAAAAGAATCACTGGATTCTATTCCGGCCTGATCGAGAACCGACAGATGGATAGCCGTGCCGTGACAGGGTGCGTTGAACATTTCCACTGAGAGGATGGGAGGTAGCCACTAACAACGGTGAAACCCTTGCTTAAGCTTGCCATGGAAATGAGTAAGAAGGATTGGATGAAGATAGAAGGAAAGCAGAGAGACGGAAGGGAAGGCATCTTCATACGCTTATCTGAAATTCCCACCAATGAATTACATAAGTATATCTATCTTTATCTTTATGTTTCATGCGTTTATCACCATACCCATTTGAGTTTGCCTGACTAAGATTTACAAGGTGACCATAGCTTGCTTCATACCAACAATCTCTGTGGGATCGACCCTTACTCGCGTAAGGTTTATTACTTGGACGACCCAGTACACTTGCTGGTTAGTTGTGCGAAGTTGTAGTGATCACAATTTCGTCCACCAAGTTTTTGGCGCCGTTGCCGGGGATTGTTCGAGTATGGACAACTGACGGTTCATCTTGTTGCTTAGATTAGGTATTTTTTTTTAGAGTTCTTAAGAATGAATTCTAGTGTTTCAAGGTGATATTCTTATCATCACCAAAGCTGATTGATTTTCATCAATTTAGCTCTTGAATGCAATGTCCTGCTGAAGCTTGTTCAGCCATGTCTAATTTCTTTAGACTAACATTGCATGATTCCTGGAATTCTCATTAAGAATTTTGATACCTTTATTTTCTTTTTCCACTTAATTTTCGAAAAAGCACAAAAAAATTTAGAAAATCATGAAATCCAAAAATTTCTTGTTTGAGACTCTAGTCTCATATTAAGTTTGGTGTCAATTGCATGTTTCTGTTCTTCTTGCATTCATGCATGTGTCTTCATTCATCTTCAAGTTGTTCTTGATGATTTCATTGCTTTGATCTTTGAATTCTCTTGACTTGAGTGTTTATGTGCCTCATATAGTGTCAGTAGTATACAAACTGCTAAGTTTGGTGTCTTGCATGCATTGTTATTTGATTTTAGTTGCATTTTGATTATTCCTTATTATTAAAAATCCAAAAATATTTTTAATTTATGTCTTCTCAAGTCAATAATACAGAGAATTGAAGATTTAGAACATACAGCAGAGGAATTACACAGAAAAAGCTGGGCGTTCAAAACGCCCAGTGAAGAAGGACAGACTGCGTTTAAACGCCAGCCAGGGTACCTGGTTGGGCGTTTAACGCCTAAAAGGGTATAGTTTTGGGCGTTAAACGCCAGAATGTGCACCATTCTGGGCGTTTAACGCCAGGATGGCACAAGAGGGAATATTTTGTTTTTAATGCAGATTTTTTTTTTCAGTTTTCAAACTTTTTCAAAATCAAATCTTTTTCAAATCATATCTTTTCAATCATATGTTTTCAAAATCAATTTCTTTCTATTTTTAAAAATACTTGCTATCAATTAATGATTTGATTCAACATTTCAAGTATGTTGCCTTTTCTGTTGAGAAAGGTTTAATGTTTGAATCATATCTTTTCTTGTTAGCCAAGTTTTTAATTTTCAAAATCAAATCTTTTTAAAATGTTTTTCAAATCATATCTTCTCAATCACACCTTTTTAAAACTAATCATATCTTCTTAACCACATCTTTTTCAAAATAGTTTTCAATCAAATCTTTTTGATTTCTAATTTCAAAATCTTTTTCAAAAATCACTTGATTTCTTTTCCACTTTCATTTTCGAAAATCAATTAGTGTTTTTCAAAATGTTTTCAAAATCTTCTACTTGATTTTCGAAAATTACTTCCCTTCTTCTCACATCCTTCTATTTATGGACTAACACTATTCCTTAATACAAAATTCGAACTCCATCTTCTTTGATAAGTTCGAATTTTCTACTTCTGTCTTCTACTTTTCTTTTCCTCTGACACCTAAAGGAATCTCTATACTGTGACATAGAGGATTCCACATTTTCTTGTTCCCTTCTCTTTCTTATGAGCAGGAACAAGGACAAAAACATTCTTGTTGAGGCTGATCCTGAACCTGAAAGGACCTTGAAGAGAAAGCTAAGAGAAGCCAAGGCACAATTCTCTGTAGAGGACCTCACAGAAATCTTCAAAGAAGAAGAACACATGGCAGCCGAAAACAACAACAATGCCAACAATGCAAGGAAGGTGCTGGGTGACTTTACTGCACCTACTCCCGACTTCTATGGGAGAAGCATCTCTATGCCTGCCATTGGAGCAAACAACTTTGAGCTTAAGCCTCAATTAGTTTCTCTAATGCAACAGAATTGCAAGTTCCATGGACTTCCATTGGAAGATCCTCATCAGTTCTTAGCTGAATTCTTGCAAATCTGTGACACTGTCAAGACTAATGGGGTTGACCCTGAGGTCTACAGACTTATGCTATTCCCTTTTGCTGTAAGAGACAGAGCTAGAACATGGTTGGACTCACAACCTAAAGAAAGCCTGAACTCTTGGGAAAAGCTAGTCAATGCCTTCTTGGCAAAGTTCTTTCCACCTCAAAAATTGAGTAAGCTTAGAGTGGAAGTCCAAACCTTCAGACAGAAGGAAGAAGAATCCCTCTATGAAGCTTGGGAAAGATATAAACAATTAATCAGAAAGTGTCCCTCTGACATGCTTTCTGAATGGAGCATCATAGGTATTTTCTATGATGGTCTATCTGAACTGTCCAAGATGTCTTTGGATAGCTCTGCTGGAGGATCTCTTCATCTGAAGAAGACGCCTACAGAAGCTCAAGAGCTGATTGAAATGGTTGCAAATAACCAATTCATGTACACTTCTGAAAGAAATCCTGTGAACAATGGGACTAGTCAGAATAAAGGAGTTCTTAAGATTGACACTCTGAATGCCATATTGGCTCAGAATAAAATATTGACTCAGCAAGTCAATTTGATTTCTCAAAGTCTGTCTGGAATGCAAAATGCACCAAGCAGTACTAAAGAAGCTTCATCTGAAGAAGAAGCTTATGATCCTGAGAACCCTTCAATGGAAGAGGTGAATTACATGGGAGAATCCTATGGAAACACCTACAATCCTTCATGGAGAAATCATCCAAATTTCTCATGGAAGGATCAACAGAGACCTCAACAAGGTTTCAACAATAATAATGGTGGAAGAAACAAGTTTAGCAATAGCAAGCCTTTTCCATCATCTTCTCAGCAACAGACAGAGAGTTCTAAGCAGAATACCTCTGACTTAGCAACCATGGTCTCTGATCTAATCAAAACCACTCAAAGTTTCATGACTGAAACAAGGTCCTGCATTAGAAATTTGGAGGCACAAGTGGGTCAGCTGAGCAAGAAAATTACTGAACTCCCTCCTAGTACTCTCCCAAGCAATACAGAAGACAATCTAAAAGGAGAATGCAAGGACATCAACATGGCCAAATTTTGGGAGGAAGAAGAGGCAGTGAACGCCACTGAGGAAGACCTCAATGGACGTCCACTGGCCTCTAATGAGTTCCCCAATGAGGAACCATGGGAATCTGAGGCTCAAAATGAGACCATAGAGATTCCATTGGACTTACTTCTGCCATTCATGAGCTCTGATGAGTATTCTTCCTCTAAAGAGGATGAGTATGTCACTGAAGAGCAAGTTGCTAAATACCTTGGAGCAATCATGAAGCTAAATGACAAGTTATTTAGAAATGAGACTTGGGAGGATGAACCCCCTTTGCTCACCAAAGAACTGGGTAACTTGTCTAGGCAGAAATTACCTCAAAAGAGATAGGATCCTGGGAAGTTTTCAATACCTTGTACCATAGGCACCATGACCTTCAAAAAGGCCTTGTGTGACTTAGGGTCAAGTGTAAACCTCATGCCTCTCTCTGTAATGGAGAAGCTAGGGATCTTTGAGGTGCAAGCTGCAAAAATCTCACTAGAGATGGCAGACAACTCAAGAAAACAAGCTTATGGACTTGTAGAGGATGTTCTGGTAAAAGTTGAAGACCATTACATCCCTACTGATTTCATAGTCCTAGAGACTGGGAAGTGCATGGATGAATCCATCATCCTTGGCAGACCCTTCCTAGCCACAGCAAGGGCTGTGATTGATGTTGATAGAGGAGAGTTGATCATTCAAGTGAATGAAGAATCCTTTGTGTTTGAGGCTCAAGGATATCCCTCTATCATCATGGAGAGGAAGCATGAAGAGCTTCTCTCAAAATAGAGCCACACAGAGCCCCCACAGTCAAACTCTAAGTTTGGTGTTGGGAGGCCACAACCAAACTCTAAGTTTGGTGTTGAAACCCCACATTCAAACTCTAAGTTTGGTGTTGGGAGGTTCCAACATGGCTCTGAGCATTTCTGAGGCTCCATGAGAGCCCACTGTCAAGCTACTGACATTAAAGAAGCGCTTGTTGGGAGGCAACCCAATGTTATATTTTGACTATTTTTCTTTGTTATTTTATATTTTTTGTAGGTTCATGATCATGAGAAGTCACAAAATCAATGAAAAAAGCAAAAACAGAATGAAAAGCAGAAAGAAAAACAGCACACCCTGGAGGAGAGCGTGCTGGCGTTTAAACGCCAGTAAGGCTAGCTGTTGGGCGTTTAACGCCCAGTCTGGCACCATTCTGGGCGTTTAACGCCAGAAAGGGGCACCAGACTGGCGTTAAACGCCAGAAAAGGGCAAGAAGCTGGTGTTAAACGCCAGAAATGGGCACCAGCCCGGTGTTTAACGCCAGAAATGGCTAAAAACACATTTTTGCATGCCATTTGGTGCAGGGATGACTTTTCCTTGACACCTCAGGATCTGTGGACCCCACAGGATCCCCACCTACCTCACCACTCTCTCTCTTCTTCACCCAATCACCAATCACCTCAACACCTCTTCCCCAAAAACCCTTCACCTATCAAATCCCATCTTTCTCTTCACCACTCACATCCATTCTTCACAAAACCCCACCTACCACACCATTCAAATTCAAACCACTTTCCCTCCCAAACCCACCCATACATGGCCGAACCCTACCCTTCCCCCACTCCTATATAAACCCTCCTTCACTCCTTCATTTTCACACAACATACACACCACTTCTCCCCTTTTGGCCGAACATAAAGCCATTCCCTTCTTCCTCATTTCTTCTTCTTCTACTCTCTTCTTTCTTCTTTTGCTCGAGGACGAGCAAACATTTTATGTTTGGTGTGGTAAAAGCATTGCTTTTTGTTTTTCCATAACCATTTATGGCATCCAAGGCCGGAGAAACCTCTAGAAAGAGGAAAGGGAAGGCAAAAGCTTCCACCTCCGAGTCATGGGAGATGGAGAGATTCATCTCAAGGGTGCATCAAGACCACTTCTATGAAGTTGTGGCCTTGAAGAAGGTGATCCCCGAGGTCCTTTTTTCACTCAAAAAGAGTGAATATCCGGAGATCCGACATGAGATCCGAAGAAGAGGTTGGGAAGTTCTTACCAACCCCATTCAACAAGTCGGAATCTTAATGGTTCAAGAGTTCTATGCCAATGCATGGATCACCAAGAACCATGATCAAAGTGTGAACCCGGATCCAAAGAATTGGCTTACTATGGTTCGGGGGAAATACTTGGATTTTAGTCCGGAAAGTGTAAGGTTGGCATTCAATTTGCCCATGATGCAAGGAGATGAACATCCTTACACTAGAAGGGTCAACTTTGATCAAAGGTTGGACCAAGTCCTCACAGTCATATGTGAAGAGGGCGCCCAATGGAAGAGAGATTCAAGAGGGAAGCCGGTTCAATTGAGAAGGCATGACCTCAAACCTGTGGCTAGGGGATGGTTGGAGTTCATTCAACGCTCAATCATTCCCACTAGCAACCGGTCCGAAGTTACTATAGACCGGGCTATCATGATTCATAGCATCATGATTGGAGAAGAAATAGAAGTTCATGAGGTTATATCTCAAGAACTTTATAAGGTGGCGGACAAGTCTTCTACCTTGGCAAGGTTAGCCTTTCCTCATCTCATTTGTCACCTCTGTTATTCAGTTGGAGTTGACATAGAGGGAGACATCCCCATTGATGGGGACAAGCCCATCACTAAGAAGAGGATGGAGCACACAAGAGACCCCACTCATCATGAGATCCCTGAGATACCTCAAGGGATGCACTTTCCTCCACAAAACTATTGGGAGCAACTAAACACCTCCCTAGGAGAATTGAGTTCCAACATGGGACAACTAAGGGTGGAGCATCAAGAACACTCCATCATCCTCCATGAAATTAGAGAAGATCAAAGAATCATGAGAGAGTAGCAACAAAGACAAGGAAGAGACATTGAGGAGCTCAAGCACTCCATAGGATCTTCAAGAGGAAGAAAGAGCCGCCATCACTAAGGTGGACCCGTTCTTTAATTTCCTTGTTCTTTATTTTTCTGTTTTTCGAATTTTAGTGCTTATGTTTGTCTATGTTTGTGTCTTGTGATCATTAGTGTCTTAGTGTCTATGCCTTAAAGTTATGAATGTCCTATGAATCCATCACCTTTCTGGAATGAAAAATGTTCTTAATTGAAAAAAGAGAAGAATTGCATGAATTTTGAATTTTATAGCAGTTTGATTATTTTGATGTGGTGGCATTACTTTTGTTTTCTGAATGTATGCTTAAACAGTGCATATGTCTTTTGAATTTGTGGTTCATGAATATTGGCTCTTGAAAGAATGATGAAAAAGGAGACATGTTACTGAGGATCTGAAAAATCATTAAAATGGTTCTTGAAGCAAGAAAAAGCAGTGAATACAAAAAAAAATTTGAAAAAAAAGAGAGAAGAGAAAAAGAGAAATAAAGTTGTGATCCAAGGTAAAAAGAGTGTGCTTAAGAACCCTGGACACCTCTAAATTGGGGACTCTAGCAAAGCTGAGTCACAATCTGAAAAGGTTCACCTAATTATGTGTCTGTGGCATGTATGTATCCGGTGGTAATACTGGAAGACAGAGTGCTTTGGGCCACGGCCAAGACTCAATAAGTAGCTATGTTCAAGAATCATCATACTTAACTAGGAGAATCAATGACACTATCTGGATTCTGAGTTCCTAAAGAAGCCAATCATTCTGAATTTCAAAGGATGGAGTGGGATGCCAAAACTGTTCAGAGGCAAAAAGCTAAAAGCCCCGCCCATCTAATTAATACTGATCTTCATAGATGTTTTTGGAATTCATTGCATATTCTCTTCTTTTTTTATCTTATTTGATTTTCAGTTGCTTGAGGACAAGCAACAACTTAAGTTTGGTGTTGTGATGAGCGGACAATTTGTACGCTTTTTGGCATTGTTTTTAGTATGTTTTTAGTATGATATAGTTAGTTTTTAGTATATTTTTATGAGTTTTTAGTTAAAATTCACTTTTCTGGGCTTTACTATGAGTTTGTGTGTTTTTCTGTGATTTCAGGTATTTTCTGGCTGAAATTGAGGGACCTGAGCAAAAATCTGATCCAGAGACTAAAAAGGACTGCAGATGCTGTTGGATTCTGACCTCCCTGCACTCAAAGCGGATTTTCTGGAGCTACAGATACCCAATTGGCGCGATCTTAACGGCGTTGGAAAGTAGACATTCTGGGCTTTCCAGAAATATATGATAGTCCATACTTTGCCCAAGATTTAATGGCCCAAACCGGCGTTCAAAGTCACCCTCAGAAATCCCAGCGTTAAACGCCGGAACTGGCACCAAAATGGGAGTTAAACGCCCAAACTGGCACCAAAGCTGGCGTTTAACTCCAAGAAGAGTCTCTACACGAAAATGCTTCATTGCTCAGCCCAAGCACACACCAAGTGGGCCCGGAAGTGGATTTTTATGTCATTTACTCATCTCTGTAAACCTTAGGCTACTAGTTTTCTATAAGTAGGACCCTTTTACTATTGTATTGAGATATCTGAGTAGTTATCTTTGTTCTGATGCTATCTTAGATCATTGGGAGGCTGGCCATTCGGCCATGCCTAGACCTTGTTCTTATGTATTTTCAACGGTGGAGTTTCTACACACCATAGATTAAGGTGTGGAGCTCTGCTGTACCTCGAGTATTAATGCAATTACTATTGTTCTTCTATTCAATTCCGCTTGTTCTTGTTCTAAGATATCACTTGTTCTTCAACTTGATGAATGTGATGATCCGTGACACTCATCATCATTCTCACCTATGAACGTGTGACTGACAACCACCTCCGTTCTACCTTCGATTGGGTGAGTATCTCTTGGATTCCTGATACATGATGCATGGTTGATCGCCTGACAACCGAGTGCTCGCCTGACAAACGAGCCAGCCATTCCGTGAGATCAGAGTCTTCGTGGTATAGGCTAGAACTGATGGCAGCATTCAAGAGAATCTGGAAGGTCTAACCTTGTTTGTGGTATTCTGAGTAGGATTCAATGATTGAATGACTGTGACGTGCTTCAAACTCCTGAGGGCGGGGCGTTAGTGACAGACGGAAAAGAATCACTGGATTCTATTCCGGCCTGATCGAGAACCGACAGATGGATAGCCGTGTCGTGACAGGGTGCGTTGAACATTTCCACTGAGAGGATGGGAGGTAGCCACTGACAACGGTGAAACCCTTGCTTAAGCTTGCCATGGAAAGGAGTAAGAAGGATTGGATGAAGACAGTAGGAAAGCAGAGAGACGGAAGGGAAGGCATCTTCACACGCTTATCTGAAATTCCCACCAATGAATTACATAAGTATCTCTATCTTTATCTTTATGTTTCATGCGTTTATCACCATACCCATTTGAGTTTGCCTGACTAAGATTTACAAGGTGACCATAGCTTGCTTCATACCAACAATCTCTGTGGGATCGACCCTTACTCGCGTAAGGTTTATTACTTGGACGACCCAGTACACTTGCTGGTTAGTTGTGCGAAGTTGTAGTGATCACAATTTCGTCCACCAATCATCTTGTAAATCTCAGTCAGGCGGATTCAAATGGTTATGGATTTTTGATAAATAAACATAAAATAAAGATAGAGATACTTATGTAATTCATTGGTGGGAATTTTAGATAAGCGTATGGAGATGCGTTATTCCTTCTGAATCTCTGCTTTCTTATTGTCTTCATTCAATCATTCATACTCCTTTCTATGGCAAGCTGTATGTTGGGGATCACCGTTGTCAATGGCTACCTCCTGTCCTCTCAGTGAAAATGGTCCTCTACGGTTTCTGTACGGCTAATCAATTGTCAGATTTCTCGTCTCGGATGAAAAATACTAGGCACAGCTACCGCATGGCTAATCAGCTGTCGGTTCTCGATCTTGTCAGAATAAGATCCAGTGATGCTTTTGCGCACTGTCACTGCGCCCCACAGTCGCGAGTTTGAAGCTCGTCACAGTCATCCTTCCCATATCCTACTCGGAATACCACAGACAAGGTTTAGACTTTCCAGATCTCAGGAATGCTGCCAAATGTTTCTAGCCTATACCACGAAGGTTCTAAGCTCATATTCAGATGACCTATTGTCAGAGGGGAGTCGATGTGAATCATTGATTAGAAACCCAAGAGATACACACTCTAGCTTTCACATGTAGAACGGAAGTGGTTGTCAGGCACACGTTTATAAATTGAGAATGGTGATGATCATCACATTTATCAGGTTGAAGTGTGAGTGAACATCTTAGAATAAGAATAAGCTTGAATTGAATAGAAAACAGTAGTAATTACATTAATATTCGAGGGACAACAGAGCTCCACACCTTAATCTATGAGGTGTAGAAATTCCACCGTTGAAAATACATAAGTGATGAAGGTCCAGGCATGGCCAGCCCCCAAGTATAAGGAAAAACGTTCCAAAGATGATCTAAGGATAATCCAAAGATTCAGAAATCCAAAGATGTGAGTACAATAGTAAAAAGTCCTATTTATACTAGACTAGTTACTAGGGTTTACAGAAATAAGTAAATGATGCAGAAATCCACTCTTTTCAGATGGTGACTTAGCTTTGCTAAAGTCCCCAGTTAGAGGTGTCTAGAGTTCTTAAGCACACTCTTTTGCTTTGGATCACGACTTTAACCACTCAGTCTTAAGTTCTTCACTTGGACCTTCATGCCACAAGCACATGGTTAGGGACACCTTGGTTTAGCCGCTTAGGCCATGATTTTATTCATTTTGGGCCCTCCTATCCATTAATGCTCAAAGCTGTAGATCCTATTTACCGTTGCCTTTTGGTTTAAAGGGCTATTGGCTTTTTTTGCTTGCTTTTTTTTTTCTCTTTTTCTCCATTTTTTTCGCTATTTTCTCTTTTTTACTGCTTTTTCTTGCTTCAAGAATCAATTTCATGATTTTTCAGATTATCAATAACATTTCTCTTTGTTCATCATTCTTTTAAGAGCCAACAATTTTAACATTCATAAACTTCACTATAAAAAATATGCACTGTTCAAGCATTCATTCAGAGAACAAAAAGTATTGCCACCGCATCAAAATAATTAAACTAATTTCAAGATAAAATTTGAAATTCAAGTACTTCTTGTTCTTTTGTAATTAGGCACATTTTTCATTTAAGAGAGGTAAAGGATTCATGGAATTATTCATAGCTTTAAGACATAGACAATAGACACTAATGATCATGTAATGAAGACACAAACATAGACAAACATAAAGCATCAAATTCGAAAAATAGAAAAATAAGAACAAGGAAATCAAAGAACGGGTCCACCTTAGTGATGGCAGCTAGTTCTTCCTCTTGAAGATCCAATGGAATGCCTGAGCTCCTCTATGTCTCTTCCTTGCCTTTGTTGCTCCTCCCTCATAGCTCTTTGATCTTTCTAATCTCATGGAGAATGATGGAGTGCCCTTGGTGCTCCACCCTTAGTTGGTCCATGTTGTAACTCAAGCCTTCCAAAGAGGTGTTGAGTTGCTCCCAATAATTGTGTGGAGGAAAATGTATCCCTTGAGGCATCTCATGGATTTCTTAATAAGGAATTTCCTCATGCTATTGTTGAGGTCCATGAGTGGGCTCTCTTGTTTGCTCCATCCTTTTCTTAGTGATGGGCTTGTCCTCTTGAATGAGGATGTCTTCCTCTATGACAATTCCAGCTAAACTGCATAGGTGACAAATGAGATGAGGAAAGACTAACCTTGCCAAAGTGAAGGACTTGTCAGCCACCTTGTAGAGCTCTAGAGGTATGATCTCATGAACTTCCACTTCCTTCCCAATCATGATACTATGGATCATAATGGCCCGACCCACTATTACTTCGGATCAGTTGCTAGTAGGAATGATGGAGCGTTGGATGAACTCCAACCATCCTCTAGCCACGGGCTTAAGGTCCGGTCTTCTCAATTGAACCAGGTTGCCTCTTGAGTCTCTTTTCCATTGAGCTCCTTCCACACATATGTCCATGAGGACTTGGTCCAATCTTTGATCAAAGTTGACCCTTCTAGTGTAGGGGCATGCGTTTTCTTGCATCATTGGCAAGTTGAACGCCAACCTTATATTTTCCAGACTGAAATTTAAGTATTTCCCTTGAACCATTGTAAGCCAATTCTTTGGATTTGGGTTCATACTTTGATCATAGTTCCTAGTGATCCATGCATTGGCATAGAACTCTTGAACCATTAAGATTTTGACTTGTTGAATGGGGTTGGTGAGAACTTCCTAACCTCTTCTTTGGATCTCATGTCGGATCTCCGGATACTCATTCCTTTTGAGCATGAAAGGGACCTCAGGGATCACCTTCTTCTTGGCCACAACTTCATAGAAGTAATCTTGATGGACCTTTGAGATGAATCTCTCCATCTTCCATGACTCAGAGGTGGAAGCTTTTGCCTTTCCTTTCCTCTTTCTAGAGGTTTCACTGGCCTTAGGTGCCATAAATGGTTATAAAAAAATAAAAAGCAATGCTTTTACCACACTAAACTTAAAAGGTTTACTCATCCTCGAGCAAAAGAAGAAAGAAAGAAGTAGAAGAAGAAGAATTGGAGGAGAGGGAGATGAGAGATAGGTTCGGCCAAGGGGGTATAAGGTGATTGTGAAGTGTGAAAATGAAGGAGTGAAGAAGGGTATTTATAGCGAAAGAGAGGGAGAGTGGCCGAATGGAATTAGGTGGGTTTGGGAGGGAAAAGTGTTTGAATTTGAAAAGTGAGGCAGGTAGGGATTTTGGGGAAGAGGGATGGAGGTGATTGGTGAAGAGAATATAGGAAAGAGGATAGGATTTGATAGGTGAGTGATGTTTTGGGTAGAGTGTTATAGAGATGTGTGAGGGGGAGAGAGAGAGGTGGGGTAGGTGGGGATCCTATGGGGTCTACAGATCCTGAGGGGTCAAGGACTTCTCATCCCTACTCCATTTAGGCATGCAAAAACGCCCTTTGAATGTAATTCTGGCGTTTAACGCCAGACTGCTGCCTGTTTCTGGCATTAAACGCCAGCTTTTATAGCTTTCCTGGCATTTAACGCCAAGCTGTTGCTTGTTTCTGGCGTTTAACGCCAACTTGGTGCTTCTTTCTGGCATTAAATGCCAGTCTGGTGCCCATTTCTGGCGTTAAACGCCTAGAATGGTGCCAGACTGTGCGTTTAACACCCATCCTGCTACCCTTACTGGCGTTTAAATGCCCGTAAGTTTTTCCTCCAGGGTGTGCTATTTCTAATGCTGTTTTTGAATTTGCTTTGATTTTTGCAGTTGTTTTTGTGACTCCACATGATCATTAACCTAAAGAAAACATAAAATAACATAGATAAATAAAATTGGGTTGCCTCCCAACAAGCGCTTCTTTAATGTCAATAGCTTGATAGTGAGCTCTCATGGAGCTTCACAGATGTTCAAAGCACGGTTGTGGCCTCCCAACACCAAACTTAGAGTTTGGTTGTGACCTCTCAACACTAAACTTAGAATTTGGTTGTGGCCTCCCAACACCAAACTTAGAGAGAATTTTTTCGTGCTTCTTCTCCATGTGTACAGAAGGAGAACCTTGAGTCTTGAATACAAGGTAGTCCTCATTCAATTGAAGGACCAACTCTCCTTTGTCAACATCAATCATAGCTCTTGATGTGGCTAGGAAAGGTCTGCCAAGGATGATGGATTCATCCTCATCTTTTCCAGTGTCTAGGATTATGAAATCAGTAGGTATGTAAAAGCCTTCAACCTTCACTAGCACGTCCTTTACCAGTCCATAAGCCTATTTCATTGATTTGTCTGCCATCTATAGTGAGATTCTTGCAGGTTGTACCTCAAAGATTCCTAGTTTCTCCATTACAGAGAGCGGCATGAGGTTAATACCTGACCCTAGGTCACACAGAGCCTTCTCAAAGGTCATGGTGCCTATGGTACAGGGTATTAAGAATTTACCAGGATCCTGTTTCTTTTGAGGTGAAGTATGCTGAACCTAGGTATTTCAGTTCATTAATGAGCAATGGAGGTTCATCCTCCCAAGTCTCATTACCAAATAGCTTGGCGTTCAGCTTCATGATTGCTCCAAAATACTGGGCAACTTGCCCTTCAGCAATGTCTTCATCTTCTTCAGAAGATGAATAGTCATCAGAGCTCATGAATGGTTAAAGAAAGTTCAATAGAATCTCTATGGTCTCTGTATGAGCCTCAGATTCCTTTGGTTCTTCATTGGGGTACTCCTTAATGGCCAGTGGACGTTCCCTGAGGTCCTCCTCACTGGGAATCACTGCCTTTTCACTCTCTCCAGGTTGGGGCATGTTGGTCACGGTTATGGCCTTGCACTCTCTTTTGGGATTCTCTTCTGTATTGCTTGGGAGAGTGCTAGGAGGAGTTTCAGTAACCCTTTTACTAAGCCGACCCATTTGTGCCTCCAAGTTTCTGATGGAGGACCTTGATTTATTCATGAAACTGAGAGTCGCCTTAGATAGATCAGAGACTATATTTGCTAAGCTAGATGGATTATGCTCAGAATTCTCTGTCTGTTGCTGAGAGGATGATGGAAAAGGCTTGCCATTGCTAAACATATTTCTTCCATCATTATTATTGTTAAAGCCTTGTTGAGGTTTTTGTTGATCCTTGACGTTAAGATTTTTGCCAGTAAAGAATTTCATAAAAACAGTCGCGTTGTAGATATAGTCTCTAAACCGACAGAAATCCCTTCGTACAAATGTTTTGGTTGTCACAAGTAACAAACCCCTTTGAAATTGATAACCGAGTATTCAAACCTCGGGTCGTCTTCTCAAGGAATTGCAGGGAGGTATGTTCTTATTATTGGTTATGGAGATTGTAAATTTGGGGTTTCAAGAGTGAGGGACAAGTATGGCAAATAATTTAAATGACAATTAAAATAAATAAATACTGTAAAACAAATCCTTTGGCAAGGTACGAGAAATTGGAAATCTAGACTTAGTTATTCTTATCAACAATAATGGAAGTTGAATCTTAATTCCACTTAGTCAACCTTTGCTAAAGCAAAGGAAAGTCAAGGGACTAATTAATTGACCTTCGAACCCTATTTATTTCCTAAGAAAAGGTTGGGATTATTGAAGCTCAGTTCAATTAGCAAGATAACGATTATCAATTATGCTGTTGAATTGGATAACTTCTGAGTTACTGATTTCTTAACCAAGACCAAAAGGAAAGGAAACTAAAGCTGCTGGAATAAAAATGCCTTTAGATGGGAAGCAATAACCACGTAAATAAAAGAAAACAATATTAAATTGAAATACCTCAAATAACATTAATTTAAAAGAGTAATCTGTAACATGGAAGAGTTCATAAATTAAATTGGGATAAATAAAAATAA
Organism: Arachis hypogaea; assembly: GCF_003086295.3. NCBI lineage: Eukaryota > Viridiplantae > Streptophyta > Magnoliopsida > Fabales > Fabaceae > Arachis > Arachis hypogaea. The sequence continues at coordinate 37,273,515 of NC_092041.1, forward strand.
AGAACCTGAGATTGAGAGTCACTCTTAAAACTAAGAGAAATAAAAAATCCTAATCCTAAGAGAGAGGAGAGAACCTCTCTCTCTGAAAACTACATCTAAAATAATAAAAAGAGAATTATGAATAGCTTTTTTTATGAATGGATGCATTCCCCCACTTTATAGCCTCTAATCTGTGTTCTCTGGGCCAAAAACTGAGTCAGAAACAGCCCAGAAGTCACTTCCAGTGCTTTTTGGTCCGTACAGGTCGCAGACAAGTGACGCGGCCACATGGTTCACGCGGCCGCGCGGGTTGCGTTCCTGCCAGGTCACGCGTCCGCGTGACTCACGCATTTGCATCGCCTGGCGTTGGGGAAGCTCTGGCAAATTATATATTAAATCGAAGCTCCGGACGTTAGCTTTCTAACCCAATTGGAACCGCGTCGTTTGGACCTCTGTAGCTAATGTTATAGCCGTTTGAGTGCGAAGAGGTCAGGCTGGACAGCTTAGCAGTTTCTCCAACTTCTTGTATTCCTTCCAATTTTGCATGCTTCCTTTCCATTCTCTGAGTCATTCCTGCCTTGTAATCTCTGAAATCACTTAACACACATATCAAGGCATCTAATGGTAATAAGAGAGGATTAAACATAGGGAACTTAAGGCCAAAGAAGCATGTTTTCAATCAAAGCACATAATTAGGAAGGCAAATGTAAAACCATGCAAATAATATGAATAAGTGGGTAAAGAATTGATAAAAACCACTCAATTGATAAACCATGAAATATGGGTTTATCAACCTCCCCACACTTAAACATTAGCATGTCCTCATGCTAAGCTCAAGAGAAGCTATAAAAGAATGAAGAGGAATGATAGAATGTATGAGATGCAACCTATGAATGCAACTAAATGCAAAATGTTTCTACCTACTTGGTTAAAAATAAATAAGTTCTTCAAGACAAATATGAACTGGATTTCACTAATTCAAATCACAAAATACAATACAAATAACTTGCAAGAAGAAGATAACTCATGAAAGCAGGGAACATAGAATTGAGCACTGAACCCTTACTAGTAGTGTATATCATTCTAACTCTCAAGTGTCTAGGGTCAATTCTCTCAATTCTCTACTAATCTTGCTTTCTATAGCTTGCTCTTCATCTAACAATCAACAAAAATTTAATGCACCAATACACAAATCAAGAGGTCTTTTAAGGGTTATAATGGGGTTAGTGTCAAGGTAGGATTGCATTTTGGCCAAGTGGACTAAAATCTGAATCCTTAATTAACATAAACGTTTCCACCTAACTTAGGACAATCCATATAATCATAATGTAAAATCTAACTTCCCATTAACTATGTTTTTCACATATTCATGCATTCTAATTTCAAGTACAACTCATATGCATTGCTTTCACCACTTACTTTGGGGCATTTTGTCCCCTTTCACTTATTTTGCTCTTTTTATTATTATTATTATTATTTATATATTTTTTTCTTTTGTTTTTCTCAATGCATATGATTAATTTATTGAATGCATGAGCATGTCCTAAACATTTCTTTCACATTTTCTTGAAAATTCTAACATACTCAATTCTCAAACCAGATGTTTCCAAACCCACTTTTCCCCACACTTAATTCATAAGCATTCTCACTAGTCTAAGCTAACCAAGGATTCAAATTAAGGACATTATTATTTTTCGCTTAGAGTTAATGATGTGCTAAAATAAAGAACAAAGGGGTAAAATAGGCTCAAAATTGGTTTGCAAGGGATAATGAAGGGTTAAGGTCATATGGGTATGTAAGCTCAGTGAAACAAAGGCCTCAATCATATCAGTGTATGCAAACATTAAACAATGGAAATATAGAATTAAGCAAGACAAATATCACAATTTTAGAGAGAAAAACACACACCAAAAATAAAATAATGGTTGATAAAGTGCAACCAATCAAATAGGCTGATGAGCGGATAATTTCTACGCTTTTTGGCATTGTTTTTAGTATGTTTTTAGTATGTTTTAGTTAGTTTTTATTATATTTTTATTAATTTTTAGTTAAAATTCACTTTTCTGGACTTTACTATGAGTTTGTGTGTTTTTCTGTGATTTTAGGTATTTTTTGGCTGAAATTGAGGGACCTGAGCAAAAATCTGATTCAGAGACTAAAAAGGACTGCAGATGCTGTTGGATTCTGACCTCCCTGCACTCGAAGTGGATCTTCTGGAGCTACAGAAGCCCAATTGGCGCGCTCTCAACGACGTTGAAAATTAGACATCCTGGTCTTTCCAGCAATATATAATAGTCCATACTTTGCCCGAGATTTGATGGCCCAAACCGGCGTTCCAAATCAACTCAAGAATGCCCGGCGTTAAACGCCGGAACTAGCACAAGAATGGGAGTTAAACGCCCAAACTGGCACAAAAGCTGGCGTTTAACTCCAAGAGAAGTCTCTACACGAAAATGCTTCAATGCTCAGCCCAAGCACACACCAAGTGGGCCCGGAAGTGGATTTTTCTGTCATTTACTCATTTCTGTAAACCTTAGGCTACTAGTTCTTTATAAATAAGACCTTTTGCTATTGTATTTTCATCTTGGGATCTTAGATCATCTTTAGATCTTTGAATCTTTTGATCCTTGATCATTTGGAGTCTTTTGATCATGTATTGGGAGGCTGGCCATTCGGCCATGCCTAGACCCTGTTCTTATGTATTTTCAACGGTGGAGTTTCTACACACCATAGATTAAGGTGTGGAGCTCTGCTATACCTCGAGTATTAATGCAATTACTATTGTTCTTCTATTCAATTCAGCTTGTTCTTATTCCAAGATATTCACTCGCACTCAAGAACTTGATGAATGTGATGATTATGTGACGCTCATCATCATTCTCACTTATGAACGCGTGCCTGACAACCACCTCAGTTCTACAAGCAAAAAAGGCTTGAATGTTTATCTCTTGGATTCTTTAACCGGAATCTTCGTGGTATAAGCTAGAATTGATGGCGGCATTCAAGAGAATCCGGAAGGTCTAAACCTTGTCTGTGGTATTCTGAGTAGGATTCAATGATTGAATGACTGTGACGAGCTTCAAACTCTTGAAGGCTGGGCGTTAGTGACAGACGCAAAAGAATCAATGGATTCTATTCCAACCTGATTGAGAACCAACAGATGATTAGCCGTGCCATGACAGGGTGCGTTGAACATTTTCACTGAGAGGACGGGATTGTAGCCACTGACAACGGTGATGCCCAACATACAGCTTGCCATGGAAAGGAGTAAGAAGGATTGGATGAAGACAGTAGGAAAGCAGAGAGACGGAAGGGACAAAGCATCTCCATTCGCTTATCTGAAGTTCTCACCAATGAATTACATAAGTATCTCTATCCTTACTTTATGCTTTATTCATATATCATCCATAACTATTTGAATCTGCCTGACTGAGATTTACAAGGTGACCATAGCTTGCTTCATACCAACAATCTCCGTGGGATCGACCCTTACTCGCGTAAGGTTTATTACTTGGACGACCCAGTGCACTTGCTGGTTAGTTGTGTGAAGTTGTGTTTATACCATGGTATTGAGCACCAACTTTTTGGATTCATTACCGGGGATTATTTGAGTTGTGAAAAGTAGTGATCACAATTTCGTGCACCATAGGCTCAAAATCTCACTGGTTTTGTGTGTTCAAGCTTTAAACTATGTTCCAATAATATTTCTTCAAACAAGTTTTTCAAAAAGTTTTATTCAAATTAGTGAAATACTATAAAAATTTCTTGAAAAAAGAAAATATTACTTTAACCAAGTAGTAACTAAATGCACAAAATCAAACAAACACGCAAATGCAATGATTAACAAATTAACATTGGTATTGAGAAGGGATTAGCTAACCTGCGGAGATCGGTATCGACCTCCCCACACTTAAAGATTGCACCTTCCTCGGTACATGCTGAGATGTGCAGGTGGATGGGGGTTGTGGTTCCTCAGCTGGTGCTCTCTTGTAGAGGCTTTCTCTTTACCTGTTTTGGTGGCCAGCCTAAAAAAGGGAGAAGAGAAAGGCACATAAAGTCAAAGGGATGGAGCAAAGAGGAGGGCGGTACGAGTGATAATCATGCCAAGCAAAAAAAATAGTGAATGAAAGACATGGTCGCGATTCCATGTGATCAGTTCATCAATGGAAATATAGCAAGGCATGGGGAGTATTGGATGCAAGATGTTTATTAGCATGCCGGCAAGGGCATGAGTAGCATAGATCAAGCATCAAAAGCTTTAATGTATTGTTAGTCGTGAGAAACTAACAATAACGTTTGTATTAACAATTATATTTAATTAATAAAATAGTAAAGGGAATTTGTGAAAAGCAGGCATTTATAGTAGTAGATTAAAAGAAATCTTAAAAATAGTGCACAATGCCATACGGGCGTTTTCACAAACATATAGCGTGCACGGTAAATAAGCTATTTGAAAGTATTAAATTGAACATGCAAGCAATCCTTTAAAAAGTAATATATAATTGTCAAACAATTCACAAAAATATAGAAAAGCAATGACCCAAATAAAATTCCAACACCAATGAAAATAATGCAATGAATGAAAGTATGCAATTAAGTAAAAGAAAATGAAAGATAAGGAGAATGAGAAGGAAAAGAACTGAGTAAGAAAGGAGGAAGGGAAAAATTAGGATTGGGGAAGAAAAGATAAGATATTTGGCAAATTTAGGTTGAGCTGTGTGGCGCATGCGACGCGGCCGCGTGGGGCACGCGTTTGCGTGGATGCGCTTTAAGTATGGTCATGCGGTCAGTAAAACTCTCTGTTCAAATTAATTTATATGTCAAAATAGGGTGATGCGATCGCGTGAGTGGGCTTTAGAAGAACGTGACGCGGCCGCGTGAGGCACGCGGTCGCGTGAGATGGACTGCGCGTCCAGCGCCAGTCCAGCACAACTTTTGGTTGTGCACCATTATTACGTCGAAATCCAGGGCACGCGGCTGTGTGGGGCACGCGGTCGCGTGTGAGGCCATTTTTCCCATATGACACGGTCGCATCAGCGACGCGGTCGCGTGGGACGATTTGTGCCATTGGCACGCCTCCAGCCACGCTCTCGCGTGACTCTCTGTTCGTTTTTTATTTTCTCCCCTCTCCTCGCGACGCGGACGCGTCGCTGATGTGGTCGTGTCGCGTGGCCCTATATATATATATATATATATATGCAAGTATGCAGTATGCAATGCTAATATGAATGTTATGCAAAACACCAGGTTCAATACAATAAAATAAAATAAAACTTGAAAACAAATAAAACTGAATATAAATGAAAAAGGAATGATCATACCATGGTGGGTTGTCTCCCACCTAGCACTTTTAGTTAAAGTCCTTAAGTTGGACATTTGATGAGCTTCCTGTCATGGTGGCTTATGCATGTACTGATCCCGGAATTCCCACCAATGTTTGTATCTCTAGTAACCTCCGGGGTCCCAGACTAAGCACGTAAAGCCCTTACGAAGCTTCAAACAGATTCTTAGGCTCCCGGGGTGACAAATGTCAGAACAGATTCCAGGATCCCAAACCTTACCTTTACACCCATTTTTGTCTTGATCTGCATTTTTCCAGCCGGGTGAAAGGTGATCTGAATTCTCACTGCAGCGACCAAACTGCTTCCTAGACCCATTCAGTTGAGCTCTATACCAACCTTTGCGTTTAAACTTAAAGCTTCCAACCATAATGAACCTTGTAGGACAATTCTTACCATTGGCCATCTTCCGCTTACTCTTAATGTCACAAAGAGCTCTAAGTTGACCATCCGTCTCCAGTAGCCCATATTCAAGTGGAATTAGAAAGCTAAGGGATATGAATTTTACCCACTTGAATGTTGTGAAGGATGATGGCGACTTAGGGGGAGGTATTTTTAATGAGATTGCAAGCTCCACTCCCTTGTGCTCTTTTCGGATAACTACCACCTCTTTGCAAGCTTTTTCAATTTCAACCTCTTCCTCTTGGTAGCTCTCTTCCAATTCAATCTTCTCTTCATTGCTTTCCAAGGGCATGGGAGGTTGTGCTTCTTCTTCTTGAATCTCCATCACTTGATCAACCTCTTCCAAGTCTTCAACTGTGATATACCTTGGAGGTTGTACACCCTCCTCAACATCAAATGCAACTGTCTTGGACGGAGGCTCTATGTCTTGATTTTCCCATGGAGGTTCAGCATCTCCTAAGTCTTCAACCACTTCTTCCTCTGCAACTATTATGGCTTCCTCTACTTGTTCCAATACAAAGCCATGTTCCTCGTTGTCCTCTGGAGTTTCTAGTATCTCCTTCATACTACTTTCTTTATTAGATTGCCCACATGAAGCCATGGGGGTTCCTTGAGTATCCGAACGTCGAGAAGCTAATTGCTTTAACTTCTCCATTATTGCTTGCTCCAGTTGATGAAGGATTGTAGTACATTGTTTCATTGATTCTTCGAGGCTAACCTGTGATTCTGACTTTGATGGATATGGGTAATTTGTATGGAGGAGTGGTGGTTTGTGGGAGTAATTGGATTGGTATTGGGGTGGTTCTATATATGGTTCATATGGCTCATAAGGTGGTTGGTATGGTGGTTGAGGGTTAGGGTCATATGGAGGTGAATGGCAGAAAGGGGCTTGTAAGTATGGTGGTTCAGAATTATATTGAGGAGGAGGGGGTTCATAGGCATATGGTGGGTCTTGTTGGTAACTACAAGGGGTCCACCATATCTATCATCTTGGTATGCATAGTAGAATGGTTGTTGATATTCCATTAGAGGTGGTTGTTGCCACGATGGTTGTTCAAATCCTTGTGACTCCTCCCATCTTTGATTGTTCCAACTATGGTGCATGTTGTCATTATAATCTCCTCTTCCTGCAACATAATTATAACCAGACTCATAGCCAAAGGGGTGAGAGTTCATGGTAGTAAGGGAAAATAAAAACAAAAATTAATAAAAAGAAAATATTTTGAAAAAGATATAATTTTTGAAAAAGATAGGAAGAAAATTTAAAAAAAAAAAAATTTTTTGGAAAAATATTTACAATAACCAATAATAAGGCACACGTTTGCAATTCCCCGGCAACGGCGCCATTTTGACGTTAAGATTTTTGCCAATAAAGAATTTCATAAAAACAGTCGCGTTGTAGATATAGTCTCTGAACCGACAGAAATCCCTTCGTACAAACGTTTTGGTTGTCACAAGTAACAAACCCCTTTGAAATTGATAACCGAGTATTCAAACCTCAGGTCGTTTTCTCAAGGAATTGTAGGGAGGTATGTTCTTATTATTGGTTATGGAGATTGTAAATTTGGGGTTTCAAGAGTGAGGGACAAGTATGGAAAATAATTTAAATGACAATTAAAATAAATAAATACTGTAAAACAAATCCTTTGGCAAGGTACGAGAAATTTGAAATCTAGACTTAGTTATTCTTATCAACAATAATGGAAGTTGAATCTTAATTCCATTTAGTCAACCTTTGCTAAAGCAAAGGAAAGTCAAGGGACTAATTAATTGACCTTCGAATCCTATTTATTTCTTAAGAAAAGGTTGGGATTATTGAAGCTCAGCTTAATTAGCAAGATAACGATTATCAATTATGCTGTTGAATTGGATAACTTCTAAGTTACTGATTTCTTAACCAAGACCAAAAGGAAAGGAAATTAAAGCTAGTGGAATAAAAATGCCTTTAGATGGGAAGCAATAATCACGTAAATAAAAGAAAACAATATTAAACTGAAATACCTCAAATAACATTAATTTAAAAGAGTAATTTGTAACATGGAAGAGTTCATAAATTAAATTGGGATAAATAAAAATAAAGAACCTGGGATTGAGAGTCACTCTTAAAACTAAGAGAAGTCCTAAATCCTAATCCTAAGAGAGAGGAGAGAACCTCTCTCTCTGAAAACTACATCTAAAATAATAAAAAGAGAATTATGAATAGATTTTTTTTATGAATGAATGCATTCTCCCACTTTATAGCCTCTAATTTGTGTTCTCTGAGCCGAAAACTGAGTCAGAAACAGCCCAGAAGTCACTTCTAGCCCTTTTTGGTCCGTACAGGTCACGGACAAGTGACGCGGCCGCATGGCTCACGCGGCCGCGCGGGTTGCGTTCCTGCCAGGTCACGCATCCGCGTGACTCACGCGTTCGCGTCGCCTGGCGTCGGGGCAGTGATGACAAGTCATCATATACCCATTTTCTATGCTTTTTCATACAAGAAATTGATGATTTGTGTTTAAATATTAAATGCTTTTATGCTTAAATGATATATTTTCTTGATCTTTTAATTTTATAAATCTTGTAGAAAAAAAAAGAAGAAAAAGAAGCAAAGAAGCACAAAAAAGGAGAAAAAAAAAGAGCATTGGGACACACTTTGAAGTTGGAGCACACTTTGGAGCCTTAGGCCACGCTTTTAAAAGCGTGGCCCATGACAAAATCAAAGAGGAAAACACCCAGCACGCACACTGCCCTGCCCTTGCCAAGGGCAGGGCAGAATCATAATGAAGCAAAGTGAGGATGAAGCAAATTTTGGCTAAGTTAAAATCTGGGCGCTCACAGCATGACCATGCCTACTTCAAAGGGCTATAACTTGAGCTACAGACGTCCGATTGATGTGCTTCCAGTTGCGTTGGAAAGCTGACATTCAGAGCTTTCCAACGATATATAGAAATCCATATTTGGCGTCCAATTGAGGCAGGAACGAAAGGCATCTTTAAGGGCCAAAAATAAGCAAAAATAAACCAAGGAAAAGGAGTAGCGTGTGCATCCACCAAGTTTCGAACTTGGAACTTCATCTTTTGGAAACACTGCCCTGCCCTCCGCGAGGGCAGGGCAGCATTTTGTGATGCACACACACGCACCAGATTGGCGCACCAAAGAAGGCTTCGGCAGCACCAGCAGCACGCACAAGCACCAAATTGGTGCACCAGATTTTTCTGCCCTGCCCTCCGCAAGGGCAGGGCAGCATCTTCACACTCCAAGCCCACACCACGCTCGCACCAAGGACGCACGCACCAAATCCTGCCCTGCCCTCCACAAGGGCAGGGCAGCCTCCTGGAAGTGTCATGGGCCAAAAATCAACCAAAATTCAATTTAATTCAATTCCTCACCAAATTGAATCAAGGCCAACCAAACCCATTTCTCCTCAAATCCAAAGCAAGCAAAGCCCACTCAACATGACTCAAAGGCACATGGATCAATTAAATTAGGATTTTCATTTTTGTAATTTGTTTTAATTTTATTTTCATTTTTCACTTTGAAAAGCCTATATAAAGGCATCACTCTCATTTCAGAGAGGGGGGGAGCTCTACTAAGGAATATTAGGATTTGATAGCTCTCTCTTTTAATTTTCCTTTCTGCTTGAATCTTAGATTGAGATTTGAAGGAATTCTGTTTCATTCTTGATCTAAGATTGCTCTTTGTTGATTTTCTGCATAATTCAGTGGATTGAGTTTTGGATCCAAGTTTTTCTCTACGGCTTTCATCTTTCTTTCTTCTTCAATTTGCTTTCTACTTTGATCAAGGAAGGGATTGAGATCTAGACTTGTTTTCTAGTCTCCTCCACCCCTGAGATCTTCAACCTTCCTTTAGCTATTGAAATTGAGCTGCATTTTACTTTCTGTTTCATTCCTCTTCTGCTACATTTACTTTTTTGCAATTTCCTTTCCTGCATTCTCCACTTTCACATCTTTATTCACATTGAGCTTGATTTAATTTCCTGCACATTTACATTTTCTGCAATTTAAATTTCTAGTTGCTTAATCTATTGCTCTCTTTAATTTCCAGCACCCACTATCCTTTACATTTGATGCAATTTATATTTCTTGCAATTTAAGTTTCAGCTATTTTACTTTCTTGTTATTTAAGTTTCCTGCAATTTTATTTTCTGCATCTTTTAATTTCCTTGCAATTTACTTTCTGTTGGCTACACTTCATCCAAATTCACTTCAATGTTAGCTTGACTAAACTAATCACCCACTAAAATTGCTTGATCCATCAATCCCTGTGGGATCGACCTCACTCTAAGTGAGTTATTACTACTTGATGCGACCCGGTACACTTGCCGGTTGGATATGTGTGTTGGAAATTTATTTTTCCACAAAAGCACCATCAAGTTTTTGGCGCCGTTGCCGGGGATTGATTAGATCAACAATGATTAAGTGGGTGAGAAGTCTAGATCAAGCATTTTTTTGTTTTTGTTCTCTGTTTTAAAGTGAAACCAAGGTGTTTGAGTTTTTGCCTCACTAAGAAATTCTCATCTCTGATATGAGTAATTTAAATTTTTCTTGGTGTTGTGTTTTCCAAAATTTAAATGGAGTTCAACTCATCTTATGATCAAACAAATTTTATGGGATATTACCCACCATCACCAATCTCTAATGGTGGTTGGGAATATCACCAAGAAATCACAGATTCTGAGCACTCCAATCCATGGAGATTTGCTTCACAGACACAAGATGAGCAAGAAAATCATATGGTATATTTTCTTCCACCACAAAATGATGCTAGTCATGATTCTAATGGTGGCTGGGAAGGAAATTCTAATGCTCCATATGATATTCATCCAAAGATATCATCACTTGACCATGCTTCAACAGAAAGCCTCTATCAAAATTCACCACCCACACAAACTTCCATGAACCAAAGCCTCTCAAAGCTTGAGACCATGATTGAAAAATATGAGAGCGAGGCACAGATATCCTGGAACGAGCAAGAGAATTCATTCAAAAACATGGAAATAATGTTAGCTCAATTGGTGAGTGCAACAAGGAAAGAGGAAAAACAAGAGGAAGAGACTACTAAGTCAAGTGAATCTTTAGTGAAGAAGAAAGAGGTGGTGGAAATATTTGAACCTGAAACTGCCCTTGAGATGACAAGAGTACATGACAACTCACAACTCTCACAAACTTCCCTGGACCAAAACGCCTCAACACTTGAATCCATGATTGAAAGGTATGAAGAGGAGATGAAGAAAGCTTGGGAAAATCAACAAACCTCCTCTATGAAAGAGCTATTAAAGCAAATGTTGAGTGTAAAAGAGGAAGTGGAAGAACAAGCTAGTGAGGAGGATAATCAAGAACGTCTGAACTCAAGGGAAACAGAGAGGCACATGAAGGACAAGCTCATGGAGCCCCAATTCAAAAGGCTCTGGATGAAGATCAAACTCCAAAAATCACACAGCAACCATGTCTTAACAACAAAGAAGTGAAGGCAACTAACAAGAGCACCAATTCTGTCCCTAAGTCAGCAAGCAAGCTCAACCAAGCCAATTTCAAAAGAAAGCTTGCTGAGAGGAAACCAAGAAAGGGGACAAGAGCTGAAACTTCTCCCCCCTTGAAGTCATTCCTCTTAACCAATTGGAAGAAGAGGAAGAAAGTGAAGAACAACATGTCAAGCTAATGACACTAAAAGAGCACTTGTTGGGAGGTAACCCAACCGTAGGTATAATTTCTTCTCTGCTTTGTTTTCGTTTTTTACTTTGTTTAAATTCAATAAATGGGCATATGGTTACATTCTAAGTTTGGTGTTGTCTTGCAACAACTTGTTTTCAATCTTTTTGGATGATTGCATCAAATCAAAAATGGAAGTGACACACTAAGATTCTAAGTTTGGTGTGCCACTTAATTCTCTATGCAATTCATTAAGCAACACCACTTGTCTGCATAATCATAAGGCCTTTGCAGTGTTGTTTTTCTTTTGGTTTGACACTTTATTATTCTGTTTACTTTAGTTATTTCTTTGTTTTTAATACTTCCACTTATTTTGCTTCTTAACTGTTTTTGTTAATATATCACCAAGAGATCCTTATTCATGACATATTCTTGGCTTGGTGATTGTATTTAACATATAACAGTTTCTTTTGTTTAGTTTTAATTCAAATAAATTGACATATGGTTGTATTCTAAGTTTGGTGTTGCTATGCAACAAAATTTGGTTCCAATCCTTACAAGATACTTGCATCAATTCCAAGTGAAAGTGTCACACTAAGTTTGGTGTGCCACTTATATTTTTTTATGCAATGTATCATGCACACCATCTTATGTTTGTGATCATAGTGTTTTTATTTCTCTGTGCCTTGATTGTTATCTCAATCTTGCTTGCCTAAACACATATGCTACTGACATCCTTTTGTGTGAGACATTCATGATCCATTTTAGACCCCACCACCATTGTTCTAATTGTTGCTTAAGGAAGAGCAAGCATTCTGATTTGGTATGGGAAAGAGAAGAATGGGAGGAAAATGAAAACAATAGAGAAGATGGACTACAAGGTTGTAAAGTTCCTTTTCCTCTCATTTGTTTCTAGCACTTTAAATTGCATGATTGTCACATTATCTTCTTTGTATGCATGTGTGGTATGAATAAGCATAGGCTAAATTTTGATTTGTAACATGTTGCTGTGGCATTATAACTACCAACTTGAGCTTTGTGAATTCAAAAGCAAAAAAAAAGCATCATGATCATAAACAAACAAGGAATTAAAGAAGAATTTAGCATGTGCGTACAAGTATTGGAAAGCTAGTATGATTGATTGTTGCTCAATTGCATTGGATTTTATTTAATTGAAGTTTTTCATCTAGTATATTTTGTGAAATCTTTTGAAATCATGAAAACCTTGAAGAAGCAAATACAATTAAAGCAAGAAAAGAAAAAGGGAAAGAATGAGGAAGCTGAAGGCTCTGAGTACCAATGGCAATTTATTTGCTAAGTGCTTGTGGTGTTTATGTATCAAGCCAAATGCTTGAAAACAAAACACTTAGAAGTCAAGGCTACGCTCAAGTGCAAAAGCACTCCCTCAAAGCTCAAGGCTCTGAGCATCAATGATTAGAGAGTCAAGAAAAGAAAAGAAAAATGAGCTTAATGAAGTCCTCTAATTAAATACTTGTGGTGCTTATGTATCAAGTGGTAATACTTGAAAACAAAGCATTTAGAAGTCGTAGCTTTGTTATTAACTCATGGGGCAAAGCACCCAAAAGGAGAAGCCAAAAAAAAAATTCAAAAGCTTGTTTCAAGGAAGAATTATAAGAAAAAGATTTCATAAAATAAGCTAGATATAAGCATCAATCATTTACATCTCTTTTGTAATTGTAGCATGCATAGAAAACTAGCTTTCCATGAACATTAACTTGCTACTCTTCTTACCTTGGATTGTCAATTTCTATTGCATGATTCTTTTCTTGCTTGGGGACAAGCAAGGTTTAAATTTGGTGTTGTGATGACAAGTCATCATATACCCATTTTCTATGCTTTTTCATACAAGAAATTGATGATTTGTGTTTAAATATTAAATGCTTTTGTGCTTAAATGATATATTTTCTTGATCTTTTAATTTTATAAATCTTGTAGAAAAAAAAAGAAGAAAAAGAAGCAAAGAAGCACAAAAAAGGAGAAAAAAAAGAGCTTTGGGACACACTTTGAAGTTGGAGCACACTTTGGAGCCTTAGGCCACGCTTTTAAAAGCGTGGCCCATGACAAAATCAAAGAGGAAAACACCCAGCACGCACACTGCCCTGCCCTTGCCAAGGGCAGGGCAGAATCATAATGAAGCAAAGTGAGGATGAAGCAAATTTTGGCTAAGTTAAAATCTGGGCGCTCACAGCATGACCATGCCTACTTCAAAGGGCTATAACTTGAGCTACAGACGTCCGATTGATGTGCTTCCAGTTGCGTTAGAAAGCTGACATTCAGAGCTTTCCAACGATATATAGAAATCCATATTTGGCGTCCAATTGCGGCAGGAACGAAAGGCATCTTTAAGGGCCAAAAATAAGCAAAAATAAACCAAGGAAAAGGAGTAGCGTGTGCATCCACCAAGTTTCGAACTTGGAACTTCATCTTTTGGAAACACTGCCCTGCCCTCCGCGAGGGCAGGGCAGCATTTTGTGATGCACACACACGCACCAGATTGGCGCACCAAAGAAGGCTTCGGCAGCACCAGCAGCACGCACAAGCACCAAATTGGTGCACCAGATTTTTCTGCCCTGCCCTCCGCAAGGGCAGGGCAGCATCTTCACACTCCAAGCCCACACCACGCTCGCACCAAGGACGCACGCACCAAATCCTGCCCTGCCCTCCACAAGGGCAGGGCAGCCTCCTGGAAGTGTCATGGGCCAAAAATCAACCAAAATTCAATTTAATTCAATTCCTCACCAAATTGAATCAAGGCCAACCAAACCCATTTCTCCTCAAATCCAAAGCAAGCAAAGCCCACTCAACATGACTCAAAGGCACATGGATCAATTAAATTAGGATTTTCATTTTTGTAATTTGTTTTAATTTTATTTTCATTTTTCACTTTGAAAAGCCTATATAAAGGCATCACTCTCATTTCAGAGAGGGGGGGGGAGCTCTACTAAGGAATATTAGGATTTGATAGCTCTCTCTTTTAATTTTCCTTTCTGCTTGAATCTTGGATTGAGATTTGAAGGAATTCTGTTTCATTCTTGATCTAAGATTGCTCTTTGTTGATTTTCTGCATAATTCAGTGGATTGAGTTTTGGATCCAAGTTTTTCTCTACAGCTTTCATCTTTCTTTCTTCTTCAATTTGCTTTCTACTTTGATCAAGGAAGGGATTGAGATCTAGACTTGTTTTCTAGTCTCCTCCACCCCTGAGATCTTCAACCTTCCTTTAGCTATTGAAATTGAGCTGCATTTTACTTTCTGTTTCATTCCTCTTCTGCTACATTTACTTTTCTGCAATTTCCTTTCCTGCATTCTCCACTTTCACATCTTTATTCACATTGAGCTTGATTTAATTTCCTGCACATTTACATTTTCTGCAATTTAAATTTCTAGTTGCTTAATCTATTGCTCTCTTTAATTTCCAGCACCCACTCTCCTTTACATTTGATGCAATTTATATTTCTTGCAATTTAAGTTTCAGCTATTTTACTTTCTTGTTATTTAAGTTTCCTGCAATTTTATTTTCTGCATCTTTTAATTTCCTTGCAATTTACTTTCTGTTGGCTACACTTCATCCAAATTCACTTCAATGTTAGCTTGACTAAACTAATCACCCACTAAAATTGCTTGATCCATCAATCCCTGTGGGATCGACCTCACTCTAAGTGAGTTATTACTACTTGATGCGACCCGGTACACTTGCCGGTTGGATATGTGTGTTGGAAATTTATTTTTCCACAAAAGCACCATCAGGAAGCTATGGCAAATTATATATCAAATCGAAGCTCCGGACGTTAGCTTTCCAACGCAACTGAAACCGCGTCATTTGGACCTCTGTAGCTAAAGTTATAGCTGTTTGAGTGCGAAGAGGTCAGGCTGGACAGCTTAGCAGTTTCTCCAACTTCTTGTATTCCTTCCACTTTTGCATGCTTCCTTTCCATCCTCTGAGTCATTCCTGTCTTGTAATCTCTGAAATCACTTAACACACATATCAAGGCATCTAATGGTAATAAGAGAGGATTAAACATAGGGAACTTAAAGCCAAAGAAGCATGTTTTCAATCAAAGCACATAATTAGAAAGGCAAATGTAAAACCATGCAAATAGTATGAATAAGTCGGTAAAGAGTTGATAAAAACCACTCAATTGAGCACAAGATAAACCATGAAATATGGGTTTATCAATCCTTCCATGAGAAATTTGGATGATTTCTCCATGATGGATTATAGGTGTTTCCATAGGCTTCACCTATGTAATTCACCTCTGCCATTGCAGGGTTTTCAAGATCATAAGCTTCTTCTTCAGAAGATGCTTCTGTAGTACTGTTGGATGCATTTTGCAATCCATTAAGACTCTGAGAAATCATATTGACTTATTGAGTCAACATTTTGTTCTGAGCCAATATGACATTCAGAGCATCAATTTCAAGAACTCCCTTCCTCTGAGGCATCCCATTACTCACAGGATTCCTTTCAGAGGTGTACATGAACTGGTTATTTGCAACCATTTCAATGAGTTCCTGAGCTTCTACAGGCTTTTTCTTTAGGTGAATAGATCCACCTGCAGAATGGTCCAATGACATCTTAGACAATTCAGACAGACCATCATAGAATATATCCAGGATGGTCCATTCTGAAAGCATGTCAGAAGGACACTTTTTGGTCAGTTTCTTGTATCTTTTCCAAGCTTCATAGAGGAATTCACCTTCTTTCTGCCTAAAGGTTTGAACATCCACTCTAAGCTTGCTCAGCTTTTGAGGAGGAAAGAATTTGGCTAAGAAAGCCGTGACCAGCTTATCCCAAGAGTTCAGGCTATCTCTAGGTTGAGAGTCCAACCATATTCTAGCTTTGTCTCTTACAACAAAAGGGAAAAACATAAGCTTGTAAACCTCGGGATAAACTCCATTGGTCTTAACAGTATCACAGATCTGCAAGAATTCAATTAAGAACTAAAAAGGATCTTCTGATGGAAGTCCATAAAACTTGCAATTCTGTTGCATCAGAGAAACTAATTGAGGCTTAAACTCAAAATTGTTTGCTCCAATGGCAGGGATTGAGATACTTCTTCCATGGAAGTTGGAATTTGGTGTAGTGAAGTCACCAAGCATCTTCCTTGCATTGTTGTTGGGTTCGGCCATTACTTTTTTTTCGAGATTCTCTACAAGGTTTTCTTTGGATTGTTGTGCTTTAGCTTCTCTTAGCTTCTTCTTCAGAGTTCTTTTAGGTTCAGGATCTGCTTCAACAAGAATGTCCTTGTCCTTGCTCCTGCTCATATGAAAAAGAAGAGGACAGAAAAGGAAGAGAAATCCTCTATGTCACAGTATAGAGATTCCTTTATGTGAGTAGAAGAAGAAAAGAATAGAAGAATGATGTAAAGAGAAGAGATGATGAATTCGAACACAGAGAGGGAGAGAGGGTTCGAATTATAAGAAGAAGAGAAGAGTGTTAGTGATTAAATAAATAAATAGAAGAAGATGAGAGAGAGAGTTTTCAAAAATAATTAAAAGGAAAAGGAAAATATTTTTTTATTTTAAAATTTTGTTAGAATTCGAAAATTAAGAGAAGATATAAAATAAAATTAAAATTTAAAACAATTAGTTAATTAAAAAGAATTTTGAAAAAGAAGTTAATGATTTTCGAAAATTAGAGAGAGAAAAGTAGTTAGGTGGTTTTGAAAAAGATAAGAATTTTAAAATCAAACAAAAAGTTAAGTAGTTAATTGAAAAAGATTTGAAAATCAATTTTGGAAAGATAAGAAGTTAGAAAAGATTTTGAAATTGATTTTGAAAAATATATGATTTGAAAAAGATATGTTTGACAAGATATGATTGAAAAGATATGATTAAAAAAAGATTTGAAAAAGAAATTTAGAAATATTTGATTTTGAAAATTAAAGTTAATGACTTGACTAATAAGAAACTAAAAGATATGATTCTAGAATTTAAAGGTTGAACCTTTCTTAACAAGAAAGTAACAAACTTGAAATTTTTGAATCAATCACATTAATTGTTAGTAAAGTTTTTTGAAAATTTGAAATGAAATTAAGAAAAAGATTTTGAAAAACAATTTTTAAAATTTTCAAAAAACATGAAAGAAGAGATGAAAAAGGTTTGATTTTTGAAAAAGTTTTGAAAAGATAGGATTTTTGAAATTGAAATCTTGACTTGACTAACAAGAAATAACTTATTTTAAAAATTTTTGACTAAGTCAACCCAAAGGTTTCGAAATTTATGAGTGAAATAAGGAAAATATATTTTTTTGATTTTTTTTAATTTAATGAGGAAAGAGAAAAACCACAAAATGACTCAACACATAAAAATTTTGGATTAAAATAAATGATGCATGCAAGAACACTATGAATGTCAAGATGAACACTAAGAACACTTTGAAGATCACGATGAACATCAAGAACTTATTTTTGAAAAATTTTCAAGAAAAGAAAAAACACGCAAGACACCAAACTTAGAAATTTTCATGTTTAGACACTTTGAATTCAAAAAATGCATATGAAAAACAACAAAGGACACAAAACAAGAAAATATGAAGATCAAACAAGGAGACTCATTAAGAACAACTTGAAGATTATGAAGAATGCAATGCATGAATTTTCAAAAATTTTTTTTAGAAAAATTAAAACATGCAATTGACACCAAACTTAAAAATTGACACTGGACTCAAACAAGAAACACAAATATTTTTTGGTTTTTTATGATTTTTAAAATATTTTGTTTTTTTGGATTTTTCGAAAATTATTTTGGAAAAATGAAAAAGAAGAAAAAAATTTTGAAAGATTTTTGAAAATTTTTTGAAAATAAAATAAAGGTTGAAACAAGAAGAAAATTACCTAATCTGAGCAACAAGATGAACCGTCAGTTGTCGAAACTCGAACAATCCCCGGCAACGGCGCCAAAAACTTGGTGCACGAAATTGTTATCCCTTGGCATGGCTCCAAAAACTTGGTGCGCAATACCATGATTCACACGTCTCCTCACAACTTCGCATAGCTGACCAGCAAGTGCACTGCCTTTATTCTGAATCTCTGCTTTCCTACTGTCTTCATTCAATCATTCATACTCCTTTCCATGGCAAGCTGTATGTTGGGATCACTGTTGTCAATGGCTATCTCTCGTCCTCTCAGTGAAAATGGTCCTCTACGGTTTCTGTACGGCTAATCAACTGTCAAATTTCTCGTCTCGGATGAAAAATACCAGGCACAGCTACCGCATGGCTAATCAGCTATCGGTTCTCGATCATGTCAGAATAAGATCCAGTGATCCTTTTGTGCACTGTCACTGCACCCCACAGTCGCGAGTTTGAAGCTCGTCACAGACATCCCTTCCCAGATCCTACTCGGAATACTACAGACAAGGTTTAGACTTTCCGGATCTCAAGAATGCTGCCAAATATTTCTAGCCTATACCACGAAGGTTCTAATCTCAGATTCAGATGCCCCATTGTCAGAGGGGAGTCGATGTGAATCGTTGATTAGAAACCCAAGAGATAAACACTACAGCTTTCGTAGGTAGAACAAAGTGGTTATCAGGCATGCGTTCATAAATTGAGAATGGTGATGAGTGTCACGGATCATCATATTCATCAGGTTGAAGTACAAGTGAACATCTTAGAATAAGAATAAGCTTGAATTGAATAGAAAACAGTATTAATTGCATCAATACTCGAGGGACAACAGAGCTCCACACCTTAATCTATGAGGTGTAGAAATTCCACCATTAAAAATACATAAGTGATGAAGGTCCAGGCATGGCCGAATGGCCAGGCCCCAAGTCTAAGGAAAAACATTCCAAAGATGACCTAAGGATAATCCAAGATTAAAAAATCCAAAGATGTGAGTACAATAGTAAAAAGTCCTATTTATACTAGACTAGTTAATAGGGTTTACAAAAATAAGTAAATGATGCAGAAATCCAATTCCGGGCACACTTGGTGTGTGCTTGGGCTGAGCATTGAAGCTTTAATGTGTAGAGATTTTTCTTGGAGTTAAACACCAGTTTTTATGCCAGTTTGGGCGTTTAACTGCAGCTTGTATCCTGTTTCTGGCATTTAACGCCAAAATAGGGCAGGAAGTTGGCGTTTGAACACCAGTTTGCATCGTGAAAACTTGAGCAAAGTATGAACTATTATTTATTGCTGGTAAGCCCAAGATGTCTATTTTTCAAGGCATTAAAGAGCACGCCATTTAGGTTTCTGTAGCTCCAAAAAATCCATTTCAAGTATAGGGAGGTCAGCATCCAACAACATCAGCAGTTCTTTTTCAGCCTCTGAATCAGATTTTTGCCCAGGTCCTTCAATTTCAGCTAGAAAATACCTGAAATCACAGAAAAATACACAAACTCATAGTAAAGTCCAGAAATGTGAATTTTGCTTAAAAACTAATAAAAATATACTAAAAAGTAGCTAGATCCTACTAAAATCTACCTAAAAACAATGTCAAAAAGTGTATAAGTTATCCGCTCATCACTTAGCCTTGTGTTTTGACATCCAAATCTGTTGGAAGAGGTAAGAGCCATTAAACCCTTGTGAATTTATGTTTAATTGGAACCCTAGGTTGATTTGAGGTGATTTACATGTATATAGTTTGATTTTTGTGGCTTTGGGAGCTATTGGGACTTAATTGTGCTTATTGGAGTGGAATTGAAAGCTTGGATTGTGGTTGGAAGCTTGTTTATGCTAATTTGGAGATTTGGTGCATATAGGAAATCGGCCAAGATATGGTTTCAGTTTCTTCTATGTAGTATATAATATTCATGGACACTTAAGCTAGTGACCCATAGGATATGTTTGAATTTAAATGGTTATTGAGTTGTTAAATGATGCTATATATGTGGTCATTTATAATGATTTAATGATTGTTGGGATTGAGTATGAGGAATGATGGTAATATGATAATGGTGATTGATTGTGAAACTTCAAAAGGAATAATGATGATGTAAGTGATGTTGAATTTGATGATTTGGCATTATGGTTGTAAAAGTGTGATATCTTGGAGTTGATGTTGAAGATGATGAAATGTGAAGAAAAAATGTGGTAATGTTGGTGTATTAGGGCACAATAGATAAATTTTGATGAATGATGATGTTTTTGAATGGTTTGGTATGAGTTGGAATGTGTATGGTAAGAAATTGTGTAAATTATGAGATTTGGTAAATTTAGGTTTTTGGTGAACTTTGTTCGATCATAACTTTTGCCTTAGTTTTCAAAACTGATTGAAATTTATTTAGAATTAAAGATCTTTGAAAACCCTTTAAATCAATATAAAGTTTGTGAAAATTGGAATTTTGTAGAGGAAGTTATGATCATCCAAAGTTGGTATTAAAAATCTGAAATTCTGCAAAGTTGCAGAATTTTATGATTTATGATATGTGCGCACGCACAGTCTTGTGTGGACACACAACCTACAAAAATTTTGACCTGTGCGGATGCACACAGGCAGGGAAGTACGTTCTGTTTGCGACACTAGCACAGCTTGTGCGTTCACATATCTAAGGAGATATTTCAACCTGTGCGGACGCACACGTTGGGAAGTCCATTCTGTTTGGGACGCTGGCACAGGTTGTGCAAGTGAACAGATTCTGTAAGTTTTGCCACCTGTGCGTATGCGCACTTCAGTGCATACACACACATTTTAAAATTTCCTGGGCATGCGGACGCACAAACCCTTGTGCGGCCGCTCACGTCCTGTTTCTATGACACCATTTTAAGACTTTTGGGCCTAGTTATAAGTATTAGAACGTGGGATATAACTTAATGGTTCTAGTATATGATTTTATAATAAATTAGAAAATAGAGGCCTAGGTTTCTGGCGTGCTGAGAATGGTTTGACGTTAGGTGAAGGATGATTGGTATATGAGATAAGGAATGATGAATTCTTGGTATTTGGAAACTGAGTTATGAATGGAGAGTGGTTGAGATGAGTCGGGAACTTGGATTGAGATGATGGATCTCTGTATACTGAAAATGCGTTTTTGAAAACCACTGAAATAATATTTTTGCTGAGATTATGAGACGCTATGCGCCTGGCAAGGACGGTGGTTAATCCCGCCTGTCGAGGTAGCGGCAGCAGCGTAAGGACGATGGTTAATCCTATTTACATTAAGATGTGAAGTCTGAGGCAAGATTATCCCGCTCGCATCTCTTCGGATCTATAGAGTATGCAGGCGCCGGTACCTGGATAGTGATCCGAGCACTATATCTCGAGTGTTCCCATATGAGAAATCCGAAGGGCAGCATCTCCATGGAGATGTATCAGGTTGGCAGTTGAACCGACAATGTGATATCACAGCCAGTAGGGCAGGCATTCATCATATGCATTTTCTATCTGTTTGTATGCTTTGTTTACTTGTAATGGCTTGCCTAATTGAATAACATGCTTACTTGCTATCTGAATTAATTGCATTAGTCGGTTGGTGAAGGTTGTGGGACGGCGGTGTTTGGTTAGAGTCGAAATCCCCTAAGATAGATAACCTGGTTTATTTAAGTCATTGTTGGTATATTATTCTTATCTATTTTAAAATGCTTAAGTTTGAAATCTTGTGATGGATACGGAGCTTAGCTAGGATTACCGTTGGCGTCCCGGGGTCTTATATCCTACATCACTGGGCACTGTTACCATACTGAGAACCTCCGGTTCTCATACCATATTTTTGTTTTCACTATATGGTCCTGTATACCTGTACATGGCTAGCCGGCTTAAACTCCGCGAGTCGTGACTAGTTTCCTATGATATTATATGCTTATCTTTTGTTATATCTTATCTGTTTCTTGTGCCTTAAGCTAGTAGCTTTGTTAGTAAGTTTTGCGCTTTTAAAATCCTATTTTTGTGCTATACCTTTCATCGGGCTTATAGATTATACTATTTTTCTATATATATATATATATATATATATATATATTATATGAGCTTAGAACTGTCGTAATCTTTGATTAACCTTTGCTTTACGACGCGAAGTAAGACTTAGGCTAATTAGGGTGTTACATTTAGTGGTATCAGAGCGCTTCGTTCTCGTGAGCCTGAGGGATGGACCGATTGTGCTTCATTGCATACTCTGTATGTCTTTTCTTTGATGGTATTAGGTTATCTATTTGATATATGCATAGCATGATTGCTTGTGAGTGTCTGTTTGGGATAATTAAAGCACTAGACTTTTGATATTGAGACTGATCACCTTGATATCAATTGTTTGGTGTAGACAGGAACCCTAATGGCCACTCGTGGGCGAGGTCGAACACGTACACGGGAAAGTAGGAATGAGCAACCAACTAACAATCATGCCGAATTCATGGCAGCAATGGCGAATCTCGCTAATATCATGGAAGCTAATGCTGCTGCGACTCTGTAAGCTGTGTAGAGATTGGGCCAACCGGCCGGGAATGGAAATGGCACTAGAAATGGTGAAGGGAACGCCAATGATAATGCTGAGGGTAACGACGATAACGCGGGAGGAGCTTCGATGACCTTGGCGATGTTCCTCAAGGTTCACCCGCCAACTTTCCAAGGATCCACAAATCCTACTGAAGTGGACCACTAGTTCCAAGCTATGTAGCGTGCTTTACAGGCACAGCATGTTCCTCTCAATCAGTATGTCGAGTTTGCTGCTTATCAGCTAACGGGTGAGGCCTAGCCCTGGTGGCAAGTAGAGTGTCACTTGCTATAGCTTCAGATCGCCGATATTCCATGGGAGGTGTTCCAGACGGCTTTCTACAAGAAATACTTCCCTGAGGTTGCGGACTACACCAATAAGTTTGAGGAGCTCTGTAGGTTTTCTAGGGTATGTCACGGTGCCCCGGAGACTTACGAGAGTTGGAAATGCATTAAGTATCAGAGGGGGTTGAAGGACAATATCATGACTGTTGTGGCTCCATTGTAGATTCGTACTTTTTCTAACTTGGTAAACAAGGCTAGAGTAGTGGAAGAGTATGCCAAGACTGTGGCGACATCCAAGGACACTCATGGAGGGAGCTCTAGCCGAGGCCGTGGCAAGTATTTCCATCCTAGAGGACAAAGCTTTAAAAGAGGAGGATATGCGCCTCAGGGTCAAGGAGGTTTCAGGAAGAACACTCAGACTCAATTTCAGTATGCTAAGGGGAGAGGAAATCAGAGTAAGAATTCTCCGGATTTAACATGTGTATGTTGTGGGCGTTTCCATCCTTGTGACTCATGCAAAATTGGTTTAGGTGGTTGTTTCAATTGTGGGTTTCTTGGCCACATTGCGAGGGATTGCACTCGTGGGAGAAACCAGAATGCGGGCCAGAGTCAGCATCAAGGACGAGTCTTTGCTGTGAATGCCAAGGATGCTTCCAAGGTAGATCCGTTGATGAGAGGTATATGTCTAATTAGTGATAAATCCTTAGTTGCATTATATGATGCTGGAGCATCGCATTCGTTTATTTCATTTAAAGTTGAAGAATTAGGCTTGAAAGTGTTAGAGTTACCTTTTGATCTGCATGTACATACTCCACATCAAACAGTTATGACTAGGTTAGGTTGTAGACAAGTAGGTTTCAAGCTTGAGGGTATAGACTTTGTGCACGATTTGATCTGTTTACCAATGGTGGGGATAGAAATGATTTTAGGGTTTGATTGGTTGTTGAAGAATCGAGTTTTGTTGGATTGCTTTGAACGGACTATTTGATTTATGCCAGAAGGAGAGAATGGAGCAGTGGTAGCTATGGGGTATTACCTGAACTCTATAATGGTGCATTGTAGTGGGGAGGAGTGTCAGGGTTATATTCTGTTGGCTGCTAATGTGTTGGGTGATGCCCAGAACTTAGATCGGATTCCGGTGGTTAGATATTTTCCAGAAGTGTTCCCGAAAGATATCCCTGAGTTCCCATCTCAAAGGGAAATTGAATTTGCAATTGAATTGGTGCCGGGAGCCAGACCAGTGTCGATTGTGCCATATAGAATGGCTCCGATAGAGCTGGCAGAATTAAAAACCCAGTTGGAAGAGCTTCTGGATAAGAGGTTCATTCGACCGAGTGTATCACCGTGGGGAGCACCAGTTTTGTTGGTGAAGAAGAAAGATGGAGGAATACGTTTGTGTGTGGATTACCGACAGTTAAATAAAGTGACAGTGAAAAATAAGTACCCGCTGCCAAGGATAGATGACTTGATGGATCAATTGCAAGGAGTTGGAGTGTTTTCCAAGATTGATTTGAGATTCGGTTACCATCAGACGAGGGTGAAGGAGGATGATATCCCTAAGACTGCGTTTAGGACACGCTATGGACACTACGAATTTGCGGTAATGTCCTTTGGGTTAACGAATGCACCTGCTATTTTCACGGATTACATGAATAGAGTCTTTCGTGCCTTTTTGGACAAATTCATAGTGGTTTTCATAGATGACATTCTGATTTACTCTAAGAGGGCGAAGGAGCATGAGGAACACTTGAGGATTATGCTGCAAATCTTAAAGGAGCGGAAGTTGTACGTTAAGTTGTCAAAGTGTCAGTTCTGGAAGGAGGAAGTAAAGTTCTTAGGCCACGTGGTGAGTAAAGGAGGAATAGCTATAGATCCTTCTAAGGTAGAAGCGGTGATGGAATGGAAAAGACCGACGATGGTGACGAAAGTTAGAAGCTTCCAAGGTTTAGCCGGATATTATAGGAAGTTTATCGAAGGATTTTCTCGGATTGCACTACCGATGACGAAGTTAACAAGGAAAGAAGTGCCTTTCTTGTGGACGTCGGAGTACGAATAGGGTTTTCAGACTCTGAAGCAGAGGTTAACTTCAGCACCTGCTCTAATTTTACCTGAATTGCATGAACCGTTTGAAGTATATTGTGATGCTTCTTTAGAAGGTTTGGGTTGCGTGTTGATGCAACACCGGAACGTGGTGGCTTACGCATTGCGTCAGCTGAGACCGCATGAGGTGAATTACCCAACTCATGACTTGGAATTAGCGGCGATTGTGTTCGCATTGAAGATTTGGAGACACCACTTGTACGGAGTAAGGTTTTGGCGTCTTTTCTAATCATAAGAGTCTCAAGTATATCTTTAATCAGAAAGAGCTTAATATGCATCAAAGAAGGTGGATGGAGTTGCTAAAGGACTATGACTTTGAACTGAGTTATCATCCTGAAAAGGCGAATATGGTAGCAGACGCTTTGAGTTGGAAATCTTTAACGATTGCTTGGATGAGAATCAAGGAAGGAGAGCTAGTGGATAAGTTTGTGGATCTTAAGCTGGATATTGTTGAAGTGGCCGGAAGAGCTTATTTGAACCAGTTACAGATCTCAAGCACGTTTAAATCAGAAATACAAAGGGCTCAGCAAGATTAGCAGAAGCTTCGGCAATTGTTTCAACCAGTTGGTGATAAGGGACGTGAAGAATTCACTAAAGATGATGAAGGGTTATGGAAATACAAGGGAAAAATTTGCATACCAGATGTAGGGAGTTTGAGGCCAGACTTGTTGTCGGAAGCTCACAACAGTAGATTTTCTATTCATCCCGGAAGCACAAAGATGTATTATGACTTAAAGAAAATATTCTGGTGGCCTGGGATGAAGGGCGATGTAGCTACAGTGATATCCAAGTGTTTGACTTGCCAGAAAGTAAAGATAGACACCAGAAATCGTCAGGAATGCTACAACCACTTGAGATTCCTCAGTGGAAGTGGAAAGGAATCGCAATGGATTTTGTGACCGATTTACCGAGGACTAGGTTAGGATTTGATGCGATTTGGGTGATCGTGGATCGCTTAACCAAATCCGCTCATTTTCTGCCTATTCGAGTAAACTGTTCTATGGAGGAGTTGGTGAGATTGTAAATCAAGGAGATAGTAAGGTTGCATGGTGTGCCGTCGAGCATAGTATCGGACCGTGATCCCCGATTCACTTCAAGGTTTTGGGGAGCTTTCCAAAGAGTCTTCGGTACGAAGCTATATCTCAGTACCACATATCATCCTTAAACCGATGGATAGTCAGAAAGGACTATTCAGACGTTGGAAGATATGCTCAGAGCGTGTGTGTTGGATCAACCCGGGAGTTGGGATCGTTACATGCCATTGGTGGAGTTTGCGTACAACAACAGTTTTCATGCGAGCATTGGGATGGCTCCGTATGAAGCATTGTATGGACGGAAGTGCCAATCTCTACTTTGTTGGTATGAATTTGGTGAAGCAAGTGGTCTGGGTCCTGATATAATAGCAGAGACTACTGAGAACATTAAGAAGATTCGTGCACGAATTTTAACTTCTCAAATTCGACAGAAGAGTTATGCTGATTAGAGAAAGAAACCATTAGAGTTTGAAGTGGGGGAGCACGTATTCCTTAGGGTTACACCGACAACTGGGCTCAGAAGAGCCATTAAGACCAAGAAGTTGAATCCAAGGTATATAGGACCGTTTGAGATTCTGAAGAGATATGGGCCAATGGCGTATCAAGTTGCTTTGCCTCCTCATCTGTCTAACTTGCATGACGTATTCCACGTGTCACAACTCCGTAAGTACACGTCGGATGCGGCTCATGTGTTGGAGCCTGAATTGATCGAGTTGAAAGAGAACTTGACTTTCCAAGTGATACAGGTGAGGATTGACGACACAAGTGTAAAGAAGCTGCGAGGAAAAGAAGTTTAGTTGGTTAAAGTTGCTTGGAAGCAAGCAGGAGTTGAAGAGCATACTTGGGAATTGGAGTCTGAGATGCGAAAGGACTATCCTGAGCTTTTCTCAGGTAATTCAAATTTTGAGGGCAAAATTTCTTATTTGGTGAGGAGAATGTAAGAATCGCAATTAATCGAACCGGTTAATTAAGTGCCCAAATTTGATTTCGAAAAGTTAGAGAGAGAAATTGAGGATTTAAATGTGATTTTTGGACTCAGTGGGTTTTTCTGAGTCAGAAAATGTGCTTTTTGCGAAAAATCATGAAAAATCGTGAACCGACAGTTGAACCGGTTGAACCAGTTCAAGTCTGCCCGGTACCGTCCGAGACAAGTGAAAAACCGTCGAAAATCTTAGGAAAATACTAGAAGTTGAGAACCGGGCGTTAATTTTAAAGGTTTGGCCCGAAGTTGAGCCAAACGGGCTAAAAATGCTAATGGGTTGGACCGGCCCAAGTTGGGCCTAAGCCTAATATATATAAACACTAGGTGAACCCTTTTCACCTTCATTAACCACACACACATCAGAATTGAGAGAGGGAGAGGAGAAGAGATTGAGCACTATTCACCTCAACCTTCCAAATCTCATATCTTGAGTTAGAGAGCTCCGATCGCCGCACCGTTTGCAGCTAAGCGTTCCTTGTGAAGAGCTCTACAGGTCTCATACAAGAAACTGGAGAGGTAACCAAGAAATATTTTCTATTCTTCTCTCCAAAAATTTTGGTTCTTAGGGTTTGTGATTAAGTGAGTTTTTGTAATTTTGGATGTTTAGGTTTGTTCTAATCCTTGCTTAGCCTTGGGTTTTGACATCCAAATCTGTTGGAAGAGGTAAGAGCCATTAAACCCTTGTGAATTTATGTTTAATTGGAACCCTAGGTTGATTTGAGGTGATTTATATGTATATAGTTTGATTTTTGTGGCTTTGGGAGCTATTCGGACTTAATTGTGCTTATTGGAGTGGAATTGAAAGCTTAGATTGTGGTTGGAAGCTTATTTATGCTAATTTGGAGATTTGGTGCATATAGGGAATCGGCTAAAGTATGGTTTTGGTTTCCTCTATGTAGTATACAATAAGGTAAGCGTCCTATAGTAAGAGGAGTAGTTATGAACCATGTAGATCATCCCCATAGGGGTGGTGAAGGGAGGGCCCCAATTGGTAGAAAAAAACCCGCAACTCCTTGGGGTTCATGGACACTTAGGCTAGTGACCTATAGGATAGGTTTGAATTTAAATGGTTGTTGAGTTGTTAAATGATGCTATGTGGTGATTTATAATGATTTAATAATTGTTGGGTTTGAGTATGATGAATGATGGTAATATGATAATGGTGATTGATTGTGAAACTTGAAAAGGAATAATGATGATGTAAGTGATGTTGAATTTGATGATTTGGCATTATGGTTGTAAAAGTGTGATATCTTGGTGTTGATGTTGAAGATGATGAAATGTAAAGGGAAATGTGGTAATGTTGGTGTATTAGGGAACAACAGGTAAATTTTGATGAAAGATGAAGTTTTTGATTGGTTTGGTATGATTTAGAATGTGTATGCTAAGAAATTGTGTAAATTATGAGGTTTGGTAAATTAGGATTTTTAGTGAACTTTGTTCGATCATAACTTTTGCCTCGGTTTTTGAAACTGATTGAAATTTTTTAGAATTAAAGATCTTTGAAAACCCTTTAAATCGATATAAAGTTTGTGAAAATTGGAATTTTGCAGAGGAAGTTATGATCATCCAAAGTCGGTGTTAAAAATATGAAATTTCGCAAAATTGCAGAATTTTATGATTTCTGATATGTGCGCACGCACAGCCTTGTGCGGATGCACAACCTGCGAAAATTTTGACCTGTGTGGACACATACACCTGTGCGGACACACACACTTGTGCGCACGCAGAAGTAGGGAATTGCGTTCTATTTGTAGCGCTAGCACAGCTTGTGCGCGCACATATCTAAGGAGAAATTTCAGCCCGTGCGGACGCACAAGCCTGTGCGGACGCACACGTTGGGAAGGGCATTCTATTAGGGGCATTGGCACAGGTTGTGTGAGTGAACAGATTTTGTAAATTTTGCCACCTATGCGTACGCACACATTTTAAAATTTTCTGGGCGTGCGCATGCACAGCCCCCTGTGCGGCCGCACACGTCCTGTTTCTCCAATTTACTTGTTTTCAACTATTCTACCTTCCCAACAAGGTGGTAAGCTTCTATGATAGCATTTTTAGGCTTTTGGGCCTAGTTATGAGTATTAGAACGTGGGATATAACTTAAGGGTTCTAGTATATGATTTTATGATAAATTAGAAAATGGAGGCCTAGGTTTCTGGCGTGCTGAGAATGGTTTGATGTTAGGTGAAGGATGATTGGTATATGAGATAAGGAATGATGAACTCTTGGTACTTGGAATCTGAGTTATGAATGGACAGTGGTTGAGATGAGTCGGGAACTCAGATTGAGATGATGGATCTCTGTATACTAAAAATGCTTTTTTGAAAACTACTGAAATAATGTTTTTGCTGAGATTATGAGACGCTATGCGCCCGGCAGGGACAATGGTTAATCCCGCCTGTCAAGGTAGCAGTGCCGGCGTAAGGACGGTGGTTAATCCCGCTTACGTTGAGATGTGAGGTCTGAGGCAAGAGTATCCCGCTCGCATCTCTTCGGATCTATAGAGTGTGCAAGCGCCGGTACCTGGATAGTGATCCGAGCACTATATCTCAGGGGTTCCCATTTGAGAAATCCGAAGGGCGATGTCTCCATGGAGATGTGTTGAGTTGGCAGTTGAACCGACAATGTGATATCACAGCCAGTAAGGCATGCATTCATCATATGCGTTTTCTATCTGTTTGTATGCTTTGTTTACTTGTAATGGCTTGCCTAATTGAATAACATGCTTACTTGCTATTTGAATTAATTGCATTATATGCTTCTACTTGTGCTTTACTTGCATTGTATATTACCTGTGTTTTCTACTGGGATTGAGGGGGTTCGGAAGGCGGTGGCGATGGGATCGCATGGAGGATCGGTTGGTGAAGGCTGTGGGACAGCGGTGTTTGGTTAGAGTTAAAATCCCCTAAGATAGATAACCTAGTTTATTTAAGTCAATGTTGGTATATTATTCTTATCTATTTTAGAATGCTTAAGTTTGAAATCTTGTGATGGATATGGAGCTTAGGATTGCCTTTGGCCTCCCAGCGTCTTATATCCTACATCATTTGGCACTGTTACCATACTGAGAACCTCTGGTTCTCATACCATATTTTTGTTGTGTTTTTCAGATGCAGGTTGCAACCCACCTCGATGAGTTGCTTTGGATGGTGACAAAAGCGGAGGATCTTGGATTCTTTAGGAGTCTTTTTGGTTTATTTTGTTTATACATCTCTCCTTTTGTATTTCGTTTTGCGTAGAGGCATGTATATGAGAGAACAAAACTTGTATAAGATGTTTTCACTATATGGTCCTGTATACCTGTATATGGCTAGTCGGCTTAAACTCTGCGAGTCTTGACTAGTTTCCTATGATATTATATACTTATCTTTTGTTATATCTTATCTGTTTCTTGTGCCTTAAGCTAGTAGCTTCGTTAGTATGTTTGCGCTTTTAAAATCCTATTTTTAAGCTATATCTTTCATCAGGCTTCTAGATTATACTATTTTCTATATAAATATATTATATATGAGCTTAGAACTGTCATAATCTCTAATTAACCTTTGCTTTACGATGCGAGGTAAGGTTTAGGCTAATTAGGGTGTTACAACTCTAGTGTTTAAGGATCGATTCTCTCAATTCTCTACTAATCTTGCTTTCCAAGGCTTGCTTTTCTTCTACCAATTAACATATATTCAATGCATGAGTACAAATATCAAGAGGTCTTTCCAAGGGTTGTAATAAGGTAAGGGTCAAGGTAGGATTGTATTTGTTCAAGTGGACTGAAATCTGAATCCTTGATTAACCTAAACTTCCCACCTAACCTAAAGCAATCCATGTAATCAAAATGCAAAAACCTAACTACCCATTGATTATCTTTTGCCACATATTCATGAATCCCAAATTTGAGTACAATACATATGCATTGCCAACACCACTTATTTTGGGGCATTTTGTCCTCTTTTATTGCTTTCTTTTTCTCTTTTTTTTTCTTTTTCTCCTTTTTGTTTTTGTTTTTCTTTTTTTTCTTTTCATTATTTTGTTATATATGTGTTGGATTATATATATACAAGAGATCAACGCAGATGATTAAGGTATTGAATGCACGAACCTGTGCTCAACTATCTTTTTCACATTTTCACAAAAATATACAATACCCAATTCCCAAACCAAATATTTCCATACCCGACTTTCCGACACTTAAATCATGAACACTCTCACTAGTCTAAGCTAAACAATGATTCAAATTAAGGACATTCATTATTCTCAACATTGGTTTGCAAAGGATAATGAAAGGGTAAGGCCATATAGTTATGTAAACTTAGTGAAACAAAGGCCTCAAATAATGGAAATATAGAATCAATGAAGACAACGATCACAATCTTAGAGAGAACAACACACACCAAAATAAAATATTGGTTGATAAGATGCAACCAATCAATTAGGCTCAAAATCTCACTGGGTTTGTGTGCTCTAACTCTAAAACCATATTCCAAAATAAATTTCTTCAAGCAAGTTAAAAAATTTTAATTCAAATTAGTGAAATGCCCTAGAAAAGTTTCTTAGAAAAGAAATCATCAATTCAACCAAGTAGTGGTGAAATATGCACAAATTCTAGCTAACATGCAATCTATCATGTATTGCAACAACTAACTAACAAAGAAAATTAAGAATTGTTGTTGGAAAAAAGAATTGTTATCCACGAAAGTCGGTCTCGACTTCCCCACACTTAAAGATTGCACCATCCTCAGTGCATGCAAAGATGAGCAAAGGGTGGGTACGAAAAGTCAGGCTCTTCCAAGGTGGGTTGTCACAATTGATGAGCTTCTTCAAAGGATTGTGCGTAGGGACTTGTTGTTCATCCCATTTCAAAGATTTTTCATTCCCTTCTTAGTGGACAGCCTGATAGGGGAGAAAAGGCAGAAGATTAAGCCCAAAAAATAAACATATCAAAGCAAATAAAACATAGGTGGGGCTAATGACGAATAAGAGAGGGGTTCTCAACTACATGGTAGCTACAACATATAAGTGAGAAGGCAATATAAGCAAAGGACATATCAACTAATACTTGATGCAAGATTATAATCAAAGTATAAGTAAATGGCATGCAAAGAACACTACAAAGCATCAAGTTCAAAAAAGAATTGACACAAACAAGATTAGTCATAAGCATGAGAGAATTCGGTCCCATCCTAACTCAATGATAATGAAGTGCAAAAACAAAGAATAATGAGTTAGAAAGAACTAAAGTACTAATCTTGTGTGTGGGACAAAAATTGCAAATAGTAAGTAAGAAAGAGTGGGTTATGAAAGACAAGATAAGTTCATATCAATATACAAAGAATGCAAGTGTCATAGTAGATTAAGCATTGACTTAAGAATATATCACCCAACAATATCAAATAACACCAAGCAAGTCACGAAGTACAAAAATTGTCCAAGAATAACTCAATAGTGGAATGGAAAATTGATGAACGGATTTTTGTGTGGTCTAGAATTTCACAATAAATTCTCGTTGCAAGTATAGTTTCTAAGCCAACTAAAATCCTTTCATACAAAAATTTGTTTGTTAACCGAAGTATTCAAACCTCGGGTCGTTCTCCCTAGGAATTGCAATAAAGTGTTCTTGTATTGGTTAGAGGTGTGTTTTGGGGTTTTTGGAATAAGAGACAAGAATTGTAAATTTCAAAGGAAATAAGCTAACAATTAAGAAAGCTCTTGGCAAGGTATGAGAACTAGAAATCCTATCCTAGTTGTCCTTATCAATTGTGATGAGAATTATCCATTGCTCCCACTTAGTTAACCTCTAACCATGGAGGAATTGACTTAACATCACAAGTCCTAGCCAAATCTAGATGAAAGACTAGCTTTAGTGACATTCAAGTCAATTAACAACTTCTAAGTATCAATCAACAAAGG
Source organism: Arachis hypogaea (assembly GCF_003086295.3). Classification (NCBI taxonomy): domain Eukaryota; kingdom Viridiplantae; phylum Streptophyta; class Magnoliopsida; order Fabales; family Fabaceae; genus Arachis; species Arachis hypogaea. Next base: position 37,306,573 of record NC_092041.1, read on the forward strand.
AGTTTGACAACTCAAGAGTCTCCAATTACTCAACCTAGGCCAAAAGGAGAAATATCTACTTTAACATCCTTCCAAACATTTTATCAAACACATAAAAGGCAATAAAAGTAAACATCACAAATTGTAAGAATTAAAGGAACTACAACTAATTAAGAAAAGAGATCAACAATAGAAAACTAAAGCCAACATAAAAAGACAAGGAAATCATAGATTGCATTGAAAGGAAAAGGAGATCTACAAAAGAGTGCATCAATAACAAAGTAAAGAATTACAAGAAGTAAATCACTAATCTAGAGAGAGGGAGACTAGAAGAATAAGAATTGATAAAGGAAAAGTGAATCAAAGCATGAATTAAACCTAGATCTAAGAAATCCTAATTTAGATCTAAACATAATCCTAATTCTAGAGAGAAGAGAGAGCTTCTCTCTCTAGAAACTAACTTTATAACTAAACTAAAACTAAACTATGACTAATTGCCTCATCCCTCTTCAATCCTTGGGTTAAATAGCATCAGAAATGAGTTGGATTGGGCCCAAAATGCTTCAGAAATCGCTGGCGACAAGTTTCCTTTAGTGAGTCACGAGCAAGCATCGACGCGTATGCGTACATCATGTGTACGCATTTCTAAACGCCAGGCAACTATGGTAAATCTTATATCATTTAAAGTCCCGGATGTTATCTTTCCAATGCAACTAGAACCGCCTCATTCGGACCTTTGTAGCTCAAGTTATGATCGATTAAGAGCGAAGAGGTAAGGATTGATAGCTTTGTGATTCCTTCATTTCTTCATGAGTTCTCTATTTCTACATGCTTTTTCTTCATTCCCTCAACTTCAATCTTTGCCTCCTAAACCTGAAATCACTTAACAAACATATCAAGGCATCTAATGGAATCAAGGTGAATTAAATTTAGCTATTTTAAGACCTAAAAAGCATGTTTTTACTCTTAAGCACAATTAAAGGAAAAAAACAAAAAACCATGCTATTTCGTTGGATAAATGTGAGAAAAGGTGATAAAATCCTCTAAATTCAACACAAGATAAACCCTAAAAATGGGGTTTATCAAAAATTCAAAACCAATGTTAAAAAAACAACATATGAATGATAATGAAAACAAGCTACAAAAACAAAGTTAAAATGCAATGAATGAAAGTATGCAAATGCAATAAGCAGATGAGAATGAAAGAGAATAAAGATGAGAAGTTAAAAGAATGAAGAAGAAGAAAGGTAAAAAGAAAGAAGAAGGAGAGAAGAAGGAAGAAAGAAATGGAAGAAGAGAAGTGACACGTATACGTCGACCATGCGTACGCATGGGAAGCAGAGGGAGGAGGCGACGCGTACGCGTCAGTCACTCGTACGCGTGAGATGCAAAAAAGAGAGGGTGACGTGTGCGCATCAATCATGCGTATGCGTGGAGACTTTTCATGCTCCTCGCCCAACGCTCGCACGGTTCTAGCACGAGTCTCTGGTTTTTGTACCAGGAATTGCAGCATCAAAATTTGGACGTCGACGCGGCACGCGTCGGTCACGCGTACACCTGACAGCCCATTTTTTAATAATAAACTAACAAGCTACCACAACAATGCCAAACATTATTAAACAAGCTAATCCGCAACTTAGACTAAATAATCCTAACTAATAATGAAATTTTAATGTATTACCAATATAAACAAAAGGAAAATAGGAAGAATTTACCATGGTAGGGTGTCTCCCACCTAGCATTTTTGTTAAAGTCCTTAAGTTAGACATTTGGTGAGCTCCTTGTCATGGTGGCTTGTGCTGGAACTCATCTTGAAACTTCCACCAATGCTTGGACTTCCAATAAGCTCCAAAGTTCAAAATTAATAGCTCCAAACTTTGATGAAGTTCCACACAAGCTACGGACTCCCAAAATTGATCCTCATATATTTCCGGATCCCAAATCTTGTTTCTACACCCGTCTTCAAGTTGATCATCATTGTTCCAACCAGGTGGCAAATAATTTGAATTCTCACTGAGGCATCCAAACAACTTCCTAGACCCATTCAATCTAGCTCGACACCAATCTTTGCACTTTAACTTTGAGCATGCAACCATATTGAACCTTGCATGACAACTCTAACCACTAACCATCTCCCTTTTGCTCTTAAAGCCATAAAGAGCTCTAAGTTGACCATCTGTCTCAAGCAAACCATATTCAAGTGGGAAAGTAAAGTTTAAGGATAAGAATTTTACACAATTGAATGTTGTGTTGGATGGTAATGGCTTGGGGAGAGGTGTTTTTAATGATCTTGCAAGCTCGACTCCATTGTGCTCTTCCATGACTATTTCCACCTCTTACCAAGCTTCTTCAACTTCAACCTCTTTCTCTTGGTAGCTTTATTCCAATTCAATCTCTTCTTCATCATTTACCAAGGTCTTGGAGGTTGTGCACCTTCTTTCTTAACCTCTTTTTGATGTCCAATGGGGGTGGATTCAACTGTAGATAGAAATTCATCAATTATTGAATCCATCTCTTGATCAACCTCCACAAAAGCTCCAACTATAATATGCTTTGGAGGTTGTACACCCTCCTCAACATCAATTTTAAGCTTCTTGGGAGGAGGCTCTGTAACTTTCAATTCGCATGCACTTTCAACATCTCCTAAGTCTTTGATGAGCGGATAATTTGTACGCTTTTTGGCATTGTTTTTAGTATGTTTTTAGTATGATCTAGTTAGTTTTTAGTATATTTTTATTAGTTTTTAGTTAAAATTCACTTTTCTGGACTTTACTATGAGTTTGTGTGTTTTTCTGTGATTTCAGGTATTTTTTGGCTGAAATTGAGGGACCTGAGCAAAAATCTGATTCAGAGACTAAAAAGGACTGCAGATGCTGTTGGATTCTGACCTCCCTGCACTCGAAGTGGATTTTCTAGAGCTACAGAAGCTCCATTGGCGCGCTCTCAACGGTGTTAGAAAGTAGACATCCTGGGCTTTCCAGCAATATATGATAGTTCATACTTTGCCCAAGGTTTGATGGCCCAAACCGGCGTTCAAAGTCACCCTCAGAATTCCCAGCGTTAAACGCCGGAACTGGCACCAAAATGGGAGTTAAACGCCCAAACTGGCACTAAAGCTGGCGTTTAACTCCAAGAAGAGTCTCTACACGAAACTGCTTCATTGCTCAGCCCAAGCACACACCAAGTGGGCCCGGAAGTGGATTTTTATGTCATTTACTCATCTCTGTAAACTCCTGAGGGCGGGGCGTTAGTGACAGACGCAAAAGAATCACTGGATTCTATTCCGGCCTGATCGAGAACCGACAGATGGATAGCCATGCCGTGACAGGGTGCGTTGAACATTTCCACTGAGAGGATGGGAGGTAGCCACTGACAACGGTGAAACCCTTGCTTAAGCTTGCCATGGAAAGGAGTAGGAAGGATTGGATGAAGACAGTAGGAAAGCAGAGAGACGGAAGGGACCAGCATCTTCATACTCTTATCTGAAATTCCTACCAATGAATTACATAAGTATCTCTATCTTTATCTTTATGTTATATGCGTTTATCACCATACCCATTTGAGTTTGCCTGACTAAGATTTACAAGGTGACCATAGCTTGCTTCATACCAACAATCTCTGTGGGATCGACCCTTACTCGCGTAAGGTTTATTACTTGGACGACCCAGTACACTTGCTGGTTAGTTGTGCGAAGTTGTAGTGATCACAATTTCGTCCACCAAGTTTTTGGCGCCGTTGCCGGGGATTGTTCGAGTATGGACAACTGACGGTTCATCTTGTTGCTTAGATTAGGTATTTTTTTTCTTCAGAGTTCTTAAGAATGAATTCTAGTGTTTCAAGGTGATGTTCTTATCATCACCAAAGCTGATTGATTTTCATCAATTTATCTCTTGAATGCAATGTTCTGCTGAAGCTTGTTTAGCCATGTCTAATTTCTTTAGACTAAAGCTTTAGACTAACATTGCATGATTCCTGGAATTCTCATTAAGAATTTTGATACCTTTATTTTCTTTTTCCACTTAATTTTCGAAAAAAAACACAAAAAAATTACAAAATCATAAAATCCAAAAATATTTCTTGTTTGAGTCTAGTGTCTCATGTTAAGTTTGGTGTCAACTGCATGCATTTATTCATGTGTCTTAGTGATCTTCAAGATGTTCTTGATGATTTCTTACTCTAATCTTTAAATTCTCTTGACGTGAGTGTTTTGTGTGTCTCATATGCATTCTCATTTTATTAGTGTCAGTAGTATACAAACTGCTAAGTTTGGTGTCTTGCATGCATTGTTATTTGATTCTTGTTGCATTTTGATTTTTTTTCTTATTATTAAAAATCCAAAAATATTTTTTATGTGTGTCTTCTCAAGTCAATAATACAGAGAATTGAAGATTCAGAACATACAGTAGAGGAATTACACAGAAAAAGCTGGGCGTTCAAAACGCCCAGTGAAGAAGGACAGACTGGCGTTTAAACGCCAGCCAGGGTACCTGGTTGGGCGTTTAACGCCCAAAAGGGTATAGTTTTGGGCGTTAAATGCCAGAATGTGCACCATTCTGGGCGTTTAACGCCAGGATGGCACAAGAGGGAAGATTTTGTTTTTAATGCAGATTTTTTTTTTCAGTTTTCAAACTTTTTCAAAATCAAATCTTTTTCAAATCATATCTTTTCAATCATATGTTTTCAAAATCAATTTCTTTCTATTTTTAAAAATACTTGCTATCAATCAATGATTTGATTCAATATTTCAAGTATGTTGCCTTTTCTGTTGAGAAAGGTTTAATGTTTGAATCATATCTTTTCTTGTTAGCCAAGTCATCAATTTTCAAAATCAAATCTTTTTAAAATATTTTTCAAATCATATCTTCTCAATCACACCTTTTTAAAACTAATCATATCTTCTTAACCACATCTTTTTCAAAATAGTTTTCAATCAAATCTTTTTGATTTCTAATTTCAAAATCTTTTTCAAAAATCACTTGATTTCTTTTCCACTTTCATTTTCGAAAATCAATTAGTGTTTTTCAAAAAAATGTTTTCAAAATCTTCTACTTAATTTTCGAAAATTACTTCCCTTCTTCTCACATCCTTCTATTTATGGACAAACACTATTCCTTAATGCGAAATTCGAACTCCATCTTCTTTGATAAGTTCAAATTTTCTACTTCTGTCTTCTATTTTTCTTTTCCTCTGACACCTAAAGGAATCTCTATACTGTGACATAGAGGATTCCACATTTTCTTGTTCCCTTCTCTTTCTTTTGAGCAGGAGCAAAAACAAAAGCATTCTTGTTGAGGCTGATCCTGAACCTGAAAGGACCTTGAAGAGAAAGCTAAGAGAAGCCAAAGCACAACTCTCTGTAGAGGACCTAACAGAAATTTTCAAAGAAGAAGAACCTATGGCAGCCGAAAACAACAACAATGCCAACAATGCAAGGAAGGTGCTGGGTGACTTTACTGCACCTACTCCCGACTTCTATGGGAGAAGCATCTCTATCCCTGCCATTGGAGCAAACAACTTTGAGCTTAAGCCTCAATTAGTTTCTCTAATGCAACAGAATTGCAAGTTCCATGGACTTCCATTGGAAGATCCTCATCAGTTCTTAGTTGAATTCTTGCAAATCTGTGACACTGTCAAGACTAATGGGGTTGACCCTGAGCTCTACAGACTTATGCTATTCCCTTTTGCTGTAAGAGACAGAGCTAGGACATGGTTGGACTCTCAACCTAAAGAAAGCCTGGACTCTTGGGAAAAGCTAGTCAATGCCTTCTTGACAAAGTTCTTTCCACCTCAAAAATTGAGTAAGCTTAGAGTGGAAGTCCAAACCTTCAGACAGAAGGAAGGAGAATCCCTCTATGAAGCTTGAGAAAGATACAAACAATTAATCAGAAAGTGTCCCTCTGACATGCTTTCTGAATGGAGCATCATAGGTATTTTCTATGATGGTCTCTCTGAACTGTCCAAGATGTCTTTGGATTGCTCTGCTGGAGGATCTCTTCATCTGAAGAAGACGCCTACAGAAGCTCAAGAGCTGATTGAAATGGTTGCAAATAACCAATTCATGTACACTTCTGAAAGAAATCCTATGAACAATGGGACTAGTCAGAAGAAAGGAGTTCTTGAGATTGACACTCTGAATGCCATATTGGCTCAGAACAAAATATTGACTCAACAAGTCAATATGATTTCTCAAAGTCTGTCTGGAATGCAAAATGCACCAAGCAGTACTAAGGAAGCTTCATCTGAGGAAGAAGCTTATGATCCTGAGAACCCTTCAATGGAAGAGGTGAATTACATGGGAGAACCCTATGGAAACACCTATAATCCTTCATGGAGAAATCATCCAAATCACTCATAGAAGGATCAACAGAGACCTCAACAAGGTTTCAACAATAATAATGGTGGAAGAAACAGGTTTAGCAATAGCAAGCCTTTTCCATCATCTTCTCAGCAACAGACAGAGAGTTCTAAGCAGAACACCTCTGACTTAGCAACCATGGTCTCTGATCTAATCAAAACCACTCAAAGTTTCACGACTGAAACAAGGTCCTCCATTAGAAATTTGGAGGCACAAGTGAGTCAGCTGAGCAAGAAAATTACTGAACTCCCTCCTAGTACTCTCCCAAGCAATACAGAAGAAAATCCAAAAGAAGAGTGCAAGGCCATCAACATGGCAGAATTTTGGGAGGAAGAAGAGGCAGTGAACGCCACTGAAGAAGACCTCAATGGACGTCCACTGGCCTCCAATGAGTTCCCCAATAAGGAACCATGGGAATCTGAGGCTCAAAATGAGTATTAATGCAAGATATCACTTGTTCTTCTATTCAATTCCACTTGTTCTTGTTCCAAGATATCACTTGTTCTTCAACTTGATGAATGTGATGATCTGTGACACTCATCATCATTCTCACCTATGAACGTGTGACTGACAACCACCTCCGTTCTACCTTCGATTGGGTGAATATCTCTTGGATTCCTGATACACGATGCATGGTTGATCGCCTGACAACCGAGTGCTCGCCTGACAACCGAGCCAGCCATTTCGTGAGATCAGAGTCTTCGTGGTATAGGCTAGAACTGATGGCGGCATTCAAGAGAATCCGGAAGGTCTAACCTTGTCTGTGGTATTCTGAGTAGGATTCAATGACTGAATGATTGTGACGTGCTTCAAACTCCTGAGGGCGGGGCGTTAGTGACAGACGCAAAAGAATCACTGGATTCTATTCCGGCCTGATCGAGAACCGACAGATGGATAACCGTGCCGTGACAGGGTGCGTTGAACATTTTCACTGAGAGGATGGGAGGTAGCCACTGACAACGGTGAAACCCTTGCTTAAGCTTGCCATGGAAAGGAGTAGGAAGGATTGGATGAAGACAGTAGGAAAGCAGAGAGACGGAAGGGACCAGCATCTTCATACTCTTATCTGAAATTCCTACCAATGAATTACATAAGTATCTCTATCTTTATCTTTATGTTATATGCGTTTATCACCATACCCATTTGAGTTTGCCTGACTAAGATTTACAAGGTGACCAGAGCTTGCTTCATACCAACAATCTCTGTGGGATCGACCCTTACTCGCGTAAGGTTTATTACTTGGACGACCGAGTACACTTGCTGGTTAGTTGTGCGAAGTTGTAGTGATCACAATTTCGTCCACCAGTCTTCAACCACTTCTTCCTCTTCAACAATTACGGCTTTCTCCACTTCTTCTAGTACAAAATTCCATTCCTTGTTTTCCACCGGAGTCTCTAATCTTTCTCTCATGCTCCGTTCTTCATTAGATTCTCCACTTGAGGCCATGGGAGTTCCTTGAGTGTCCAAACGTTGGGAAGCTAATTGACTTACTACCTTGGTTAAGGCAACTACAAATTCTAGTGTCCTCCTTTGAGTTTCACATTGCTCATGAAGTAGTGAAGTGAGAGAAGTATCTATTGGGGTTTGGGATGGATAGGAGGGTTCATTGGTTGCGAGAAAGGGCTCATAGTAGGAAGGTGGTTCATCTTGATAAGGTTATGGAGATGGTGTATATTGAGGTGGTTATTTCTCGGAGTAATTGTGGTTGAATTGGAGTGGTTCTATGTATGGTTCATATGGTTCATATGGTGGTTGGTATGGTGAGTAAGGATTAGGATCATATGAAGGTATTTGGTGGTATTAGGCTTGTGAGTATGGTTGAGGGCTATGTTGTGGTGGAGGTTCATAGGCATATGGTAGAGGTTGTTAATAATCACAAGGAGGTCCACCATAGTCATCGGATGGGTATGCATCTTGGAATGGCTCTTGCTCATAGTGCATTGGAAAGGGTTGTTGCCCTGAAGATTGATCATATGCTTAAGGCTCCTCCCACCTTTGATTGTTCCATCCTTGATGCATGTTCTCATTGTAATTCCCATTTTCTACAACATAATTAGAACCAAATTCATAGCCAAAGTGGTGAGAATTCATAATAGCAATAGAAAATAAAACCAAAAGCTAACAAAAATAAGCAAACAAAGTCCTAAAACTAACAAAACTAACAAAGAAGCAAAAGGCGAACATATTCACAATATATACAATAACCAATAATAAGGCACACATTTGCAATTCCCTAGCAACGGCGCAAAAAACTTAACGGAGGATAAATATCGGTAAAGAATTTCTCAATAAAATCGCGTTGCAAGTATAGTTCTAAACTGACATACAATCCTCGGTCAACGTTTAATTTGTTTGTCACAAACCAATAAAAATAACCGAAGTATTTAAACCTCGGGTTGTCTCTCAAAAGAATTGCAGGGAAGTGTACTTATTATTGGTTACAGGAAAAGTACTTTTGGGTTTTGGGTTTGATAAATAGGAAATGTAAGTAACAAGAAAGTAAAACTAACAACTAAGAAAAGTCCTAGCCAGGGTTGAGAATTGGAATTCCTATCCTTATTATCATCGTCAATTTTGATGGTAAATGTAAATTGCCTTCACTTAGTTAACCTCTAACCAATGAAGGAAAGTCAAGTGCATACAATCAACTTGAGTTCACAAGTCCTAGTCAAATCATAGTGAATGACTAGATTTAGTGAAGTTCAAGTTAACCGGCAATCTTCAATTACCAATCAACAAGAGATTTCGATAATTCAAGAGTCTCCGAATCACCAACCCAAGCCAAGAACACCAAAATCTATTTTAAATCCAACCAAGCATTTCATAAAACACTTGAAAGGCACAAAATAAAAACATAGAAAATACCTCAACTGTTTTAAAAGAAAATAGGAATCAACAAGGAGTCATGAATAATAAAGCAACAAGGTAAAGGAAATAACATATAAAACTAAGAAAGCAAAGAGGTAATAAAAAGAAATTGAAAGAGGAACTTGGATCAAGATAAGAAGTAGAATATAAACCTAGATGAAACTGAAAATAAAATAAGAAATTCTAAACCTAGAGAGAGGAGAGAGCCTCTCTCTCTAAAATTCTACATCTATCTAAAAACTAAAGTGTGCATGAATGAATCGAATGATGCCTTCCTCCTTCACTTCCCAGCCTCTAATCTGCATACTGGGATCGAAATTGGGCCAGAAATCAGCTCTGAAATCACCCCCAGCATTTTTACTTTATTGCAGCACCTGACGCTCGTTACTCATACGCATCATCCACGTGCACGCATCGCTTGAACTCTACACTGGCCACGCATACGCGTCAGTAGATGACAGTCCTGGTCACGCGCACGCTGATAGAGGATTTTATGTCGGTAAAGAATTTCACAAAAATAGTTACGTTACAAGTATAGTTCTAAACCAACAATGAATCCTCAAATCAAATTCTAATATGGTTGTCACTAGTTCAACCCCACAGGTCTTTCTCCCTAAGAATTATAATGAAGTGCTTTATTATTGGCTATGAAGGAATGTTTTGGGGTTTTTAGAATAAGGAACAAGAAATGTAAATAGCAAATGAAATAAGCTAACAACTAAGAAAGCTCTTGGCAAGGGATGAGAACTAGAAGTCCTATCCTCATTATCATCGTCAATTATGACAAGAATTGTCCATTGCTCCCACTTAGTTAACCTCTAACTATGAAGGAAAGTCATGTGGATACAATCAACTTGAGTCCACAAGTCCTAGTCAAATCATAAGAAAGACTAGTGATGCCAGGGCATCTTGGCCAGTTTCACTGACCTTTTCTTTACTATTTTAGGGTAGTTTCATGCATTTTCTTAGTAAATAAGCAAGTTTTGGATAAAAATACACTTACATCTTGATTTAAGTAAACATTTTGAACTTTACATGATTTCATGAGAATTACACAGGAATTGAACGATAAAATGGATAATGCATGATCTCATGACTTGGAACAGAGCTTTGATGCACTTTATTTGCTTGATTTCAGGACAAAGGAAGCAAGGAAGAGCCACGTTAGCAGCCACATTAATCTAATTAATGTGACCACTAACGTGGAATGGGAATAAGCTTGCAGCGTTAATAGAAAACGTGATCGCCAATAACGCCTTCGAAGCCATGATATACCACGTTAGTTGCCACGTTAATTACATTAACGTGGTAGCTAACGTGGAGAAAAAGGCGAGCTCCAATGTTAGTGGTAAAAGTGAATACCATTAACGTTCCAAAAGGGCACACTTAGCCACGTTAAGAGTCACGTTAATCCAATTAATGTGAACTCTAACGTGAGAGGAGAAAGCAATCACCAACGTTAGTGACACTCACCTTTGTCACTAACGTTGTACTAAGCCAATATTGCCCACGTTAGTGGTCACGTTAAGACCACTAACGTAAAGGGTAACGTGGAGCGAGGAATGATAGGCCAACGTTAGTGACACTCACCTTTGTCACTAACGTTGGAGATGGCAATCACCACCACGTTAGTGGTCACGTTAATGCAATTAACGTGAGGCACTAACGTGGGAAGAAGGGGCGTTTGAAGCGTTAGTGACAAAGTTAAGTGTCACTAATGCTCTCGAAGCTTGGGCATGCCCACGTTAAGGGCCACGTTAGTTACACTAACATGGGGAAAAGAAGCAAAGAGCAACGTTATTGGTAAAGGTGAATGCCAATAACGTTTGCAAAGGACTAATAGGCAACGTTAGTGGTCACGTTAGTGCCACTAGCATTGAAGTTAACGTGGATCAACTTGGTTTGGAGCGTTAGTGAAAAAAGTTATCATCACTAACATTTTCGAACCCACATTTTCACTTAACGTTAACACCACTAACGTCCTAACTAACATCCACCCATGCCTGACTCACACTTTTTCTGCAAGCAAAGCTGAGCCCACTGAAGATTGTAACTGCTTCAACTCAAGATCAAAGGCCCATATCCAAGACTTGAAGAGCTGACTAGAAGATCATGAAGAGTAGTATATATAGGAGTAGTTTTGAACTAGAAAGGAGCTTGGCATTTTGGAGAACTACACTCTGTATATTTACTTTTCCTACAATTTCTAGTTTATTTTAGAATGTACTATTCTCTATCATCTTCCATTTCCAGAGCTATGAACAGCTAAACCCCTTTACATTGGGTTAGGGAGCTCTGTTGTAGTTTGATGGATCAATTATAGTTTTCATTCTTCTTCTTCTTTCTTTACTCTTGATTTACTTGAAAGCTTTCGATCTTAAATCAATTGGTTAGTTGTCTTGGAAAAGAAACTCTCCATAATTGGATCTCCTCTGAGCCTTGGAAAAGGGATGAGGAGATCATGCTAGAAATGCTTTCTCATGTTGGACCAAATTGGGGTTTGGACGGATATAGTGACATATAATCCTCCCAACACTTTGATTTGGAAATACATGTGGTATAATCAGTGACCATACTTCATCTCTTCCCATGAGTAATTAAATCAAGGAATTGAGCAATTAGGTTGCCAAGGAATTGGGATCCAATCATCTAAGATTACAAAGAAGATCAATGAATGCATTGATTGAGGAAGGGATGAGAATGAACTTGATCCGGAGAATGCAACATCTCCTAAGCCCAATGAATCCCCCATTTATGATCTTACCCATTCTCTTTACTTTCTGCCATTTATTTTTTTGTTCATCTCACTAAATCCCCATTTAAGATTTTGCAATTTACTTTCTGCAATTTACTTTCCCGCCATTTAATTTTCTGCAATTCTCAACTCAATTTCTGCTTAGCTCAACTAGAACATTCCTCTAATTAAAGTTGCTTGAGCAATCAATCTCTGTGGGAGTCGACCTCACTCTATTGTGAGTTTTTACTTGACAACAATTCGGTATACTTGCCTAAAGGAAATTTGTTGAGAGACAAGTTTCCGTGCATCAAGTTTATGGCGCCGTTGCCAGGGATTGATTTTGTATCGACAATGACTAAGTTGGAAGATCACTAGATTGAGCATTTTTCTTTTGCTTGTTTATTTTATCTAGTCATTTATTTTCATTTTCAGTTACTTTCTTCCTCTCTCCCATCTCCCCTCTTTGTTTTCTTTTTTTTTTTTGTTATTTACAATTTTGTTCACTAATCCACTAACTATTTGATAATTTGCACCATTCACACTAACAGCCACTCTAACAAGAATAATTTCTTCATTTTCTTTCTTGCTGTGTGCTTTGTTAGTTGTATGACAGGGAGAAGAAGCGCAGCTTCAACTTTCTTTGATTCTAAACCTGAGAGGACCTTCCTTAGAAAAAGAAGGGAAGCAAGAGGGAAAAGAGTTGTTGGTGCTGAGGAAGAGGAGGAGTACTTTGAAACAAACATGGAGGAGAACCTAGAAAACAACCATGAAGGAGAAGCTCACAACCATGCCAGAGAAGGCCCTGTGAATCATGATGGGCCAGAAAGAAGGGTTCTAGGCTCATACATCAATCCAAAACCAGGAAATTACAGAAGTAGCATTTAAAAGCCAACCATACATGCCAACAACTTTGAATTAAAACCCCAGCTTATCACCCTTGTTTAGAACAACTGTTCATTCAGAGGAAGCGCCCAAGAGGACCCCAATCAACATCTAACCACCTTCCTAAGAATATGTGACACTGTGAAGTCTAATGGTGTTCATCCTGATGCCTATAGACTGCTTTTGTTCCCCTTTTCACTCAGGGACAAAGTATCTAAATGGCTGGAATCTTTCCTGAAGGATAGTTTAACAAATTGGGAAGATGTAGTGAACAAATTCTTGGCGAGATTCTACCCTCCTCAAAAAATCAATAGGTTGAGAGCTGAGGTACAAACCTTCAGGCAACAAGATGGTAACTCTCTATGAGGCATGGAAGATGTTTAAGGACTTAACAAGAAGGTACCCACATACATGTTCAACGAATGGGTTCAACTGCACATTTTCTACGAAGGTATTTCTTACGAATCAAAGAAGGCCATAGACCATTCATCAGGGGGGTCTCTAAACAAGAAGAAAACCATTGAAGAAGTTATAGATGTCATTGAGACTGTAGCTGAGAATGACTACTTCTATGCTTCTGAAAGGAGCAACACTCGAGGAATGATGGAGCTGAACCATATGGATGCACTACTGGCTCAAAATAAGATAATCACCAAGCAGTTAGCTGATCTTAACAAGAAGATGGAACAGAACCAAGTTACAGTAGTTACCACTTCATCACCAGTTCAAGGAGTGAATACAGGAGAAGAAGGTGACTGGGAACAAGCCAACTATGTTGGGAACTCACACAGGCAGACCCATGATCCATACTCCAAAACTTATAATTCTGGTTGGAAGAATCACCCTAATTTTGGGTGGGGAAATCAACAAGACCAAGGCCAAGACCAGAGACGCCACAACCACAATCCCAATAACAATGCAACCTACTAACACTCAACACAGAGACCATACCAACACCCACCTAACCACCCTTCTCAACATCCATATCAAAACCAACATGACCACTCTCAACCCTCCAACCTTAACCCACCATCACCACCTGAAGATAGACTGTCCAGAATTGAGACCCTGCTTGAAGATATATGTAAGGAAGTTCAATACAGTAAATCATTCCGGGAAAAAGTGCAATCCAACATGCATAATCAAGATGCTACCACCAAGAAACTTAAAACACAAATTGGCTAATTATTCAAGCAAGTCCCTAGCCACAACATTCACAGCAACACTAATTTAACCCCAAGGGAGGAGTGTCAGGCTATCACCCTCAGAAGTGGGAAGAAATTGAGGAGACCTCCAAGAAACCACAAGAGAAGAACTCAGGTGAAAAGGAAAAGGGACAAGATGAAGTTCAAGTTTTCACTCCCAATTCACATCAAGAAGGAGAAGTGCTGAAGCCATACTTTCCAAAAGCCCCATACCCTTAGCAATTGAAGAAGAAGGGAGAGGACAGCCAATTCTCAAGATTCTTAGAAATCTTCAAGAAATTACAGATTAACATACCCTTTGCTGAAGCAATAGAGCAAATACCACTCTATGCCAAGTTCTTGAAGGAGTTGATGACCAAGAAGAGATGCTGGAAGAACAACGAGACTGTGGTACTAACCGAAGAATATAGTGCTATCATCCAGCACAAATTATCCCAAAATTTGAAGAATCCTGGGAGCTTCCAAATTCATTGTATCTTAGGAGAAATCACAGTGGAAAAGGCTTTATGTGATTTAGGAGCAAGCATAAATCTGATGTCCTTAGCAATGATGAGGTAAATGAGGATTGAGGAGGGCAAGCCAACAAGAATGGCCCTGTAACTAGCAGACCGATCATTCAAGTTTTCTCACGGAATAGTAGAAGACTTGTTGGTGAAGGTAGGAGACTTTATCTTTCTAGCAGACTTTGTAGTGTTGGATATGGAGGAGGGAGCCAAGGCCTCTATCATCCTGGGAAGGCCATTCTTAGCCACCGCCAGAGCCATCATTGATGTCCAAAAGAGTGAACTTGTCCTTAGACTACATGAGGAGAAAATGATATTCAATGTATTCAAAGCCATAAGTTACCCACAAGACTCATTGGAAGAATGTATGAGGTTGGATTCAATGGAGGCTGTAGTGCAAGAGACTTTTGAAGAGGAAGAACTTGAGGGGTTAACAAAAGAAGAGGAATCAGCATCAAGCAAAGAGGCTGCGACAGCTGAAGTTCATGTTCAGGACACATTAGAGGAGAAGGATGAAAGAAAAGAAGAACCCAAACTTGAACTAAAGGCACTGCCGCCCACTCTCAAGTATGCATATTTAGAAGAGAATGAAATCTATCCATTGATCATAAACTCAGCCCTTAGCTAAGAACAAGAGGAGGAATTACTCCAAGTATTGCAAAAGCATAAGGATGCCATTGGATAGACACTTGCTGACTTGAAGGGAATCAGTTCGGCCATATGCATGCATAAGATACTGTTGGAAGATGATGCCAAACCATCCATTCAACCCCAAAGGAGGCTGAATCTAGTCATGAAGGAAGTAGTACAGAAGGAAGTCATGAAGCTGTGGCAGGGAGGAGTAATCTACCCAATTTCGGATAGCCCATGGGTCAGCCCCATCCAAGTGGTCCCCAAGAAAGGAGGAATCACTGTGGCACCCAATGAAAGGAATGAGCTAATCCCTACAAGAACCGTCACATGATGGAGGATGTGTATTGATTACAGAAAACTCAATGAAGCCACAAGAAAAGATTACTTCCCACTTCCCTTCATGGACCAGATGCTGGAAAGACTTGCAGGACACGCATATTATTATTTTCTAGATGGTTATTCAGGATATAACCAAATAGTGGTTGATCCAAGAGACCAGGAGAAAACAACATTTACTTGCCCATATGGGGTGTTTGCCTACAGGCGCACACCATTTGGGCTATGTAATGCACCTGCAACTTTTCAATGCTGCGTGCTTTCTATCTTCTCGGATATGATAGAGAAGTTCATTGAAGTCTTTATGGATGACTTTTCAGTATTCGGAGATTCCTTTCCTAATTGCCTAAATCATCTTGCCTTGGTATTAAAAAGATGTCAGGAGACCAATCTGGTCTTTAATTGGAAAAAATGCCACTTTATGGTGACAGACGGAATAGTTTTTGGCCATAAAGTTTCTAACCAAGGCATTGAGGTAGACAGAGCTAAGGTGGAACTAATTGAAAAATTAGCTCCACCGAGTGATGTCAAGGCAATTAGGAGCTTTTTGGGGCATGCTGGCTTCTACAGAAGATTTATTAAAGATTTTTCAAAGATATCCAAACCCTTAAGCAATCTCCTTGTGTCTGATACACCATTTATCTTTGATGAGAAGTGCATGCTAGCATTTGAAAACTTGAAAAAGAAGCTGTCCTCAGTTCCTATCATCACCCCACCTGATTGGAACTTGCCATTCGAACTGATGTGTGATGATTCTGATTTCACAGTGGGGGCAGTATTTGGACATAGGAAAGATAATTCGGTGCATGTCATATACTATGCCAGCAAGGTCCTCAATGACACTCAACAAAATTATACCACTACTGAAAAGGAGTTGCTGGCAATAGTTTTTGCATTTGACAAATTTAGATCATACCTCATGGGTTCGAAAGTGATTGTTTTCACCGATCACACATCACTTAAATATCTATTTGCCAAACAGGAATCAAAACCAAGACTGATCAGATGGATCTTATTATTGCAGGAATTCAATATTGAGATTAGAGAAAAAAAGGGCGCAGAGAACAAGGTAGCAGATCATCTATCCAGGATCCCTTGTGAGAAAGATGCTACACATGATACAACTGTGAATGAGTTCTTTCCAGATGAGCAGTTAATATTGGTTCACAAGGCACCCTGGTTTGCAGATATTGCCAATTTTAAGGCAACTGGTGACTTGCCTCCTGGAATCAACAAACATCAAAGAAGAAAATTCATCAATGATGCTAAATATTTCATTTGGGATGAGCCATATCTCTTCAAGAAATGCTCAGATGGAATCCTTATGAGGTGCATTTCAAAAGAAGAGGGACGAGAGGTCCTATGGAATTGCCACAGTTCTAGCTCTGGAGGTCATTTTGGAGGAGAAAGAACCGCAACAAAGGTACTGGAATATGGGTTCTTCTGGCCTACTATCTTCAAGGATGCTAAGGAACTGGTGAGGAGCTGCGATGAGTGCCAAAGGGCTGGAAATCTGCCCAAGAAAAATGAGATGCCATAGCAATTCATCTTAGAACTCGAACTGTTCGATGTATAGGGGATCGACTTCATGGGACCATTCCCAACCTCATATTCGAACAAGTATATTTTGGTGGCAGTGGACTATGTATCTAAGTGGGTGGAGGCCGTGGCAACCCCAACAAATGACAACAAGGTGGTCATGAACTTTCTTAAAAAGAATATCTTCAGCAAATTTGGAGTTCCACGAGCCCTCATTAGTGACGGATGGAGTCATTTTTGCAACAGACCATTAGAGACTCTACTCCTAAGGTATGGGGTGAAGCATAAGGTTGCCACACCTTATCATCCCCAAACAAGTGGGCAAATCTAGATATCCAACAGAGAGTTAAAAAAGATCTTGGAAAAGACTGTGGGGGCATCAAGAAAGGACTGGGCAAAAAAGTTGGATGATGCTCTTTGGGCGTATAGGACAGCCTTCAAAACACCAATTGGGATGTCCCCATATCAACTGGTGTATGGAAAGGCCTGTCACTTACCATTAGAGTTGGAGCACAAAGCCTTTTGGGCTCTCAAGATACTAAACCTCGACAACACTGCTGCTGGTGAAAAAAGGGTCTTGCAGCTGTAAGAACTGGAAGAGTTTAGGTCTCAAGCCTATGAAAACACCAAGATCTATAAGGAAAAAGCAAAAAGGAGACATGATCTCAACCTGGCACCAATAATTTTTGAAGAAGGACAACATGTACTCCTCTACAACTCCAAACTGAGACTTTTCCCTGGAAAGCTCAAATCAAGGTGGTCGGGACCCTTTTTGGTCACAAAAGTCTCACCTTACGGACACATAGAAATCATGGAAGAAAGCTCAAGGAGGACATTCACTGTGAATGGACAAAGACTTAAGCACTACTTGGGCAACATGTGGGAGGGCCCCAAACTGAAGTATAATCTCAACTAAAGAAGCAACCGTCGAGCTAGCGACGCTAAAAAAGGCGCTTTGTTGGGAGGCAACCCAACCTGAGGTAGTTGTCTTTTCATTATTATCTCAATAAAAGATTCAAGTAGAGTTCTCTGTATTGTGAGGAGTTAAGTTTGGTGTTGCACACCAAAATAACTCAAGGGTGAATGTGACACTCTAAGTTTGGTGTTCCACCAAAGACTCCATCTGAAGATCGCATTGCAACCCTTCAATGATAAAGCAATTTCTCTAACAATCAGAGAAACTACTTGACAGATGTTTAATTTCTAGTTCACTTATAGTTCATAGCTTGTTTTTTTTCTTTAGTTCAATTTTTTTTCTTAATGAAAGCACCTGAGGTTTCTGCATGTATTCAATTTGCTGTATTAGGCAAGGAACTAAGTTTGGTGTTTACACACAAATTTAAGTTCAGAAATTCACAAGCATACATGCATGCTAACTGTTTTTCAAGTGCTTGGAGAACAAACAACTTTCAATAGTTCTATAGGAATTCAGTCAATCTCTTGGAATAACCATACACCATCATCCAAAGAGACAAATAAGGATGCAAAAGCTAGGATGATGATGACAAAGAAGAAACAAGAAGACATCAAGAGGTTGTATTGTATTTAACTATCTCTGAGTTGTAGTACTTTAATTGAAAGTATGATTGAATTGTGTTCTCAGGGACATTCATATTCTGCTTGTTCCTCTTTATCCACATATCAGGGTTGCTGGTCTAAGTCCCTAGCTTTCATTTTCATCTTGCTTACATGTATGCTTGTCCTCTAAGTCAAATATAAGAAAATATTATGAAAAA
This sequence comes from Arachis hypogaea, assembly GCF_003086295.3. Taxonomy (NCBI): domain Eukaryota; kingdom Viridiplantae; phylum Streptophyta; class Magnoliopsida; order Fabales; family Fabaceae; genus Arachis; species Arachis hypogaea. The sequence continues at coordinate 37,325,346 of NC_092041.1, forward strand.
TAAGAGTGGGGTTCATTTTGTGAAGTAAGTTCTCAATGTTTTGTGGTATGGTAATTGATTAGCTAAGTTGGTTCACCAACAAGGTATATAGGCAACTATATGCTCTAAATCACATGCTTGAAACACATCCTATGAGATTGGCCAAACAACAAGATCGTAATAAGAAAAAAAATAAGAAAAAGAAAAAGAACAATAAGAGTTTGAAAAAGAAAGAAAAATAATAAGAAATAAGGCTAGGCACCAAGGGTTTGAATCTAGAGCCATGTGTCTGTGGTGCTCCTGTGCAAGGGATATGCTTGGATGAATAAGCTCTCAGGGGTGCCTTATCACTTGGTAACTTGGCTTAACTAACCCGGGATTATCAGTTGAAAGTCCACTATCAAGAGCAACCTTTGCTACAGAGTACTTAGTAACCCAAAGAGGTGCTGGACACCAAGGTCTCAAGAAAGAAAGTAACAAACCATATGCCTGTGGTGTGCATGTATGGGGGAGAGAGACTTGAGGGAGTAGGTCCTTAGGGGTGTCTCAACACCTAGCAACTTGAACCAACTAGTTTGGGAGTGTTGGCTAAAAGCTTATCTTAAAGAGTCGCCCCCTCACAGAGCATTTAGCCTAAGATGCAATAAACCCTAGAAAAGAATGGAGGATCAATAAATAAGAAGTCTCATAGAATGCAATCAAGCAAGTATTCAAGAGCATAATAAGGACCTGAAAACCAGTAAAGGAATGAACTTAAGTTTCTATGCATGAAACTCCAAAAGCCAAGAACTTGACTTCTATAATAAGAACTTGTTTCTCTTGTTCTTTCATTCATCTTTCTTATGCTTCAGTACTTGCTTAGGGACAATCGAGCTTTAAGTTTGGTGTTGTGATGCCAGGGCATCTTGGCCAGTTTCACTGACCTTTTCTTTACTATTTTAGGGTAGTTTCATGCATTTTCTTAGTAAATAGGCATGTTTTGGATAAAAATACACTTACATATTGATTCAAGCAAACATTGTGAACTTTACATGATTTCATGAGAATTATGCAGGAATTGAATGATAAAATGGATAATGCATGATCTCATGACTTGGAACAGAGTTTTGATGCACTTTATTTGCTTGATTTCAAGACAAAGGAAGCAAGGAAGAGCCACGTTAGTAGCCACGTTAATCTAATTAATGTGACCACTAACGTGGAATGGGAATAAGCTTGCAGCATTAATAGAAAAAGTGATCGCCAATTACGCCTTCGAAGCCATCACAGCCCACGTTAGTTGCCACGTTAATTAAATTAACGTGGTAGCTAACGTGGAGGAAAAGGAGAGCTCCAACGTTAGTGGTAAAAATGAATACCACTAACGTTCCAAAAGGGCACATGATGAGCGGATAATTTATACGCTTTTTGGCATTGTTTTTAGTATGTTTTTAGTATGATCTAGTTAGTTTTTAGTATATTTTTATTAGTTTTTAGTTAAAATTCACTTTTCTGGACTTTACTATGAGTTTGTGTGTTTTTCTATGATTTCAGGTATTTTCTGGCTGAAATTGAGGGACCTGAGCAAAAATCTGATTCAGAGACTAAAAAGGACTGCAGATGCTGTTGGATTCTGATCTCCCTGCACTCGAAGTGAATTTTCTGGAGCTACAGAAACCCAATTGGCGCACTCTCAACGGCGTTGGAAAGTAGACATCCTGGGCTTTCCAGAAATATATGATAGTTCATACTTTGCCCAAGCTTTGATGGCCTAAACCGGCGTTCAAAATCACCCTCAGAATTTCCAGCGTTAAACGCCGGAACTGGCACAAGAATGGGAGTTAAACGCCCAAACTGGCATAAAAGCTGGCGTTTAACTCCAAGAAGAGTCTCTACACGAAAATGCTTCAATGCTCAGCCCAAGCACACACCAAGTGGGCCCGGAAGTGGATTTTTATGTCATTTACTCATCTCTGTAAACCCTAGGCTACTAGTTTTTTATAAGTAGGACCTTTTACTATTGTATTTTCATCTTTGGACATCTAGTTCTTAGATCATTGGGAGGCTGGCCTCACGGCCATGCCTAGACTTTGTTCTTATGTATTTTCAATGGTGGAGTTTCTACACACCATAGATTAAGGTGTGGAGCTCTGCTGTACCTCGAGTATTAATGCAATTACTATTGTTCTTCTATTCAATTCCGCTTGTTCTTGTTCTAAGATATCACTTGTTCTTCAACTTGATGAATGTGATGATCCGTGACACTCATCATCATTCTCACCTATGAACGTGTGACTGACAACCACCTCCGTTCTACCTTCGATTGGGTGAATATCTCTTGGATTCCTGATACATGATACATGGTTGATCGCCTGACAACCGAGTGCTCGCCTGACAAACGAGCCAGCCATTCCGTGAGATCAGAGTCTTCGTGGTATAGGCTAGAACTGATGGCGGCATTCAAGAGAATCCGGAAGGTCTAACCTTGTCTGTGGTATTCTGAGTAGGATTGAATGATTGAATGACTGTGACGTGCTTCAAACTCCTGAGGGCGGGGCGTTAGTGACAGACGCAAAAGAATCACTGGATTCTATTCCGGCCTGATCGAGAACCGACAGATGGATAGCCGTGCCGTGACAGGGTGCGTTGAACATTTCCACTGAGAGGATGGGAGGTAGCCACTGACAACGGTGAAACCCTTGCATAAGCTTGCCATGGAAAGGAGTAAGAAGGATTGGATGAAGACAGTAGGAAAGCAGAGAGACGGAAGGGAAGGCATCTTCATACGCTTATCTGAAATTCCCACCAATGAATTACATAAGTATCTCTATCTTTATCTTTATGTTTCATGCATTTATCACCATACCCATTTGAGTTTGCCTGACTAAGATTTACAAGGTGACCATAGCTTGCTTCATACCAACAATCTCTGTGGGATCGACCCTTACTCGCGTAAGGTTTATTACTTGGACGACCCAGTACACTTGCTGGTTAGTTGTGCGAAGTTGTAGTGATCACAATTTCGTCCACCATGTTTTTGGCGCCGTTGTCGGGGATTGTTCGAGTATAGACAACTGACGGTTCATCTTGTTGCTTAGATTAGGTATTTTTTTTTTAGAGTTCTTAAGAATGAATTCTAGTGTTTCAAGGTGATGTTCTTATCATCACCAAAGCTGATTGATTTTCATCAATTTAGCTCTTGAATGTACTGTCCTGCTGAAGCTTGTTCAGCCATGTCTAATTTCTTTAGACTAAAGCTTTAGACTAACATTGCATGATTCCTGGAATTCTCATTAAGAATTTTGATACCTTTATTTTCTTTTTCCACTTAATTTTCGAAAAAGCACAAAAAAATTTAAAAAATCATGAAATCCAAAAATTTCTTGTTTGAGACTCTAGTCTCATATTAAGTTTGGTGTCAATTGCATGTTTCTGTTCTTCTTGCATTCATGCATGTGTCTTCATTCATCTTTAAGTAGTTCTTGATGATTTCATTGCTTTGATCTTTGAATTCTCTTGACTTGAGTGTTTATGTGCCTCATATAGTGTCAGTAGTATACAAACTGCTAAGTTTGGTGTCTTGCATGCATTGTTATTTAATTTTAGTTGCATTTTGATTATTCCTTATTATTAAAAATCCAAAAATATTTTTAATTTATGTCTTCTCAAGTCTATAATACAGAGAATTGAAGATTCAGTACATACAGCAGAGGAATTACACAGAAAAAGCTGGGCGTTCAAAACGCCCAGTGAAGAAGGACACACTGGCGTTTAAACGCCAGCCAGGGTACCTGGTTGGGCGTTTAACGCCTAAAAGGGTATAGTTTTGGGCGTTAAACGCCAGAATGTGCACCATTCTGGGCGTTTAACGCCAGGATGGCACAAGAGGGAAGATTTTGTTTTTAATGCAGATTTTTTTTTCAGTTTTCAAACTTTTTCAAAATCAAATCTTTTTCAAATCATATCTTTTCAATCATATGTTTTCAAAATCAATTTCTTTCTATTTTTAAAAATACTTGCTATCAATTAATGATTTGATTCAACATTTCAAGTATGTTGCCTTTTCTGTTGAGAAAGGTTTAATGTTTGAATCATATCTTTTCTTGTTAGCCAAGTTTTTAATTTTCAAAATCAAATCTTTTTAAAATGTTTTTCAAATCATATCTTCTCAATCACACCTTTTTAAAACTAATCATATCTTCTTAACCACATCTTTTTCAAAATAGTTTTCAATTAAATCTTTTTGATTTCTAATTTCAAAATCTTTTTCAAAAATCACTTGATTTCTTTTCCACTTTCATTTTCGAAAATCAATTAGTGTTTTTCAAAAATGTTTTCAAAATCTTCTACTTGATTTTCGAAAATTACTTCCCTTCTTCTCACATCCTTCTATTTATGGACTAACACTATTCCTTAATGCAAAATTCGAACTCCATCTTCTTTGATAAGTTCGAATTTTCTTCTTCTGTCTTCTACTTTTCTTTTCCTCTGACACCTAAAGGAATCTCTATACTGTGACATAGAGGATTCCACATTTTCTTGTTCCCTTCTCTTTCTTATGAGCAGGAGCAAGGACAAAAACATTCTTGTTGAGGCTGATCCTGAACCTGAAAGGACCTTGAAGAGAAAGCTAAGAGAAGCCAAGGCACAATTCTCTGTAGAGGACCTAACAGAAATCTTCAAAGAAGAAGAACACATGGCAGCCGAAAACAACAACAATGCCAAAAATGCAAGGAAGGTGCTGGGTGACTTTACTGCACCTACTCCCGACTTCTATGGGAGAAGCATCTCTATCCCTGCCATTGGAGCAAACAACTTTGAGCTTAAGCCTCAATTAGTTTCTCTAATGCAACAGAATTGCAAGTTCCATGGACTTCCATTGGAAGATCCTCATCAGTTCTTAGCTGAATTCTTGCAAATCTGGGACACTGTCAAGACTAATGGGGTTGACCCTGAGGTCTACAGACTTATGCTATTCCCTTTTGCTGTAAGAGACTGGTGCGAGAAATTGTGAACAATACTTTTCACAACTCTCATAATCCCCGGTCATGAACCCCAAAAACTTGGTAGCTCAATACCATGGCATTACACAACTTCGCACAACTAACTAGCAAGTGCACTGGGTCGTCCAAGTAATAAACCTTACGCGAGTAAGGGTCGATCCCAAGGAGATTGTTAGTATGAAGCAAGCTATGGTCATCTTGTAAATCTTAGTCAGGCAAACTCAAATGGATATGGTGATGAACGAAAATAACACAAAGGTAAAGATAGAGATACTTATGTAATTCATTGGTAGGAACTTCAGATAAGCGCATGAAGATGCCTTCCCTTCCGTCTCTCTGCTTTCCTACTGTCTTCATCCAATCCTTCTTATTCCTTTCCATGGCAAGCTTGTGTAGGGTTTCACCGTTGTCAATGGCTACCTCCCATCCTCTCAGTGAAAACGATTGCATATGCTCTGTCATAGCATGCGGAATTCAGCTGTCGGTTCTCGGTCAGGCCGGAATAGAATCCATCGATTCTTTTGCGTCTGTCACTAACGCCCCGCCTGCTAGGAGTTTGAAGCACGTCACAGTCATTCAATCATTGAATCCTACTCAGAATACCACAGACAAGGTTAGACCTTCCGGATTCTCTTGAATGCCGCCATCAGTTCTTGCCTATACCACGAAGACTCTGATCTCACGGAATGGTTGGCTCGTTTGTCAGGCGATCAACCATGCATCGTGCAATCAGGAATCCAAGAGATATTCACCCAATCGAAGGTAGAACGGAGGTGGTTGTCAGTCACACGTTCATAGGTGAGAATGATGATGAGTGTCACGGATCATCACATTCATCAAGTTGAAGAACAAGTGATATCTTAGAACAAGAACAAGTGGAATTGAATGGAAGAACAATAGTAATTGCATTAATACTCGAGGTACAGCAGAGCTCCACACCTTAATCTATGGTGTGTAGAAACTCCACCGTTGAAAATACATAAGAACAAGGTCTAGGCATGGCCGTGAGGCCAGCCTCCCAATGATCTAAGATAGCATAAAAAATGTAGATAGCTACCCAGATGTCTCAATACAATAGTAAAAGGTCCTACTTATAGAAAACTAGTAGCCTAAGGTTTACAGAAATGAGTAAATGACATAAAAATCCACTTCCGGGCCTACTTGGTGTGTGCTTGGGCTGAGCAATGAAGCATTTTCGTGTAGAGACTCTTCTTGGAGTTAAACGCCAGCTTTAGTGCCAGTTTGGGCGTTTAACTCCCATTTTGGTGCCAGTTCCGACGTTTAACGCTGGGAATTCTGAGGGTGACTTTGAACGCCGGTTTGGGCTATCAAATCTTGGGCAAAGTATGGACTATCATATATTGCTGGAAAGCCCAGGATGTCTACTTTCCAACGCCGTTGAGAGCGCGCCAATTGGGCTTCTTTAGCTCCAGAAAATCCTCTTCGAGTGCAGGGAGGTCAGAATCCAACAGCATCTGAAGTCCTTTTTAGTCTCTGAATCAGATTTTTGCTCAGGTCCCTCATTTTCAGCCAGAAAATACCTGAAATCACAGAAAAACACACAAACTCATAGTAAAGTCCAGAAAAGTGAATTTCAACTAAAAACGAATAAAAATATACTAAAAACTAACTATATCATACCAAAAACATACTAAAAACAATGCCAAAAAGTGTATAAATTATCCGCTCATCACAACACCAAACTTAAATTGTTGCTTGTCCTCAAGCAACTGAAAATCAATTAAGATAAAAAGAAGAGAATATGCAATGAATTCCAAAAACATCTATGAAGATCAATATTAATTAGATGAGCGGGGCTTTTAGCTTTTTGCCTCTGAACAGTTTTGGCATCTCACTCTATCCTTTGAAATTCAGAATGATTGGCTTCTTTAGGAACTCAGAATCCAGATAGTGTTATTGATTCTCCTAGTAAAGTATGATGATTCTTGAACATAGCTACTTATTGAGTCTTGGCTGTGGCCCAAGGCACTCTGTCTTCCAATATTACCACCGGATACATACATGCCACAGACACATAATTGGGTGAACCTTTTCAGATTGTGACTCAACTTTGCTAGAGTCCCCAATTAGAGGTGTCCAGGGTTCTTAAGCACACTCTTATTGCCTTGGATCACAACTTTATTTCTTTCTTTTCTCTCTTTTTTTTTCGTTTTCTTTTCTTCTTTTTTTTTTTTGAATAGAAATGCTTTTTCTTGCTTCAAGAATCATTGTAATGATTTTTCAGATCCTCAGTAGCATGTCTCCTTTTTCATCATTCTTTCAAGAGCCAACATTCATGAACCACAAATTCAAGATACATATGCACTGTTTAAGCATACATTCAGAAGACAAAAATAATGCCACCACATCAAAATAATTAAACTGTTATAAAATTCAAAATTCATGCAATTCTTTCCTTTTCAATTTAAGCACGTTTTTATTTAAGAAAGGTGATGGATTCATAGGACATTCATAACTTTAAGGCATAGACACTAAGACACTAATGATCACAAGACACAAACATGGACAAACATAAGCATAAAATTCGAAAAACAGAAGAATAAAGAACAAGGAAATCAAAGAACGGGTCCACCTTAGTGATGGCGGCTCTTTCTTGCTCTTGACGATCCTATGGAGTGCTTGAGCTCCTCAATGTCTCTTCCTTGTCTTTGTTGCTCCTCCCTTATGATTCTTTGGTCTTCTCTAATCTCATGGAGGATGATGGAGTGTTCTTGATGCTCCATCCTTAGTTGTCCCATGTTGGAACTCAGCTCTCCTAGGGAGGTGTTTAGTTGCTCCCAATAGTTTTGTGGAGGAAGGTGCATCCCTTGAGGAATCTCAGGGATTTCATGATGAGTGGGGTCTCTTGTGTGCTCCATCTTTTTCTTAGTGATGGGCTTGTCCTCATCAATGGGGGTGTCTCCCTCTATGTCAACTCCAACCGAATAACAGAGGTGACAAATGAGATGAGGAAAGGCTAACCTTGCCAAGGTAGAGGACTTGTCCGCCACCTTATAGAGTTCTTGGGCTATAACCTCATGAACCTCTATTTCTTCTCCAATCATGATGCTATGGATCATGATAGCCCGGTCTATGGTAACTTCGGACCAGTTGCTAGTGGGAATGATTGAGCGTTGTATAAACTCTAACCATCCTCTAGCCACGGGCTTGAGGTCATGCCTTCTTAATTGAACCGGCTTTCCTCTTGAATCTCTCTTCCATTGGGCGCCCTCTTCACATATGACTGTGAGGACTTGGTCCAACCTTTGATCAAAGTTGACCCTTCTAGTGTAAGGGTGTTCATCTCCTTGCATCATAGGCAAGTTGAACGCCAACCTTACACTCTCCGGACTAAAATCCAAGTATTTCCCCCGAACCATAGTAAGATAATTCTTTGGATTCGGGTTCACACTTTGGTCATGGTTCTTGGTGATCCATGCATTGGCATAGAACTCTTGAACCATCAAGATTCCGACTTGTTGAATGGGGTTGTTAAGAACTTCCCAACCTCTTCTTCGGATCTCATGTCGGATTTCCGGAGATTCACCCTTTTTGAGTGAAAAAGGGACCTCGGGGATCACCTTCCTCAAGGCCACAACTTCATAGAAATGGTCTTGATGCACCCTTGAGATGAATCTTTCCATCTCCCATGACTCGGAGGTGGAAGCTTTTGCCTTCCCTTTCCTCTTTCTAGAGGTTTCTCCGGCCTTGGATGCCATAAATGGTTATGGAAAAACAAAAAGCAATGCTTTTACGACACCAAACTTAAAATGTTTGCTCGTCCTCGAGCAAAAGAAGAAAGAAGAGAGTAGAAGAAGAAGAAATGAGGAGAAAGGGAATGGCTTTGTATTCGGCCAAAGGGAGAGAGATGGTGTTTAAGGTGTGTGAAAATGAAGGAGTGAAGGAGGGTTTATATAGGAGAGGGGGAGAGGGATGTTCGGCCATTTGAGGGTGGGTTTGGGTGGGAAAGTGGTTTGAATTTGAATGGTGGGGTAGGTGGGGTTTTATGAAGGATGGATGTGAGTGGTGAAGAGAAAGATGGGATTTGATAGGTGAGGGGTTTTTGGGGAAGAGGTGTTGAGGTGATTGGTGAAGAAGAGAGAGAGTGGTAGGGTAGGTGGGGATCCTGTGGGGTCCACAGATCCTGAGGTGTCAAGGAAAAGTCATCCCTGCACCAAATGGCATGCAAAATCACGTTTTGTGCCATTTCTGGCGTTAAACGCCGGGCTGGTGCCCATTTCTGGCGTTTAACGCCAGCTTCTTGCCCCTTTCTGGCGTTTAACGCCAGTCTGGTGCCCCTTTCTGGCGTTAAACGCCCAGAATGGTGCCAGACTGGGCGTTAAACGCCCAACAGCTAACCTCACTGGCGTTTAAACGCCAGTGGGTGCGTCCTCCAGGGTGTGCTATTTTTCTTCCTGTTTTTCATTCTGTTTTTGCTTTTTTTTCATTAATTTTGTGACTTCTCATGATCATCAACCTACAAAGGACATAAAATAACAAAAGAAAATAATTAATTATAAAACATTGGGTTGCCTCCCAACAAGCGCTTCTTTAATGTCATTAGCTTGACAGAGGACTCTCATGGAGCCTCACAGATATGCAGAGCAATGTTGGGACCTCCCAACACCAAACTTAGAGTTTGAATGTGGGGGTTCAACACCAAACTTAGAGTTTGGTTGTGGCCTCCCAACACCAAACTTAGAGTTTGACTGTGGGGGCTCTGTTTGGCTCTGCTTTGAGAGAAGCTCTTCATGCTTCCTCTCCATGATGATAGAGGGATATCCTTGGGCCTTAAACACCAAGGATTCTTCATTCACTTGAATGATCAACTCTCCTCTATCAACATCAATCACAGCCTTTGCTGTGGCTAGGAAGGGTCTGCCAAGGATGATGGATTCATCCATGCACTTCCCAGTCTCTAAGACTATGAAATCAGTAGGGATGTAGTGGTCTTCAACTTTAACCAGAACATCCTCTATAAGTCCATGGGCTTGTTTTCTTGAATTGTCTGCCATCTCTAGTGAGATTTTTGCAGCTTGTACCTCAGAGATTCCTAACTTCTCCATTACAGAGAGAGGCATGAGGTTTACACTTGACCCTAAGTCACACAAGGCCTTCTTGAAGGTCATGGTGCCTATGGTACAAGGTATTGAAAACTTCCCAGGATCCTGCCTCTTTTGAGGTAGTTTCTGCCTAGACAAGTCATCCAGTTCTTTGGTGAGCAAAGGGGATTCATCCTCCCAAGTCTCATTTCCAAATAACTTGTCATTCAGCTTCATGATTGCTCCAAGGTATTTAGCAACTTGCTCTTCAGTGACATACTCATCCTCTTCAGAGGAAGAATACTCATCAGAGCTCATGAATGGCAGAAGTAAGTCCAATGGAATCTCTATGGTCTCAATTTGAGCCTCAGATTCCCATGGTTCCTCATTGGGAAACTCATTGGAGGCCAGTGGACGTCCAGTGAGGCCTTCCTCAGTGGCGTTCACTGCCTCTTCTTCCTCCCAAAATTCGGCCATGTTGATGGCCTTGCACTCTCCTTTTGGATTTTCTTCTGTATTGCTTGGGAGAGTACTAGGAGGGAGTTTAGTAATTTTCTTGCTCAGCTGACCCACTTGTCCTTCCAAATTTCTGATGGAGGACCTTGTTTCAGTCATGAAACTTTGAGTGGTTTTGATTAGATCAGAGACCATGGTTGCTAAGTCAGAGGTATTCTGCTTAGAGCTCTCTGTCTGTTGCTGAGAAGATGATGGAAAAGGTTTGCTATTGCTAAACCTGTTTCTTCCACCATTATTGTTATTGAAACCTTGTTGAGGTCTCTGTTGATCCTTCCATGAAAGATTTGGATGATTCCTCCATGAAGGATTGTAGGTGTTTCCATAGGGTTCTCCCATGTAATTCACCTCTTCCATTGAAGGGTTCTCAGGATCATAAGCTTCTTCCTCAGATGAAGCTTCCTTAGTACTGCTTGGTGCATTTTGCATTCCAGACAGACTTTGAGAAATCATATTGACTTGTTGAGTCAATATTTTGTTCTGAGCCAGTATGGCATTCAGAGTGTCAATCTCAAGAACTCCTTTCTTCTGACTAGTCCCATTGTTCACAGGATTTCTTTCAGAAGTGTACATGAATTGGTTATTTGCAACCATTTCAATCAGTTCTTGAGCTTCAGTAGGCATCTTCTTCAGATGAAGAGATCCTCCTGCAGAGCTATCCAAAGACATCTTGGATAGTTCAGAGAGACCATCATAGAAAATACCTATGATGCTCCATTCAGAAAGCATGTCAGAGGGACACTTTCTGATTAATTGTTTGTATCTTTCCCAAGCTTCATAGAGGGATTCTCCTTCCTTCTGTCTGAAGGTTTGGACTTCCACTATAAGCTTACTCAATTTTTGAGGTGGAAAGAACTTTGCCAAGAAGGCATTGACTAGCTTTTCCCAAGAGTCCAGGCTTTCTTTAGGTTGAGAGTCCAACCATGTTCTAGCTCTGTCTCTTACAGCAAAAGGGAATAGCATTAATCTGTAGACCTCAGGGTCAACCCCATTAGTCTTAACAGTGTCACAAATTTGCAAGAACTCAGCTAAAAACTGATGAGGATCTTCCAATGGAAGTCCATGGAACTTGCAATTCTGTTGCATTAGAGAAACTAATTGAGGCTTAAGCTCAAAGTTGTTTGCTCCAATGGCAGGGATAGAGATGCTTCTCCCATAGAAGTCGGGAGTAGGTGCAGTAAAGTCACCCAGCACCTTCCTTGCATTATTGGCATTGTTGTTGTTTTCGGCTGCCATGAGTTCTTCTTCTTTGAAGAATTCGGTCAGGTCCTCTAAAGAGAGTTGTGCTTTGGCTTCTCTTAGCTTTCTCTTCAAGGTCCTTTCAGGTTCAGGGTCAGCCTCAACAAGAATGTTTTTGTCTTTGCTCCTGCTCATAAGAAAGAGAGGGGAACAAGAAAATGTGGAATCCTCTATGTCACAGTATAGAGATTCCTTTAGGTGTCAGAGGAAAAGAAGAGTAGAAGACAGAAGTAGAAAATTCGAACTTATCAGAGAAAATGGAGTTCGAATTTTGCATTAAGGGATAGTTTTAGTCCATAAATAGAAGGATGTGAGAAGAGGGGAGGTGATTTTCGAAAATTAAGTGTAAAAGCATTACTTAATTTTCGAAAATGAAAGTGGAAAAGAAATCAAGTGATTTTTTGAAAAAGATTTTGAAATTAGAAATCAAAAAGATTTGATTGAAAACTATTTTGAAAAAGATGTGGTTAAGAAGATATGATTGGTTTTGAAAAAAAAATGTGATTGAGAAGATATGATTTGAAAAACATTTTAAAAAGATTTGGTTTGAAAATTAAAAACTTGACTAACAGGAAAAAATATGATTCAAACATTAAACCTTTCTCAACAGAAAAGGCAACATACTTGAAATGTTGAATCAAATCATTAATTGGTAGCAAGTATCTTTAAAAATGGAAAGAAATTGGTTTTGAAAAAGATTTGATAAAAAAATTGATTTGAAAAAGATTTGATTTTGAAAAGATTTTGAAAACTTAGAAAAAAATTGATTTGAAAACGAAATCTTCCCTTCTAGCCATCCTGGCGTTAAACGCCCAGAATGGTGCACATTCTGGCGTTTAACGCCCAAAATGCTACCCTTTTGGGCGTTAAACGCCCAACCAGGTACCCTGGCTGGCGTTTAAACGCCAGTCTGTCCTTCTTCACTGGGCGTTTTGAACGCCCAGCTTTTTCTGTGCAATTCCTCTGCTGTATGTTCTGAATCTTCAATTCTCTTTATTATTGACTTGAAAAGACACAAATTAAAAATATTTTTGGATTTTTAATAATAAGGAAAAATCAAAATGCAACAAGAATCAAATAACAATGCATGCAAAACACCAAACTTAGCAGTTTGTATACTACCGACACTAACAAAATGAAAATGCATATGAGACACTCAAAACACTCAAGTCAATAGAATTCAAAGATCAGAGCACGAAGATCATCAAGAATTACTTGAAAATCCTTAAGACACATGAATGAATGCATGCAATTGACACCAAACTTAAAATGAAACACTAGACTCAAACAAGAAATATTTTTGGTTTTTATGATTTTGTAATTTTTTTGTGCTTTTTCTTTTCGAAAATAAAGTGGAAAAAGGTATCAAAATTCTTAATGAGAATTCCAGGAATCATGCAATGTTAGTCTAAAGCTTCAGTCTAAAGGAATTAGACATGGTCAGCCAAGCTTCAGCAGAACATTGCATTCAAGAGCTAAATTGATGAAGATCAATCAGCTTTGGTGATGATAAGAACATCACCTTGAAACACTAGAATTCATTCTTAAGAATTCTGAAAAAAAAAAAAATACCTAATCGAAGCAACAAGATGAATCGTCAGTTGTCCAAACTGAACAATCCCCGGCAACGGCGCCAAAAACTTGGTGCGCGAAATTGTGAACAATACTTTTCACAACTCTCATAATCCCCGGTCATGAACCCCAAAAACTTGGTAGCTCAATACCATGGCATTACACAACTTCGCACAACTAACCAGCAAGTGCACTGGGTCGTCCAAGTAATAAACCTTACGCGAGTAAGGGTCGATCCCACGGAGATTGTTAGTATGAAGCAAGCTATGGTCATCTTGTAAATCTTAGTCAGGCAAACTCAAATGGATATGGTGATGAACGAAAATAACACAAAGGTAAAGATAGAGATACTTATGTAATTCATTGGTAGGAACTTCAGATAAGCGCATGAAGATGCCTTCCCTTCCGTCTCTCTGCTTTCCTACTGTCTTCATCCAATCCTTCTTATTCCTTTCCATGGCAAGCTTGTGTAGGGTCTCACCGTTGTCAATGGCTACCTCCCATCCTCTCAGTGAAAACGATTGCATATGCTCTGTCACAGCATGCGGAATTCAGCTGTCGGTTCTCGGTCAGGCCGGAATAGAATCCATCGATTCTTTTGCATCTGTCACTAACGCCCCGCCTGCTAGGAGTTTGAAGCACGTCACAGTCATTCAATCATTGAATCCTACTCAGAATACCACAGACAAGGTTAGACCTTCCGGATTCTCTTGAATTCCGCCATCAGTTCTTGCCTATACCACGAAGACTCTGATCTCACGGAATGGTTGGCTCGTTTGTCAGACGAGCACTCGGTTGTCAGGCGATCAACCATGCATCGTGCAATCAGGAATCCAAGAGATATTCACCCAATCAAAGGTAGAACGGAGGTGGTTGTCAGTCACACGTTCATAGGTGAGAATGATGATGAGTGTCACTGATCATCACATTCATCAAGTTGAAGAACAAGTGATATCTTAGAATAAGAACAAGTGGAATTGAATGGAAGAACAATAGTAATTGCATTAATACTCGAGGTACAGCAGAGCTCCACACCTTAATCTATGGTGTGTAGAAACTCCACCGTTGAAAATACATAAGAACAAGGTCTAGGCATGGCCGTGAGGCCAGCCTCCCAATGATCTAAGATAGCATAAAAAATGTAGATAGCTACCCAGATGTCTCAATACAATAGTAAAAGGTCCTACTTATAGAAAACTAGTAGCCTAAGGTTTACAGAAATGAGTAAATGACATAAAAATCCACTTTCGGGCCCACTTGGTGTGTGCTTGGGCTGAGCAATGAAGCATTTTCGTGTAGAGACTCTTCTTGGAGTTAAACGCCAGCTTTAGTGCCAGTTTGGGCGTTTAACTCCCATTTTGGTGCCAGTTCCGGCGTTTAACGCTGGGAATTCTGAGGGTGACTTTGAACGCCGGTTTGGGCCATCAAATCTTGGGCAAAGTATGGACTATCATATATTTCTGGAAAGCCCAGGATGTCTACTTTCCAACGCCGATAAGAGCGCGCCAATTGGGTCTCTGTAGCTCCAGAAAATCCTCTTCGAGTGCAAGGAGGTCAGAATCCAACAGCATCTGCAGTCCTTTTTAGTCTCTGAATCAGATTTTTGCTCAGGTCCCTCAATTTCAGCCAGAAAATACCTGAAATCACAGAAAAACACACAAACTCATAGTAAAGTCCAGAAAAGTGAATTTCAACTAAAAACTAATAAAAATATACTAAAAACTAACTATATCATACCAAAAACATACTAAAAACAATGCCAAAAAGTGTATAAATTATCCGCTCATCAGAGACAGAGCTAGGACATGGTTGGACTCTCAACCTAAAGAAAGCCTGGACTCTTGGGAAAAGCTAGTCAATGCCTTCTTGGCAAAGTTCTTTCCACCTCAAAAATTGAGTAAGTTTAGAGTGGAAGTCCAAACCTTCAGACAGAAGGAAGGAGAATCCCTCTATGAAGCTTGGGAAAGATATAAACAATTAATCAGAAAGTGTCCCTCTGACATGCTTTCTGGATGGAGCATCATAGGTATTTTCTATGATGGTCTATCAGAACTGTCCAAGATGTCTTTGGATAGCTCTGCTGGAGGATCTCTTCATCTGAAGAAGACGCCTACAGAAGCTCAAGAGTTGATTGAAATGGTTGCAAATAACCAATTCATGTACACTTCTGAAAGAAATCCTGTGAACAATGGGACTAGTCAGAAGAAAGGAGTTCTTGAAATTGACACTCTGAATGCCATATTGGCTCAGAATAAAATATTGACTCAGCAAGTTAATTTGATTTCTCAAAGTCTGTCTGGAATGCAAAATGCACCAAGCAGTACTAAAGAAGCTTCATCTGAAGAAGAAGCTTATGATCCTGAGAACCCTTCAATGGAAGAGGTGAATTACATGGGAGAATCCTATGGAAACACCTACAATCCTTCATGGAGAAATCATCCAAATTTTTCATGGAAGGATCAACAGAGACCTCAATAAGGTTTCAACAATAATAATGGTGGAAGAAACAGGTTTAGCAATAGCAAGCCTTTTCCATCATCTTCTCAGCAACAGACAGAGAGTTCTAAGCAGAATACCTCTGACTTAGCAACCATGGTCTCTGATCTAATCAAAACCACTCAAAGTTTCATGACTGAAACAAGGTCCTCCATTAGAAACTTGGAGGCACAAGTGGGTCAGCTGAGCAAGAAAATTACTGAACTCCCTCCTAGTACTCTTCCAAGCAATACAGAAGAAAGTCCAAAAGGAGAGTGCAAGGCCATCAACATGGCCGAATTTTGGGAGGAAGGTGAGGCAGTGAACGCCACTGAGGAAGACCTCAGTGGACGTCCACTGGCCTCCAATGAGTTCCCCAATGAGGAACCATGGGAATCTGAGGCTCAAAATGAGACCATAGAGATTCCATTGGACTTACTTCTGCCATTCATGAGCTCTGATGAGTATTCTTCCTCTGAAGAGGATGAGTATGTCACTGAAGAGCAAGTTGCTAAATACCTTGGAGCAATCATGAAGCTAAATGACAAGTTATTTGGAAATGAGACTTGGGAGGATGAACCCCTTTGCTTACCAAAGAACTGGGTAACTTGTCTAGGCAGAAATTACCTCAAAAGAGACAGGATCCTGGGAAGTTTTCAATACCTTGTACCATAGGCACCATGACCTTCAAAAAGGCCTTGTGTGACTTAGGGTCAAGTGTAAACCTCATGCCTCTCTCTGTAATGGAGAAGCTAGGGATCTTTGAGGTGCAAGCTGCAAAAATCTCACTAGAGATGGCAGACAACTCAAGAAAACAAGCTTATGGACTTGTAGAGGATGTTCTGGTAAAAGTTGAAGACCATTACATCCCTACTGATTTCATAGTCCTAGAGACTGGGAAGTGCATGGATGAATCCATCATCCTTGGCAGACCCTTCCTAGCCACAGCAAGGGCTGTGATTGATGTTGATAGAGGAGAGTTTATCATTCAAGTGAATGAATAATCCTTTGTGTTTGAGGCTCAAGGATATCCCTCTATCATTATGGAGAGGAAGCATGAAGAGCTTCTCTCAAAACAGAGCCACACAGAGCCCCCACAGTCAAACTCTAAGTTTGGTGTTGGGAGGCCACAACCAAACTCTAAGTTTGGTGTTGATACCCCACATTCAAACTCTAAGTTTGGTGTTGGGAGGTTCCAATATGGCTCTGAGCATTTCTGAGGCTCCATGAGAGCCCACTGTCAAGCTACTGACATTAAAGAAGCACTTGTTGGGAGGCAACCCAATGTTATATTTTGACTATTTTTCTTTGTTATTTTATATTTTTTGTAGGTTGATGATCATGAGAAGTCACAAAATCAATGAAAAAAGCAAAAACAGAATGAAAAATAGAAAGAAAAATAGCACACCCTGGAGGAAGAACCTGCTGGCGTTTAAACGCCAGTGAGGCTAGCAGATGGGCGTTTAACGCCCAGTCTGGCACCATTCTGGGCGTTTAACGCCAGAAATGGGCACCAGACTGGCATTAAACGCCAGAAAAGGGCAAGCTCTTGGCGTTAAATGCCAGAAATGGGCACTAGCCCGGCGTTTAACGCCAGAATTTGCTCAAAACGCATTTTTGCATGCCATTTGGTGCAGGGATGACTTTTCCTTGACACCTCAGGATCTGTGGACCCCACAGGATCCCCACCTACCCTACCACTCTCTCTCTTCTTCCCCATTCACCAATCACCTCAACACCTCTTCCCCAAAAGCCCTTCACCTATCAAATCCCATCTTTCTCTTCACCACTCACATCCATCCTTCATAAAACCCCACCTACCTCACCCTTCAAATTCAAACCACTTTCCCTCCCAAACCCACCCATACATGACCGAACCATGAACTCCCCCACTCCTATATAAACCCATCTTCACTCCTTCATTTTCACACAACCAAACCACCACTTCTCCCCCTTTTTGGCCGAACACAAAGCCATTCCCTTCTTCCTCATTTCTTCTTCTTCTACTCTCTTCTTTCTTCTTTTGCTCGAGGACGAGCAAACCTTTTACGTTTGGTGTGGTAAAAGCATTGCTTTTTGTTTTTCCATAACCATTTATGGCATCCAAGGCCGGAGAAACCTCTAGAAAGAGGAAAGGGAAGGCAAAAGCTTCCACCTCCTAGTCATGGGAGATGGAGAGATTCATCTCAAGGGTGCATCAAGACCACTTCTATGAAGTTGTGGCCTTGAAGAAGGTGATCTCCGAGATCCCTTTCAAACTCAAAAAGGGTCAACTTTGATCAAAGGTTAGACCAAGTCCTCATAAACATTTGTGAAGAGGGCGCTCAATGGAAGAGAAACTCAAGAGGGAAGCCGGTTCAACTGAGAAGGCATGACCTCAAGCCCATCACTAAGAAAAGGATGGAGCAAGCATGAGGAAATTCCTCCTCATAAAATCCCTGAGATGCCTCAAGGGATGCACTTTCCTCCACAAAACTATTGGGAGCAAATCAACACCTCCCTGGGAGAATTGAGTCCAACATGGGACAACTAAGGGTGGAGCACCAAGAACATTCTATCCTCCTCCATGAGATAAGAGAAGATCAAAGAACCATGAGAGAGGAACAACAAAGACAAGGAAGAGACATTGAGGAGCTCAAGCACTCCATAAGACCTTCAAGAGGAAGAACAAGCCACCATCACTAAGGTGGACCCGTTCTTTAATTTCCTTGTTCTTTATTTTTCTGTTTTTCGAAATTTTATGCTTATGTTTATCTATGTTTGTGTCCCTCTGACATGCTTTCTGGATGGAGCATCATAGGTATTTTCTATGATGGTCTATCAGAACTGTCCAAGATGTCTTTGGATAGCTCTGCTGGAGGATCTCTTCATCTGAAGAAGACGCCTACAGAAGCTCAAGAGTTGATTGAAATGGTTGCAAATAACCAATTCATGTACACTTCTGAAAGAAATCCTGTGAACAATGGGACTAGTCAGAAGAAAGGAGTTCTTGAAATTGACACTCTGAATGCCATATTGGCTCAGAATAAAATATTGACTCAGCAAGTTAATTTGATTTCTCAAAGTCTGTCTGGAATGCAAAATGCACCAAGCAGTACTAAAGAAGCTTCATCTGAAGAAGAAGCTTATGATCCTGAGAACCCTTCAATGGAAGAGGTGAATTACATGGGAGAATCCTATGGAAACACCTACAATCCTTCATGGAGAAATCATCCAAATTTTTCATGGAAGGATCAACAGAGACCTCAATAAGGTTTCAACAATAATAATGGTGGAAGAAACAGGTTTAGCAATAGCAAGCCTTTTCCATCATCTTCTCAGCAACAGACAGAGAGTTCTAAGCAGAATACCTCTGACTTAGCAACCATGGTCTCTGATCTAATCAAAACCACTCAAAGTTTCATGACTGAAACAAGGTCCTCCATTAGAAACTTGGAGGCACAAGTGGGTCAGCTGAGCAAGAAAATTACTGAACTCCCTCCTAGTACTCTTCCAAGCAATACAGAAGAAAGTCCAAAAGGAGAGTGCAAGGCCATCAACATGGCCGAATTTTGGGAGGAAGGTGAGGCAGTGAACGCCACTGAGGAAGACCTCAGTGGACGTCCACTGGCCTCCAATGAGTTCCCCAATGAGGAACCATGGGAATCTGAGGCTCAAAATGAGACCATAGAGATTCCATTGGACTTACTTCTGCCATTCATGAGCTCTGATGAGTATTCTTCCTCTGAAGAGGATGAGTATGTCACTGAAGAGCAAGTTGCTAAATACCTTGGAGCAATCATGAAGCTAAATGACAAGTTATTTGGAAATGAGACTTGGGAGGATGAACCCCTTTGCTTACCAAAGAACTGGGTAACTTGTCTAGGCAGAAATTACCTCAAAAGAGACAGGATCCTGGGAAGTTTTCAATACCTTGTACCATAGGCACCATGACCTTCAAAAAGGCCTTGTGTGACTTAGGGTCAAGTGTAAACCTCATGCCTCTCTCTGTAATGGAGAAGCTAGGGATCTTTGAGGTGCAAGCTGCAAAAATCTCACTAGAGATGGCAGACAACTCAAGAAAACAAGCTTATGGACTTGTAGAGGATGTTCTGGTAAAAGTTGAAGACCATTACATCCCTACTGATTTCATAGTCCTAGAGACTGGGAAGTGCATGGATGAATCCATCATCCTTGGCAGACCCTTCCTAGCCACAGCAAGGGCTGTGATTGATGTTGATAGAGGAGAGTTGATCATTCAAGTGAATGAATAATCCTTTGTGTTTGAGGCTCAAGGATATCCCTCTATCATTATGGAGAGGAAGCATGAAGAGCTTCTCTCAAAACAGAGCCACACAGAGCCCCCACAGTCAAACTCTAAGTTTGGTGTTGGGAGGCCACAACCAAACTCTAAGTTTGGTGTTGATACCCCACATTCAAACTCTAAGTTTGGTGTTGGGAGGTTCCAATATGGCTCTGAGCATTTCTGAGGCTCCATGAGAGCCCACTGTCAAGCTACTGACATTAAAGAAGCACTTGTTGGGAGGCAACCCAATGTTATATTTTGACTATTTTTCTTTGTTATTTTATATTTTTTGTAGGTTGATGATCATGAGAAGTCACAAAATCAATGAAAAAAGCAAAAACAGAATGAAAAATAGAAAGAAAAATAGCACACCCTGGAGGAAGAACCTGCTGGCGTTTAAACGCCAGTGAGGCTAGCAGATGGGCGTTTAACGCCCAGTCTGGCACCATTCTGGGCGTTTAACGCCAGAAATGGGCACCAGACTGGCATTAAACGCCAGAAAAGGGCAAGCTCTTGGCGTTAAATGCCAGAAATGGGCACTAGCCCGGCGTTTAACGCCAGAATTTGCTCAAAACGCATTTTTGCATGCCATTTGGTGCAGGGATGACTTTTCCTTGACACCTCAGGATCTGTGGACCCCACAGGATCCCCACCTACCCTACCACTCTCTCTCTTCTTCCCCATTCACCAATCACCTCAACACCTCTTCCCCAAAAGCCCTTCACCTATCAAATCCCATCTTTCTCTTCACCACTCACATCCATCCTTCATAAAACCCCACCTACCTCACCCTTCAAATTCAAACCACTTTCCCTCCCAAACCCACCCATACATGACCGAACCATGAACTCCCCCACTCCTATATAAACCCATCTTCACTCCTTCATTTTCACACAACCAAACCACCACTTCTCCCCCTTTTTGGCCGAACACAAAGCCATTCCCTTCTTCCTCATTTCTTCTTCTTCTACTCTCTTCTTTCTTCTTTTGCTCGAGGACGAGCAAACCTTTTACGTTTGGTGTGGTAAAAGCATTGCTTTTTGTTTTTCCATAACCATTTATGGCATCC
Source organism: Arachis hypogaea (assembly GCF_003086295.3). Taxonomy (NCBI): domain Eukaryota; kingdom Viridiplantae; phylum Streptophyta; class Magnoliopsida; order Fabales; family Fabaceae; genus Arachis; species Arachis hypogaea. Next base: position 37,346,502 of record NC_092041.1, read on the forward strand.
AAGGCCGGAGAAACCTCTAGAAAGAGGAAAGGGAAGGCAAAAGCTTCCACCTCCTAGTCATGGGAGATGGAGAGATTCATCTCAAGGGTGCATCAAGACCACTTCTATGAAGTTGTGGCCTTGAAGAAGGTGATCCCCGAGATCCCTTTCAAACTCAAAAAGGGTCAACTTTGATCAAAGGTTAGACCAAGTCCTCATAAACATTTGTGAAGAGGGCGCTCAATGGAAGAGAAACTCAAGAGGGAAGCCGGTTCAACTGAGAAGGCATGACCTCAAGCCCATCACTAAGAAAAGGATGGAGCAAGCATGAGGAAATTCCTCCTCATAAAATCCCTGAGATGCCTCAAGGGATGCACTTTCCTCCACAAAACTATTGGGAGCAAATCAACACCTCCCTGGGAGAATTGAGTCCAACATGGGACAACTAAGGGTGGAGCACCAAGAACATTCTATCCTCCTCCATGAGATAAGAGAAGATCAAAGAACCATGAGAGAGGAACAACAAAGACAAGGAAGAGACATTGAGGAGCTCAAGCACTCCATAAGACCTTCAAGAGGAAGAACAAGCCACCATCACTAAGGTGGACCCGTTCTTTAATTTCCTTGTTCTTTATTTTTCTGTTTTTCGAAATTTTATGCTTATGTTTATCTATGTTTGTGTCCCTCTGACATGCTTTCTGGATGGAGCATCATAGGTATTTTCTATGATGGTCTATCAGAACTGTCCAAGATGTCTTTGGATAGCTCTGCTGGAGGATCTCTTCATCTGAAGAAGACGCCTACAGAAGCTCAAGAGTTGATTGAAATGGTTGCAAATAACCAATTCATGTACACTTCTGAAAGAAATCCTGTGAACAATGGGACTAGTCAGAAGAAAGGAGTTCTTGAAATTGACACTCTGAATGCCATATTGGCTCAGAATAAAATATTGACTCAGCAAGTTAATTTGATTTCTCAAAGTCTGTCTGGAATGCAAAATGCACCAAGCAGTACTAAAGAAGCTTCATCTGAAGAAGAAGCTTATGATCCTGAGAACCCTTCAATGGAAGAGGTGAATTACATGGGAGAATCCTATGGAAACACCTACAATCCTTCATGGAGAAATCATCCAAATTTTTCATGGAAGGATCAACAGAGACCTCAATAAGGTTTCAACAATAATAATGGTGGAAGAAACAGGTTTAGCAATAGCAAGCCTTTTCCATCATCTTCTCAGCAACAGACAGAGAGTTCTAAGCAGAATACCTCTGACTTAGCAACCATGGTCTCTGATCTAATCAAAACCACTCAAAGTTTCATGACTGAAACAAGGTCCTCCATTAGAAACTTGGAGGCACAAGTGGGTCAGCTGAGCAAGAAAATTACTGAACTCCCTCCTAGTACTCTTCCAAGCAATACAGAAGAAAGTCCAAAAGGAGAGTGCAAGGCCATCAACATGGCCGAATTTCGGGAGGAAGGTGAGGCAGTGAACGCCACTGAGGAAGACCTCAGTGGACGTCCACTGGCCTCCAATGAGTTCCCCAATGAGGAACCATGGGAATCTGAGGCTCAAAATGAGACCATAGAGATTCCATTGGACTTACTTCTGCCATTCATGAGCTCTGATGAGTATTCTTCCTCTGAAGAGGATGAGTATGTCACTGAAGAGCAAGTTGCTAAATACCTTGGAGCAATCATGAAGCTAAATGACAAGTTATTTGGAAATGAGACTTGGGAGGATGAACCCCTTTGCTTACCAAAGAACTGGGTAACTTGTCTAGGCAGAAATTACCTCAAAAGAGACAGGATCCTGGGAAGTTTTCAATACCTTGTACCATAGGCACCATGACCTTCAAAAAGGCCTTGTGTGACTTAGGGTCAAGTGTAAACCTCATGCCTCTCTCTGTAATGGAGAAGCTAGGGATCTTTGAGGTGCAAGCTGCAAAAATCTCACTAGAGATGGCAGACAACTCAAGAAAACAAGCTTATGGACTTGTAGAGGATGTTCTGGTAAAAGTTGAAGACCATTACATCCCTACTGATTTCATAGTCCTAGAGACTGGGAAGTGCATGGATGAATCCATCATCCTTGGCAGACCCTTCCTAGCCATAGCAAGGGCTGTGATTGATGTTGATAGAGGAGAGTTGATCATTCAAGTGAATGAATAATCCTTTGTGTTTGAGGCTCAAGGATATCCCTCTATCATTATGGAGAGGAAGCATGAAGAGCTTCTCTCAAAACAGAGCCACACAGAGCCCCCACAGTCAAACTCTAAGTTTGGTGTTGGGAGGCCACAACCAAACTCTAAGTTTGGTGTTGATACCCCACATTCAAACTCTAAGTTTGGTGTTGGGAGGTTCCAATATGGCTCTGAGCATTTCTGAGGCTCCATGAGAGCCCACTGTCAAGCTGCTGACATTAAAGAAGCACTTGTTGGGAGGCAACCCAATGTTATATTTTGACTATTTTTCTTTGTTATTTTATATTTTTTGTAGGTTGATGATCATGAGAAGTCACAAAATCAATGAAAAAAGCAAAAACAGAATGAAAAATAGAAAGAAAAATAGCACACCCTGGAGGAAGAACCTGCTGGCGTTTAAACGCCAGTGAGGCTAGCAGATGGGCGTTTAACGCCCAGTCTGGCACCATTCTGGGCGTTTAACGCCAGAAATGGGCACCAGACTGGCATTAAACGCCAGAAAAGGGCAAGCTCTTGGCGTTAAATGCCAGAAATGGGCACTAGCCCGGCGTTTAACGCCAGAATTTGCTCAAAACGCATTTTTGCATGCCATTTGGTGCAGGGATGACTTTTCCTTGACACCTCAGGATCTGTGGACCCCACAGGATCCCCACCTACCCTACCACTCTCTCTCTTCTTCCCCATTCACCAATCACCTCAACACCTCTTCCCCAAAAGCCCTTCACCTATCAAATCCCATCTTTCTCTTCACCACTCACATCCATCCTTCATAAAACCCGACCTACCTCACCCTTCAAATTCAAACCACTTTCCCTCCCAAACCCACCCATACATGACCGAACCATGAACTCCCCCACTCCTATATAAACCTATCTTCACTCCTTCATTTTCACACAACCAAACCACCACTTCTCCCCCTTTTTGGCCGAACACAAAGCCATTCCCTTCTTCCTCATTTCTTCTTCTTCTACTCTCTTCTTTCTTCTTTTGCTCGAGGACGAGCAAACCTTTTACGTTTGGTGTGGTAAAAGCATTGCTTTTTGTTTTTCCATAACCATTTATGGCATCCAAGGCCGGAGAAACCTCTAGAAAGAGGAAAGGGAAGGCAAAAGCTTCCACCTCCTAGTCATGGGAGATGGAGAGATTCATCTCAAGGGTGCATCAAGACCACTTCTATGAAGTTGTGGCCTTGAAGAAGGTGATCCCCGAGATCCCTTTCAAACTCAAAAAGGGTCAACTTTGATCAAAGGTTAGACCAAGTCCTCATAAACATTTGTGAAGAGGGCGCTCAATGGAAGAGAAACTCAAGAGGGAAGCCGGTTCAACTGAGAAGGCATGACCTCAAGCCCATCGCTAAGAAAAGGATGGAGCAAGCATGAGGAAATTCCTCCTCATAAAATCCCTGAGATGCCTCAAGGGATGCACTTTCCTCCACAAAACTATTGGGAGCAAATCAACACCTCCCTAGGAGAATTGAGTCCAACATGGGACAACTAAGGGTGGAGCACCAAGAACATTCTATCCTCCTCCATGAGATAAGAGAAGATCAAAGAACCATGAGAGAGGAACAACAAAGACAAGGAAGAGACATTGAGGAGCTCAAGCACTCCATAAGACCTTCAAGAGGAAGAACAAGCCACCATCACTAAGGTGGACCCGTTCTTTAATTTCCTTGTTCTTTATTTTTCTGTTTTTCGAAATTTTATGCTTATGTTTATCTATGTTTGTGTCTTGTGATCATTAGTGTCTTAGTGTTTATGCCTTAAAGTTATGAATGTCCTATGAATCCATCACCTTTCTTAAATGAAAAATGTTTTTATTACAAAAGAACAAGAAGTACAGGATTTCGAATTCATCTTTAAAACTAGCTTAATTATTTTGAGGTGGTGACAATACTTTTTGTTTTCTGAATGTATGCTTGAACAGTGCATATGTCTTTTGAATTTGTTGTTCATGAATGTTAAAATTGTTGGCTCTTGAAAGAATGATGAAAAAGGAGACATGTTACTAAGGATCTGAAGAATCATAAAAATGATTCTTGAAGCAAGAAAAAGCAGTGAATACAAAAAAAAATTTCGAAAAAAAAGAGAGAAAGAAAAAAAAGAGAAAAAGAAAGAAAAAGAAAGAAATAAAGTTGTGATCCAAGGCAAAAAGAGTGTGCTTAAGAACCCTGGACACCTCTAATTGGGGACTCTAGCAAAGCTGAGTCACAATCTGAAAAGGTTCACCCAATTAAGTGTCTGTGGCATGTATGTATCCGGTGGTAATACTGGAAGACAGAGTGCTTTGGGCCACGGCCAAGACTCATGAAGTAGCTGTGTTCAAGAATCATCATACTTAACTAGGAGACTCAATAACACTATCTGGATTCTGAGTTCCTAAAGAAGCCAATCATTCTGAATTTCAAAGGATAAAGTGAGATGCCAAAACTGTTCAGAGGCAAAAAGCTACTAGTCCCGCTCATCTAATTGGAGCTAAGTTTCATTGATAATTTGGAGTCTATAGTATATTCTCTTCTTTTTATCTTATTTGATTTTCAGTTGCTTGGGGACAAGCAAAAGTTTAAGTTTGGTGTTGTGATGAGCGGATAATTTATACGCTTTTTGGCATTGTTTTTAGTATGTTTTTAGTATGATCTAGTTAGTTTTTAGTATATTTTTATTAGTTTTTAGTTAAAATTCACTTTTCTGGACTTTACTATGAGTTTGTGTGTTTTTCTGTGATTTCAGGTATTTTCTGGTTGAAATTGAGGGACCTGAGCAAAAATCTGATTCAGAGACTAAAAAGAACTGCAGATGCTGTTGGATTCTGACCTCCCTGCACTCAAAGTGGGTTTTCTGGAGCTACAGAAGCCCAATTGGCGCGCTCTAAACGGCGTTGGAAAGTAGACATCCTGGGCTCTCCAGCAATATATGATAGTTCATACTTTGCCCAAGATTTGATGGCCCAAACCGGCGTTCAAAGTCACCCTCAGAATTCCCAGCGTTAAACGCCGGAACTGGCACAAGAATGGGAGTTAAACGCCCAAACTGGCATAAAAGCTGGCGTTTAACTCCAAGAAGAGTCTCTACACGAAAATGCTTCAATGCTCAGCCCAAGCACACACCAAGTGGGCCCGGAAGTGGATTTTTATGTCATTTACTCATCTCTGTAAACCCTAGGCTACTAGTTTTCTATAAGTAGGACCTTTTACTATTGTATTTTCATCTTTGGACATCTAGTTCTTAGATCATTGGGAGGCTGGCCTCACGGCCATGCCTAGACCTTGTTCTTATGTATTTTCAATGGTGGAGTTTCTACACACCATAGATTAAGGTGTGGAGCTCTGCTGTACCTCGAGTATTAATGCAATTACTATTGTTCTTCTATTCAATTCCGCTTGTTCTTGTTCTAAGATATCACTTGTTCTTCAACTTGATGAATGTGATGATCCGTGACACTCATCATCATTCTCACCTATGAATGTGTGACTGACAACCACCTCCGTTCTACCTTCGATTGGGTGAATATCTCTTGGATTCCTGATACATGATGCATGGTTGATCGCCTGACAACCGAGTGCTCGCCTGACAAACTCCTGAGGTATAGGCTAGAACTAATGGCGGCATTCAAGAGAATCCGGAAGGTCTAACCTTGTCTGTGGTATTCTGAGTAGGATTCAATGATTGAATGACTGTGATGTGCTTCAAACTCCTGAGGGCGGGGCGTTAGTGACAGACGCAAAAGAATCACTGGATTCTATTCCGGCCTGATCGAGAACCGACAGATGGATAGCCGTGCCGTGACAGGGTGCGTTGAACATTTCCACTGAGAGGATGGGAGGTAGCCACTGACAACGGTGAAACCCTTGCATAAGCTTGCCATGGAAAGGAGTAAGAAGGATTGGATGAAGACAGTAGGAAAGCAGAGAGACGGAAGGGAAGGCATCTTCATACGCTTATCTGAAATTCCCACCAATGAATTACATAAGTATCTCTATCTTTATCTTTATGTTTCATGCGTTTATCACCATACCCATTTGAGTTTGCCTGACTAAGATTTACAAGGTGACCATAGCTTGCTTCATACCAACAATCTCTGTGGGATCGACCCTTACTCGCGTAAGGTTTATTACTTGGACGACCCAGTACACTTGCTGGTTAGTTGTGCGAAGTTGTAGTGATCACAATTTTGTCCACTAGCACACTTAGCCATGTTAAGAGTCACTTTAATCCAATTAACGTGAACTCTAACGTGAGAGGAGAAAGCAATCGCCAACGTTAGTGACACTCACCTTTTTCACTAATGTTGCACTAAGCCAATATTGCCCACGTTAGTGGTCACGTTAAGACCACTAACGTGAAGGGTAACGTTGAACGAGGAATGATAGGCCAACATTAGTGACACTCACTGTTCCGTGGGTTACCTGAAAATGTAGGACGATCTCGGACGAGATCTTCGGTATTGGTCGGAGCCGATGTGTCCGGCAGGTGTACAGCGGCCGGGGCTGGTGTGTCCGACTTGTTGGACTTGGTGGTGGTGCTGATCCTTCGTCCCCAAAGGGTGGGGGGTACCTGCAAGGGACTCCGATGCTTAAGTTAGCAAGGGTATTAAGCAGGTATTGAGTAGAATCAGAGTATGAGTTATACCTGGGTGCTCCAGTGTATTATCTTATCTTATCTTTTATCTTTAGGGTTGAGGTCAGCGTATCTTCAGCGGAACCGCCCTTATCTCTATAGGCTTAGGCCGTCTTAGGATTTGGGTCGTGTTCCTCCATTTAGGCCCTTTATTGGGCTCTCTCTTGTCGATTTGGCCGAGCTCTCTGAGAAGAGGTCGGATAGTCTGACCTGAAGAGGTCGGTCGCTTTATCTTCAATCATCCCAGGTCGGATAGCTCGACCCAGGGTATGAACAGTACCCCTGCTTGAGCTCGGTCTTTTTTCAGAGGTCGAGTCCTTAGACTTCGGTCCTTCTTGAGGCCGAACTCAAGCATTTTGTCGTTTCCCCTTGTAGAAGTTTTTGAATGTAGAACGTTTTCTTCTAAAAGCGTGCGTCTTTATATCGGCGCTTTGGAAACGTGCGAGGGTTTAATGCCTTTATTTTAACATTAATTGCCCCGTTTCTCCTAGGCCCTTTTATTTTAATTTTGAAAAACCCAGAAAATGGTTTTTCTTCTTCACGCATTTCGTAACTTCTTCGCTTTTCTCTCTTCTCCCGTTTTTAATTTTTCCTCTGTGTTTGCTCTGTTCTACCTTACTCTTTCTCTGCGCCGCTTCGTTTTGGTACTTCGTTGGTGCTTCCTTTGAGAGACGTTTTCCTGCCCCAGTTTTCCCTTTTCTTCAGGACTTTCCAGGTTTGGTTTCTACTTTCCGTTTCTGTACTTCTTTTGCTTTTTGACCTTCAGTTTATGATAAAGTTTTGGTTTTGCTTGCATGCTTGTTTGAAAAACTTGAATCTTTTTGCATTTGTCGTGCCTGTTTATCACCGTGTGTTCTGGGGCTTCTTTTATTTTTCTGCATGATCACTTTTTGCCTAATGCCTTTAGAGCTTTCGCTTGTCATCGCCTTTCCTGTTTGTACTTTTGATGGTGTTTTTTTGCCTAATTCTGGAAAAGGTTGTATCTTTGGTGTTGTTCTGTTTGGCATTATTGACATTGACAGTGCTTTTGCTGGTAGACTGTAGAAAGGTAGTTGCTTTAATCACTTTTCGTTTTTTATCTTGCTGTACGAAATGCTTGTTGCTTTAGGCCTTGATTCCTTGTTTTCGAGAAACGTTGGGGTGTAGGTTTTTCCCAGGGACCTTGCTTTGTTGTTGCTGCCTCCAAAGGATGCCCCAAGACTTTTGGTTTGAGTATTGGGGTTTTCCTTTTCTGCATGCCTCGTCTGTATGATATTTAAGTTTGCTTTCTACCTTCTCCGAGATGTTTTTAGTAACCCCGTCTTCTTTTCTTCCTTGTAGGATTAGTTGGCCCTATGTCTTCTCGCAATAACATCGTAGAAATGTCTTCCAGAGTTCCTGAGGGGATGTCCGACTGGCTGGACTCCTTTGTCTTGTTGTGTGTTTCTGTTGTGGATGCCGAGTTCTATGCTGAACTGAGGAAGCGACATAGGATTTGTGGTAACAACTCTGACGAGAGGGTTTGCTTTCCGACTTCTGTTGAGGGAGAGCGTCCCTTCTTTTATGCCTACGAGTACTTTTTCAGTCAGTTGAACGTTTCTTTTCCTTTTACCGCCTTTGAGACCGACCTGCTGCGGTAGTGTAATATTGCTCCTTCCCAGCTTCACCCCAATTCCTGGGGTTTTATTAAGATTTTTCAACTTCTCTGCCATGACCTAGATGTATCTCCTTCCCAGACTTTGTTCCTTTATTTGTTTGTTTCCGCCAAGCCTGGTGGTTCCTCAAAAAAGAAAGCTTCTTAGGTTTCTTTTCGGTCCGCCCAGGGGCACAAAGTGTTTGCTATGTATGATGAGTCTTTTAAGGACTTTAAGAACTACTTTTTCAAAGTTCGAGCTGTTGAGGGGGTCTGCCCCTTTTTTCTTGATGAAAACGACGAGCCCTCCTTCCCCCTAGAGTGGCAAAAAGATGTACGAGTATCTCGCTACACTTGGGAGATGCTAGATGACGTTGAGCGTGCTTTTGTGGTTATCCTCGAGGATCTTTGGGGGAAACCACCTCATCTTGATACGAAGAGATTCTTGAATGATCCTTCCTTGGTTCGAATTGTTCTGGGTATTTTGTTTGGCTTTGCTTTTATACTTGTTTTTCCTTTCTCTACATTACATTTGTAACTCTTAGCTGTTGCTATATTTGCAGAGATGTCGAAAAATACTAATTCTTTGAAGGCCTTTAAAAAGGCGAAGAAGGCCACTGCTGCTCTGAACATCTCGGCCAAGGTGGCCGGAGAGGGATCTTCTCAGATTCCTTTGAAGCCTCCTGTACCGAGTTCCCCTGGACCGAGGAAAGTAATTCCTGTTCCTCGGGTCTGCCTAGTTGATCCTCCCCAATCATCTACTGCAGCTTCTGGTCCCCCTCCTAGTAAAAAGCAAAAAACCATTGAACCCTTCAATCTGGATGCCCCCAACTTTGATGCCGTTGAATTTATTGATCAGCAAATTGCTCCCTATGGTGGACTTTCCATGGACGATGTGTCTCTCCTTCAGCACCTGTATTTTATGGCCAAGAATAGTGTGAAGATGGCTCATATGAGTGCGGCTATTTTCCGGACAGTTCAGGGGATTCTGATTCATGCCACCAAATCTTTTATGGAGGAGGCCAAATTGGAGTTTAATCGGATCAAGGGCCTGAAGGAGGAGTTGGAGGTGAAGTTGGAAAAGGTGGAGAAGGAGCTGGAGGGTGAAAAAGCTAGTTCTATCGCCCTTGCTGCTTCTTTGAGGCTGGCTGAAGACATGGCCCTGAAGCATAAGGACAGCTATGTCTCCACTTATAGGGAAATCATGCGCCTTCGGAGTGAGTTGGAGACTGCTCGGGCTGATTATGGTGAGCTTCAGAGCCATCTTGTGGGTAGCGTAACTGCTGCCTCCGACAATCTGATGGAGCAGTTTCGCGTTGTTGCCCCTGATGCCGACCTGTCTCTTGTCAGTTTGGACAATGTGGTGAGGGATGGCAAGATTGTCCCTAACGACCAAGATGATGATGATGCTGACCCTCCTCCAGTTCCTTCTCTCAAAGTGTCAACCTCCTCGGTTTCTCCTGTTACAGCTGATCCGGACTGCCAAATCCTGAACCGAGATGATGGAACTGTTGACGCTGTGCCTATTCAAGCTCGTCCTCCTTCTCCTGATTCTGATGCCACTAAGAAAGCTCCCGATGCTGCTGAGAAAACTTCTGTTGATTTGTAGTTGGCCCAACTTGTGGGCGTTTTGTGGAAACTTTTCTATAACTTTTTTGTGTAGATGGCCCGATGTGTGGGCTTTTTGAACTCTTTATTTTTCTCGTCTGACATTTTTAAGTTGCCTGCTTGGTAACTTCATTTTGAAAAACAAAAGGCCACTTTCTGAGGTTGATTATGGTGGTTTTTTGAAGCTTCGCATTTATGCTTTCTCTGGCGTAATATCCCTTTATGAGTTATTTTTATAATCGTCTTTTTGGACCTCTGTAAGGTCTCTTTCAGGGATTACATTTATAACTTATCTTTGTAGGAGACCGACTTCGTTAGGTCGATCTCTTATAAGTTATTTTTGTAATCCTCTTTCTTGGACCTCTGTTAGGTCTCTTTCAGGGATTACTTTTATAACTTATTTTTGTAGGAGACCGACTTCGTTAGGTCGATCTCTTCTAAGTTATTTCTGTAATCCTCTTTCTTGGACCTCTGTTAGGTCTCTTTCAGGGATTACTTTTATAACTTATCTTTGTAGGAGACCGACTTCGTTAGGTCGATCTCTTCTAAGTTATTTTTGTAATCCTCTTTCTTGGACCTTTGTCAGGTCTCTTTCAGGGATTACTTTTATAACTTATCTTTGTAGGAGATCGACTTCGTTAGGTTGATCTCTTCTAAGTTATTTTCGTAATCCTCTTTCTTGGACCTTTGTCAGGTCTCTTTCAGGGATTACTTTTATAACTTATCTTTGTAGGAGACCGACTTCGTTAGGTCAGCAATTCCTCTTTAATAGGGTTGGCCATACCTCTTTCCAGGGATTCGCTGATAACTTGGTTTGGCTTGGCCCAATTTTTTGATGTCGGCCAGCCTTATTAAGTTATTATATTAGCTATCCGTAAGACCTCGTCAGGTTCTTTTCTAGATTGCTTTCGATAACTTCTTACATTATTCTGTGTTCATCTTTGCTGATTTGTAGGAAGTGGTTGGCATATCGAGCTTGTCCTTTAGGTGAATCGCGTTTTCACCTTTATCGGACGATTTATCTTTATCGTGGTCGTGCAGTGAATTTGTTTCTCACTTTTTGCCGACCTGTAGCTTTATAATCGGACAATGAATACTTCAGAATAATGCGTCTTGAAATCTTGTAGAATACCTAGATAAATTTTATTCAGAGAAAAATGCAAATATGTACATGTGGGAATTTTTTTTATCCTCTTAAGTTGGGTATGGTATAGGTCTCGACCTAGTGCCTCATTAAAAAACCTTTTCAGGAAAAAGAGTGCATCCACTGGTGAGATCCTTTACCCTTTCTAACTGTAGTACCTTCTTAGGTTGCAAGCGTGCCATGACCTTGGCAACTCCCGTCCGTCAAGTTCGGACACTCTGTAGTAGCCCTTCCCGAGTACTTTTATGACCCGATATGGTCCTTTCCAATTGGCTGCCAGCTTTCCTTCTCCGGGTTGAGTTGTTCCTATATCATTTCGGATCAAGATGAGATCGTTCTCAGCGAAACTCCTTGGTACTACCCTTTGGTTGTATCTGGAAGCCATTCGACGTTTTAGTGCTTCTTCCCTAATCTGAGCTCTTTCCTGGATCTCAGTTAGTAGGTCGAGTTCTTTCCTCTGAAGTTGGGAGTTTGCTCCCTCATTATAATGGACTGCCCTGTGCAATCCTTCCTCAATTTCTATTGGAATCATTGCCTCCGTTCCGTATGTTAACCGGAATGGGAATACCTTTGTGGTGGAATGTGGTGTCGTTCGATATGCCCATAGGACTTGTGGAAGCTCCTCTGCCCAAGCTCCTTTTGCATTTTGTAGTCTTCGTTTTAACCCTGCTAATATGACTTTATTGGCAGCTTCGGCCTGTCCGTTGGCTTGAGGGTGTTCGACAGAGGTAAACTGATGCTTTATATTCAAGTCGGCTACTAGTTTCCTGAAGCTCGCATCTGTGAATTGGGTGCCATTGTCTGTGGTTATTGAATATGGGACCCCGAATCTTGTGACAATGTTTCTGTACAAGAACTTCCGGCTTCTCTGGGCAGTGGCGTTGGCTAAGGGTTCTGCCTCGATCCACTTTTTGAAATAATCTACCCCTACTATGAGGAATTTAACTTGTCCCGATCCCTGGGGAAAGGGGCCGAGAAGGTCGAGTCCCCACTTCGCAAAAGGCCAAGGTGCGGTCACGCTAATGAGTTCTTCTGGTGGGGCAATATGGAAGTTGGCATGTTTCTGACATGGTGGACATGTCTTTACGAATTCTGTAGATTCTTTTTGTTAAGTTGGCCAGTAAAATCCTGCCCGGAGTATCTTTTTGGCAAGAGCTCGTGCTCCGAGATGATTGCCGCACATGCCGCTGTGTACCTCTTCTAATACTTCCCTTGTGTGGGAAGTAGGTACGCATTTTAGTTGTGGTACTGAGATCCCTCTTTTATACAGGGTGTTGTTTACGATGGTGTAATACTGTGCCTTTCTTTTTAGCTTTTTAGCCTCCTTTTCTCCTGTGGGGAGTGCCCCTGACTTGAGGTAGTCGATTATGGGAATCATTCAGCCTTGGTCCTGGCCCGTTATGGTTAGAACTTTTTCTGCTTCCGAGATTGATGGGTTCTGTAGCATTTCCTGGATGAGGCTTCTATTATTGCCTCCTGGTTTGGTGCTGGCTAGCTTTGAGAGTGCGTCAGCTCGAGCATTTTGCTTACAAGGTATGTGGCAGATCTTGTATTCCTCCAATTGTTTGAGCTGTTGCTTGGTTTTACCCAGGTATCTTTTCATGACGGGATCTTTGGCTTGGTAACTCCCTGTTATCTGTGATGTGACCACTTGCGAATCACTATAGATGTTGAGTTTTTGAGCTCCCACTTCTCCAGCCAGTTTCAGGCCAGCTAGCAATGCTTCGTATTCTGCCTGGTTGTTTGAGGCCGGGAATCCGAACTTGAGGGAGAGCTCGACCTGGGTTCCCTGGTTGCTTTCTATTATTACTCCTGCGCCACTTCCCGTTTTGTTTGAAAACCCATCCACATATAGATTCCACTCTATGGGGGCCTCTAGGGCATCTATGAACTCAGCGATAAAATCGGCTAGGTATTGTGATTTGATGGCGGTTCGAGCTTCATATTGGAGGTCGAATTCTGACAGCTCAGCTGCCCATTGTAGGATTTTGCCCGCTAAATCTGTTTTTTGTAGTATTCCTTTTAAGGGCTGATTAGTTCGAACTTTAATGGTGTGAGCCTGGAAGTAGGGGCGGAGTCGCCGAGATGTTAAGATGAGAGTGTAGGCAAATTTTTCTATTTTCTGATAGTTCAGCTCAGATCCTTGTAGTGCTTTGCTAATGAAGTAAATGGGTTGTTGCCCATTTTTGCTTTCTCGGACCAGCGCTGATGCTACTGCTTTATCCCCTACTGCAAGATATAGTATGAGTGGTTCTCCTTCTTGAGGTCGGGATAGGATAGGTGGCTGTCCTAAGAACTTCTTAAAGTTTTGGAACGCTTGTTCGCATTCTGTAGTCCATTCAAACTGTTTTCCTTTTCTTAAAGTAGCATAGAAGGGGAGAGATCTTATTGCAGCTCCTGCTAGAAATCGAGATAGGGCAGCCAACCTCCCGTTGAGTTGCTGTACCTCTTTCACGCAGGTTGGGCTTTTCATGTTTAGTATGGCCTGGCATTTATCTGGATTTGCTTCAATTCCTCTTTGTGTGAGCATGAAGCCTAAGAATTTGCCTGCTTCTACCGCGAAGGTGCATTTAGCTGGATTAAGTCGCATATCATGCTTCCTGATGGTATCGAACACTTGGGCCAGGTCGGTCAACAGTGTCTGTTCACGTTTCGTTTTGATTAGCATGTCGTCGACATAAACTTCCATGATTTTCCCGATGTGATCCGAGAATACTTTGTTCATTAATCTTTAATAGGTGGCTCCTGCGTTCTTAAGGCCGAAAGGCATCATGATGTAGCAGTAGTTCGCCTTTGGCGTTAAGAACGAGGTCTTTTCCTAGTCCGGTGGGTACATGGGGATTTGGTGGTATCCTGAATACGCATCCATAAACGAGAGATATTTATATCCAGAGGAGGCATCTACCAGGGCGTCAATACTCGGGAGTGGATATGGATCTTTTGGGCAAGCTTTGTTGAGATCTGTGTAGTCGGTGCACATTCGCCACTTTCCATTTGATTTTTTCACCAGAACAACGTTGGCTAGCCATAGTGGATATTTGACTTCCCTTATAAATCCAGCTTCCAACAGTGCCTGCACTTGCTCATCCACAGCTTGGGATCGTTCTGGCCCGAGCTTTCTTCGTCTTTGTTGTACCGGTCGAGATCCGAGATAAACTGCCAACTTGTGACACATCAATTGAAGGTCTATGCCTGGCATGTCCGCGGCTTTCCATGCAAACAAGTCGGCGTTTTCTCGCAAGAATTGTATTAGCAGCTCTTTTAGATCTCTTTTGAGGATTGTGCCGATATTAGTTGTTTTTTCCGAGGTGTCCCCGATCTGAATTTTTTCAATTCCACCTTCTGGTTGAGGGCGGAGTTCCTCTCATCGTTGAACTCCACCTAGTTCGATTGTGTGGAACTCTTCTCCTTTGCCCCTAAGGTTGAGGCTCTCGTTGTAGCAGCGACGCGCCATCCTCTGATCTGCTTTTATCGTAGCTATCCCTTTTGGAGTTGGGAATTTCATGCATAGGTGTGGGGTTGAGACTATTGCGCCGAGTTGATTGAGCGTAGTCCGGCCTATGAGAGCGTTGTAGGCCGAGCTTACGTCCACTACAATGTAGTCTATTTTGAGGGTCCTGGATTGGTCTCCTTTTCCAAAGGTTGTATGTAGTGATATGTATCCTAGTGGTCGAACCGGAGTGTCTCCCAGCCCGAACAAGCTGTTTGGATATGCTTTGAGTTCTTTTTCTTCTAAGCCGAGTTTATCGAAGGCTGTTTTGAATAAGATGTCGGCAGAGCTCCCCTGATCTATCAGCGTCCGATGTAGGTTGGCATTTGCCAATATGATGGTGATTACCATGGGATCGTCGTGTCCTGTGATGATGCCGGTCGCGTCTTCTTTAGTGAATGTTATCGCTGGTATGTTGAGTGCTCCTTCCTCTCCTTCGACGTGATATACTTCTTTGAGGTGTCTCTTACAGGAGGATTTGGAGATTCCTCCTGTTGCGAAGCCGCCAGGTATCATATGGACATGTTTTTCTGGTGTCCGAGGTGATCGTTCTATTCGTTCGGCGTCATCATCTCGTCGTCTCTTTCTTTGCTCATCATCTCGGGTAGCCAGGAATTGATCTAGTTTTCCTTCTCTCACTAATTTTTCAATGATGTTTTTCAAGTCGAAGCATTCGTTGGTGGAGTGTCCTCGGACCCGATGATATTCACAATACTCCTTTCGATTTCCTCCTCCCTTTTTGCCTTTCAATGGCCGTGCTGGGAGAATTTTTTTCCGTGTGGCAGACTTCTTTGTATATTTCAACCAAGGATGCCCTAAGAGGAGTGTAGTTATGGTACTTCTTAATTTTCTCCCCTTGTTTGTCATCTTTCCTTTTGGATTCCTTGTCTCTGTCACGGTAGGAGGCTCCCAATTTCGAGGATTCCCCTAAACGAGCGTTTTCTTCCATGTTGATGTATTTTTCAGCTCTCTCCTGTACTTCGTCGAGGGTAGTTGGGTACTTTTTCGATATAGATTGGCTGAAAGGTCCCTCTCGCAGACTATTGATGAGTCCCATGATTGCGGCTTCCATGGGTAAACTTTGTATGTCCATGCATGTTTTGTTGAACCTTTCCATGTAGTTGCGAAGGCTCTCCCGATCTCCTTGTTTGATTCCTAATAAGCTGTGGGCGTGCTTAGCTTTATCCTTTTGAATGGAAAATCTTGCTAGGAATTTTTTAGCTAGGTCGTCGAAACTTGAGATGGATTTGGGTGGCAAGTTGTCGAACCACCGCACAGCCATTTTTGTCAGAGTTGTTGGGAAGGCTTTACAGCGAACAGCATCTGGGGCATCAGTGAGGTACATTCTACTTCTGAAGTTACTGAGATGGTGGTTGGGATCCGTGGTGCCATCGTATAGAGCCATATCTGGGAGTTTGAAGTCTTTCAGAATTTTGGTTTTCATAATTTCTCTGGTGAAGGGGTCTTGCTCCTTGTGTGAATTTTCTTCTGGATTAGCGCGGGGAGCTTTTGATTTGAGATCGGCTTCCAATTGCTGTAGCTCTTCTTCCAATTCCTGACGTCTCCGCATTTCCCTTTGTAGATCCCTTCCGATTTCTCGTTGTTGCTGGGTTTCTTTTTCCAGCTGCTTTAAGCGATCTAGAAGTGTTTCTATAGTCCCTGCATTTGGTGAACCTTTGTTTCTATTAGTTTCCGGTGTGTCTTGTAGCGTAGCATCTGTGTTCTTGTGCGGTGTTCGATCCTCCAAATCTGAGTCGTGGCTGTTGTCATGGTCGTCCGCCATGGTGGTGGGATGACTTCCAGGTCCCCGGCAACGGCGCCAATGTTCTGTGGGTTACCTGAAACTGTAGGACGATCTCGGACGAGATCTTCGGTGTTGGTCGGAGCCGATGTGTCCGGCAGGTGTACAGCGGCCGGGGCTGGTGTGTCCGACTTGTTGGACTTGGTGGTGGTACTGATCCTTCGTCCCCGGATGGTGGGGGGTACCTGCAAGGGACTCCGATGCTTAAGTTAGCAAGGGTATTAAGCAGGTATTGAGTAGAATCAGAGTATGAGTTATACCTGGGTGCTCCAGTGTATTTATAGTATTGAGACGTGACCTTTGTTGGATAAGATAAGTTAGTTATCTTATCTTATCTTTTATCTTTAGGGTTGAGGTCAGCGTATCTTCAGCGAAACCGCCCTTATCTCTATAGGCTTAGGCCGTCTTAGGATTTGGGTCGTGTTCCTCTATTTGGGCCCTTTATGGGGCTCTCTCTTGTCGATTTGGCCGAGCTCTCTGAGAAGAGGTCGGATAGTCTGACCTGAAGAGGTCGGTCGCTTTATCTTCAATCATCCCAGGTCGGATAGCTCGACCCAGGGTATGAACACTCACCTTTGTCACTAACGTTGGAGATGGCAATCACCACCACGTTAGTGGTCACGTTAATGCAATTAACGTTAGGCACTAACGTGGGAAGAAGGAGCGTTTGAAGTGTTAGTGACAAAGGTAAGTGTCACTAAAGCTCTCAAAGCTTGGGCATGCCCACGTTAAGGGCCACGTTAGTTACACTAACGTGGATCACTAACGTGGGGAAAAGAAGCAAAGAGCAACGTTATTGGTAAAGGTGAATGCCAATTATGTTTGTGAAGGACTAAGAGGCAACTTTATTGGTAAAGGTGAATGCCAATAACGTTTGTGAAGGACTAAGAGGCAACGTTAGTGGTCACGTTAGTGCCACTAACATTGAAGTTAACGTGGATCAACTTGGTTTGGAGCGTTAGTGAAAAAGGTTATCGTCACTAACGTTCTCGAACCCACATTTTTACTTAATGTTAACACCACTAACATCCTAACTAACGTCCACCCATGCCTGACTCACATTTTTTCTGCAAGCAAAGCTGAGCCCATTGAAGATTGTAACTGCGTCAAATCAAGATCAAAGGCCCATATCCAAGACTTGAAGAGCTGACTAGAAGATGATGAAGAGTAGTATATATAGGAGTAGTTTTGAACTAGAAAGCAGCTTGGCATTTTGGAGAACTACACTCTGCAATTTCTAGTTTACTTTAGAATGTGCTCTTCTCTATCATCTTCCTTATCTAGAGCTATGAACTACTAAACCCCTTTTCATTGGGTTAGGGAGCTCTGTTGTAATTTGATGGATCAATTATAGTTTTCATTCTTCTTCTTCTTTCTTTTCTCTTGATTTACTAGAAAGCTTTCGATCTTAAATCAATTGGTTAGTTGTCTTGGAAAAGAAACTCTCCATAATTGGATCTCCTCTGAGCCTTGGAAAACGGATGAGGAGATCAACAAAACGGTTCATAAACTGAAATTGACAAAATAAAGGAACAAACAAAAAAAGTAAAGTACTAGAACAAATAAAAGTAAAGGAAAACTAAAGCAAAGGAGGAGTGAGATCTAGATCTAAAAGGAATAAAACTAAGAACCCTAAATCTAGAGAGAAGAGAGAGCCTCTCTCTCTAGAATTCTACATCTCTTTAAAACTAAAGTGTATGGATGTGTCTCTCCTCCATCTTCCTTCACTCCCAACCTCTTATCTACATACTGGGCTCGAAACTGGACCAGAAATCAGCTCAGAAATCACCCCCAGCGATTTCACTTCAGTAAGGCACGTGCCGCTCGTCACGCGTACGTGTCGCTTGGAAAAGTTATATCACTAGAATTAAAACTTGTAATCAATTCCTCACAACTCTTTAATTATCTGGATTTAACAAGATACGTGAAATATATTCTCCTTATTTGAGGGTACTTAGGGTTTGTGTGGTTAATAAACTGGAATTGGACTTAATCTTCTAATTTAAATTAAGTGACCAAGGAATTGGTAGTTGATTGAGTTATATGAGATTAAATTGCTAAGAATTAGGGTTTAATCACTTAAAGTTTTCCATGAATTGAATCTTTGCTTGATTAAAGTAATTGATAAGAACTATTAATCCAAAAGTTTAAACATCTCCAAATCCTTAACTGTTCTCTTGTAACGACCCAATTTTCAGTACGCCTAGGACACACCGGAAACTGAGCGCTACCAATTTGTCTTCCTAGTTATTATCTATTATTTATCATATGAGCCTGATTCGTTGTTAAAAGCGTAGTTAATTTGCGAGGTGTATTTTTTTGAAAACGTTTGGATTAATAAACATAATCATTTATAATCAATTCACAAATAATAACAGATAAAACAGTTATAAACAACCACACATAAATACATCACAAGCAGCTAACAAGATTCAGTGATCCAGCCTTTATTAGAGTATAGGCTATTAGTTAGAACACCCGTAGATATAGCTAAATAATATATATATATATATATATATATATATATATATATATATATATATATATATATATATATATACAACATCCCAGGTCCTGACCTGTTCAAGAAGTCCCTAAGCTGGCACCCAAGCTAGCCTAGACTCTATACTCGCCTTGTCCCTCTAAACTACTAAAGCGAGGAAAAGTACGTTCTAAATCTTCAAAACTCAAGTCAAGTGAACGTCATTAAAGGTAGGACATCATCTGCTATTCCTCTGCACGATCAGACATTGCCATAGGACGTCCCTCTGGTACCTCATCAAGTAGCCACACAACGGGAGTCTCGTACATAGGATTCAGGTTAAAGTGCGCATACGAACGGGGTGCAGACGTTGGCTGGTCTCACAGTATATACATATACATAGATAAAGAGATTCACCCTAGACTCAGAAGACTACCTAGAGCAGAATTCTCTTTACGAACGGTCATCAGCGAACTACGGAAGGGTACTCATAGTAGGGGAAGGGAGAGAGAAGGGATAAGAACTGGGGAGTTCTTAGTAGGGGTAGGGTTATTAGTTACGTTCATTAATTTTGTGTTGTTTAGCAGACTAATAGCAGAATATAGAGAAGTAGTAAACAGAAGACAGATAAATAGAGAAAATAGAGAAAACAGAAAAAGATCACAAACAGAAGAATACAAGAATGTAAAACACAGACACAAACACAGAGAATAGAATACAAACAAAGAAAGCATACATTCATGCAACAATCATAATAGAGAAAATGCACAACCAAGTATGATGCATGTCTAGCCCTAGTGCAGGTAATGAGCTCATCTGTCGGTTACATACCCGCTCCCGATGTTACCCAGCAACCTCTGTCTGCATAAGGCTTTCCTGTTGGCAATATCCACTGCAAGCAACCTTTGTCTTGCAGGGTATCCACTGCAAGCAACCTTTGTCTTGCAGGGCGAAACTTATTGGCCGATATACGCCCAACAGACTCACTGTAAGCAACCTCTGTCTTATAGGAGCAACAACATACTCACTGTAAGCAACCTCTGTCTTACAGGAGCAACAACACACTCACTGTAAGCAACCTCTGTCTTACAGGAGCACATTCATCTTGATACCTCTGTAAGCAACCTCTGTCTTACAGCAAAGCATTATAGTAAGGTATCCCAGGAAAGCGTTCTCAGTGGTCGTACCACCATCTATCCGACTGCCTCTCTGCAGCAGATTCTTACATAATCATTCTCTTTATCATCATTCATTAACATTCTCATTATTCATCATCACTTTCACATTCTTATGCTGTACCTCTTTCTTTCTCTGTTCAATCATGCTATACAAACTCTATAGCTTTTACTTTTACAACATCTTAACTCAAACCATTTCTCTTTGTCACATTACTCTCTTCTCTGTGTCTTTTTACTTTGCTCAGATTACTCTTTTCTCTGTATCCCTCTATTCTGCTACGGTTACTCTGTTCTCTGTGACTCTTTACTCTTCTCTGGTTTCTCTGCTTAACATATGTATTTAAAGCTTCTGTAAATTTCGGTATGAATAGTTAGCCTGTCCCAAGTATAGGTTCATTAAGTCTATACTAAAACAGTTTAACTTTTCATATAATACTTAACCCTAGTCGCAACTCATGGACTAACTATGTTGCCCTAGTTCGTTCACTAATTCTATCTGTTTTTCTGTCACTAATACATTACAGACTTTTTCTTCGATTTTTATCTTTTCTTTAACTTTTTATCTTTTCTTTATCTTTGCCTCACTAACATGTTATTACCACTCCCTAAGTGTTTTATGAAGGTAACTATGAGATTCTGCACTTAAAGTTGTTTTTCTAAAGCTTTTACAGAAAACTGCCTTTTCTGCATTATTTTATTATTTTTATTAAAATATTATTTTTAATTAAATATTATTATTTAATATTTTATTATTATTTATTATTTTATTAATATATTTTCGAAAATTAACTTTACTTTAACCCTTAACCTTTAAAATTCACTTTTTACCACCCGTAACTTTTAATATTTCTACTTTTACCACCCTAACTTTCAGAAATTACCAGACAACCCCTAAAACACCAAAAATTTTACTTCCTTGCCCTTTTTAAGATCTAAGGCCTGTTCTTCATTGTTCTTCATCACACTCAAAGTGTTCTTCATGTTCTTCATAAATTCTTCAGATTCTTTCTCTGTTTTTACCCGTTTTTCAGTCTTTTCAGCAACCGATTTTTACTATAATTCATAATAAATTAGCAGTCACTAAAACCCCATCTTTTCTACATGATTTCAACACAAATTGAACCTCAATTTAAGCTTAGGGTGTCGTTTTTCCCAGCTGCCCAAGAACATGAACTTTAAAGCTTAAATTTCATCAAATTTCATCAGAATTTCACCAAATTTTCACCAAGAATCAATCATATATGCAACCAATTTTTAGCACAACCAAATAATACAACATTCACACATCTCAAACACAAATAATCAATATTAATTTCGTGACACCCTACCAGGTTTTGCTGCTCCTAATTCAATCAAACTTTCAGGTGGTCCTTAAGCACTTTTTCCTCCTAAATCACATCAAGAACAACTTTAAATCCAAAAACTCTCAACTGACCAAATCTCACTCAGTATGTTAGGAAGAGATATCTCACCTTAGACTTGCTGGAAATTCATGTTTCTTGGCCCTCAAGTCAAGTTAAGCATGATTCATAAGGAAAAACATAAAGAAAACACATGTTTACATGGTTTTCCTTGAAAACCGAATTGAAGAGGGAGGGAGACAGCCATCTCACCTTATTTCTAGCCTTGATATGTTATATGGTTATGTAGAGAAAGAAGAGATGATCAGTTTGGTGAAATCGGAGTTTTGATTTGAGTTTTAGTTCAGAAGAAATCAAGCTTTGAAGATTAAGTGTTCATGAAGGTTTCTCTCTTTTCTCTCTTGTTATTTTCGGCCAAAATGATGAAATGAGACAACCTTGGAGTTCTTGGGGGTGTAAGGTGAGTTGTGATTGGTTGGCTTGGAGGTGGATTAAAATAATATTAAAATATCTCAGGTGTATAACAACTAAAACTAGGTGTATCGGAACACTTGTAAAAATATCTCTAAAAATTATTTTCTGAGCTACTAGCATAAATGACACTAGTAGCATATTTATTATGAGAATAAAACATGTATGATGAGCCCTTAGCATTGCTAAAGTCATCAGAGAGTGCTGGTGCTAAGCTGCACCAGTAAACCGTAAACCTGGTTAAACCGATTTCCTATTTTTAACTAAAACAGACCAGGTAACCTTATAATATCTTTCAAGAAACTTCTAATACTAATATAATGATAATATTATACTATTAACTTTCTTCTCTCATAAATCGAGTCCGGTTCGTCAAACTGAGCCTATTTACGAAAACTAGAATCAAAACTCCTAACCGATACGGTTCAAAAACTAGGTTCTCCGTGGCCGCGTTGTCGAGCTTGCCTCAAAAGAGGTTTTGGCTTAAAGATGTCATAATGACAATGAGGATTGAGATGCTTTATGATACAGCAGAGGTGTTCCCTTTACTGATCTTCCGGAGAAATTCGTGCCTGTAGAAAAGATCCGCGTACTCGAAAATCGGGGTTGTTACATTCTACCCTCCTTAAAGAAAATTTTGCCCTCAAAATTTAACATGCGCATAAGAAGTTATAGTATTATCTAACACAAACAAAACCATAGTGTGGTACTCACCTCGAGTGGAAGAATTATATGCATTAGTGTTGCGAGCAGTTACGGTAAAAACCCTTCCTTGTTGTTGTGGCCTAGCTGGATTTCAAACAAACCTTTTTGGGCAATTCCTCGATATATGTCCATACTCTCCGCAAGAGAAACAAGTGTGTGTCCCATATCTACAAGCTCTATTACCATGATCCTTCCCACACCTTGAGCATACTGAATTATCCTGAGTTTGCTGAGATTGACCTCCTTCTTCCTCTCCCAGATTATTGTTGTCGTAGTTGCCATTGTTACGAGCGAGAAAGTTACCATTTTGTTGATTCCTATTTTGGTGATCGAACTGACCATTGAACTTAAAGTTACGACCTTGAGGGGCGAGATATTGAATAATGTCTCTTCCTAAGGCTTCCCTACGATCTGCTCGAGCTATCGCCACCTTTTTCGAACATTCTTCCACTAGTTTACTTTTATTCACCAGTTCAGCAAAATTTCGTATCTCTAATGGAACTACTGAACTCATCAGATCCTCACGAAGGCCCCCTTCAAACTTCAAACACTTCCATTCTTCAAAGTCAGTAAGATTCCCTTGACAAATCTTGGAGAAACGGCACAAGTCATCAAACTTACGGGCATATTTTGCAATAGTTGTGTTACCCTGTTTCAGTTGCATAAGTTCCATCTCCTTAGCATCACGAGCTGCCCTCGGAAAATACTTCTTATAAAATTCATCCTTAAAAGTATCCCAAGGGATATCACCTTCATCTTGTTGCAACAGTTGCTGTATCCCCTGCCACCAATGCTCAGCTTCTCCTTCCAGCATATAAGTAGCGAACTACACGTGTTGACCTTCCGGAACATGCTTTGCTCGTAGTGATCGCTCGATACCTCGGAACCAGTTGTCAGCATCAGTTGCAACGAGTGTACCTTTGAACTTAGGTGGATTTACTTTCAAAAAAGTAGCAAGGGTCATGGGTTAATCAAGATGCGTTGAATCAGCCTCGTTGTTTCCATTATCCATCACCGTTTTCATTTCGGTTTTCATTTCTCACTCCAAGATGCTCAACAGCCCTAGCAGCAGCCATCGCAGCCTCACGCACTGCCTCAGCTACAATGTTCATCGTAGCCATAAAGGTTTCCTGTTCTCTCTCTCGGTTATCACTAGGGGTTCCTTCCCGCGCACTCCGTCTCCGTGGTCTCATTGTAGTCCTGTTCACACCAAACAATCATTATTAAGGTGATCAGTCTTAACACTTCAAGTCAAGTATGAACATTCCCAGAATGAAAACACAGAGACAATCATGCAACACATATCACATAGATATCCTATAAGCATGAGACACACAACAGAGTATGCAATGAAGCATAGTCAGTCCACTCCCCAGGCTCTATTGGGAACGATCTGCTCTGATACCAAATTATAACGACCTAATTTTCAGTACGCCTAGGACACACCGGAAACTGAGTGCTACCAATTTGTCTTCCTAGTTATTATCTATTATTTATCATATGAGCCTGATTCGTTGTTAAAAGCGTAGTTAATTTGTGAGGTGTATTTTTTTGAAAACGTTTGGATTAATAAACATAATCATTTATAATCAATTCACAAATAATAACAGATAAAACAGTTATAAACAACCACACATAAATACATCACAAGCAGCTAACAAGATTCAGTGATCCAACTTTTATTAGAGTATAGACTATTAGTTAGAACACCCGTAGATATAGCTAAATAATATCTATATACATATATATATATATATATATATATATATATATATATATATATATATATATATACAACATCCCAGGTCCTGACCTGTTCAAGAAGTCCCTAAGCTGGCACCCAGGCTAGCCTAGTCTCTATACTCACCTAGTCCCTCTAAACTACTAAAGCGAGGGAAAGTACATTCTAAGTCTTCAAAACTCAAGTCAAGTGAACGTCACCAAAGGTAGGACATCATCTGCTATTCCTCTGCACGATCAGACATTGCCATAGGACGTCCCTTTGGTACCTCATCAAGTAGCCACACAACGGGAGTCTCGTACACAGGATTCAGGTTAAAGTACGCATACGAATGGGGTGCAGATGTTGGCTGGTCTCAAATACATATACATAGATAAAGAGATTCACCCTAGACTCAAAAGACTACCTAGAGCGAAATTCTCTTTACGAACGGTCATCAGCGAACTATGGAAGGGTACTCATGCTTCCATTTGGAGGGGAAAGGGAGAGAGTAAGAACTGGGGAGTTCTTAGTAGGGCCGGGGTTATTAGTTACGTTCATTAATTTTGTGTTGTTTAGCAGACTAATAGCAGAATATAGAGAAGTAGTAAACAGAAGACAGATAAATAGAGAAAATAGAGAAAACAGAAAAAGATCACAAACAGTAGAATACAAGAAAGCAAAACACAGACACAAACACAGAGAATAGAATACAAACAAAGAAAGCATACATTCATGCAACAATCATAATAGAGAAAATGCACAACCAAGTATGATGCATGTCTAGCCCTAGTGCAGGTAATGAGCTCATCTGTCGGTTACATACCCGCTCCCGACGTTACCCAGCAACCTCTGTCTGGATAAAGCTTTCCTGTTGGCTATATCCACTGCAAGCAACCTTTGTCTTGCAGGGTATCCACTGCAAGCAACCTTTGTCTTGCAGGGCGAAACTTATTGGCTGATATACGCCCAACAGACTCACTGTAAGCAACCTCTGTCTTACAGGAGCAACAACATACTCACTGTAAGCAACCTCTGTCTTACAGGAGCAACAACACACTCACTGTAAGCAACCTCTGTCTTACAAGAGCACATTCATCTTGATACCTCTGTAAGCGACCTCTGTCTTACAGCAAAGCATTATAGTAAGGTATCCCAGGAAAGCGTTCTCAGTGGTCGTACCACCATCTATCTGACTGCCTCTCTGTAGCAGATTCTTACATAATCATTCTCTTTATCATCATTCATTAACATTCTCATTATTCATCATCACTTTCACATTCTTATGCTGTACCTCTTTCTTTCTCTGTTCAATCATGCTATACAAACTCTACAGCTTTTACTTTTACAACATCTTAACTCAAACCATTTCTCTTTGTCACATTACTCTCTTCTCTGTGTCTTTTTACTTTGCTCAGATTACTCTTTTCTCTGTATCCCTCTATTCTGCTATGCTTACTCTGTTCTCTGTGTTTCTTTACTCTGCTCTGGTTTCTCTGCTTAACATATGTTTTTAAAGCTTATGTAAATTTCGGTATGAATAGTTAGCCTGCCCAAGTATAGGTTCATTAAGTCTATACTGAAACAGTTTAACTTTTCATATAATACTTAACCCTAGTCGCAACTCAATGACTAACTATGTTTCCCTAGTTCGTTCACTAATTCTATCTGTTTTTCTGTCATTAATACATTTCAGACTTTTTCTTCGATTTTTATCTTTTCTTTAACTTTTTATCGTTTCTTTATCTTTGCCTCACTAACATGTTATTACCACTCCCTAAGTGTTTTATGAAGGTAACTATGAGATTCTGCACTTAAAGTTGTCTTTCTAAAGCTTTTACAGAAAACGGCCTTTTTCTGCATTATTTTATTATTTTTATTAACATATTATTTTTAATTAAATATTATTATTTAATATTTTATTATTATTTATTATTTTATTAATATATTTTCGAATATTAACTTTACTTTAACCCTTAACCTTTAAAATTCACTTTTTACCACCCGTAACTTTTAATATTTCTACTTTTACCACCCTAACTTTCAGAAATTACCAGACAACCCCTAAAACACCAAAAATTTTACTTCCTTGCCCTTTTTAAGATCTAAGGCCTGTTCTTCATTGTTCTTCATCACACTCAAAGTGTTCTTCATGTTCTTCATAAATTCTTCAGATTCTTTCTCTGTTTTTACCTGTTTTTCAGTCTTTTCAGCAACCGATTTTTACTATAATTCATAATAAATTAGCAGCCACTAAAACCTCATCTTTTCTACATGATTTCAACACAAATTTAATCTCAATTTAAGCTTAGGGTTTCGTTTTTCCCAGATGCCCAAGAACATGAACTTTAAAGCTTAAATTTTATCAAATTTCATTAGAATTTCACCAAATTTTCACCAAGAATCAATCATATATGCAACCAATTTTTAGCACAACCAAATAATACAACATTCACACATCTCAAACACAGATAATCAATATTAATTTCGTGACACCCTACCAGGTTTTGCTGCTCCTAATTCAATCAAACTTTCAGGTGGTCCTTAAGCACTTTTTCCTCCTAAATCACATCAAGAACAACTTTAAATCCAAAAACTCTCAACTGACCAAATCTCACTCAGTATGTTAGGAAGAGATATATCACCTTAGACTTGCTGGACATTCATGTTTCTTTGCCCTCAAGTCAAGTTAAGCATGATTCATAAGGAAAAACATAAAGAAAACATATGTTTACATGGTTTTACTTGAAAACCGAATTGAAGAGGGAGGGAGACAGCCATCTCACCTTATTTCCAGCCTTGATATGTTATATGGTTATGTAGAGAAAGAAGAGAGGATCATTTTGGTGAAATCGGAGTTTTGATTTGAGTTTTAGTTTAGAAGAAATCAAGCTTTGAAGATTAAGTGTTCATGAAGGTTTCTCTCTTTTCCCTCTTGTTATTTTCGGCCAAAATGATGAAATGAGACAACTTTGGAGGTCTTGGGGGTGTAAGGTGAGTTGTGATTGGTTGGCTTGGAGGTGGATTAAAATAATATTAAAATATCTCAGGTGTATAACAACTAAAACTAGGTGTATCGGAACACTTATAAAAATATCTCTAAAAATTATTTTCTGAGCTACTAGCATAAATGACACTAGTAACATATTTATTATGAGAATAAAACATGTATGATGAGCCCTTAGCATTGCTAAAGTCATCAGAGAGTGCTGGTGCTAAGCTGCACCAGTAAACCGTAAACCTGGTGAAACCGATTTCCTGTTTTTAACTAAAACAGACCAGGTAACCTTATAATATCTTTCAAGCAACTTCTAATACTAATATAATGATAATATTATACTACTATCTTTCTTCTCTCATGAATCAAGTCCGGTTCGTCAAACTGAGCTTATTTACGAAAACTAGAATCAAAACTCCTAACCGATACGGTTCAAAAACTAGGTTCTCCGTGGCCGCGTTGTCGAGCTTGCCTCAAAAGAGGTTTTGGCTTAAAGATGTCATAATGACAATGAGGATTGAGATTCTTGATGATACAGCAGAGGTGTTCCCTTTACTGATCTTCCGGAGAAATTCGTGCCTGTAGAAAAGATCCGCGTACTCGAAAATCGGGGTTGTTACATCTCTCATATTATTTTCACCAACCATTCACTGTTTACTTTCTTGCACTTTTTGAATTACTATTTTATGCTACTTGAACTCAAAACCATTCATTTTAGGTTGTCTAACTAGTCTAATCACTCAACTATTACTGCTCATTCCATTAATCTTCGTGGGATCGACATTCACTCACCTGAGTTATTACTTGGTACGACCCGGTGCACTTGCCAGTTAGTTTGTGGTATTCAAAATTTGCATCAAGTTTTTGGCGCCATTGCCAGGGATTAACTATGTTCACAACTACCCATTGTTTGATTACCAATATTAGACATTTTCTTGCTTTAATTTACTTATATTTCTCCTTTAAATTTTTTTAATTTTCTTTGCTTTCTATTTTTCCTCTTTTTTTCAGAAATTTCTTTTATTTTGTTTGGCTTATTTTATTTTATTTCTTTTACTTAGTTTACTTCATTGGGGATTCTTTTCAATTTGATGTAGAGATTCTCACTTTTTCTTGTTTTCTGTCTATTTATTAGTAGGAACAAGGATAAGAAACCTCTTTTTGATTTTAATCTTAAGATTGAATGGACCGTAAGAAGATGCTAACAATAGGTTAGAGCTTATAAAGCTGCTGAAAGTCTCAAGGACAATTCTGAGGAAAAAGCTTAAAAATATCACTATAAAGCCATATGACATCAACAATGTTGCTATTCTTAATGCTCCTAAGCAACCCAGGAGGACTCTTGGCTCTTACACTGCTTCAAATCCCATTTTCTATGGCAGTAGCATTGTTGTACCCCTTATGAATGCTAATAATTTTGAGTTGAAGCCTTAACTTATTACTTTGGTGCAACAAAATTGTTAGTTTTATGGACTCCCGTAGGAAGACCCAAAATTGTTTATCTCTAATTTTCTACAGATTTATGTTACTATGAAGACTAATGGAGTCCATCCTGATGTTTATCGGTTGTTGCTCTTTCTGTTTGCTGTACGGGCACGAGCTAAGCAGTGGCTTGACACACAACCCAAGAAGAGCCTGGATACATGGGATAATATGGTCAGCAGATTCTTGACTAAATTCTTTCCACCTCAGAGGCTAATCAAGCTAAGGACTGATATTTAGACCTTCAGGAAATAAGAGGGTGAATCTTTCAATGATGCTTGGGAATGGTACAAAGTTATGCTCAGAAAGTGCCCTTCATATGATGGGATTACTAAGGCTGCCAGGACTTTTTTGGATACTTCTACAAGAGGATCCCTTCATATGAAGAAAATCACTAAAGAGGCTCTAGAGTTGATTGAGATGGATGCTAACAACCAGTATTTGTACTCTTTTGAGAGAACCACCACGAGGAAAGGAGTAATCGAACTAGATACTATGGATACTATTCTTACTCAGAATAAAGGCATGTCTCAATAGATAAATGCCATTACTCAACACTTGGGTAGATTACAAGTCACAGCTATCAATACCTAATGAGCGGATAATTTATACGCTTTTTAGCATTATTTTTAGGTAGTTTTTAGTATGATTTAGTTAGTTTTTAGTATATAATTATTAGTTTTTATGAAAAAATTACATTTTTGGACTTTACTATAAGTTTGTGTGTTTTTCTGTGATTTCATGTATTTTTTGGCTGAAATTGAGGGACCTGAGCAAATTTTTGATTCAGAGGCTGAAAAAGGACGGCAGATGCTGTTGGATTCTGACCTCCCTGCACTCAAAATGGATTTTCTGGAGCTACAGAAGCCCAATTTGCGCGCTCTGAATTGCGTTGAAAAGTAGACATCTTGGGCTTTCCAGCAATATATAATAGTCTATACTTTGCTCGAGATTTGATAACGCAAACTGGCATTTTAACGCCAACTTTCTACCCTTTTCTAGCGTTAAACGCCAGAACTGGCATAAAAGCTGGAGTTAAACGCCCAAACTGGCACCAGAGCTGGCGTTTAACTCCAAGAAAAGCCTATGCACGTGAAAGCTTCAATGCTCAGCCCAAGCACACACCAAGTAGGCCACGGAGGTGGATTTCTGCATCATTTACTTATTTCTGTAAACCCTAGGTTACTAGTTCATTATAAAAAGGACCTTTTACTATTTTATTTAGAAGAAAAGGGGAGAGATCTTTAGACCATTTTTGAGACTATCTTTGTATCACTATTGATCTCTTGATCACGTTTAGGGGGCTGGCCATTCGGCCATGCCTGGACCTTCATCACTTATGTATTTTCAACGGTGGAGTTTCTACACCTCACAGATTAAGGTGTGGAGCTCTGCTATTCCTCATGAATTAATGCAATTACTACTGTTTTCTATTCAATTCAAGCTTATTCTTGTTCTAAGATATTCATTCGCACTTCAGCATGATGAATGTGATGATCAAGTGACACTTATCACCATTCTCACTTATGAACGCGTGCCTGACAACCACTTCCGTTCTACCTGAAAACAAGCTTGAATGTATATCTCTTGGCCTCCTGGTCCACGATACATGGTTGCCTCTCCTAACAATAGAGCCTTCCATTCTATGAGATCCGAGTCTTTGTGGTATAAGCTAGAATCAATTGGCAGCATTCTTGAGATCCGGAAAGTCTAAACCTTGTCTGTGGTATTCTGAGTAGGATTTGGGATGGGATGACCGTGACGAGCTTCAAACTCGTGAGTGCTGGGTGCAGTGACAGTGCGCAAAAGGATCATTGGATCTTATTCCAACATAAGTGAGAACCGATAGATGATTAGCCCTACGTAACCCATAGCCGGACCATTTTCACTGAGAGGACGGATGGTAGCCATTGACAACGGTGATCCCCCAACATACAGCTTGCCATGGAAAGGAGTACGCATGATTGGATGAAAGCAATAGGAAAGCAGGGATTCAAAAGGAATAAAGCATCTCCATATGCTTATCTGAAATTCCTACCAATGAGTTACATAAGTATCTCTATCCTATTTTATATTTTATCTGTCTTTTAATTATCAAAACCCCATAACCATTTGAATTTGCTTGACTGAGATTTACAAGATGACCATAGCTTGGTTCAAGCCGACAATCTCCGTGGGATCGACCCTTACTCACGTAAGGTTTTACTTGGACGACCCAATGCACTTGCTGGTCAGCTACGCGGAGTTGTGAAGAAAGTGTGTGAGATCACGATTTCATGTACCAATACCCAAGATGCTTCTTATGAGATAAATGGTGAATTTTCTCAAGGTGGGAGTTATGATTATGGTCAATTTTCCTTTGAACAGGTTAATTACATGGGCAATTTCTCCAGACTCTCATAATGATCCTTTCTCCAAGACTTACAATCTGGAGTGGAGGAATCACCCATATTTTTTGTGAAGAAATTAACCACAGAGGCAACCAAACTTCAACAATAACAACTCTACTAAGGGTAATTTCAATAAGAATAATTTTAACAATAATAACCATCAGTTTCAGTCTTCTCAACCATACCATGTGCATCCCTTTTCTCAAAAGCCTTCTGACTTGGAATCTCTAGTTGCAGAACTCTCCAAGAACACTAATAATTTCATGCAAGAAACCAGAGCTTCAATTAGAAACTTAGAGGTTCAAATGGGTCAGTTAAGTAAGTAAGTAGTTGTGAGGCTTCCAAATGCCTTTCCCAGTGATACAGTGCCCAATGCAAGGGAAGAGTGCAAGGCCATACATCTGAGAAGTGGTAAGATAGCAGGTAAAGAAGCTCATGCTAATGAGGAGACAATTGAAAAAAAAGCTCTGGAGAAGGCTCAAGACAAGGTGGAACACGCCCTTGAGAGGCACCCAAGCAACCCTTTTCCGATTGATGTTGAGCAATACAAAGTGAAGTCTTCAGTGCTTGAGTACAAGCCTAAAATGGCATATCCTCAGAGGCTTTAGAAGGCATCCAAAGATAAGCAATTTTCAAGATTTTTAGAGGTCTTCAGGAATCTTCAGATCAACATTCCTTTTGTCGAGGCTTTAGAGCAAATGCCTCTCTATGCTAAATTCATGAAGGAATTATTGACCAACAAGAGGAATTGGAAAGAGAGTGAAATAATGATGCTCACTAAGGAATGTAGTGCAATTATTCAGAAGGATCTCCTTGAGAAGATGCAAGATCTGGGAAGCTTTTTAATTCCTTACACCATTGGAGATATCACTATTCAGAGGGCATTATGTGATATTAGAGAAAGTATCAATCTCATGCCACTTTCTTTGATGAGAAAGCTCCAAATTGATGAGGTAAAGCTCACTAGAATTTTCTTTTCAACTTGCTAACCATTCAATTAAATTCCCTCTTGGAGTTGTTGAGAATTTGTTAGTCAAAGTAGGACCATTTATTTTTTCTGTTGATTTTGTGATACTGTATATGGAAGATGATGTGAATGCTTCCACTATTTTGGGAAGACCTTTTCTAGCTACAAAGAGAGCCCATATTGATGTGCAAAAGGGTGAGTTGACTCTGAGGGTCAATGATGAACAGGTTGTTCTTAATGTGCTTGAGGCCTTGCAACATCCTAGTGATTCTGAGAGATATATGAGAGTTAATTTTATTGAGCCATTGATTTAAGAGATCTCAGAAGTGAAAGAGCTTGATAGTATTTTGGAACCCCCTTTAGAGGATGGTTTGCTAGAAATTGATGATTCACCACCAAAAGAGGGGGAACCAAACATGCATGCTAAGGAGGAAGGGCCACCCAAGCATGAGTTGAAACTCTTGCCTCCCTCTCTGATGTTTGCTTTTCTAGGCGAGCAGGATTCCTATCTACTAATCATTAGCTCCTCTCTGAGTCATGATGAAGAGGAGGCATTGATAAAGGTGCTTAGGAGCCATAAAACATCTCTTTGGTGGACCATTAGTGACTTGAAAGAGATAAGTCCGGCTATGTGTATGCACAAGATACTACTTGAGGAAGATGCTAAACCTGTAGTGCAACCACAAAGGTGACTAAATCAAACTATGTAAGAGGTGGTCTAGAAAGAGCTGATAAAGCTCTGGGAAGCCGGGATAATTTACCCAATTTCTAACGGTCCATGGGTGAGTCTTGTGCAAGTGGTTCCGAAGAAGGAAGGTGTGACAGTGGTCAAGAATGAGAAGAATGATCTTATTCCTACAAGAACCGTCACGGGGTGGCGTATGTGCATTGACTATAGGAGGCTCAACACTACAACTAGGAAGGACCACTTTTCCTTTCCTTTTATTGATCAGATGCTTGAGAGGTTAGCTAGACATGCATTTTATTATTTTCTAGATGGTTATTCTGGATATAATCAGATTTTAGTGGACCTTCAAGATCAAGAGAAGCCGGCATTTACATGCCCCAGCAACTTTTCTATATTTTTAGATACGATTGAAAAGTTTATTGAGGTATTTACGGATGATTTTTCTGTATTTGGTAATTCCTTTGAGTCTTGCCTGATACATCTTTCCTTAGTCTTGAAGCGGTGCTAAGAAATAAACCTTGTTTTGAACTGGAAAAAATGTCATTTTATGTTAACTGGAGGTATTGTTCTTGGACACCAAATATCAAGTAGAGGAATAAAGGTTGATAAAGCTATGGTGGAGGCAATTCGAAGTTTCTTAGGATATACTGGATTTTATAGAAGGTTTATAAATGATTTTTCTAAAATTACTAAACCTCTGAGCAATCTCTTGGTTGTGGAAATTCCTTTTTGCTTTGATGATGATTGTTTGCATGCTTTTAAGACTCTGAAAGCTCAGCTTGTCTCTGCATCCATCATAGCCCCTCTTAACTAGAATTTATTGTTTGAATTGATGTGCGATGCCAGTGATCATGCCCAGAAAGAAAAAAAACCCACTAACCTAACCCCAGTCCCCTCACCCTCACTTACGAACGCCTCCCTTAGCCCTCTCCCTTCTAACCCTAATTTGCATTGCACCTCTAGTGAGCAAAAGGAAGTCCACCTCCCTTAGTCCGTCCCCCTTACCACCCTCGCGGTTCAAACCTTATGTCAACATCATTGTCTAGTCGTTGTCGTCGTTGGTTAAGAAGTGATTCAATTCAACAGAAGCAGAAGAAGCAAAACCACTGGTCTCTTTGTATTACTACTCAGATCTAATCTTGAAATAAAAGAATGAAGAAGGAAAATGGGCCAAAAATATTTGATATATACCTACGTCTCTCATGGAATCATGGTTCTTGCAGAGTATATTGAATTCGCAGTGAGTACTTGTTTTTTTCAATTACTTTTTTTATTTTGTTAATTAACTATATAAATTGATTTCAGTTAATTTTTTTATTTTGTTAATTATATGAATTGATGTAGAGTTCTGCTTTTTAGTTTTTTTTTGTTAATTATATGAATTAATCATTCTATAATTCTGAATTTTGCTGAATATAATTTTCAAAAATAGTAATAAGTTCAATTTCGGATTCTGAATTTTGAATGCTATATATATAGAATATTGATATAACTTTGGATTCTAGATTTTGAATGCTAAATAGAATTTTGATATAATTTTGGATTATAATTGTTTATTTTGTTTCACTCTCTAAGTGCCTACTAGGAAAACTGAAATCAGTAACTATTTCAAGTGGTCATTTTGATCCATTTGTTAGTTTAATCCAGTATCACTAAAATTGTTGTAAATTCTGACCAAGCTGTCTTATTTCAATTCTAAGTTCAATTTGGCTTAATGCAGCATCCAGAAAGATCCACAGGATAGATTGACATCCTTGGAGCTTCTGGTTAGCAACCTAACATTGTTTTCTTTTACTTATGAAATGTTATATCTAATTAAAATTCTTAATTGCTGATTCTACTAATCTTATTGTGTTTTTACAGTACCATCCTTTCATAAAAAGGTTTGATGATAAAGATCTTGAAGCCTCCTGTAAATTTTGCGAGATAAGATCTTAAAATGCAATGTGTAAAATTTTAACTTGACCATCATAACTCTTGAAATAGTTCATGAAAACTTCTCTTGTCTGTGATACTACAATAGAAATATATATCCATGTGAGTTTTGAAAATTGTTAACTTCAATTATAATTACATTAAACTTAGTTGTCTAATAGATGTTTGCATTCAATAACTTCACCATTTTGGTACTTTATTTGTTCATCATTAAAATTCCTACATCCTTGAACTAACTTGCGATACTAAAATAAATATATATTGTGTGAAATTTAAAGTTGTTTATGAGTTTTTAATGATAAATTATGGATAACTGATGAGCGGATATTTTATACGCTTTTTGGGGGTAATTTCATGTAGATTTTAGTACGTTTTAAATGGTTTTTAATAGAATATTATTATTTTTTAGGCAAACATCATATTTCTGGACTTTACTATGAGTTTGTGTGTTTTTCTGTGATTTCAGGTATTTTCTGGCTGAAATTGAGGGAGCTGAGCAAAAATCCGAGTTAGGCTGAAAAAGGACTGCTAATGTTGTTGAATCCTGACCTCCCTTCACTCGAAATGGATTTTTCTGGAGCTACAAGAGTCCAATTGGCGCGCTCTCAACGACGTTGGAAAGTAGACATCCAGGGCTTTCCAGCGATATATAATACGCCATACTTTGCGCGAAGATAGACGACGTAACTTGGCGTTGAACGCCAAGTACATGCTGCTGTCTGGAGTTAAACGCCAGAAACACGTCATGATCCGGAGTTGAACGCCCAAAACACGTTATAACTTGGAGTTCAACTCCAAGTAAAGCCTCAGCTCGTGGATAGCCTTAGTCTCAGCTCCAGCACACACCAAGTGGACCCCAGAAGTGGATTTCTGCACCAATTATCTTAGTTTATTCATATTCTGTAAACCTAGGTTACTAGTTTACTATTTAAACAACTTTTAGAGACTTATTTTTGTACCTCATGATATTTTCAGATCTGAATTTTATACACTTTGACGGCATGAGTCTCTAAACTCCATTGTTGGGGGTGAGGAGCTCTGCAGCGTCTCGATGAATTAATGCAATTGTTTCTATTTCACTCAAACGTGTGTATGGTCCGATCAAAGATGTTTATTCGCGCTTAATTATGAAGGAGGTGATGATCCGTGACACTCATCACCTCCCTCAATCCATGAACGTGTGCCTGACAAACACCTCCGTTCTACATCAGACTGAATGACCTTCTCTTAGATTCCTTAATCCGAATCTCCGCGGTATAAGCTAGAATTGATGGCGGCCACTCTTGAGAATCCGGAAGGTCTAAACCTTGTCTGTGGTATTCCGAGTAGGATTCAAGGATTGAATGGCTGTGACGCGCTTCAAACTCGCGATTGCTGGGCGTGATGACAAACGCAAAAGGATCAATGGATCCTATTCCAACATGATCGAGAACCAACAGCTGATTAGCCGTGCTGTGACAGAGCACCTGGACCGTTTTCACTGAGAGGATGGGAGGTAGCCACTGACAATGGTGACACCCTACATACAGCTTGCCGTAGACGTGCTTTACAAACAATTGAGTTGAATATTACATTGCAGAAATTCAGAGGACAAAGCATCTTCAAAACTCCAACATATTCCTCATTACTGCACAACAAGTAACGGTTTTATTCTCTTTTATTTTTCCAATCTAATAATTCCAACTGATAATTTTAATTAATATCCTGACTAAGATTAATAAAATAAACATAGCTTGCTTCAAACCAATAATCTCCGTGGGATCGACCCTTACTCATGTAAGGTATTACTTGGACGACCCAGTGCACTTGCTGGTTAGTTGTACGGATTGCAAATTCGTGCACCAAGTTTTTGGCGCCGTTGCCGGGGATTATTCGAGTTTGAACAACTAAAGGTTTATTTTGTTGCTTAGATTAGGAAGAATTTATCCTCTTTTTTTTTTCACTAGAATTGTATCTTCTATTACCCTTTTTTAAAAATTTTTCAAAAATATTATTTTTCTTTATCAATTTTTAATTTTTTTCGTGAGCTTAGTGTCCTGTTCAAAGTTTGGTGTTAATTGCATATTTTATATTTTTCTTTAAATTTTCGAAATTGTGTTCTTTGCTCTTCATTGATCTTCAAGTTGTTCTTGTTAATTTTTCTTGTTTGATCTTGAGTTTTTCTTGTTTTGTGTCTTTTCTTGTTTTTCTTGTGCTTTTTCAAAACATTAGTTTTCAAAAATTTATTTTATCCATAAAAATAATACATCTTTAAAATACGTTACATTTTTAGCTTAGTTGGTTATAGCGTTGGCTTATGTTCTTGGCAATTGGGCACCTTCTTTTTAAAATCCTTTTTCAAAAATTATTTTGCTTGATTTAATCTTGTGCCAAACTTTAAGTTTGGTGTTTTCTTGTTGATCTTTCTTTAGTTTTCGAAAATTTATCTTGGTTTTCTAAAAATTTTAAGTTTGGTGTTCTTTCTTTTGTTCTTGGTGTTCTTGTGAATCTTCAAGGTGTTCTTGAGTCTTTCTTGTGTTTTGATCTTAAAATTTTTAAGTTTGGTGTTCCTTGGTGTTTTCCCTCCAAAATTTTCGAAAATAAGGAGCATTAGATCTAAAAATTTTAAGTCTTGTGTCTTTTATGTGTTTTTTCTCTTTCATCATAAAATTCAAAATTTAAAAAATAATAATATCTTTTCTAACTAATTTTAAAACTACATTTTCGAAATTTTTATATAAAATTCAAATTTCAATTTCAAAACTTTTCGAAAAATTTTCACAAAATATTTTCAAATTTTTTTTATATATTCCGTTTTTATTTATTCCACTTCTATAAAATAAATAATATCAACATACATATCATCTCCCTTGTTCCATCATGGAATTAAGTGGAAATGAACAGTTCAGGAGGACTCTGGGGTCATATGCTAACCCCACTACTGCTTCATATGGGAGTAGTATCTGTATACCCTCCATTGGAGTTAGTAGCTTTAAGTTGAATCCTCAGCTCATTATCATGGTGCAGCAAAACTGCCAGTATTCCGGTCTTCCACATGAAGAACCTACAGAGTTTCTGGCACAATTTTTACAAATTACTGACACAGTACATGATAAAAAAGTGGATCAGGATGTCTACAGATTATTACTGTTTCCATTTGCTGTAAAAGATCAAGCTAAGAGGTGGTTAAATAACCAGCCTAAGCACAGCATAAAAACATGGAAACAGCTGTCAGAAAAATTCCTGAATCACTATTTCCCTCCAAAACGGATGACACAGCTAAGGCTAAGCATCCAAGGCTTCAAACAAGGAGATAATGAATCCCTTTATGATGCCTGGGAGAGATACAGAGAGATGCTAAGAAAATGCCCCTCCGAAATGTTTTCAGAATGGGTGCAATTAGACATCTTCTACTATGGGCTTACAGAAAAAGCTCAGATTTCTCTAGACCACTTAGCTGGTGGATCTACACATATGATAAAAACAATTGAAGAAGCTCAAGAGCTTATTGATACAGTTGCCAGAAATCAGCATCTGTACCTAAGCAGTGAATCTT
Organism: Arachis hypogaea; assembly: GCF_003086295.3. Classification (NCBI taxonomy): domain Eukaryota; kingdom Viridiplantae; phylum Streptophyta; class Magnoliopsida; order Fabales; family Fabaceae; genus Arachis; species Arachis hypogaea. Next base: position 37,384,865 of record NC_092041.1, read on the forward strand.
CCATGAAAGAAGAAGCTAAAACAGTAACTGCTGAACTCAGTCCTATGGATCAGGCTAATGAATTCAATCAGCAATTAGACTTTCTAACCCAGCAACTAGCCGAATTCAAGGAAATACTACAGGAAACAAGAATGGCTAACAGGAATATGGAAGTACAGTTAAAGCAAACAGAAAAGCAACTGTCAAAACAAATAGCAGAAGAATGCCAAGCAGTTCAATTAAGAAGTGGGAAAACATTAAATACCTCACTTCAAAGCAGCAGGAAGCCAAGAAATGAACAAATGGCTACTCAAAATCCCTCTGAGGACAGTCAGAGCCCAGAGAGGAATAATGCTGGCGCTGAACGCCCAGACCATGCTCATTCCTGGCGTTCAATGCCAGAAACAAGCATGAATCCGGCGTTGAACGCCCAAAGGGAGCACAGTTCTGGCGTTCAGACGCCAGTAACAGATAAGGAGTTGGCGTCTAACGCCACTCCAGCTTCCACCCCTGGCATTCAAATGCCAGTGGGGGATCAGTCACATACAAGTGCTAATAACAACCCTTCTAAAAAGGCTTCCCAACCCACTTCTACAGGCAATAAACCTGCAGCAACTAAGGTTGAGGAATACAAAGCCAAAATGCCTTATCCTCAAAAACTCCGCCAAGCGGAACAGGATAAGCAATTTGCCCGCTTTGCAGACTATCTCAGGACTCTTGAAATAAAGATTCCGTTTGCAGAAGCACTTGAGCAAATACCCTCTTATGCTAAGTTCATGAAAGAGATCTTAAGCATAAGAAGGATTGGAGGGAAACTGAAAAAGTTTACCTCACTGAAGAATGCAGTGCAGTCATTCTGAAAAGCTTACCTGAGAAGCTTAAGGACCCCGGAAGCTTTATGATACCATGCACATTAGAGGGTAATTGCACCAAGCAAGCTCTGTGTGACCTTGGGGCAAGTATCAACCTAATACCTGCATCTACTATCAGAAAGCTTGGTTTGACTGAAGAAATCAAACCAACCCGGATATGTCTTCAACTTGCTGATGGCTCCATTAAATACCCATCAGGTGTGATTGAAGACATCATTGTCAAGGTTAGGCCATTTGCCTTTCCTACTGACTTTGTGGTGCTGGAAATGGAGGAGCACAAGAGTGCAACTCTCATTCTAGGAAGACCTTTCCTAGCAACTGGCCGAACCCTCATTGACGTCCAAAAAAGGGAAGTAACCCTGAGAGTCAATGAGGAGGAGTTCAAGTTGAACGTTGTTAAAGCCATGCAACATCCAGACACCCCAAATGACTACATGAGTGTTGATATTATTGACTCCCTAGTAAGAGAGGTCAATATGGCTGAGAGTCTCGAATCAGAGCTAGAGGACATCTTTAAAGATGTTCAGCCTGATCTGGAGGAATCATAGAGAATAGTAGAACCTCTGAAAATCCCTCAGGAAGAGGAGAAACCTCCTAAACCCGAGCTCAAACCATTACCACCATCCCTGAAATATGCATTTCTGGGAGAAGATGATACCTTTCCTGTAATCATGAGCTCTACCTTAGAGCCACAGGAAGAGGAAGCACTAATTCAAGTGCTAAGGACACACAAGACAGCTCTTGGGTGGTCCATCAGTGATCTCAAGGGCATTAGCCCAGCCAGATGCATGCACAAGATCCTACTAGAGGGTGACGCCAAGCCAGTGGTTCAACCACAAAGGCGGTTGAACCCAGCCATGAAGGAGGTGGTGCAGAAAGAGGTCACTAAGTTACTAGAGGCTGGGATTATTTATCCTATTTCTGATAGCCCCTGGGTAAGCCCTGTCCAGGTCGTCCCTAAGAAAGGTGGCATGACAGTGGTTCACAATGAAAAAAATGAACTAGTTCCTACAAGAACAGTTATAGGGTGGCGTATGTGCATTGATTACAGAAGGCTCAATACAGCCACCAGAAAGGATCACTTTCCTTTACCATTCATAGACCAGATGCTAGAAAGACTAACAGATCATGAATACTACTGCTTCCTGGATGGATATTCAGGTTATAATCAAATTGCAGTAGATCCCCAGGATCAGGAGAAAATAGCATTCACATGCCCATCTGGAGTAGTTGCATACAGAAGGATGCCATTTGGCCTGTGCAATGCACCTGCAACCTTTCAGAGGTGCATGCTCTCAATTTTCTCTGATATGGTGGAAAAATTTCTGGAAGTCTTCATGGATGACTTTTCAATATTTGGAGACTCATTCAGCTCCTGTCTTGACCATCTAGCACTTGTTCTAAAGAGATGCCAAGAGACTAACCTGGTTTTAAACTAGGAGAAGTGTCACTTTATGGTGACTGAAGGAATTGTCCTTGGGCACAAAATTTCGAACAAGGGAATAGAGGTAGATCAAGTTAAGGTAGAAGTAATTGAAAAATTAACACCACCTGCCAATGTTAAGGCAATCAGAAGCTTTCTGGGGCATGCAGGATTCTATAGGAGGTTTATAAAGGATTTTTCAAAAATCGCCGAACCTCTAAGCAACCTGCTAGCTGCTGACACGCCATTTATCTTTGATAAAGAGTGTCTGCAGGCATTTGAGACTCTGAAAGCTAAATTGGTCTCAGCACCAATCATCTCTGCACCAAACTGAGCATTGCCATTTGAACTAATGTGTGATGCCAGTGACCATGCCATTGGTGCAGTGTTGGGACAAAGGCATGACAAGCTTCTACATGTCATTTACTATGCCAGTCGTGTTCTAAACGACGCCCAGAAGAACTACACAACCACGGAAAAAGAGTTACTTGCAGTGGTTTACGCCATTGACAAGTTTAGATCCTACTTAGTAGGATCAAAAGTGATTGTGTACACTGATCATGCTGCTCTTAAATATTTACTCACAAAGCATGATTCAAAACCCAGACTTATCAGATGGGTGTTGCTTCTGCAAGAGTTTGATATAGAAATAAGAGACAGAAAAGGGACAGAAAACCAAGTAGCAGATCACCTGTCCCGAATAGAACCAGTGGAAGGGGCGTCCCTCCCTCTCACTGAGATCTCTGAAACCTTTCCTGATGAGCAACTCTTTGCCATCCAGGAAGTGCCATGGTTTGCAGACATTGCAAACTACAAGGCAGTGAGATTCATACCCAAAGAGTACAGTAGGCAACAATCAAAGAAATTGATCACAGATGCAAAGTACTATCTTTGGGATGAACCATATCTCTTCAAGAGATGTGCAGACGGAGCAATCCGTAGATGTGTGCCTAAAGAAGAAGCACAGAAGATCCTATGGCACTGCCATGGATCACAATATGGAGGACATTTTGGAAGTGAGCGAACAGCCACAAGAGTCCTCCAATGCGGCTTCTACTGGCCTACTCTCTATAAAGATTCCCGAGTGTTTGTACTTAATTGTGACAGTTGCCAAAGATCTGGTAATCTGCCTCACAGTTATGCCATGCCTCAACAAGGGATCTTGGAGATTGAGTTGTTTGATGTATGGGGAATTGACTTCATGGGACCTTTCCCACCATCATACTCAAACACCTATATTCTGGTGGCAGTGGATTATATATCCAAATGGGTGGAGGCTATTGCAACCCCCACTAATGACACTAAAATAGTGTTAAAATTCCTCCAGAAACACATCTTTAGCAGATTTGGTACCCCTAGAGTATTAATCAGTGATGGGGGCACTCATTTCTGCAATAAATAGCTTTACTCTGCTTTGGTTCGTTACGGAGTTAGCCACAGGGTAGCTACTCCGTATCACCCGCAGACTAATGGGTAAGCTGATGTCTCAAATAGAGAACTCAAAAGAATCCTGGAATGGACTGTAATTAACCGTAGAAGGGATTGGGCAAGAAGCTTGGATGATGTTCTGTGGGCATATAGAACAGCATTCAAGACCCATATAGGGACCTCTCCATACCAGCTTGTGTATGGAAAGGCATGTCACTTGCCAGTGGAACTGGAACATAAGGCCTACTGGGCAACCAGATTCCTGAACCTTGATGCCAAGTTAGCTGGAGAAAAACAATTGCTTCAGTTAAATGAGCTAGAGGAATTTAGACTCAATGCTTTCGAGAATGCAAAAATATACAAAGAGAAAGCAAAAAGATGGCATGATAAGAAATTGTCATCCAGAGTCTTTGAGCCGGGGCAGAAAGTTCTGCTATTTAATTATAGGCTCAAATTATTCCCTGGGAAATTAAAATCCTGGTGGAGAGGTCCATATCTAATTACAAGTGTATCACCATATGGATACGTAGAGCTTCAGGATAATGACTCTAACAAAAAGTTCATTGTTAATGGACATAGAATTAAACATTATCTTGAAAGTAACTTCGAGCAAGAATGCTCAAAACTGAGACTTGATTAGAGCTCAGTGGTAGTCCAGCTAAAGACAATAAAGAAGCGCTTGCTGGGAGGCAACCCAGCCATTTACAAAGTTTATTTAATAATTAAATAAATTTCCTTTTCTTTACAGGTATGTGTCCAAGTATCTTCAAAGGGTAAAATAGCAATTGATTGAATTCACAGAGTTACAGGAAAATTTGGAAGCTCACTGGCGTGAAAAAGCCAGTAAGAAACATTTTGGGCGTTGAACGCCCAAAAGAAGCACCCACTGGGCGTTCAACGCCAGTAAGGGTAGCCATCTGGGCGTTAAACGCCAAAAAGGAGCATCTTCTGGGTGTTGAATGCCAGAAAGAAGCACATTTTGGGCGTTTAACGCCAGATTGACAGCATCCTGGGCGTTCAGAAAAACGCCCAGTGACAAAGGACTTCCTGGCGTTCAACGCCAGCAAGAAGCATCAGCTGGGCGTTGAACGCCCAGGAGAAGCAACATTTGGGCGTTAAACGCCCAAAACATGCAGCGTTTGGGCGTTTAACGCCAGGATGGTGGGGAGGAGGTAAAATTCATTTTTTTTTTTTACAAATTTTCTAATTTTTTATGTTTCAATTCATGATTTCTTGCATAAAAATGTTTCAAATTGTCATCCCTCAAATCAAATTAGTTTTCTAAGAACCCTAATTTCTAAAATCCCTTTTTCAAAAATATCAAATATATCTTAATCCATAAAGACAAATTGTTTTTCAATCCAATCCAACTCTTTTAAGTTTGTTTTCAAAACTCAATTATCTTTTTAAAATCTTTTTCAAAATTAAAAATTCAGATTTATCTTTTTAAATATCATTCATATCTTTCTCTTTTTAAACTATATCTTTTTCTTATCATATTTATTTATTATAAATCATATCTTCTATCTTATCTTTTTTCTTATTTTTGAAATTTCCCACCCCTCCCTATATATTGAATTCGGCGCCCCTCTCATCATCACCATTCCACACTTGCTCTCCTCCTATCCCTCTCATTTCTTCTCTTTTGCTTGAGGACAAGCAACGCTCTAAGTTTGGTGTGTTTATCCGTGATCACAAAAACATACTCATTAAAGATCATGGCTCCTAAAGGAAAACAACCCACTCCAAGAGGCAAGAAAGAGAATACTCCAAAGCCACTTTGGAATCAAGGAAAGTTCTTAACTAAAGAACATTCAGACCATTACTACAAAATAATGAGTCACAGATCAGTGATCCCGGAAGTCAAATTTGACCTGAAGGAAGATGAATATCCGGAGATCCAAGAGCAAATTCGAAATAGGAACTGGAAAATCCTAGCCAATCCTGAAACGAAAGTGGGAAGGAACATGGTTCAGGAGTTCTATGCTAATCTATGGCAGACAGACAGGCAAAGAATAATTGGAGCTGCTCTCTATGACCATCGGACCTTAGTTAGAGGAAAGATTGTTCATACTCATCCTGACAAAATCAGGGAGATCTTCAAGCTCCCTCAACTGAAAGATGACCCAGACTCCTTTAATAGGAGAATGATGAGGGTAAATAAAGGTCTGGACAAGATTCTAAAGGATATATGCATCCCTGAAGCCAGATGGACCACCAGCACGACTGGCATCCCAAATCAACTCAAAAGGGAAGATCTCAAACCAGTAGCCAGAGGCTGGCTGGATTTCATTGGGCGTTCCATACTGCCCACCAGCAACCGTTCTGAAGTTACCATTAAAAGAGCAGTGATGATTCACTGCATCATGTTGGGAAAAGAAGTTGAAGTCCATCAACTGATCTCGTGTGAACTCTACAAAATAGCAAACAGGAATTCCAAGGATGCCAGATTGGCCTATCCAAGCCTAATTTCTATGCTCTGCAGAGATGCCGGAGTGAAGATGGGAATAACAAAGTATATCTCAGTTGAAAGGCCAATCACTAGAATATCAATGGACAGACAACAGCTGCAGGATGATCCAATCAAGAGGAGAGCACAGGAAGTCCTCCCAGAACTTCCTCAATTCGAATATTGGGAACATATTGAAGCATCTATCTCCAAATTGCAAGAAGCTATGGACCAAATAAAGGAAGAACAGAACAATCAAAGTAGCATGCTTTGCAAACTGCTTAAGGAACAAGAAGAACAAGGGCGTGATCTAAGGGAGCTGAAGCGCCGGAAATTAATCCTTGAAAAGCACCCCATAGACTAGAGGAACATCTACTTCTCAAAACACAGGTTGTTGAGTTCTAATTTTAGCTTTAACTCTGTGATAGTGTTATTATAGAAATTTACCTTTGGAAGATATATAGTAGCAGTAGTAGTAATTAGTATATCTATTATGGTTTTATTTCCAATTAAGTTATAATTTATTTTTCTCATCATCATCAGGCATGAATAAAATAGTAGATAATTAGAATCAAGAAGTAATTTATTTTTCGAGTTCTTAATAATAAAAATTATAATTAACTATATGTGGTGGCAACACTTTTTGTTCTCTAAATGAATGCTTGAACAGTGCATAATTTTTATCTTGAATTTTATGAATATTGGCTCCTGAAAGAATGAGGAACACGAAAAATACTATTGATGATCTGAAAAATCATGAATTTGATTCTTAAAGCAAGAAAAAGCAGTGAAAAAAATATTTTACAAGAAATCATTGGATTAAGAAGAGGATCCAAGGCTTTGAGCATCAGTGGATAGGAGGGCCCAAGGAAGTAGTTCCAGGTCTAAGCGGCTAAATCAAGCTGTCCCTAACCATGTGCTTGTGGCATGCAGGTTCAAGTGAAAAGCTTGAGACTGAGTGGTTAAAGTCGTGATCCAAAGCAAAGGAGTGTGCTTAAGAGCTCTGGACACCTCTAACTGGGGACTCTAGCAAAGCTGAGTCACAATCTGAAAAGGTTCACCCAGTCATGTGTATGTGGCATTTATGTATCCGGTGGTAATACTGGAAAACAAAGTGCTTAGGGCCACGGCCAAGACTCATAAAGTAACTGTATTCAAGAATCAACACACTACACTAGGAGAATCAATAATACTATCTGAATTCTGAGTTCCTAAGGATGCCAATCATTCTGAATTTCAAAGGATAAAGGAAGATGCCAAAACTGTTCAGAAACAAAAAGCTACAAGCCCCGCTCATCTAATAAGAATCTGAGCTCCATTTAAAACTTTTAGATATTATTACTTCTTTATGTCTTTTCATCCTATTTTATTTATCTAGTTGCTTGAGGACAAGCAACAGTTTAAGTTTGGTGCTGTGATGAGCGGATATTTTATACGCTTTTTGGGGGTAATTTCATGTAGATTTTAGTACGTTTTAGTTGGTTTTTAATAGAATATTATTAGTTTTTAGGCAAAAATCATATTTCTGGACTTTACTATGAGTTTGTCTGTTTTTCTGTGATTTTAGGTATTTTCTGGCTGAAATTGAGGGAACTGAGCAAAAATTTGAGTTAGGCTGAAAAAGGACTGCTGATGCTGTTGAATCCTGACTTTCCTGCACTCGAAATGGATTTTCTGGAGCTACAGGAGTTCAAATGGCGCGCTCTCAACGGCGTTGGAAAGTAGACATCCAGGGCTTTCCAGCAATATATAATAGTCCATACTTTACGTGAAGATAGACGACGTAACCTGGCGTTGAACGCCAAGTACATGCTGCTGTCTGGAGTTAAACGCCAGAAACACGTCATGATCCGGAGTTGAACGCCCAAAACACGTTATAACTTGGAGTTCAACTCCAAGTAAAGCCTCAGCTCGTGGATAGCTTTAGTCTCAGCCCCAGCACACACCAAGTGGGTCCCAGAAGTGGATTTCTGCACCAATTATCTTAGTTTATTCATATTCTGTAAACCTAGGTTACTAGTTTACTATTTAAACAACTTTTAGAGACTTATTTTTGTACCTCATGATATTTTCAGATCTGAATTTTATACACTTTGATGGCATGAGTCTCTAAACGTGTGTATGGTCCGATCTAAGATGTTTATTCGCGCTTAATTATGAAGGAGGTGATGATCCGTGACACTCATCACCTCCCTCAATCCATGAACGTGTGCCTGACAAACACTTCCGTTCTACATCAGACTGAATGAGCTTCTCTTAGATTCCTTAATCCGAATCTCCGCGGTATAAGCTAGAATTGATGGCGGCCACTCTTGAGAATCCGGAAGGTCTAAACCTTCTCTGTGGTATTCCAAGTAGGATTCAAGGATTGAATGGTTGTGACGCGCTTCAAACTCGCGATTGCTGGGCGTGATGACAAACGCAAAAGGATCAATGGATCCTATTCCAACATGATCGACAACCAACAGCTGATTAGCCGTGCTGTGACAGAGCACCTGGACCGTTTTCACTGAGAGGATGGGAGGTAGCCACTGACAATGGTGACACCCTATATACAGCTTGCCGTAGACGTGCTTTACAAAAAATTGAGTTGAATATTACATTGCAGAAATTCAGAGGACAAAGCATCTCCAAAACTCCAACATATTCCTCATTACTGCACAACAAGTAACGATTTTATTCTCTTTTATTTTTCCAATCTAATAATTCCAACTGATAATTTTAATTAATATCCTGACTAAGATTAATAAAATAAACATAGCTTGCTTCAAACCAATAATCTCCCTGGGATCGACCCTTACTCACGTAAGGTATTACTTGGACGACCCAGTGCACTTGCTGGTTAGTTGTACGGATTGCAAATTCGTGCACCAATAACATATTGTATGAAATCATTAAATTTTAAATTTTATTAGTTTAAAAATTATTGAATTTAAATATTCAAAATTATATATTAATTTACTGTATATTTAATTAAACCGGTTCGACCCCAGTTAGACTATTAAACTATTGAACTGTCACTTGACCGGTTCAATGACCGGTCTGGTTCTTGCAACCTTGCTATTAGCAGTAGTCTTTGCATTTGATAAGTTTTGGTCCTATTTGATTGGTCTAAGGTTATTGTTTATACTGACCATGTTATTCTTAAGTGCCTTCTAACCAAACAAGATGCTAAACCAAGATTGATCAAGTGGGTGCTCCTTCTTCAGGAGTTTGATATTAAGATTAGAGACAGGAAAGTGTCAGAGAATCAACTGGCTAACAACCTTTCCAGGATTGAACCTAAAGATGTTGCGCAACAACCCATTCTTGTGAATGAGACCTTTCTTGATGAGCAACTCTTTCATCCCAAAAGAAGCTACTGAAGAAGCTACTCAGCAATGCCAAGTATTTCTTATGGGAAGAGCCCTATCTTTTCAAGAGATGCTTAGACGGTGTCATCCGATGATGTGTTCCGGATAAGGAGGCACAATAGATCCTTTGGCATTGTCATGGTTCTGAGTATGGTGGCCACTTTGGTGGTGAGAGGACAACAACTAAGGTCCTCTAGAGTGGTTTTTACTGGCTAACTCTCTTTTGATATGCTTGGGATTTTGTAAGGAACTATGGCAAATGCTAATGAGTCGAGAATCTTCCTAACAACAATGAGATGTCACAATAGGGAATATTAGAGATTGAGTTCTTTGACGTATGGGGTATTGACTTCATGGGACATTTTCCATTAATGGAATCCTAGTGAAAGTTAATTTTGTGTCCAAATGGGTGGAAGCAGTGGCTTTGTCCACTAATGATGCCAAGGTGGTGCTGAGCTTTCTTCAGAGATATATTTTCAGCCAGTTGGGTGTCTAAAGGACACTAATCAGTGATGGAAATAGTCACTTCTGCAATAGACAGTTAAACTCTCTTCTTCTGAAACATAGAGTCTGTCATAAAGTGGCTACCCCCTTTCATCCTCAAACAAGTGGATAGGTTAAGGTCTCTAATAGAGAACTCAAGCGAATCCAGGAAAAGACTGTTAGTTCCTCAAGGAAGAATTGGGCTAGGAAGCTTGATGATACTCTCTGGGCATATTGGACGACCTTCAAGACTCCTATTGGCATGTTCCCATATCAGTTGGTCTATGGTAAAGCCTATCATTTGCCAGTGGAATCGGAGCACAGAGCATACTTCCTACCCACACCTCTACCACCCAATCACAATACCAACTCTCTCATTCCCACATCCCCCCACTAACCGTTACTTACCAACCACCACCCCATTAATTTCCCTTCATTCCCGATTAATTCTCCTCCCCTGCACCGTAACTTTCCCATCCCCCCCATCCTCTATATAACTAAATTTTACTTCTCGCTTTCCTCACCCCTTTACCTAACCCCCTATCACTACACTCTTATTTACTTTGTTTCTTCTTCTTCATTCATACTTTCCCATCTCTTTATTTTCTTTTATTTCTTCTACTTCCACCCCTTTTCCACCATTACTTCATTCTAGTATCCTAGCCTGTATCACCACCCCCTCTCTCCTTCCCGTTATCTCTATTTTTCTTTGCTCAGAGATGAGCAAAATCTTTAAGTTTGGTGTGGTCGTGCCACTTGGTAGCCGTATGAATTCCCACACATCGTACAACCGAACCAGCAAGTGCAATGGGTCGTTTAAGTAATACCTGAGCGAGTCAGGGTCAATCCCATGAGGATTGTGGTTTGAAGCAATCTATGGTTATCTCATAGATCTTAGTTAGATGAATAGGAGATGTAGGTTTATTGTTTAATTACATAAAAGAAATAAAGAGATCTTAATTAGGTTGATATGTTTGCAATGATAAGAAGATGGTTAATTCTTGGAGATGGTTTGTCCTTTTAGATTAACTCTGGTCTTACTGCCTTCTTCAACTGTGAATGATTTCTTCTATGGCAGGCTGTATATGATCAACGCCTTTCTTGAGAGGTC